>NC_087311.1:595000-1233571 GCF_037043105.1 Vanessa tameamea | reverse complement strand
ACGACAATACTTGTAAATATTCTCTAATAATCCTTGTAAGATAGTCTATGTAGAGACACTGATAGAGCGTTTATTTTTATTATGGTGACAAGTTTTGATCGTGTCGAGGCTGAGTGCATTGCGATTCAAAGTCGTTAAGTCACATCGTCCGATCCGAAAGAGATCTCAGATATGCGCCCCACAGGGGAATGGAAATGCACTTAATGCATACGTAATCAAATTATCTCGGTGCGCGACTGGCTTGCGATTTGGCGGCTGCATGTGACACCGTTGCCTTATAAGAATATGCATAATTTAATAATTTAATTTCCCATCAAAACTCTTATATATTAAAACGAGAGCTGTCGTGTGATACTTGTTTAGCACAAAGTTCTTTTGCTTTATATTATATACTAGTTTTTGCCTGCGGCTTCGCTTTTGTACAATTAATATAATAAAACGATATTAAAAATACATTTATTAACATAAGAATTAAATATATACAAATAAAAATTAAAAATAATTACTGTACAAAGCCTGACCGCGTGGAATGGCGGCAGAAACGTTATTTAGTATAATACAATTCGTTTCATTGTTGTTCATTATAACTTTGATAACAAGTATGGTTTATTACCTTATACGTCTAATAGGTAGATAAAACTCGGAAAAGTGCCAATAAAGTGATAAGGACATTTAACAACATAAAAATTACGTGATAATATTATATACAAATTTATCTCCGATCGTGTTGAATTACAGATTATGGACCACGAGAGTGAGTTAATGGAGAGTGCACCTGCGTAAGGTTACACCAGTGTACTATACCATTTCCTGTGCAGTTGAATGGTTCTTAAGATAAGCTGCCATTCGGCGTATAAGACTTACTCGCTAAGTGTACTTATAATAAAATTAGTTGTGTAGTGAAAATGACGTTTCAAATCTGTTTATAAAAGCCTACTAATCTAATACATTTTACTTAAAGCCTATGTTTGTATAAACGGTATATGTACCAAAATATTTTTTTTACAAATTTCGTCTGTCCGTTTGTTCCGGCTAATCTCTGGAACGGCTGGACCGATTTTGATGGGACTTTCACTGGCTGATAGCGGATGTAACGTAACGTAAGAGGAGTAACTTAGGCTGCAACGATAACGTTTTTTGTAAAATTAAAAAGTGCATGAAGTTGCGGGCACAGCTCGCGTATAATATTTTGATTTCATTTGGATTTGATTCAAGTTACTGGCATCGTCATTTATTTGATTTTTAATAATAACGTGTAAAGTTTAGACGGCAATATAATAGATAATTTTGCAATAAGAAAACGACGGTTAAAGGTAATATAAATATAACGAAAAAAAAAAAAAATTATAATAAAAAAAAAAAAAAAATAATGAAACGTGTAATACTTGGTAATAATAAATAAAGTATTTTAATAAAAAAAACTACATTGTCATAACTTTACCACGAAATCCACTTACAATTTATCAGAAGTTATCAAGTTAGATGATTAAAGTGAATCTCGAGATAATTTAATGAGCTCTTGGCAGACGAGAGATTAATATTATTATTATTTTTTTCAATAATTAAATAGAAATAATTACACGCCTTAGACTTATTAGAAATAAAGGCCACTGAACTCACTATACACTATCTAATTAACTATAAAATTAGTTATTTTTTTTAATTTTGTGCAAGTGTCTCAGCTAGCTATAACTCACGTATCAGATATTCTACTGCCAAACAGCAATACCTAATATTGTTGTGTTCTAGTTTGACGAGTGAGTGGGTCAGTGTAACTGCATATATGAATGTCCCATAACATCTTAGCTTAGGTTCTTAGCGTATTGGCGCGTTATTTTAGCGTATTGTATGGATGAAATGCAAGGAATGGTTAATATTTCTTACAGCACTAATGTCTATGGCCGGTAACGTCGACTTCCCATTAGGTGGCTCACTCGCTCGTCCATATACATAAACTATAAAAAAATTGTGCTCATTCGACTTAACATATTTTAGTCAACTTAACAATTCGCAAAATATTTGGATTCCGAGCTCGGCGTACACAGCCTATCCATAATATAAGTAACGATATAATATGAACATATTAATAAAATTAAACAGAAAAATTTTCAATAACATACGGTGTAAGAGACGGTAGCTCAGTGGCAGGGTTAAACATACATTGATATAGCGCTACGTCGTGCTGGGGACAACCTGTCAGTTACTAATGAGGGATCGCCTGTGTGAACACGGTTTCACACTCGTACATTTTTAATCTGTTATCTCTCTCACCTTTGTTTGAATCCCGTGTGGGGTTTACAAATTCTAAGGCAATATCCACGGAATTTCTAGCACGACTGAGAGCGATATATTTTTATGAGCTGCTCTAAGTGACTAGGAAAATGACGATAGATATGGAGATTGGAATTGAATGTATATTTAAGGATGACCCATATTTATTTTCCTTTATGTATTGAAAACTCAAATACGAGCACATAGCTTTGGCTATTTTCACTATGGTTTTCTTTTCGGAATGAGTTTTCTTTACGCGACTTACAGTAAGTGAAATGGCAGAAATATTCACGTAAGCAACAAGCGACATCGACCCTCTTTTTCTCCTTTTAATTGTACAATTTTATTTTAAACTTATTTTTTTGTTATTATTTGAATTCACACGGATTTTAAATATCAATTCTATTTTTTGTTTTCTAGTTATTCTTAAATTCTTTGTCTATTATTTAATTAATTATATAGCGAAAGCAAACTTTCTTTAGTGTAATATATAGACGAAGCAGTACCATCGCCCATAAACATTGGTGCTGTAAGTAAATTTAACCATTCCTTAGAACATCAATGCGCCACCAACATTGGGAACTAAGATGTTGTATCCCCTGTGCATGTAGTTCCATAGGCTCACTCATCCTTCAAACCAGAATTGCATTGCAAACAATTCTTAGTATTGATGTTAGGCGGGAGAATATCTGATGAGTTGGTGGTACCTACCCAGATGGGCTTGCACAAAGACCTACCACCAAGAAATTCGATCGATTATACATATATTGATACGATCATAAACATGTTATTAAGATGTCAATATTAACTGTAGAAATAAATACATTTGTTCCAAAATAAACAGTCAATAATTATGCTATTGACTGTATCGCTGATGTTATATTTTTGTTGCAACATCGCGCTTTATAGCACTAAATAAATGGAGGCCCAGTCTAACACATCCAGTGTATTGAAATCATTGCGTCAAGTCTCGTATGTATTAGGGGGAAACTTAATCTGAAATATACTTAGCATTTATTAATGAGATTTGAAATTCAAGTTTCTTTTTATTAAACTATCAACTTCTTTTTTTAATCGCCGTAAAATTATGTAAATTTAGATTTCAAAAAATATTGTACTTATTATAAACCGAAATATCATCATCATTATAAATATTTTAGTTGTGGTGATGTCTGCCTGACAGATATCGGCTACAGCAGCCTAACTTAAGGGGGACTAGCCAGCTTAGCAAGGCATAGTATTGCACAATTTTACGGAAAACAGATGCACTCTATATTTCCGAATGTGGTGTTAGAGAAAGAGTTCAAGCACAGGATCACACTGCCAAGTATCAGACTCCAGGCTGCTACTGATACTTTATCGATAGAAAAACTAAAAACTCGGGTTATATATCCACTTGACCAACGAAGCAGTTCCTATTTTGTAAATAAACAAAATAAATTACAAACTGAAAACACACACGTACTTATTAGGTTACGTGACTAGTTGTTAGCAACAGAACATTAAAATGCCAGCACCATAGAACTAACGTTTATTATTTAAATAGCAGTTTACAACAAAACTAGATTTATCCGGTTGAATCTGGTTATGAAAGGGTTGCAAACAACTACGCGCTAAGGGTCCTCACGCACGAATTCGAGCGAGCGTGCATTTAACGGTAGTATCTTAGCTTGATTTACGGATAAAGTTTATTCTATTTACGCACTTTTATTGTTCTGTCGACTATGTGTGATTTATAGATTATTGAACTCACATTAGGGTGTAGAACTTGTAAACTGCAAACTTGAATGGTGCCAGAGAATGAAGATTTTTTTTAATCTTAGTCGCTTTATCCTTGTTCATATATTCATTCTGAGATGATGATGATGCAAGTGCCGAGTGATTCGTTCGTGGATCAATCTGCATTTTCTACATTTATCACGGGTATAGTATTTTAAGGCATTTCTGCCTCGCACAACCACTCTTTGTTACCAAGTCGTTGGTTTATTGCGGTTTTTATGAACCGATACGACCGAGCCGGCAACCCATCTGCAATCCCTCCGGTGTCACAGATGTGCACGGACGGTGGTAGTCGATTTCCATTAGGTGAGCCTGCTGCTCGTTTGCCACCTATACCACAAAAACATTCATATATAATTATTAAAAAATTAAAAAAATTAATCAAACCATTAAAAATTCAGGATAACATTAACTAATCCAACCTTAATTTTAAAATTGGTATCTAAATTGGTATCGACTCTAGCTGTAGTTTGAAGTATCCCGTATGAAGCAAAGTGTACCCTATATATTTTTTGCTGGTTCTGTAACTATTGGCCTTACTGGAATTTAGCATTACAGGAGGAGCATCTGATCTTGAAATTGAGGATAGCATATTATAATTAAGGTACTCCACAACTGAATTGATCGATTCCATAACAGAGAAAGAAAATAAGGGAGGAGAAGACCAAAATGACGCCTGATAGCATCAATATCTGATACTTATATTACAGAGTATTTCTTAGATAACCGCGCCTCGTAATTTATCGTAATAAGTACGAACAAAGTCATCAATATAATCTATAAAACTATGTTACTTGACTAAATATAATCTGCTTTTAAAATTGGACGTATTTAATGACCAAAATAGAGGATAAGAAGAGATGATCAGAATTACTAGTATTAATTATATATTCTGATATCAGCAGCGTAGTCGTTATTAGAAGTTGTAGAAAATGTATAAAGTCCTTGTAAATTAAAAAAAAAAAACCCGCAAAATATATTTCAGGGTGAAATAACGTAAAAATAAGTATATATTGCTTGCACTGTAAAAAAGTTAATAGATAAGATCTGATGAAGAAACAAGCTACACGCCTTGACCTAACACTTTCTAATTGTCATCAAAATGTATCACGTTTTGCGTGAATCTTAGACTTAAGTTTTCTATAAACCCTTTTCTGTAAACCATGGTCAAAAGGTGTGGATTTGCTTCGTAAAAGTGACTTAGATGTAAAAGTTGATTGTTACTCTCGGTTCGCTGACTTTTCTCAGAAATCATTTAAATCTGTTAACCTTGGGCTTGATCTCTCCAGTCGTGTCAACGAAATTGAAATGATATATCATATCATACGCACGTGATCATCATTAATCAGGTATTGGCACTAAAGTTGCCCAAAAGAACGTTATTTGTATAAATTTTAAACTAATCTCAATGTTCTTTTTATATAGTATATATCCCAAACTATATATAAACAACACTATTGATTCTGGTTTGAAGGGTGAGCGAGCCGTGTTATTTCAGGTGGAAGGGGCCTATTATCATTATAGTTCCCAAGATCTGTGGCGCATTGTCGATGTAAAGAATACTTAATATTTGTTACAACGTCAATGTTTTGACCGTTGGTGACCACTTACCATTGGGTAGTCCATTTGTAAGGCTATCGATGTAGTACAAAATAATTAAACAGGATATACGTGATTTGTTTTGTTTTTAATTTTTTTTAGTATCACGATTTAAGTTACAATAATTTAAACGGTTATAAAAAAATTCAAATGTTCTTAAAAATACAAGTTTTTCATTTTTAACGTGACACGAATAATCTAAAAAAAAAGTTAAATGTTTGAAACTGAAAAGGTTACATAAAAGCGTCTTAGTTGAAAATCCCCGAAAAAAATTCCGAATCCTGTCGACCCACGTTACGATTTTATAATCAAAAATTCAAATCCGAAAGTTAAAATTACACTCATTTGCAAGTCTGCGTCGACAACATTTTTTGAAAGTTCATCGACCTTTTTGCAGTGCTATCATTTCTTTGTATTAATATTATATTATGAAGAATCGTTAACTTCGTGTAAAAGTACCTCGATTAACAACACTATGACATCATATTAAAACACACATAGCAGATATAACGTGTACCAAATAAACACGTAACGAGTTTGATTTTTAATAACAAATTTAATTCATACTTGTTAATGTAAATAACTTTTTATTCTTCGACTGGTGGTTACAATGAAAAGTCACTATTTTTATAATGTAAAACTAAAGATTTTATCGTTCTGGCTCAATATGGTCACAAAATACATATATGGTCAAAAAATAGAATTCATTTTAAAAATGAAACTATAAAAAGTTTTTTTTTATTTAGCTTAAATTAGAATTAGTCAAGAGCGTGTAGTGAAAAAGTCCAAAAATACTCGACTGTGCTGAAACCGACGGATTTTATTTATGCATAGAGTGCCCCATTGGTCGAAGTAGAGCGGTCCGACAGGAGCGAATTTAACAGTTTTTCATATTATTCCCTATGGAATGCAACATTCTGGTTGCATCTGCATCACAAACGTCGGCGTAAAATTTTTCAGATCGCGACAAAATCCGGCTCGCAAGCGAACCGCATACATTTTCATAAAATTTTGCATATTTGATGAATTTAAAAAAAGGTTCGGCCGCGTATCGCCATTTACCTCGACGTTGTTATTTTTAACCTTTGATAAGAGCCTGCGATCATACATTTTAATGGGAATATTGAATTACCGATATCATATTATTTTAATAGTATAATAATTCACATACTAACCATAAGGTATGTAGATGAATATATCGTATTGTATATTTACCATTACTGTACTTCTATAAATCATCTTGAATTTTTTACCTTTCATATAATTTATAATAGAATAAATTGTATTTTTATATGATACCACGTTCTTCTTAATAATTGTGTTTTTTTGTAGTTTTAATACTAAATATTTGGATTTTAGTGCGTCTACTCTGAGCCCTAAAACCTATATGAATATTATGAGCAATATCCAACTTAATCTTTTCAACTAAAAGAAAAACATTTCATGAAGTTCAAAAAATAGATTTAATACCGCAGCATAAGTGTATGTACTTTTTTGTACATCACATTCAGGAAATTTGTTTAAAGTGAAGCGTAACTTACGTAGACGCCATCTTCATAAATTAGTTTTTATCAAGCATTGATCTTACGAAAAGATGTAGTTTATTTGATAAATATATCCTTTATAATTTTTTTCCAGTCAAATTCTATTCTGTCGATGTACACGCACAGAATACGTTTCAGCCAAAAATCAAAACATATTTTAAAATGAAATCTTTTTGTCTCCTCTTATTTCAGGAGTCCTCCTGTAATTCATGTTATCACCTAGATAACCAGAACTTTGATTCTACGTTACAATACAAAGGAAGTCTTTGCCTAGTCGATTTACTGTCTTTTACTTTAAATATAAACACAACACTGTAACAAGATAAAAAGTACAAATTTACAATACTATAAACTGCGAAAACAATTCACCGAATATCCCTTAAAAAGTCCGTCGCGGACGAGGGTTTTGTAATCAAAAATGCAAATTAAAATGTTATATTATACTTATTTGCAAGTCTGCATTTTCGTCAACGAATTGTTTGTATCCCATAGTTTGTTGCCTTTTTCATTTCTTACATATTTTAAAAGATACCTTATATATACGTCCTTGCACTTCTGATAGCTTTAAGCAAATATCTTTCATCTAGGTATTTTAAAATAACAATTATCTTGTACTTCGATCCTGCCTTCCGATGTTGCAAATGTTCAATTGTTCATGGACGGTGGTTGTCACTTTCCATCAGGCTTTTCATACGGTTTCTGTTCGTTTACCATCTATGCCATAAAAAATACTAATACATACCAATAACCCACATTGATACAACGTAGTGGAATTAGTTTCAAACCTTCTCTTCAAAGGGCAGGAGAAGCCCCCAGAGTCAGATAGCCCAGCAGTGGGACATATACAGGGTGTTACATTATTTTTACTTTTGTACTTAATACGAGTACACGCGTTCATTCATCATTGAACTGAAACTTGAAAAAATGTTTATGGTACAATACAAAAATTAGACATTTTTTGCCCAAAAATTGGTGTATATAAAAGAGCAGTTCGTGATATCTTAAAATGTTAACTGTTTTTAAATTGATAATGTACTTATATGCTGTTTTTATTTTTGTTTTAATTTTAATTTTAATTGTAAATATATATATATATATATATTTGTGTATTAGCTCGATGTGGAAACTTTATTGATTTGTGTTTTATGTTATATTTTTGTTTTATATTACAGTGTTTTTAAAATTGTTTGTTTCCCAAATAAATAAATAAGTAATAAATAAATACCATCAATGTACTAATATATAGCGGGAGAATCGATTCGAATTTTCTTCAAGAATTATTTCTCACAAAAAGAGATTAAAGAGAGATACTGCAACAGAAGCTGGTATTAAATAAAATATTATTTATTTATTGACCGAATTTAGGCCACGAACTTTCGAATCTCAAAATTTTTACGAATAAACTTAGATGCACTCTCTACTCGCTTACTCTCATCGGATAGCATATAATACGGCTTTACGTGCAATTTTCAAAGTTTTCAGATTGGAGCAATGATAACTACCTCCTCACCGATCTTGAATATAGGAGAAAATCTCACGCGTGTCAAATGTTTGCATAGGTAATGTTGTCGTATGTCGTAGCCCAACTGATATTGTAATCCTTACAAAGGTATCCTGAGGCTATCAAGAGGGGTATTGTTATTATTATTCCAACACACAAGTACAAGCAGTATAATGATACGAACATGCAACTCTAATCTTAGTTAGGCATTCTGGATTCAGACATTTTAATTACTCAAGTTATAATATATGTTTGTGATGTACAAATACGGAGTTTATAGTCTCCGGGCTTTGCGAAGTGACTGTGTACACACAATAACTAGTTGCAGTTGGAATATAAGAGCCGAGACTGGGCTAAGATAAGTGGCTACGCTACATTTGGGGAGACACGTATCTAGCAGTGGACTAAAACGTTCTAATAAACTGATATCCAATTCGTGTTCTGCGCTTGGACGCGTACATATTATCGTGCACACATTTGTGTTATGTAACGACTTAACAAGTACATTAATAATTGTTGCGAGACCAAAACATTAAATTTGATTTAAATAATTGCAATAAGTTTTCAATGTTAATAAAAGTGTATAATTTGAATAATTATCCCAAAATGATTTATAGTGTTTTTTTTATCAATTTGACCAATTTCTTTAAATATATAGCAAAACGTGCGGTCTGATTATCGTCGACCAATAAATTGTACTTTGAAATATTCTTATACCTTGCGACAATTTAGATCAATATATTTCATAAGTATAACTGAATATACAAAGGAGACAGAACTTATCTAAACGCGAACGAATTGAATTCGGTATTCGTATATCACCAGATGAGATTTGAGTAATTGAAAGTTTCCCTGAAATAAGTTGAAATTAAATAAATGATTCAGATAGAAGTTCTGATATAATCCCAACTTTAACGCAGATCGGACGGGAACTTTTAATGATGATTTATACCCGGATTCAAGGGAGAAAAATATTATATCTGCTAAGATCAAGTGATGTAATTAACATCCTCTCTCTTAATTGAGGAGTATCATGTGCGAAGGGTTGATTAAAAACAAAATTTTACGTAACGCACGACTTATTAAAGTCATTTGGATAATTTTTGCTTCAGCACAATGTTTATTATTTAATTTGTATGTATTAATTAACTGACTTCAATGTCGGTTATTGCTTAATATTTCACCTACAAAACGCAAAATAACTATCGGCACTGATTAATTAGTGGTTAAACCTTCTTCGTCGTTGAACGGTTTTATTTCACATTGAATATCAATAATACCTTCAAAGCTGCATTGTTCCAATGTATATAAGAGGACGATGATAGCCTCGGTTCCATTGGCTTTAGGGCTTTGCAGCCATTTACTCATCACTTGCGGTTCTGGCAATGCCAGACTACGTTTCATTATCTTCTCCAAGAATCATTGTCATTAACATCCGTTGAATTTTCATGTCAATATCATATGAAATCTAAGTATTAACATTTTTTTTATGATATTTACACAACTATCAATTATCTGTAGTAGGAGGAGTCTTATAGAAATAGCCGTAAAAGGAATTTCAATACTATAACAAGAGACATTGAGTATGAGTAGAGTGTTTTTTTGTTGTTGTAAAAACAGGTTCACCTAATGAAAAGTGATTACCACCGTTCATGAACATTTGCAGCACCATGGGGCTTGCAGGTGCATTGCCAGCCTTTAAAGAATGAATAGGTTTTAAAAATTTACAATATTTCAGACAAACTGTTTACACCTTCTCAATATACGCTGCAAAAAAATAGCCTGTTACTTCACGTCGTCGACTTCAGTTTTAAATCCCATTAAGAGACATTTTGTTTTTTGTAAACGTAAACTTGGCTATCTGTATAATAACTTAATTACAAAAGATGAACTACGAGGGGAGATGATAAAAGGCGAAAAAATTAGAAAAGGGAATTAAAGAAGCAATGAAGAATTTTAATCGTGAAGAAATTCGCCTCGCAATGATGTCTATTGTCAACTTAATTATGTTTATTTCGTGAGACGCAACTTTTTGTAGACATTAAAACTCATCAAATGTACAATAAGCTGTGTAGTAGTTATATTTTAATGCGTCTTTGTTAATTTCTGAGGATAAATGAAGTTTAAGTTTTAGGGTAACATTTTTGAATTTTTTTTTTGTGATATATTTTTTTTATGATTTTTTTCATGACTCGTCTCACTGCCTGTTTAGCACTTTGTCATTGGGTTCTTGCCTGGACTCTTTCCAGTTGCCGAATTGCGTCCCCTCGGGTTGTGAGATGAAATAATATAATATGCACCTATGTATGTTCGTACCGAAATCGGTATACATCGATACCAAAGCATGATAAAGAGACTTGAAGTTTAAAGGAGTTTTTTTATGATATTGATAGACGGACGGCCAAATCCGTCACAGGGAGTGGTCACCGCCGCGTGGTAAACATTGATGTTGTTAGAAATATTAATCATTCCTTACATCGTCGGTAGAATATCTGATGAGTGTGTGGTACCTATCTACAAAGTTTGCACTTATAGAGGCAGCAAGAAAGAGGACGTTTTTTGGGATAGAAAGTATACGAAATATTTTTCATAATACCGCGGAAGGTATTAGTAGTTGATCCTTATTATAATGTCAGTAATATTATATCTATATTCTAGTAGCTGTAAGTTTTATCATCACCATCACCATCAGTACTATATTCATCATTGCATTGTTCAATCAACCACATACTGGCAATAAATATAACTACTTGTTTTGTTATAAATAATATAATATATCCTAAGCAAGTAAGGCTGAAGTATTTTAATTTCGTAACTGTATATGATTTTATTGAAACCGTTATCACTAGTTCTTTGTTAAAAACTATAAATATTGTAAAGTGTGACACATATCGTCCACTTAAATTATTGTGTGTCACGGTAACATGTAGGCCATAAATTTACTGAACTTTGACCGGTATAACTTTGTAAAAAAACGTGAATGAAATAAAATAAAATCCATTTAGCGGTCGACCGCTCCCATCGGAGGTTGCGGCTATTCGCAGATTTACGCGTTAGATTTTTAATTCCAACTTTATTTGAAAGTGGTATAATATTATAATTTTTGTTCATTTAATATGAGCAATTGATTAATTACCTATTGAAAAGGACAACTTGAATAAAGCTATATTAAATAGATGGCTAACCTTATCTTTTTTTTTTAAACTCTTTGACTCTTAGGTCATTCAACTTTCAATCTACGATTCAGAAGTATTAAAAAGAAGGGAGAGCATTTGCCTGTGAGAAATTAAATAGCTGTTATTTATGTTCATAGGTCTACTGGTCAATTTATATCAAGATACCTTGTAGTCATTTTGATTGTCGTGTAGGATAAGGTGTTTTAAAAAAAAATATGTGTTTTCTCATGTAAGAAAGAGACAAACAGATACGCAAATTTGTGTTCAAATTCGGTAAAGTTTGAGTTATTATGATTTTGATTTGTATTATATTTGTATGTTCATATGGTGATACATTTAACTCAAATTTTCGTATGGTATTAGTAAAATAAAAAATATGTACTTAAAAATAAAAAAGTGATCTCATGTTTTGCGTTTAAGTTACATTCAAATCGGTATAAAACTACATATTTATCATTACATTATTACACGTATTTGCGCCAAATATTTTCCTTAAGAGGAGAAAGGGTGTTTACCCTGCAGTGGAATTATACAGACTGTTTATGGCTTGTAATTGCATTGGCGATGTAAGGAATGGGTGATATTTCTTACAGCGCACATGACAAGATTTTGCCTCAGTAGCATTACATATTGAAAGTAAGAAAAAAAGAAAAAAAGAGAGAGAGGTAAAGAAAGAAAGAAAGAAAGAAAGAAAGAAAGAAAGAAAGAAAGAAAGAAAGAAAGAAAGAAAGAAAGAAAGAAAGAAAGAAAGAAAGAAAGAAAGAAAGAAAGAAAGAAAGAAAGAAAGCAAGAAAGAGAGAAAGAAAGAAAATTTAAATCTGACCTCAAAATTTTAGTTGTTGTTGGCGCCTGAATAATATTTATAATACAGGATGCGATACACGAGGCATATTCTCGACTAATCAAGACGATCGCAATGACGACGAGTGACGCATATCAGACCATTATAATTTAGTTTATTTTAACATCATATACAATTGGTTAAATTGTCTGAAAGGTCGAATTACATTGTTCACCAATATTGGAAGTCGTTTTATTGAATACACAATCAACGCAGTACACCTTATGAAAAATTGATGAAAAGTATGTCACTGTTTACAAAAAAATATAGTTTCCCAATTTTGAATATTTAATCTAGAGTAGCAAATGTTAAAGTGTACTTATGACACCGTTAAAAAACCAATTTTCTGAAAAGTTCTGCACGGATACCAGCTAAGTCATCACTCTTCTAATAAAGTTACAAATTTAATCTCAATATCTAACTGAAATAGATAAAAATAATTTATCGCCAGGGGAATAAAGGCATCAGAGAAATCAGTTCACGTAGCGTCCCCAACGATAGCGCACTCTGGAAAAGTTGAGCTAGTTTTTTCTCAAAGCTATGCCTTTTGTTTCACAATTTGGTATGCAGCGAGGGCTAATTGCTGGCAACGTTCCAGTTATCTGACTCGAGTTTGAGACACAATACCAGTTGTTTTAATTTGTTGATTAATATCTGTTAAGAAAATTGTGTCACGTGTAAAGCTAGAATGAAATCCTAATGATGCAAAAAAGCGTTGAACTTAGGCACTGGAAAACACGTATTATCATTTCTCTTTTGTAGAACGCTAGGAGACACTGGAAATATACCTCCGAGAGGTCGAAAATCACATATAACCTAGTTAAGGTTACGTAATTTTCACTCTATACAGATCCTAGATTTCGCACTTAACCCAATTGTAAATATGATCGTTACGATGTAACTAACTTGGATCTGCAGATATTCTATTCTTTAAGGTTGTTTCAGGTTTTAGAAAATAAAGGAAAAAGTCCACGCAGCGTCGTCTCCTATCCCTCATTCTTCTTTGGCGAAAAAATAACAGCATTTGACTCAACCGACACATTTATTAAGTTCTCTTAAGCCAATATTCGTAAAATTCGCCAAAAATATGCGAGCTTCTTGTCAAATTTCATGATTCCAGGTAAACGGGAAGTACCCTACAAGTTTTGACTCGGGAATTCCACATAAAATGCCATATCTGCGATCTAATTTTTCTATTTGATGGTATAGACTTAGAGATTTTTTTTTTTTTATAACGCCAAGGGAACATATATTATATTTTGATTTAATTTAAACTGTATACATCAAGGCGTTCCTGACAAAAAAGATCTTGAAGGACAGACAGGTAGAGGGGCAACAATGTAATCTCATATGTATGTTTCCTTTTTTCCCTTAGAGGTACGGAACCCTAAAAATAAGCAAGATAATGTTATATACGCATATAATGGGAAAAGGCTGAAAAAGTAAGCGAGGTCGCCTGCGAGGACGGAGCATAACGCTTCCACCTTACGTGACGATTTCTGCAAGTCCAATCTACTGTGAGCCGTGTAAAAAAATTTCGTTCCAAAAGACAATATAAAAGTGTCTTTAACGGAATCACCATTACGAATAACGATTTTCTATCCGGCGAAACACTAGATTTATAAGTTAGGAAAAAAATCGTCCTCTAAAAACAATTTATGTGTTTGTCGCTCTTGAAAGTTTTAGGGTTAGGACTTCGAACAAGTTTTTCTTTGGAACGTAATTGAGTGGTCACACTTAACTTTTGCTTTGATATAAAGGCGCTAATAAATTAGACGGGCGTAAGATATTATCACTTGAGTTTTTTACAAATAAAACTGACTAAGTTTCTATAACAAGAAATGAGTGGCTATTTGCGATATACCTTCGTAATTCGGATGTCAGGTCAAGTGTCGTCCATGTAATTTTTATTGTAGACAAATTAAAAAATATATGCATCGCTTTGCACTCTGTCTGTCTGTCAAGCAAACAAAACAACATATCATCAATCATCTTCGTAAAATTCATAACTGTGGTCTAAAATATTTTTTCATTTTTTTTTTAATTCCATTTGCTAGACCTTTATTTTTAAAATCTTATAAATTTTTGATGAGGTACATTTAGATATGTATCACTAATTCATCTAATATTTTATCACTAAACAGCAATACTCATTCTAAACGGTGAGTGAGCCAGTGTACTTATTTTGGTGGCGTTTTGCCTATGTAAAAATGGTTAATATTTCGTACAAGGACAATGTAACTCCCTTTTCTTTTACTATGAATATTTATTCATATTATATTAGATGTTGCGTGAGTTTCTGGCACAGTATCACTCACGTACAATGACAAGCGATTCGCATCGGATAATTACAAAAAAAGAAACACATTATAAAGCTATTAACAAATAGGCATAAGACTTACTCTTCGATAAAATATTTTTTCAATCCGAAATTAATGTCTCAATATCGAGCAAGTTTTCAATTGAGGATAATAATTCGCGTCCTAATCCAATGCTAACACGATAAATAAATCAAAGTATGAAGTGGGTTTTCTCGGGGCGACTGACTTAAATATAAAACGCGCTCATGAACAAGTATATTGTAAACGTAAACTCAAAATGTTACTCGCTATCAAAACCAAATTCTGCGATTAATCTGAACAAATGCTTTATGCGTAAGTTTAAAAAATGAAATTTAAAAAAAATTCGCGCAATAAATACAAATTAGACGTTTATTGTAAACAAAACTTTTGGATTTATGAAATACCAAGCACTCGGACATGTTTCAATATTCATTATAAACCACGCGTTAATGTTTTCAAAGTTATCATTATAAACTTTATTGCTATCGCCGTAAGGACTAAGAGGATCATTTTGATGACTATTTCTTAATTTATTCGTCTCTCCTAAATGTTTCTTGTTGACATTGACATAAGGGCTATAATCCTTAAATAACTTAATTTAAAGGTCATTTCATGCATGTATTTTTAATGACGCATTTTTATGTCACTTTTTAGTTTTATATAGAAAACGACATAAGTTAAATCTTCTTTGGCCTGTCGTCGTTTATGAAGCAGTAAATATCAAAATGTATTTACAGTGACGAGAGTACGGCTTCTTCCAAATGAACATCGGACATGAAGTCTCAGTATAGACGCTAAATATCAGTGGCCGTAACTCGATCATAATTATTATTATTTTACATTATTATTATTATATTTATAAATTGATGACTGTAATAAATGGTGAATTATAAATTGAAAAAAAGACCTACCTATATAGTAAACTTAAAATATACTCGAGGTACTTTTATACAATTATAAAAATAATTGCTCATTTAATGTTACAAGATACTCGTTTGGACTAATCGCATTTTATCTTTGCTTAAACAAAATTGTTACATATTGTATTTACTCATTTAAATTAAAATATGTCGATCCTATTGAAAACTAATTAGCTTTTGTTGCTTCAGTATACTGAATCCGCCCCTTTTATCTGCTTAGTTAATGTTGGACAAAAAAGACTATATGATATTTTGCAATTTAAATTCTATGTTATTTGATTAATCGTACTGGTTTAATAGTACTATATTAAATATCAAAATCTACAAAGAGAACTGAAAGGTTTTTTTGTTAAGATAATTTACATTTAAAATTTAAAAAGTATTTCCAATTAATAAATTTAAATCTTTTAATTAATAATATAAATATTTATAATAATGGAACGTTATATAAAATGACGATTCCAAAGTGCTCGTAAAAGCCTAGTTGAATAAAATATATTTTGATTTTGACATTATTTTCTACAAGAAACAGACGTAAGAAGCGTAGATTTTTTATCAATTTATTTTGACATCGGATATATAAATTGAACTGTATATGATTTATTATATGATTATGATACATGAAAAAAGTTAATAATCAATTTTTTGCTGATTTTTTTTAACACTTACATAACTAAATGCGCCACCATATAATTAATACGCCTTATGATAATTTTATTTAACTTATTAATTGTCAAATTCAAAGCATGTAAGAAGGAGCCTATTTGAAGATCTATATTTTGAATCAAATTCATGAAACATAACAGCAAACTTAAAAGCAATATAGTATTCTATGATAAGCCCAAATAATATGTTATACGGAGGTAATTTCCTTATTTATCGGTAGTACACGGCTAGTTCGATCTCAATAATTGTAAACTCGAGTATCGCGGAAGCCTTTTAAAGCTATAGGGGAACAAAGTTAGACAGTTAGCGCTTCCAGAATATGCTTGCACGGAAATTGAATCTTTGAACTTACTAAGAGTGTTCTTTAGCGGACAACTTCGCTGAAGCACATGACTAAAGGACATGTACTATGTTCTACATGAGCCTAGCTTTGGAAATAGGTTTAATACATTCTTAAATAAATAAATATATATATATATATATGTTAGATGCTTCTAAGGTAATTCATTATTATGTCAATTGAAGAGCGACAATGATCTTTGCTAGAACCGACTAGAACTGACAGCGATTGAAAGGGTTGCGTTTAAATTAGGCGTTAAATTATTGATGCGAGGAAGATGCTTCACTAAACTGGAATATGCTCTACCGTCAGTATAACTTCCTTTTTTGACATAACTAGACGGACTGGCAAATAGTCTTCAAATGGTATATATAGTAAGCAAAACTGGTCATACACAGTGGTATTATATGAAATATTAGTCATTCCTCATACGCCAATCTTGGACAAAGCCCTACCACAGTAAACATAGTACATGTTTCTAGATTCAAATTTCTTAATCAAGATTAATAGATTTTTAGTTTAATTTATTCAGCTTTCATTTACACTTCTAAAAATAAAAAATAAAAGAGCTTTTATTCGGTCCAAGTATTTGACTCTATGCTTAGTGCACCTATGACATATAGATATAATATATACAAAATTACGCTGTACATATAGGTATATATACAATTTACGCTGAATTGGATCCGAATTTATAAAAAAAAAATTACAACTGTAATAGACAGTAGCAATTTTAGGTGAGCTGGTTTATGGTTATATTTATAAATGTCTGAGAAATTCGGTAACAAAAATATAAGTGAGTTGTTGCTAAATATAAGGTTGGTTTCGAAATAAAGTCGGTTTTTCATTTACTTTTTCGAAAAATCATTTTGTTATTTCGCGCTGCTTTGACACGTGATAAAAATAACGTAGGCGATGACGTGGGTCTTAACCACAACTTCTATTTTATTTGCTTTGAAATAACGCATTAAAAGTTTTCATTAGCAGGTCAAAATAAATACTTATATCAATTTGAAATAGCACGAAAGATATATTTTTACCATAAGGATATACTGTAAGTTATCGCTTCAGACAAAATTACATTATTATAATACAATACATACAGGTAGATTTTTATATAAGCACACTGCCTAAATATAGTACTAGTAAATAATACTTACTCATTGAGATGACTGAGTGCACTCATCACACGTTCTACTGCTAAACAGCAGTGCTTATCATTTTTGTTTTCTGGTGTAAACGGCGAGTAAGCCAGTGTAACTACAGATGTAAAATCTTAGTTGACATGATTGACAGCACATTAACTATGAAAGGGATGGTTAAAAAGGCGGTGATCACTTACCATCAGATATTCGGGATTCGTCAGGACTTGCCAGTACGCCTCACCATTTAAATGAAGTCTTATGCTCAACAATGGTATTTTCAGACCATGTATATCCATTCTGTGGTTTTTATGTAATTCCGGGATTTTGTATTCGTATCTGTTGCTTCACTATAATGTTTTACAAAATCCATCTGTCTTTAGTTTTATAATCTACAAAATATACTGAGAAAATAAATGTATAGAACACGAATTTATTGTACATGCTATATTATTGGATTTTAATAATCCGTAGGCAGTTGAAGCAATTGACGTATCAATCTGTGCGAACAAACTGACCTAAAGAGACGCAACTATAAGGAGAAGAAGTAAATTTTACTATTTGAACTGCTTATTGATTTATGTGACAAGAAATCAGTCAAAACATAAGGAGTTTCAAACACTGTTTATCTCTGTATCATCTTGCTTTGCTTTATTTTAAGAATTGTGAAATAACTTTTCAATAATATATTCTGACTGAAAATGATTCTTAATTTAACCGAATCGAAAGGCTTCCCTAGTTATGGAATATTTGAAGTTTGTTATAGATTTCGGATTGAATACTATGAAATTTGATCACATAAGGTCCGCCAATCGCATGACCCGATCGTATCACCATCGGCTTGTTGTTATTAGGTCGTCTAAATTAGTCGGGATTAGCGCGTGGCCAGCATTGTTGATTTAAACCTGATGGAGCGATTTGATGAGTTAATTATACACGCTCATTATTATAATCAACAAATTTGTTCAAATAATTAATATACACATATGTATATGTACAAATAATGTTATTATGTCATCGACTGATTAATATTTATTTATAAAATAAATATGTTTGATAATTTCATAATTATTTTTGATAAAGTATTATCATTTCAAATTTCTAGTTACTAGCCTGCAGATCCTGATGTCGTAAGTACCAATGATGATGCAAGATAAAACATACATTATGTTTTCTGTCCAAAAAATATCATAGCCGCCCTGACTTGTGATTTAGCAGTCTAAGACTCAGAAAGCACGTATAAGCCACTCCATTGCATGCTGTGAGGAGTTAAGTCATCGACCGTCGAATTAACCTATTTATTTATTTATTAACATCAAAAATTAGTGCAACTTACGTACACAATAAATCAAAAGGCAATATCTGCATTTAATGGTCTACTGTTAACACTTTTAAGAATGTATTCAACATTGTTAATAATAAGTAGTAACATGTTATCAAATTAAGAATAATATGAATATCGAAATATATAACCTTTATTATATTTTTTTCAATAATAAACTAATTAAAAATATTTTTTGAATTACATGCAATTACGATAAGACCCAATATGGCCCAGTGATTAGAAAATACGCACCTTGACCGCGATTGATTGCGAGTTAAAGTCAAGCACATAATTCGTATTTATAATACATCTCATAGTCTAGAAATAGCGTGAGGAAACCTGCCTAAAATATGTCTAATTTCAGTGAAATGATACCACGTGTGTATCCGCATTGGCGCTGTGTCTTGGAATAACTTCAAAAGGGATTAGCCGAGCAGTGGGATATTTGCTCGCTGTAAGTACTATTTAAGTACACGTTAGAATTTAAAAATTTGACAGAGTCATAATTATTACACGTTTCATTATTACGTATTATTTATATAGTAAGTGTGTGTGCTTTCTACTATACATTTATTCTAATAGTCGCCGTATACCTGATGGGGTATCCCATCAGAAACATAATTTCTTTGAAAATGGTAGAGGTGCAAATTTCCGTTTCGGATTTCACCTTTATGAGTGGGGAATTACCAAAAATACTTTAACAACTGTTTTATCCCATTAACAGAAGCCTAAATAAATACCAATGTCCATATTTCAAACATAAAAATTAATGACAAATTTCTATTCAAACTTGCATTCCATCCTAACAATCTTTTTTTCAAAAACGTTCTTAGTGCTCGCGTATGTTCCATGAATTTTCAGAATTCCCGTGCAAAGTTTCATCCTATTAGATCTACCGACTTAGGATACACATAGACAGCCAGTCATTTTTAAATTCTATTAAGTTGATAAGTTAACTCAAAATCAAAATAAAAATATTATTTATTCAAGTAGGCTCATAAAAGACCTTTTGAATCGTCACGTTACAGTGTTGAATTAAATTTAAATCTCAGGCATAAATCCGATTTTTTCTAAAAATAAAATATAACTATCACTTATGCACTAGCTCCTGTACTAGCTTTGGCTTGTTTTTGATATAAGCTACTGCGGCCATACTTCATTATAATTCTTGTTCCATTAGTCAAACATAATCAGAGTAGACTTTAACAAAATATAATACAATTATAATGTTGTCATTCATTTTGTTAAATGTTGTCGTCTACCTAAATAGCCGAACGAAGATAATTTCTTGGAAAATAGGGAAATATATATTTATTAAGGTTACATTTCTTGGAATTATCTTTTCGCGGCTTAAGGTTCTCACAACGTAACACAGGATTGTAAACATTTCCGTAGATTTGTGAGAAAAAAATTAACTTCCAAAATATTTGTTCCATTATATAAGATCTCTGCTAACATAAACATAGAGATTGCTTGGAACAGATACATTTCTAATAAGGGAAATGGTACGGGACTTAAGTATGACATAACAAGAAAATAGCAAACTTCGTACCCTTTCTGGAAAAATTCCCTAACATCAGGCTTGGTTTAAAAATTCAGCAGTCCGCATTCTGAATAGGATGGGACGGTCGACGGTAAATCTAAATTGAAAATACTGGAAACTACCGCTCAGCTGTATCGGCTGCGATGTTACTTTGACGAATAAATTATGTAGCCATCAAATTCATACTATATTACGTTATATACAGATAAGATCTATTAAGCAATACAACAATAAATAAATAATAAAAAAGGGTGGAATTCGATTTAGTTTATTATCTTACAGGAAATAAAATATTTATGCAGTACATATTTAAATAAATAAAAATAGTTTATTGAGATTGTGCCAGAATCCTCGGTAGAATCGTTTAAGCTTAATATTTAATTGTGAGCTGATCATAATATTTCAATTTTGATATACTACACACCTTAAAAATGTCGGCACTTGAAAACGATTACAGTTTAATAGCGGGTATTTTTTTAATATATCTTTAATAAAGACGCTTCGAGTAATTTCAGTCAGTAACCAGTTAGCTTGACTAGTCATTGCTAACGCCTGAATTTATAATAAATTACGAATTCATGAAAATTGTTGTTTTAATAAATCAATATTTTTTTATTATCTACCAAAGCTTAATATCTTTTAAAGTGACGTTCTGTGAATTTAGTAATTTAATCATAGATTACTAGCAACGATAATTTTTATCTACTATGAAATAAATGAGCGGCATGGCGACTCCACTTATATTTAAATATTAATTTGACCGTACAGCCGTCATCAATCATAGAGCTTACTTTTTTTTTCTAATCAAACAAGTGTCACAGAGGCAATAAAAGTGCTCTGTTTTTAGTATTTATTGCTTGGCGTGTTTTTATCAATTAATTTAAAAATGGAAGCAAAAAATGTGTAAATGGTTTGATTTGATTAATATTGATTTAAATTTTTCAAATTTGGAATTTATTTATAATTCAGTGCACTCACTTTTCGATCGTTAAATAATTTACTGTATTAGCACCAATTAGAAGTATTGTATTTCAAGAGATTAGGATATAATAATTATGATACATGTGATTTTAAAATTGCAAGTTATATCTGATAATGAAGTTATTAATTTCCATTTTAATCCGGCTCGAAGGACCAATGTTAAGATTTTTTTATACCATTTAATATATATATATAATACCATTTTATATCACAAAATTAAATCGTTTTCTTTATTAATTTTCACAAAAATATTTCATAACACATGAACTGAACTTAACGCTTTTATTTTCTGAGATTATGTACCAATGAAATATTAATTAGTATTTTGGCATTTATTGGGACTCTCGTAGAGTTTATTATTAACTCACGTAGAGTTTGAATATTAAAATTTCTTGTCACATTGCATGATTTGTTATTACATAAAATATAAGTTATGTTTATTTCTGATGTGACTTGCCATATCTCTGAATCTTCTTATTTTTTCCATTCTAAAAACCTGTTTGCATTACTTATACCTGAAAGTCATTGATTCATTGAATATATTTGTGTAACCAGTATAAAATAATAATGAAATAAATTAGAACGTAAAAAATCCTATACAAAATACCTATCACATTTTTCGTGAATATAATTTTTTCCTTTTTATAAATCCATATTGAAATAACGTACTCGTATTTATGAAGCATGACTTCCCGCACGCTGTCTTTGGGGAAATAACAGATGAATTGGAAACACCCTGTTAAACGTTCGGCTTACTTTATTGTTGTTGTTTTTTTTTTCGAAGTTTGTAAAAGTAAATTCTATTTTTGAATTAATATATATTTTACATGACAAATAAATATTTACACCTTCAATCATGTTCTTGTATATTTGAATATGTAGGTTATTTCTTTTATATATGTATCGTATTCTATAGAATAGTCGTCTATTTAATCGATTTTAATCATTATATTCGATCGGACTCAATAAAGGTAAAAAGCTAGCGAATGTGTCAGTTGTTTCGCGTATATACCTTTATATTTCCATGTTCAAAATCGATTTTAATAAGTCTTTTTTTATTAAATCATAAGTTGAGTGTGCTTCAGTTTAAAGCAAGGTGTAGCCATACTTAAAATATATTTTTAAAAAAAGGACAAGATACAAAATTACCTGCTGAATTAAATATTATTTACAAAACATGATTGGTTGTTTTTGGAGTCGTCGTCAGCATTTTTTCTTTATTTGTTGTAACGAATTATGATAACCTTTACACTGACATTACAGTAAATAATCCATCGAGTTGAGCAGTGAGAGTCAGTATTATGTATCCACACGAATAGTTTACATAAAAAGTATGTAATCCCGTGTTTCTATTTTAGGCGGTATCGTGGATGCAGTTCAATAAACTCGAGGACTATTTTAGTTTTAGTTCTCAATGTAGAATGTTTTAGTATCCAGGATGTTTTACAAAATCAACCGAAGGCTGGAGCCGATTTTTTGTACGAGATTCAGCCACGCTATTCAGAGGCGTAATATTGCAGCAGTCTGGCACTTTGCCCTAAACTAAATCATTAGACACCAATCTTTGTTTATAGTCGTTTTATGTTACTAACCTATGTATTAATTATAAAATATTTTACATAATAAGTATATTGAAATCATTTTGAATTCAGTTATTGTATATATTAAAATACTGTTTTTCAATGTTTACCAAATTGAGCTAGATACTTTTTTAATTAACATTACTTATATTCAATGTCCTACTTGCTATCCGCCCGGACTTCGTACGTCAACTGTAAGGATTTTATCTCGTAGAAATTTTATATTAAGAAGAGACGGCATAAAATCAGCTTCGATTAAATTGCATATGTATATTCATTAAATATATCCTGTACTCAAGTCAACGGATACTTAATACACGTTTTGTAGTACGTACCTTTGTACTCGTATTATTGAGTAATTATTTTAAAATACATTAACAGCCAATTTCCTACTGCTGGGCTAATGCCTCCTCTCCCTTTGAGGAGAAGGTTTGGAGCATATTCCACCACGTTGCTCCAATGCGGGTTGGTGGAATACAAATATGGCAGAATTTGTTAAGATCTTTTCCTTCACCGCCGAGCAGGAGATGATTATAAATAGAAATTAAGCACATCTAAATTCAGTGGTGCATGCCTGGGTTTTGTACCCGAAATTATCGGTTAAGATGTAAGCGTTGTAACCACTGGATCATCTCGGCTCTTTTACTTATTAAGGTTAGAGTAATACGCTTAACTTATTAAGGTTTTTGGCAAAGTAAAAAGGTTCTCTATTTGGAGGTTTTACATGTATATTTTTTATCGTGATGTCTATCACAATAATAGATGGAAAATTACTTGTTTTTTTTTAATTGCAATATATATCGAGATAGGAAGAATAGATATATATGAAACAAAGAGTATCCTAATCAAGTGGATCAAAAATGTAATTTAAAAAAGGAACAGACATATTTAAACTGATATATAATATACATATGTAGCTAATATTTTTAAATCGTGGTAGTTTTTATTCCTCTATTTTATTCAATGTAATGCAATTTTTGAGGCTTATTTTAAGCAAACTTATTTAAAAATTCCCCGTCATCTTACAGCAAGCACCAAAAGTTTAAAGAAGCTTAACCGATTCTATATTTAAAAAAATACGTTAAGCCGAGCGTGAAACTGTAAAACCGCTTAATGCGCTCGAGCCGTGAGTCGCATGAAAAGTTGTCAATCCTGTATAAAGGTGTCCATCCAGTAAGATATGGACAGGTAGTTTTATTCGATATATGTAGCTTCGTCAATAAAATTACATGTTTTTTTTACATGACACAGATATGTAAACACCACCGTAAATTGGTGTTATTAGAAATATTAGCCATTCCTTACGTCACTGTTGCGCCATAGTTCTTGGGAGCTAAGATGTTAAGTCCCCGTTACGATGGTGATACGATACTCAGTATTGTTGTCTGGCGAAAGAAGTTCTGACGAATGAGTGATACCCAGACGGGATTGTACAAAGTCCTGCTGTATTGTTCTTTTCCAATTTAATTTAATATTGTCATATTAATTTTACTTAAGTAATTTGGGATTTGGATACAACACTGCTTTATGAACAGAGTTCAGTGGACGGATTTATATTTCTTGTTGTTTGTTTACAAACAGTGTTTAATCGTTTTTATAAATCAAAAGAAAAAAATAGATTTTAAATGATAATTTCTCCTCAAAGGGAGAGGAGGCCTTAGCCCAGCAGTGGGAAATTTACAGGCTGTTTATGTTATGTTTATGTTATGTAATTTTTTTTTAATAAATGTTTTGAAGTTGCATTATTGACTTATTTTGAAAAAATCTAAAAAACGCGATAACTCAAAAATGGTTCACTTTTGCATTATGCATATGGGGGTTAAAATTATCGCAAATAATCATCCCTATCGCCTCCTAACAGGAATACGTCGAATTACCAATAACCCTGTATATATACTTATATGTAGGTATATCGAAACAAAATAAATCTAAATATCCCAGAACTTTAACATTTTTTAAATTTTATTTACAGGTTTACAAATCACTGATTATTTTCAAAATTATGAACAACATGTGATTACTTTTTTATAGCTAAAGCTTGTCATTTACTAGTGTGACATAAACCTTACTCTCAGTGTGTTTAAAAAAAAAAGGTCTACATAACTTTAGTTTTGTTTGAAAGTATTACAAGAAAGAAAGTTAGAGCAAAGTGAGATTCCTTGTCTTCATAAATCTTTTATGAAAACTGTATAAAAAAAAACCAAACTTTAAAATATCATCAATATCATCAAAAGCTTCCTACTACGATCTTCCAAAGGTTAAGGGGACTTTGTTAACCATAGACTATTTAATGAGAAACATCTTGCCACGGCTTGGGTTTAAGACTGGGTTCGTATACCGAGTCAGCAAAAGCCATGACGATATCTTATGCCATCTCCTTCTCGCTCTACTCCCTTGTGTGACGCGTATATTAAATACTTCGATGCTATATAATACATCGATATTTACTTGTACCCTACGACAGTCATTTTTTTAATTTAAAATATTTATATAACAATATATATAATCGTATTAATGTAATTTCCGAATTCGACCACAGTATATATATATTATCGTTCGTATCATATTAATATTATTGAACAATTGAATTATCAATTGTTTTTTATAGGCATAATTTAATCTCTTGTAAATAGTACGTTATATGTCTTTAACTATAAAACAGTTGCTTACCTATTAATTTATTATTTTATGTGACAGGCCCCTTAAAAATATTTCTTCGATGAAAAAAAAAAAAATCTCTAAGAACCGAGCTTCTTTTTTATTTACCCTAGCCTGCTATACTGAAAAAATAATTTAATTTATAGCTTAAACTTTTTAACTAGTATTACTTTCAGTACTTATATGAAGGCACAGTTTAATACGACTTATTCCCTCCGAAATTTAAGATTTCATCCCGATGTTTTCCCCACTGTGACTTCATTTAGATTCACCATCATTTAAAATCCTAAAGGCTTTTGACCGATCCGACATTACTCGGTCAAGATAATACGGACGGGACAAAAGGGTCCGAAAGCATATGAATTTATAATAAATTGGACGCTAAGCCTCTCTCTAGGGGGTTTCAGTGGCAGATTTTATTCGCTAATACATAACCTGTACGAGGGATTTACAAAGATAAACAACACACTAGATGAGACCGATTAACTATCAGATCATTGTTCCCTATTCATTGAAATATTTTCGTAGAAAGTTTCATAGAATTACTGATAACAAAAATTAATGATCAGAATATCTTGGACTCTTTATTCGACTACAATTTTCTTAGTCTTCTAGAAATTGTGTTTAAGTGTCATTCAACTATTTCTATGAGTAATTTTAGTTTTGAAATATTATATTATAATTGAAGATTTGTTACAAGTATTGGATAATTTTACAGTTATATAAATTTAACTAGCGACCCGCCCCGGCTTCGCACGGGTGCAATGCTGATACTAAATATACTACAGAATGTCTTTATATACAACGTTCACAGGTTTTTTGTCATTAGACAATACAAACCGCTATGTTCCTGCATTTAAATCTGTAATATTTTCGAAAATATTCATCTAAATTACATGCTGTAAAGCTAAAAAATTAAAATTTGATAACGTTTCCCAATCGGATCCCGTCAGATAAAAATTTATAATAATATTAAAAAACTAAATAATGCAAAACTAATGCAAAACTAACTCGGTCTGTCTGTCTGTCTGTCTATTATACGCTTTCACGGCTAAATCAATGAATTGAATTTCATGAAATTAGGTATCAGGCAAGCATAAACCTTAAGAAGGGTACTACTACTTATTTAACTCAAATCTTCGAACCTGTAATACTGTATTTCTCCTCTCTCACTGATGTAATGTACAAATTGTATCATTACAGGTCACGTACTGTAATGCTCAGTTATGTAATCATCTCACTTACATAATTGCTTTTGTAATGTTCGAATCTGAACTGCTCCCGGTGGAAGATCGCCTTAAACGTAAACGTTTAATTTTATTTAATGAACTGAAACTTCTTTTGTCAAAATTTCTAGATCGTCTAAGTAGACGCCATTCTTATATACATTATTAGAAATAAAACTAAACGAAACTAAATAATAACTAGTATTTAAAGTGAGAAGGATTATTTTATGTAAAGTCATATCTATTAATAATTATGTCTTTGAATTTTATGTATCCCATCGTTAACGAGAAAACAATGCAGGTAGGGCCCCGTAAAGTTGCAGCACCACTTACGAGTGGCTCATAAAAAACGACTACAGGGATAATGGATTTCATCGCTCAATGGATGATTCCTTACCACGGCGGGACCCGTTCTCAATCTGCTTTTGAAATTAATAATTCTATATTTAATTTATCGTACTCGTATTTTAATTTAGATATACAGAAACCATTAATTAAATATTTACAATTGTAACCGTTCCGGTAATTAGGTATTTTTGCATTGTAACTATTATTGTCGCTGTTGATTTCAAATCGCAAACAATATTTTATTTGAAGTGCATAAATTCAAACATTAATTTTTTTAAATGAAACAAGAAGCATAATTATAATTAAACGACATTTAAAATTTCATAAATATGAATCGATTAAATAGGCACGTTGAATATGTGATATATATTTTGTATATACAAATATCGATGTACATAAATGTTACAAAAAAAATAATATTATCTGTCTTAATCATATGAGAGTTTTCGTGAATGAAACTCGTTCAAAGTTTAAACTCGTGTAAAATTAATTTCACGTTGCCCCGGGGACCAGATAAGTGGTTTTAACGCTTAATGATAGGCGACGACATTCGCCGGATTAAATTTCGGCTGCCATAATAGTGTTTGTCAGGTTTCGACGAGAGTTAGAACGATTACCCCACCTTAACGGCTTTGAATCAATGTTTATACCATTAATCTGAGATGTTTCGCTTAACCCTTAATGTTATCATAGTTGTTTTGATGTTTATTTATCGCTATAATATATTTCACGGTATATCGACGATAAAAGAGACGTAGACCAACAGATTAGTTAATCCATCTAAGCTTGAACTGTGTTAATTTGAAAGTTACGCTGATTTTATGACTCTAATACGCAAACGTAGATCAGAGATTCAGATGTTTATTTATTCAATTATATATATTGCAGTCACGTTATTATTTTTATAAATATTATTTAATAATTATTATTAAAATTAAGTCCTACATACAAATCTGAATTAAAATAGTTACTCTATAGATCTTGACCGCCTGTAATGGTTGCTAGAATGCCGTTGAATCGCAATTCCGATCCAACCCTCTATGGGTAAAAACGAACCAGACCTCCTGTCAACAGTGAAGACAATAAGAGGTGTTATACTTTTAATGAAGCTTTTTGCACTACTACTCCAAGGTCCAAGTGTTTCAAAAGTAATTTAATTAATAATAATATTGTAATGTAATGGATCCAAAAACGAAACTTTAAAAGGAAAGGACGTAAAACTCTTTGGAGAAATGTATGAATATGAATATATTTAAAATGAAATAACAAAACAAAAACTAAATAAGGCATTTTTGATATTAGCAGCTTTTTTTTTCAATGCAATATTCTTTGGATTATAAATATTAAATCATCATCATCAGCTAGTGTTCGTCTTCTTAGATAGATCTTACCTAGGGCCCACCGGCTACTCCTAGCTTGACTTTTATCATAGTCCGGGGAACCGCACTCCTTGTCCCGCTAACATCATGGCTGCCGTTGGAAGTGTAGCGAGAAGGCCGGAGACAAACTACGAGCCATGAATGTTTTGATTATATTATATGAATGATTATACGCATATATTTGTTGAAAAGTTCAATATTCAAACGTCTATTTAAGAAAATTTTGCAGCTACTGAAATTATAAACAAGCCGAGTTTCATAGACTGTCAGTTAAAGATTGCACATCACGAATTCAATACACGTCCCTTCTATCTGATCAGGCAATAATACAAGCTTGTAGTTGAGCTATCCGCTCAAAGGGAGTCAAATTGAAAATATATATGCAATTTCCTTTAGAACATTTGTCTAACTTAAATGGTATGGTTTCGCTGTGTCTCGTAATGGCTGGCTTTTGTCTTGAGAATTGCAGCTAAACGTTTTAAGTATTTTTGAAAAGTCAACGTTAAAATTTTTGTTCTCTTTGTTACAGCTAAGCTTCGAATTGAATTTCGATATGTACGTAAAGAGTTATGGGCTGAAATTTAATAAAATATATTGTCTTTTATTGGGACTCCTTGGACCGAGTATTTTTGTGATAGATTTTAAAGGTTGAGTGGCGATTAGATTTTGCTGTCATAGAATAATTTTGTTAATACAGCTTAATTAGGGACGTTACCTAAAAAAATTATATGAAAATAATAATAATGTTTTTGGAACTCGAAACAGACGTACAAAAGTTATACATATTCAACTTTACTAACAAATCTCGCTAATAAATCTAAGCTGGTTAATAATAACGCTCAGATTTGCCTCTTTCAGTAATCAGTAATCAGACAAAGACAAGGTATTCAAAGTAATACGATATATTTAATATTTATTAGGATTGATATGATTTTATTAAATTTAATTACGCAATATTGCTCGGTGGTAGGCCATGGGCAGGTCCATCTGGGTAGTACCACCCGCTCATCAGATACTGAACACTTAAACAGTAATACTTTGTTGTGTTCCAGGTTTGTAGGGCGAGTGAGTCATTATAACTACAGGCACAAGGGACACCATCTTAGCTCCCAAAGTGCATTGGCGATTTTACGAATAGTTAAGGTTTCCTACAGTGACAATGTCCATGGGCGGTGGTGACCAACTACTATCAAGTACCCTATTTGCCCGTCCGCCTACCTAAACTATAAAAAATAAAATATCTACGAAGATCTCACTGCTTGGCTATTGAATATAATTTTTATTCCTCCTATTGAATATAATATTTCAAGCACGAGATAACCATAAACACGAATTAAGCACATTAAACTGCAGTGGTTACGGGAGCAAACTCTGCCAGGGTTTACGGGAGCAAACCTTGGCAGGATTTGCTCCCGTAAACCTCTGTTTACATTCAGATGTACTAACTACAGGGCCGTCTCGGCTGAAGTCATTAAATATGTATTGCGTCCTAAAAACATACCATCTGGTTCCCAGGTTACGTGCGAATATAAAAAGTGTAAAAAACATACACTGAAATACATATTGTTCAACCGTAATAAATTAAAGTCTAATAATTTAAATATAAGAGTCTGTATTTCGCCCAACTTGCTACAAATTGTCATAACCTTAAGTATTTAAAAAAAAAATTGTTGAACAAAGCAGTTCGTTAGATAACATAATATGTACCTGTTTTGAGACTCTGTGCAGAGCGGGATTAGTTTCCCCCCCCCTCATTAGGTATGGGCCTATTAAATGACATCTGTTGTTAAAAATGATATCTAATAAAATTCTCGATGGAATCTACATTCCGAACCGTCCGCTTTAGACTTCATTTTATGCGGAAATTATAGAATATTTTGATATCGATTAGATTAGGTACTGCAGCCTAAGAACAGTTTTGTATGAAATGTGGAATATGTTCCGTGTGGAATAGATGACGTACGTACCATATAACTAGATACCAGATAATTAGATACCAACTTATAAGTATAAAGTAATTTAAAAAACTTTTAAATAAACACAATTATTGACATAACATTTGAAATTAGGTGTTTTAGTAATAACGTTCGGAGCTACGCATGTGCATATGAATAAATATCAAATCGTGCAGATTCAATTCAGCTATGTCAATATATTGATTTTCCAGTGGTTGAAACGCGTGAATCTTAAATTTTGATCACGGGCAGGCAGCATTAAATTTTCATGTGCTTAAGTGTTTATAAACCATTTAGTCCTCGAAAAAAACATTGTATAGAAACTTGCGTGTCTCTGATTTGACTAAAATTTTTGGACATGCATTGGGACAACCACAGTCTGTTACTTTTTTTACACAATTTTACAGGCCATTCCGTGTCGTATCAAGAGTTCATCGGTACTATTCCATCGTCTTGGATCATATCGTCATGTTATTTTAGAGTTAATTGAGCTGTCTAACGCAAAAATAATTAATAAAACCCGCATGATTAACCCTGATATAGTCCATTTAAAGAATTTTTTATCATAGTTTCTTATTTTTCTTTAAATGATTATAAGTATAAATTCATACTTAACATTTAGGGACATTTAAGTACTTAAGTAGGCAGCGGTGATTCTGAAACAATAGGAGTTACTACATTTAAACTTGCAACATACTTAACGTCATTATTGTTGATTTAATTTTGATCTTTATTTCCATTCTCTAAAGTTTTATTTACAATGGCGGTTGTAAAAATTTACGCTCTTTTAATGTTCAACGAGGGAATGTTTTGTCTAAAGCCACCGTTCGTCCCAAGAACGCTTTTCAGTTTGTCTGTCCCCATTTGTGTGTTTGTCGTGCGCTAGACCACCTTCAGCTGTTTACACAGCTTCTTAGCGCGCAGCTGTTTTGAATGAAATTACTTAGTCCTGTAACTGGTTTAACGAGTTCCTTTTTTTCATGTTGTTTTCAACTTTAGTATATAAAGTTATTTGGATTAAGTTACGAATGTAATGAATATAATGAAAAACAAAAGAAACCTTAAACGACCTCTATATTATATATTCCTTTGACGTCTCTATTTCTATGTTCGATTTAATCTCAGTAATTAATAAGGATAATGATGGTATTTTCATCAATAATCACATTGATATACGAGATTTTTTCTTTATATACTTCAGGAATATTATGTGAAAATTATTATGCAAATATGTTAATTGTAAATCATTGCATAGTCAATTTATTGATAAATATTTCTATTAAAGCAGCTTAAAAGTCCGTTTGAATATCCCATGCAAAACGGGGCAGTTCACTAGCTTATATAAGATATAATATGTTGATTCAGTTATTTGTGATTCAAGGGAATATTCTACTTATTATTTTTTAGGGATATTTTTGTTTGATGTAGATAAATCTAACTTTTCTTCTAACAAATGGGCCACCTGATATTAACGCGAAATATTAACGATTCCTTAAATCATCAATGATCTACCAACTTTTGATATGTAAGATGTTATCTCTGTAGGTGGAGTTATCAAATTACCATTAGGTAATCCATTTGTGGCCATCACGTGGCCAGCAGATGTAAAATATCTATAAATATATAATTTATACCAAAAAAAAAATTATGTTATATTTGTGATGCAAGTAAATTACATATACTCACATGGAGAAGAAATAAATCATAATAAAGTATAAGGAACATGACGAAGCCATGAAGAAATCATGGTCGTAGAGTTCAATGCACACTTTTCAGCATCCATTTGCAATCCAAAAATTAAGACTGGCAATAAAATGAAGATACATTAATATAACCTAATTAAAATTATAAATATTACAGTATAAGAATGTCACGGTCAGTCTATCTGAGAAATTACAATAAATATTAAAATAATATATAATATAGTAGACGTGCCACGCATAGACAAGGGTTTAGAGAGCGCCAGTGGAAAGAGGGTATGACGGCATAAGACGAGACGTTATGCCGTTTGCCGTCACGGCACATCAAAAGTCACAAACTAATTTAATATTTAGTAAAACAAAATTAAGTATTTCGACTAAATTTTGAAATTAAAATATTACTTGATGAATTAAATAACAATTCATATACATTTCACATGAATTCATGAAGTAATAAATACCGCCGCAGGGAAGGATTACATAACATTAACAGCATGTAAATTTCCCTCTGCTAGGCTGAGGCATCATTTGAGGAGAAGGTTTGGAGCATATTCCACCACGCGGCTCTAATGCGGGTTGGTGGATACAAATGTGGCAGAATTTCGAAGTGAAGTTAAACACATGCAGGTTTCCTCACGATGTTTTCCTTCACCGCCGAGAGCGAGATGAATTATAAACACAAATTAAGTACATGAAAATTCAGTGATGCTTGCCTGGGTTTGACCCCGCGATCATCGGTTAAGATGCACACGTTATAACCACTGGGCCATGTCGGCAGAGAAGGATGGTAATTTGAATCTGTACAAGCATTTCTAAGTACCTGAGACTGAGAATCTAATTAGTGTATATAATTCATTTCGTATTTTGTAACAGATATATATCATGAGAAAACCTGCAGCAGAAACCAGCGTGGCTGAGTAAATGCAGTCACATTTACAATTATATTAATTTTCATAGATTTAATTCAATTTAAAGTTAAATATTTAAATTTGAACTAAATTGTACACAATTCTATTATTCCATTACTTTAATAATCTGAACGACTTTTAGTTTGATAATGGTCTCGATAATGATTAAAAGCTGTATTTCTGAATGATTTCGAGCACAACAGCCATTCCCAACGAATTTGTTATCGTGCACCAGTGTGTGCTTTAACACAGACGATCTATTAGGACGGTAATTAGACGAAAATACAGCCAAAAGATATTGCAAATGCGCCATCAACCTTGGGAACTGAGATGTTGTGTTTTACGCCTGTAGTTACACTGGGTCACTCACTCCTCAAAGCGGAACACAACAATATTTGCTGTTTGGCGGTGGAATTTAATATGATCGGTGGATGGTACCTACCAAGACAGGCTTGCACAAAGCCATCAAGAAAATATTATGATATGTATCAATATATATATTTTGACGGCCTCCGTGGTCGAGTAGTGTGTACACCGGTTTTCATGGGTACGCCACTCCGAGGTCTCGGGTTCGATTCCCGGCCGAGTCGACATAGAAAAAGTTCATTAGTTTTCTATGTTGTCTTGGGTCTGGGTGTTTGTGGTACCGTCGTTACTTCTGATTTTCCATAACGCAAGTGCATTAGCTACTTACATTGGGATCAGAGTAATGTTGTAATGTGATGTTGTCAAATATTAAAATTTATTAATATATTAATTTATATACTTTATTTTAGTATTATATATGTATAAGTATTTTACAAGAGTCATGTCCGTTATTCATGTAAATAACTTCAAGGATTATTCGCTACAGAACATAATGAAACCTATTTTACTATACTATACTATCATCAGTATAAAATGTTCCCAGTTCACTTCTTTTATATACAGGAGAATGACTTACATGTTTCTGGAAGACCACCATTTTTTTTTAATATATCAGCCAGCGCTCGACTGTTATCACACCTGATGGAAACTAAAGATACAGCCTAAGGTGGATCACTCTAGAAAGAACCCAGGTGGTGGGGAATACGTGGTAAAAAGGTGAAGGGGAACTAAATTAAATAGATATACATCAAAATGTCATAATATACCAACATCTCGTAGCGTAGATATCACGTTCATCGCGACTTCACGCCAACATTCACAGCGTTTTGATTACATAATTAAAATAAAAAGCGTAAATAAAACTAGGCCATTAACAAGTCATTGTGAATATGAATAATATTATTGTACTCCATTAACGAACTTTCCTTTTAAATATTTTCACTTCAAATATAAAATCTGAAACACAAATACTTGCGTTGTAACAATATGTTTCATCCTAAAACGTTTCATAAAACGGAACGGTTACAATTCCCATAACCGTGCCCATTTTAGTCTGTAACACGAGAACAACCGACTTTACGTATCGTCTCACGTTTAAAATCGCAATAAAAGAAAACAGCTTGGGAGCAAAACGTAAACGCGAGTTCCCATGTCTGCCTCGTTTCGGCCTAGCCCGTTAGAATTCGTCTAAACATTTACCTTTTAGAGCAAACCATAGGAATCTAAGCTCTATTATAAAATGTATAAAGTCTTTTATTAAAAAAATTGGTGCAAGTGCAAATGTATGAATATTGAATGAAGTTATTCGTACCTACAGTGAATTTCGTATGCCGTTTGTATTGCAGCGAGAGTCCTGACGTACTATTGTGCTTAGTGCACACAGGAGGTAAAAGATTGCATTCTTTTTTACTTAAACTAGCCAAACAGGAGTTTGAAATGTAGTACTGGAAAAGTATCCTTAAATTTTAAACGAAATTTATTTGAAGATATAGAGTTGACTCGACGTACGTATTTCGAGTAACTTGTACCGAACGTACCTATTTCTGGTATAAATTTAGTTTAATGATAGACGAGCGACCCACTCGCGGTCATCTAAGCTAATTATCCATTTTAAGGAAATAAAAAATATATGATTAGTAATTTTAGAGAGAGTATAGGAATTTGTTATGTGTTTTGAACTGACTGCTTCATTGTACTAGTGGCTAGATAGGGTTACAGCTCTCGAAATTCTATTTTCAAACTCAGTTCGGGACGATTGGGGTTTCCTGTCGAGCAAGTCTCACGAACAGCGCGTAGTCTTGAAGTTAGAAGTGTGTACACTCCCGTGCCTGGTAAAGCACGTTATTTGTCGGATTCGCCGCCAATAGAATATATTTAAGTAATGACGATTATTTTGGAACGAAGTTATTTTAAGCGACCTTTCCCTCTCTTTCTTTTTCTAATAGAGGTTTTATACAATACGATTTAATCGTTGTTTAATTTTTAATAACAATTTTGTTATTGTTATTAAATTATTTTTAAAAAATTACTTCATTTTGTCTGTTATTTGATACATAAAATACAGTGAAAGCAACTTTGTTCCAACCAGATGTACGACCCCTCTCGTTTTTATTTGGTATTATGATCATTTAAAATAACTTGATTTCAAAACAATTATTAAACAGATATTTAAAACCATCTTCGAACGTAATATCGGAGAAAATTATAACTTTAGTTTAATCGCCTGTTTATCTCTAAATTTGTATACAAAACAAAATACAAGGGTTTAATCAAGAGATAATATTCAAGAAAACAAAGACAATTCCGCAGAACAATATTATGGGAATACGAACGGACAAAAACCGTAACGAGAAACTCATTTTGTGCTTCGAGAAAGGAGCAAAGTGAAGCCGCAACGTAACTTTGTAACTATGATGGTGCGTTTGATATAGGGCAAGTACTTGAAAGTATTAAAGTTACTTGCCTACATCGATACTATGTCTTGAAAAATCCCTGTGCGAACGTGTTTATAAATATTGCGAATAACATATTATAATATTTGACAAGTGCAAAAACAGTTTTCACAATCGCTTGGGTTATTTATATACCTAGACGCGAAGCACTTATTATAATAAGTAAATAATCATAACATAACACACATACATAACATAACATAAACAGCCTGTAAATTTCCCACTGCTGGGCTATGGCCTCCTCGGGAGAAGGTATGGAGCATATTCCACCACGCTGCTCCAATGCTGGTTGGTGGAACACACGTGTGGCAGAATTTCGTTGAAATTAGACACATGCAGGTTTCCTCACGATGTTTTCCTTCACCGCCGAGCACGAGATGAATTATAAATATAAATTAAGCACATGAAAATTCAGTGTTGCCTGCCTGGGTTGAACCCGAAATCATCGGTTAAGATGCACGCTTTCTAACCACTGGGCCATTTCGGCTCATAATAATAAAAATATAGCAATAGAAATATTATAAGAAATAGCTAAAGCCCATATACTCGTATGATAAAGTACAATACATTACATTCTTAATAATTTAGACTGAATAAGTATTGGAGGGAATGCACTAAAAAGATTAAAAAGTCGTCCCTCACATTTCAACAAATATTAAAAAAAAAAATTTAGGAAATAAAATTAAAGCACGTGTGACTCATTTCACATGACCCTTTCGGGTCTGAAATGTTTTGAAAAAAGCGTCACAAAGGTTCATCTCAAAATGACGTATCTTATTTGTTATCTTTGATTTATATCGAATGCTTTTAAATGAGATTTATTGTCTAAGAAATAAATATTATTTGTATTATAAAAACATATTTGTCCCAGGCAAGTAGAATGTAAAGCTAGCATGGCAATGCAAGTATTGCTTCTACATATAATTTCCTTTACTTTGGTAATATTGCGTACTGAGGGCATTTCTTGTTCTCATTTTAAATATGTATTTACAATAACTTTTATTCTGAAATAACTAGTTTAAAAATCCCTCTAGCTGAGTTCGAGCAAAAGATTTGACTCTGCAGGAACGTTTGTATTATAATTCGATAAAATTTGACCCGATTTTGGAATCAAAGGTTTATTTAGATTTTGTAATAATATAATATTAAATTTGATACATACATTATATCGTTATAGGGAACAGATTTCTTCTATAATAAAAGCGTTAAATATTATTTGTCAGAACATGCCATCTGTCATATCTTCTTGTATATAAAAATAAGTGGTATTTTTCGTTGTCACTTTATAACTCAAGAACGGGCTCATCTATCCAAACCAAATTTTCAGAGTTTGTTCGAACTATTTAGTAGATGGTTTATGTGATGTTTGCACAAAATCAGTCGAGTGGTTCATCATTTATCACATTTTTTGTAACAAATGATTTCAATAAATGGCGGGTCATTTTGTTAATGGAGATTTTTTAGACGGGGAATTATCTGTCAAATTAAAAGTAAGTATCAAATAAAAATGAGTACACTCTTCCACCAGTTTCAATTGGTAATACGTCTTAATTCAATTTATTATTTCCAAATAACCCATGGCATAGCATTAAATACTGGCAGGTAACACAATTTCTTATTTATAAAATGATTGAGCTGTCATTAGAAATAATACAAAAATCAGTTAGAACATCGATTAATTTCTTAAAAAAATATATTACTTAATTGGTAGCTATTTAAAAACTAAAATCATATAAATATTTATTTACGTTTGTCGATTTAAAAGTAGCGTGTACTTTCAATTAGTGCGCTGTCGGTATTTCATGGCTTTATTTGAATTAAATCTTCAAACACATTTACACAAACGGTAAGTTTTGAACTGTTGAAGTGATTACATGTATGTGTGTCTTAATTTGAAAAAAACATATTGCTGTGTATTTTATTATTTTGTAATGGATTATTTTATCGATATTTTTTTATACATTGACAACGAATGCAAATATATCGGTACAGGGTGAAATTTTGTTGGTTGTTTTCCCGCAAAGAATTGATTTAGTAGTCAATACCTACTCCTTTTGTATTTTTATTTTTACGCGGAACTGAATCGATATCTTGCGGGAAAATAACCACCAATACTGTGCTGATGCATCGTCAATCCCTGTGCGCTTATTTAATCATATAGTAATATTTCTGAAACCACTGAGTTAAACTGTGAATGAAATTTTATCGGACGGATACGGACAATTAAATTAAATTGTAGTTATTTTTTTTAAACATAAAAATGGTAACTGTTTTTTATATTAAAATATAGGTGTACGAGTATGTTACTGGTAACTTTTTATACATTCAATAATATTTTTTTATCTCTTTTACGCTTTTTCTCCCATAAAGGGGGAAGGTGGTGGTGCTGTAGGTGTTTACCGGTGATGAGTGATATTATAAATTATATCAAGAAAATATTTTTTAACTTTTTAATTAATCGATCTTAATCGAATTTTATGAGTCACTATCATGACAATGTTTTATACAAATTGTATTAGAAAGTATACCTAATTACCGATATAGTTTTTATATTTTAATATTCTTTAGATTTTTTATTTCCAAAAAATGGTATAAGATCTTTTGACAAAGTAGTTGTAACCTAAAACCTTTTTAAAAATTTCAATTCAAATTAATTTAAAAATAATACTATCATTTACATAGTCAGTCAGCTTAATATTAATAAAAAGTTTTCGAAGCGGAATTCTTTTGAGTATTTAATTTTCCATTTTCATACGAAAACCACGGCTTATTTTTTTAAAATTAACTTCATAGAATTACTCCTATTATTAGAAATAAAGTATCGGAAATATGAATACGCTATAACGAAAGTATTTTACTTTGTATTACGAATCTCAAACAGATAGACTTTGGAATACAATATTTTTATGTCAACAATTCGCTGCGTGAAAAAACACCACGGTGAATTTGTTTTCAATATCAAAACGTGGATGTGTTGCTTTGTTTGATGGTAAAAGAAATCCCCAATTGTTTGCCCGCGATAGCACACATCGTATCGATGCTAAATATTTGCGTTAATGGTTCAGTTGAGTGTGTTTCACTAGACGTCAATATGATTTGTAGAAAAAAAAATGTTTTTCAAAAACAGTATTCATGTTTCGTTTGGCAATCTATATATTTTTTTTATATATTTCTCATTGTTTTTTTATGTGAATGTAGATTTGCTTGTGTATTTTTTATGAATAAATATAAGTATGTATTCAAGGAAATGAATTTATAAATTTAAGAATAATTAGCAAGTAAGATATTTTAGGTTTCAAATGTAAAAAAATTAAGTAGATTTCCTAAAAAAAGCTAATTATTTATTTGGCTATTTTTCTTATGGTTTTATTTTGGGAATATAATGTTTATTTCTAAATATGAACATTAATTAATTACTTTGAAATTGTAAGATATTTTTATTTTTATAATTTTTTCAACAACAATAAATTATATAATATTAGTGGTTTGTTTAAGTAAAACTAATTTCGCAAAAATAAAAATTTAAACAAAGTTAAAATAAAAAATCCTTAAAAATTAAATATTTAATCTTTAGTAGCGTAGAGATGTTGGATTCTACCGAATTTTCCACGGGGAATGTACCGAGGAATTGTTTGGATTAATCCCGGCAGCTGAATTTCACCCTCGGACATCTCGCCAAAATTCTAAATTTGACCCGCACCACCTAGATGTCCGAAAATCCACAACAGCGCGATTTTTAAGGCATTTTCTGCCTCGCACAACCACTCTGTGGAACCAGCTTTCGCCGGCGGTTTTTCCGAACCGATACGACTTGGGAACATTCAAGAAAAGAGCGTACTTATTCCTTTAGGCCGGCAACGCTCCTGCAACCCCCCTGGTGTTGCGTCCATGGGCGGTGGTAATCACTTTCCATCAGGTGAGCCTCCTGCTCGTTTACCGTTTACGTTTACCTGCTTAACACACAAACCAAGTTCAGAGTAAACAAGTATCACCCACAACTGATAACACATACTAGTGACACACATGCTACGTAGAATGAAGGTAGAATTGTATATCAATTCGTACAATTCACAAATACTCAAATTTGATTGAAACTAAATAATGAAATTCACATTTCATAACTCACATATGAATCTCTAAATTATATAACGTAATTATATATGTATATATATTATAAACGAGCATTATATAGGAAATAGTTGTCTATATTTACACAACAATATAAAGACGCAGGAAAGCTGTTTTATTTATATCTTGCATGAAAAGCAAATTGAAGTTTGCATTCCTTCCGCAACGCGATTGCTTCTTGGGATTGTGGAATCGCGGAAATAATGGCCCGATGTAGTTTCGTTTCGTTATGTCTTATTCTATTTTATTTTCAACATCCGTTTTTGCGATACAACATAAGGAAATTCAATGCGTCTTCTATCATGAAAATATGATAAGTTCTATGCAGTTGCTTGTAAATGTTTGTATGAAGAGATAGATGTTTAATTGTTGTTTTTTTGGATATCGTATGTACATAAGTGTTTTTTAATACAATAATGATTGTGGATTATCTGGTAAATATTACTTTGCATGGAAATAATTTTTTTTTTTTTTTTAAGTAATATATTAATATCAAATATTAAAAGTATGAATTAATATTTGACTTCATAAAGTAATTAGGGTAAAAATATTTTTTACTTAATTTAAATTAAATATAATAATGATGTAGAGAATGTATTAAAAGCTTAAAAATTATTACGCAGGTCCTAAGACAAGTCATTACTCTTCTCATCTAGGGGCTTAATCAGACTCAAAAATGCTATCGTGGGGCTTATATTTAAAGGTTACGCATACGGGGCCTTCTCCGAGATTTTTTGCTTACGTCGCTTGTTAGGTAACGTATATATCTATAGGACCAGTCGAGAGAGACCTTGTGATTCTAAATAAACGTGCTCATTAAACTTTCACATCAAAAAAGAGCAACAGAAAATATTACGTTTTGGTAAGATTAACCTATATGGAAGAAAAAAAACACTACCTCATCTAAATTCTGCCTATTCGCATAAAGCGTTTTGTTTTCTCAATTCTCATGTATATTAAGTACATAAGAGGAAGTCCAAAAGTGGTACCGATAACCGAAAAGTTATGTGCAAGCCGGCTGCCATGGTATGGGCATGTTATATTGCGGGATGAGGACCATGTTGTGAGGAAGGTCTTGAGCATGAATGTGGATGGATATAGAGGAAAGGGAGGAAATGATGGATGCATTGTGTGAAAGATATGGCTGAAAATAATGTTACTTGTGAGATGACGTCAGACAGAGAAGTATGATAGAAGAAGACATGCTACGCCGACCCCAAATAAAATTGGGGATGGAAAGGAGGATGATTTCTCATGTGTACACAGCATAGAACGTATTATTATTATTATTGTTTTTTATAGAATATGTAGGCAAACAAGGGCCACCTGATAGTAAGCGGTCACCGCAGTCTATTGCACACACATCTGCACATCATATCATAAAAAAAATACTTTGGCTTGGAGATCTGGAATAAGTTAAGCCTTATACGCGGTGCGATAATACTCTAATGTGGATTTTTTTAAGAGATTTTTTTTATACCGATGTATAGTATTTTTTTATCACTACATAGTATAAAACAAAGTCGTTTACCGCTGTCTGTCCCTGTGTATGCTTCGATTTTTTTATATAACACAACGGATTTTGATGTGGTTTCTTTTAGATTAGATTGACTCAAGAGGAAGGTTTATGTGTATAATATATGTACAGTATAGTAGAGAAACACAGATAATTTTAGAGCTTTCTAAAGTGATGTCGTAAATAAACACATTTTTTTACGCTTACATTGCAAACGCTGAACCCTACGAAGAACGGACGGTCTTCTTAGGTCTGAGATGTTCTTTTCGGTGATAGCTTTTGTGACGATCAATAATAAATATGAATTAGCCCTTAATAACGAATAAACATCAAGGCTTTGACTTTTAAATTAAAAAACAATAACCTCAAATTTTACCGTGAGCCATAGTCATTAAGAAATATTTTACCCGCTGAGCATACTCAAACTGTATATAATTTATGATATTAAACATTTATACAAAATATATATTAAATCGTGTTTTACTTCTAAGTTTCTTTTGCGTAAGTTACTAAGAAGTGCGAAATAGCTTGAAAAGTGACCATTGTAGGGACGGGAATGACTGTACTTTTTTCATTACCTACGCAACGCTGATGCGGCCATGAAACGTTTGATGTAACTTATGAATTATTCTCAGTATTGAATTAATATTAATAAGCTCCTGGTTTTGACTTTTGACCTTAGCTAATTTGTGTTTGAAATTATTTCGTGCTAAGCGATGAAGAATAACATTGTCAGGAAACTTGGATGCATAGATTGAAAATCTGCCACATTTTATTTACCAATTCGGTTGGAATAAACTGAATTTATAACATTATTAAATTATAATTCTCATTTATTATTATTATACTACATTTAAATAGCACAGACAGCGGCGGCGGCGGAGGCCGCTTACCATCAAGGTTTCATCAAAGGTATTTCTATAACTAAATCATCTTTTGATGCCAATTAAAGTTACACTTCTGTATCGTGAACTGAATTAATATTACAATCGATCATTTACTAAAACATTTAAAATAAATATCGTCGGACATTGATTAACTAAGTTTTAGTTATATACCAACCAAATATTATGAAATTCATCAAGAATGCAAATGACAGTTACAAATTTGTTGCCACCTTGAAAATCCAAGATGGATGCTCCTTTCTTTTCAAAGGTGACGTCACTTGACCACGTCACTCAGTTTTCGTTACACAATAATATATTATAGATGTAATTAGACATCTTATTGCATTTATTATAAAAACAATGTTATTAGACCTTACTTTATATGTGTAAAATAATGTAAAGTAAGTAAATAATAAATGTTTAAACATTCAAAAAACGATTTAAAATATTTTGTATATAAATTATTGATAAAAAACACCCATAAACTCTGTATTATGTTACAAAAATAAACCAAAAATGTACATATCTATTTAATGACCTGTTCTTCTTATTTCTTGAGAAATATAATTTTTATTTATAGAAGAATTAATTAAATATAATAAACTATAGCCAAACGTAAGACCGTGATAAAAAGGGTTATTGCATAAATATGTTATCAATGATTTACGTATAGCAGAATTTCACTTGACACGTCATGAAAATTTCCTTACATTTTTCCTATAAATAAAAAGTAAACATAATATGAAAACTCCATTGTGCCTACCCAGGATCGATACTATTATTGTCCGCTAAAAAGCACGTTTTCTACCCACAGGACTACCTTCGCTTTCAAATTACAACTGTTATAATAAGCGTAGTATGACACGTTTAATTTACACAATAAAGCTATACGATCTGTACAAATATAACATTTAACGGTTATTACAAATGTTGCTTGAAACTATCGCTTTTATGGAATATTAAACAGCTGTGAATCGTTTCGGAAAGCCGCTGTTTTCGCAGCCGTATCGTAAGTGCTAAACTGTCACCCTAGTTTTATTGTTCAGCACCGCAGCGACTTAACAGCCTTGTTATTGTAACGAGTTACGTTCTCTTTTCGCTTTTTGTTACGAGTTACTCGCAATTTGTGGCTCTTGTTTCGAATCGTTGGCCCCAGGTCCGTATTGGCCCCAGTAATTTTGAAGATATTAAAGAAGTTTTGCACGTTATTCGCACGGATTTTGACGTTTATATTTTTCGAATGCTTCTTTGGTGTAACTTTTTTTTTGGATTGTTCAAAGTTTTGATATTTACGAGTAATGTTGCAATTCTTTGGTGTCGTATATATAATAATAATACATAGAAAATATTTTAAGTGTGAATTAAATTGTGGAGTATTTTTTAATATCATTTTGTGGTTTACGTAGATCATTTTTAGACAATAAAATAAATGTTAGTTGATGAGGAAATTGTCAAAATTAAAAACAACAACATAAATTTTGTTACGTATATAAGATTCAGGTATACATTCATGTTAAACTTATTTAAACAGAAATTTTATTTTATATGTAATTTGACAAAAAAGGGTTTCAATATTAACTCGATTAAAATACGTGCCCTTAATAACATCACGTATACAATATTAAATAATAGTCCCGATTCGAGCTAAAAAAAAACATACCTGTATAAATAAAGAATCCAAAACTCACATCAACTAAGAAAACATAACATTTATTCGTTGCAAAATAAAAACAGTTTCTAGGACAGTCGAGTGCATTTCTAATGGTTGTGTGATTTCGTCGAAAGCAAAAATTATTCAAAGAGCCTCGACGCCGTTTAAACACGGATGGTTACATTTGTAATGAATTTAAATATTTACACTTTTTACTATACTTTGAAATTCTTTAAATGTTGCTTCGTTATGGTCGCGAATACTGATTTACGAGTAAACTCAATACTCTATATCTTGTTCTAAGAAATTCTCATAATCCAATGTACCTTACATTATCTTTTCATCTTCATTTTTCTCGGTTCATAGCTGATTCGTTCTGGATGATCGTTTGACTTTTGAACCATTTGTCTGATGCTGAGAGAAGCCCTATTCAGGATTTATTTTCAGGATTTGAGATAAAAAAATAATTGGTCTATTATATAGATATATTAAAGCTTTGAGATTTTATTCCATCTTTTCCGTTTCTTATGCTGTATCGGTAAACGGTATGATGCTCTCGAATACTTTCATATCCATTCTCCGCAACCACTCCCGATCCATCTTTAAATAAGTAAAAAAAAAAAAAAAATCACAATATTCTTTATTCAAATAGACTTTCACGAGCACTTTTGAATCGTCATTTAACAGAATAGCATCATCCGGTTCGCAAATCAAATCAAATCAAATCAAATCAAAAATCTTTATTCAATATAGAAGTGTTTACACTTGCTTATTGATTGTCAAAAATCTACCACCGGTTCGGAATTTAGCACCTCGGACCTGAGAAGAACCGGCGAAAGAAACTCAGCGGGATATTTTTTTTTTTTTTTTCATTTTGCATGTACAATAATTATTATATTTTAGTTATTTGAAACAGCCTGGAGGCGATCATTTCATTCCCAAGGTGTGCAGTCAACTAAAAAGTCATTAGTGTTGTAATATCCTTTAGCACACAAACGCTCTTTAACGATTCTTTTGAATTTTATAATTGAATAATTTTGAACGTTTTCTGGGATCCTGTTGTAAAAACGTATACATTGCCCCAAAAAAGAGTTACTAACCCTGTGTAATCGGGTACTTGGAGTAACAAGTTTATTCTTGTTCCTAGTGTTAATAGAATGTACGTCACAATTTCTGGGAAAATCGTTTATGTTTTTGCGTACATACATAACATTATCAAAAACAAATTGAGAAGCGACAGTCATTATTTTAATTTCTTTAAATTTATCTCTTAACGAATCTTTTGGGCCCAGGTTATAAATTGCACGAATAGCCCTCTTCTGCAGTACAAAAATAGTATTAATATTAATGTCAATGTAGATTACTTTTACATCATAATTCTTTTTTAATAATTTATCGCTTAAATACTTATTAATTTTGATGTTTGTAATCAGCCGGGTTGTGGTGGCCACACATTTATAAAAGCAATATACACAGTCACGCTACAAGAAAGAAATGTAACATTGTATTCCATGGAACGAACAGCTTGCTGTGTAAAGGACTTTAATTTAGGTAATCGTTCGCTTCACTTCGCGTTTCACTTATGAAAAAAGTCTTTGTACAGGCTTAAAGCTGCGGTCAGACGAACCTATGTGATTTTTACAAATCCTTTGTAGCATAGGATAAGATCATAGCTTTGAAGATTATTCCTCAAGCGCTTGCACTAAATATTCTATATGAATTCCTCTTTTCATACGAACGCATTATAATGTCTTATTGCAAAGTGATAAGAGCTAATATTGATTCAAACGCTTCATTGTGAAGTTATTAAGCATAGTAAATTTCTGATAGAGCCGTACATGGATATTTATATGTAACAATTTAGTTTCAGTCGAATTTATGTATAAATAAATTGAAAAAAACATCACACAAAACGTTACCTTTTATATCTATTTTGTTCGATGTTGAATCAGTGATTAATTCCAGTATGACGGAGCCTTACAAATTTTCATTAGCTCGAGACATAATGAACATAGACCTAACATATGCGAATAATCAACTACTGTGTTACGTCACAGAGCATTACAAACATACGTAATGGACAACCTAGACGGTAATAAACATTGTACAATCATTTCCGTTACAAATAATACCTCAGATTGTTATCGCGTAGAATTATCGGCTGCGGCGAGTGACGATTTCCGCTAGAACGTTATGTATGGAGACGGTATTGGTGCATATTGACGAGCGGAACGGAAATCAGGGGGCCTATTCGGTAAGCTGAAGCCGAGATGGCCCAGTGGTTAGAACGCGTGCATCTTAACCGATGATTTCGGGTTCAAACCCAGGCAGGCACCACTGAATTTTCATGTGCTTAATTTGTGTTTATAATTCATCTCGTGCTCGGCGGTGAAGGAAAACATCGTGAGGAAACCTGCATGTGTCTAATTTCAACGAAATTCTGCCACATGTGTATTCCACCAACCCGCATTGGAGCAGCGTGGTGGAATATGCTCCATACCTTCTCCTCAACGGGAGAGGAGCCCTTAACCCAGCAGTGGGAAATTTACAGGCTGATTATATGTTATTTATTCGGTAAGAACTTACTCGAACTAAAATTAAATTTTTAAATGAAACATCACCGTCGTGATGTTTTAACACAGTCGACAGAAGAGTTTCGGATTCACCAATCAAAGTCGAATATGACTTTTCAGAAGCCTTGAAAATACCTCTATTCATTCGCGAATGCGCAAATTTATTTGCACGATTTTGACAAATTAAGCAAATCATTAATTTTAACAAAGTAAATAAATTATTACTATTACCTTCTCTAATTATTATTACCTTCTCCTCAACGGGAGAGGAGGCCTTAGCCCAGCAGTGGGAAATTTACAGGCTGATTATGTTATTATGTTTTATGTTAAATAAATTATTTCTTGCAAATGTATTCGACATGTGTTTTATATTATATACCCAATTTTATTATATGTCATTTTGAAAACACATATAACATATAAAGGAATATAAATTGTTATAATAATGTAATCACATCCAACGCTGACATCCGCTCGTTACATGTAACATAACCACTGGTCACCATTTCATTGTCGTAGCTGCGGAAACTTAATATCCTACCAGAGATCGAGGGCCTATTGTGTCAGTCTCATCATAGGAATATTACAGTTTACTTCCGTACTAACAGATTAAACGCATACAAAGGACACGGGAACTCTTCATCAATCTAACTCCTTGACAGATTACAAAATAGTGTTTTATTAGTATTACATTGTGTTTTATATTATATACTAGTTTTAACGAGTTATTGAAGTGTAGTTGCAACTTACTACTTTTATTGCCATGGTGGAGTAACCAAGAGAAGTGTACTACAAGATAGGGCTGTGTGCGACACCGTCAGCGTAGTTGCCCTCTCATAATGTTCTAACACCAAACTATTGTGAGTAGAGATAGTAGAATGATACTAGTAGTCACTTCAAGCTCAAGGGACATAACGTCTTAGTTTCCAAGATTTTTGTGTCATATTAACTCATCATTAGTTTTTTAAGAGATGGTCAATAATTGTCACAGTGCTAATGTTATTGATTAAGACCGTTTATCATTCGAGAAACGTTAACACTGATACGACTTTTTGATACGTGTTTCTTATAAATTGTATTATTCTTATAGTCAGTCTCGCATTCTAACATCTTCTGTGTTAAGTTTTGATTTTTTTTACAGAATAGCTCTACAGGCATAATATTAAGATCTAGATTGTATTGTGACCAGCACCAAATATGTGTGCAAAATTTCAGCTTAAGCTGTATTAAAAATTATATTATTATTGGATAAAATAAAACCTTATAAGTTGTGTCCTCGTTAAATGCTCAATCAAAGAAGTCGTTGTGATTGACCAACGCCGCTGGTTGGTTATCGCAGATTTAGTCAAATTAACATCTAATAATCCTAATAAACCTAAGTTACTAATAATACATTTTTATAATAGAAGAACCACTTAAATGATTTGAATGATTCACACATCCATCAAAACCTTACACACACGTACAAATAAAGTGAAAAGAACGCTTATGAGATTAATATAAATTACAATTTCAAGAACGACAAAAGAAATAGAATTCACCACAATGACTAGTTCCATATCTAAGAAAAGGTTTTAATCGTTCAACATAACGGCGGGCTATAATTTTTTAAGGCCCAATACTGTCACCGATTCCTTACAAACCGTTTGGTCGTATAGGCCTATCAGAAGCGAGGTTGCCCGTAATAATGGCTTTCCCAGAAGCTCTTGGACATATTTCACGTATAAAGGGATATCTGACTTCAGCGAAGCGCCGAGTTACATACTTTACAAGTCATAAGCTACGAGCGGGTTTTGACAACGATGTTTGTTCACGAAACATTTCATTGAAAATAAATGTTTGTTGATTGTCAATAAGTAATCGTAATGCTTCTATATTCGTTTAATAAATTAGGATTTTAATTCAGGAGGATCACATAAAGGTTAAGTACGTAGGAAACTCGTAGAAGCTATTGAATTTTATTGTACAAGGAAATTTCGAATTTAGGTGCCTTACAAACGTTTAACCTTACAATGTATTACAATTGCGTTATTAAGTATTCGTGAAATATTTATTTTTTAATTATACTTTAAAATATTTTCAAATTATTAAAGAATGATAAAGATGTCGAAGATTATGAGAATATGAAATACAAGCTCAACTCGCGGCTTCGCTCTCTTGGAATTCAGTTTGTAACAAATGTCCTTCAAGATCTCGTTTATAACCTTTTATCCCCAACTACTCCCTCAAAAAAAGTGAAAAAATAAGTGAATTCGTTGGTTTAGCCGTGACATATAGACAGAGCTACTTTTATATTTTAATTAATTATTTTTATTATATTATTATTTATTCTAATTATATATTTTATTCATTAACAAGTCTATTTACATTAAGGAAAATCCTAAGCAACTGAAAATAAAATATTTTCGTAAAACACCTAAAAATGTATAAATTCAATCTACATGATTTAAAATGAAACCAAAAGCCGTCGCCTCTCCTAACTTGTACAGCAAGAGTGTACTGAATAAACGAAGTCTACGGCACAAAGCTCTTGGTACAGCTGATAATGGCAACCATTGACCGCTTCCTACTTCCATACCATTATTCAATTAAACACTACACACGGTCACTTCTGATTCACAGAAAACCATTTTGATTGGACCAATTAATATTTAGCATTACATTAGCAGCCTGTAAATCTCCCACTGCTGGGCTAAAGGCCTCCTCTCCCTTTGAGGAGAAGGTTTGGAGCATATTCCACCACGCTGCTCCAATTCGGGTTGGTGGAATACACATGCGGCAGAATTTCGTTGAAATTAGACACATGCAGGTTTCCTCACGATGTTTTCCTTCACCGCCGAGCACGAGATGAATTATAAACACAAATTAAGCACATGAAAATTCAGTGGTGCTTGCCTGGGTTTGAACCCGAAATCATCGGTTAAGATGCACGCGTTCTAACCACTGGGCCATCTGTAATTAATAGTAAGAATCGTGAATATTGATTAACAAAGTTGTAACGTATAGAAGCGACTAGCTGTGACCCTCAGCTTCGTTCACGTCAAATTTATTAGCGTTACTCACTCACGGTTAATATTTATTGATGAGGCAGGGTATATAAATTTAAAAGTATTTTATGATAAAAAGGAGTCACTACTGGTTTTCCCGTTCTCGGTAAATAATTCTGTACGATCTTGTGACAGCTTTACTTTGATGATGATGATGTACTCTTGACTGATTACAACCACGGCGTCCCAATGGTGGGTAGCTAACTAGTTAGGGCATATTTAAGTGCAAAAGTTTGTGTGCAAACACAGGTTTAATCTTTATTCATTCGATGTCATAATCCGATGGGATGGAATATCAACATACGACCAGAAATAGTTCCGGCACAGGACTAACAGGTGCACTTGCATTTCGAGGCACGGGGTAACCTCAATTCCAGCTTCCAGACTCCAGGTGGCAACTGAGGTTTTCGGCAGAAAACCCCAATATTTAGTATAACGATTTCTTCCAAACAACGTCTGTGACAGAAACCCAACTATAAGAACTGAAATAGAATAGAAGTTTAGACAATTACAAAAAGAAAAAAGTAAAACAACACAGATAAGGGAGCGTATGAAATTATAGCCTATAAATATGTCGGATTCCTCCATAGTGGGCGTGATAATGGCGGAATGTGGGAAATAAAGACGCGTTGTAAATGTTCAGTATACTATTATTTAATTTCCCACTACAAACACAAAGTATAATTGTTCAAGTTCAATTCAAGTTGAATGAATCAGCTGTCAGCAGGTTTTACGACAGACTACCCTATTCGGGACTACCCGCTCTTAACACAAATTTGTGGATTACAAGTAAACAATTTGTTATCATCATCATATAGTTGACGGCGCAGACCAGACAGGATACAAACAATTGATCATAAACAACACAAACGCCATTTAAAATCGGCAAACTATGATTAATACAGATTTAGTTTTGAAACATAAACTCCCTCTGAAACTATCAACGCGCCGTCAACTATATGATGTTGATGACAAAAACCAAACAAAGCTAGCGATAAATCAAAATTATGCTAAATATAATTTTAGATCTTGATACAAAATTAGCTCTTGAGCTCAGCGGTTCTCTACATTTTCTTTATGGAACCACAAGTAAAAATAGTGTTTCCCTTGTATCTCTAATAATTTTCATTAATATTCTAACTTAGTTTCTGCTCGTATACCCGCAAGATATCTTCTTGGAGTGCTGTAAAGTTGAATAAATACTTTTCCGAGGGAAATCTAAACCATTTTCATAATTTATGAAGTGCTGTTTTTATAAGTTGACTTTCACCTTTCACTCATTGTGTGTTATTTTATTTTTATTTTGTAGATCTTAAGGTTGACCCGTAGAATGACCCTTTATAATGAGCTAGCCTCATAAATGGATACACAAAAAAAGATTAATTAGTACTGCGATTTTTATTAATGTCTATCACAGAGACAAGTACAGACGCATGTATAAGAAATACAAAATTTACATTATATATATATATATATAAATAGAGACGACGACCTTATCCTTATAGAAGCGGATACATTGGGGCAAGGTATCCGATTCTATAATAAAATTCCGCAGACACTTTTAACTTTGCCGTTTCATAGATTCAAGTAAATTGTAAAAAATACATTTTTAAAGAGGACATATTATTCGATACAAGATTATATTGATGACAAAAAAGCATGGAGTTAATGCTTGTTAACTTCCAGGCAGGAAAGATAACATACATATATAATTGTATTTAACTAACATGACTTTATTTTTAGATGTTGAAAATGAGTAAGTACTGCGTTTCTTGCCGGTTCTTCTCGGTAGAATCTCCATTCCGAACCGCTGGTAGTTTTACTTTAAATAGTTTGTTAAATGACGATTCAAAATTGCTTGTAAAAGCCTACTTGAATAAAGTATATTTTGATTTTGATATCTTGTTTGAAAGTATACTTCGGTTTAATCAATCGAGAATATAGTACACGAATAAAATTTTTAATTCTAGTCAATGAGTATTTGAACGTTCATCTCTATCTAGCTTCATTTTGACCCACATATTCAAGCACATAAATTTAAATTAAAGCTATAACCTGTTTATACAATAAATAAAAACAATGATTCGTTTAAGAAAATAATCACATGTGTGAATTTGTAAGCGTTTAAAATTATACTGAGTATAAGTTAAAAGAAAAAAACGGTTGGAGTTTCTAAAATATTTAAGATCTATGGAATACGAGCCCAAGTTTCGCGCGGTCTTTCAAGAGTACTTTCTCTGACGTGTACAGCGCATTAATCACTCTCCAGTCACCGCTGGTATGACACGTCGACATACTCTAGTTTAATTATATAATATACTCTGTGGATGGCAATTTTATTAAAAACTATCCCTTACTTTATAATACATACATATGCAAAATCATGGTATGGACATATTATGCGGAGAAATGAGGACCATGTTGTGGGGAAGGCCTTGAGCATGGACGTGGATGAATATAGAGGAAGGGGACGACCAAAGAAACGATGGATGGATTGTGTGAAAGACGATATGGCTAGAAAGAATGTTACTTGTGAAATGACGTCAGACAGAGAAGTATAGAAGAAGAAGATATGCTGCGTCGACCCCAAGTAAAATTAGGATAAGGGATGATGATAATGATATGCAAAATCAAATAAATACAATTCGTTGCCCTGTCGTTCTGGGAAATAAAAGAAACTAAAAAACATATATTTACATTAATATTAGCGGGAATCGAAACAATTTAATGAACTTTAGTAGAAGCTCATAATATTTTATGAGCCAATATAAATTTAATCATATTTTACATCAGGTCTTTTTTATATTATAGGTAGACCAAATGGGCTACCCGGAGGTAAATACTCACCATCGCCAATAAACGTTAGCGCTGTAAGAAGTACAATACCAATGCCCCACCGACCTTGGAAAATGTTATACATATGTATGTCTCTTATGCTTTTAGTTACAATGGCTATCTCGACCTTCAAAGCAAAGGAACACTACGATACTAAGTTAATAGATCTTTGATAAATGATAAAAGATTCATAAATAAAGAACATGGTCAATGATTATGCCATCTTCTTTATTTTGTGCGAGGTAGGAACAACTTTTTAAGTTATTTATTTATTTGTATTAAAAAAACGAAGTGAGATATTTTTTCCGAAACTCCCATTTCACTAAAATGAGTGGTCGATTGTAAAATTTGTCGGTTCTTCTCGGTATAATCTATCCGAACCGGTGTTTGCTTTATAATAAACCGAATCCTCTGTTTTGCCGATTCAAACATTCTTATAAGAAACGTTGATTAAATAATATTTCGACTTTAGATTTTTTTTATGAATAAAATATCAACTAAAATTTTCATATTAAGTTACTTAGAGTATTTATTTATTTTATTTAATTATCACATATAATTAAAAAAAATGAATTACGTTTCGAAGAACATATTTTACATAACATCGAAGAGTTTTATTTTTCCGGTCCAAATATTCGCTAGTAGGCATTTTATATATTTAAAATAACCGGTTCCGACTTCGTTAGGTTTTTTAGTTATCCCAAACCGTTGTTTGATGATGGAACAGTAACGTGAGTGATGTACTCTATATTCATTTTATAGCAAATGTTTTCTAGACCTGTAGCTTTGGCTATTGTCCTACCTGTAACTTATTATTCTAACGTAATAGTACAATTTAGTATTTTATAATTCCGGCTTATAAGATGAGCGAGCTAGAGTAGTTAAAAGAAAAGGAAGTAACTTCGTACTTTTTAAAGTAGGTAACGCGTGGTTCTCTAAGGATTAGTTAGTTAGATATATTACAGCGCCAATATTAATGGGCGCATTGAGATGCCTTATATATGCCTTAAATCGAATATTAATTAATTATTTATTTTATTAACTTACACTTCGAAAAATACCAGATTGCGACTTGGGATTTAAGAATGAATTAAATGCCTTGTTGTGTTTTATTACTTTTCATAATAGTTGGGAGAAAAATTAAATCAATTTGTCATTTGGATTTTTTGTTGTAGAATAGTTAAAATAATTGAATTCGTGTTATAGGTTATTTGAATTTAAACATCTCCTGTTACCTTCATCCAGGTTGATTAACTTTCATATCAGTAATTAGTAATAGAATATTACTTAATCAGTAATAGAATTTGCACTCGAAAGACAGGTCATTTTACATTAAAGATTTGATAACTGTTTATATATTTATTTTATGTACATGTATATCTTCATTACATAATATAAAACCAAGTCACTTACCGCTGTCTGTCCCTGTGTATGCTTAGATCTTTAAAATTACACAACGGATTTTGTGTAATTTTAATGATCTAAGCATACACAGACATTATTTCCGAATCAATTTATTCACGTTTATAATGTATTATTATTATAACATTAAAATGAACAAATCTATATTTCTGAATTATTAAACATAACATAACGAAGCTTTGTTAAATTTCATAAGAAACAAGATGTCATCAAGAAACCTAAACCTAAAATAAAGTGCTGTAAATCACTTAATTTTATTGGGCGGCGATTGTAAAGCTCCGCGCACACAGGCCATTATCGCTATTGAAATGGCGGTGCGCTCAACACTACATAATTAATTGTTCGTCTCCTGACCCTCCGTTTATAATATGCTTCTTTGTTACAGACAGACCATTTGATTATAATATTGCATTAATATCTCCTCCATGAATATTTGTTTAGTAATAATAAAACGCATTGTCAAGTAAATTTTCACAAAACAATTATATTATATATTGTAACAAAGGCGGGCTTTATGTTAAATGTAAAACTTGGGAAGTACAGGAAATGATGTTTGTGAATGTGCAAAATAAAATTAATTGAATTATGAATTGTACAGAAAAAAATGATTTAATCTTACACAATATACATAGAAATATATATAATAATATAAATACATACGAAAATGTATACGTATGTACCACCAGTCACGGTGGAGGGAGCTTTGGTGCCCCTTGAGAGACGCTTATGTCCATCACAGATGCGACAATGTCTTGGGTTGGTTAAGAAATAGACATATTAAATTACGGACTTTTTTGAAGACCTTTTTAAAAGGTGTAGGTGTTGGTGTTTTGTAAGGTGGTGTACTATACGGTCGCACATTATTTTGTTCTATCTCGTAGGGTTCAGCCAGCGTTTGCAATGTAAGCGCAAAAAATGTTTATTATTTACGACATCACTTTAGAAACCTTTTAAATTATCGATGTTTCTCTACTATATTGTCCATGTATTGTACATATAAACCTTCCTCTTGAATCAATCTATCTATTAAAAAAAACCGCATCAAAATCCGTTGTGTAATTTTAAAAATCTAAGCATACATAGGGACAGACAGCGGTAAGCGACTTTGCTTTATAGTATATAATGATAATTTGTCCAGACAAATCAATAGAATCGGAATTGAAGTCATCCGTAAGTTATTTAGAATAGCGAATGATTAAAATGAATACTCGGCCATCCGTTCTTGGAATTCCGGCGGTCTATTAATAATATTCCTTAGTAATAATCGCGATGTAGGTCAGGCGATATATTTTGAGTATTTAAAATGGAATGTTTTCACTATAATTATTAAGTTCACAAAAATTGAGATCACGCAAGCTGTAAATGTTTTACATACAAGAGCTTCTCTAAAAACATAGGCTACTTTAACTAAAGTAAATCTCAAAAAATAAATAAAAATCAATATGTGTAATATATATTTTTAGTTAATGGTAATCTTTAGTAAAGGTTTTTTTTATCGAAAAATTCTCAGTAACAGTACGAAGTCATGAAGTTGAAGTGTGTATACTTCCGTGTCCCAGTTATCACGTAAAGACATTGGACTACGCCTCAACCCTTTCCGTTTGTGTCGGATTTGCCGCCTCATCCGATTGCAAAAGTGAGGGAAAAGATTTCATCTGTGTTAACGCACATACTTGTACACTATTATGTCCTGCGTACTTGGTTAGTCTCCCTTGAGTTTGAGCGCCATGAATTTAATCGGTCAGGATGACGTCATCTTTATTATGTACTTACTCGTATCTTGTAGAGTGTACAGGACTATTTGCGCTTTTTGATTTTAAATATCTATTGGTACAACTAAGAATACGGGGAATAATTTGTATGCCGTAATGACAATCGGTATGATGCTCTGTGGTTATGGAAACTGTTTTGTGTCGACGTATTTGCTCACTGCTAATCTATTTTAATGAACTTAATCAAATTAAATGTTTTTCTTTTTTTTTTTTTATGTCATAGGTGGCAAACGAGCAGGAGGCTCACCTGATGGAAAGTGACTACCACCGCCCATGGACATCTGCAACACCGGGGGGCTTGCAGGTGCGATGCCGGCCTTTCAGAAAAGAGTACGCTCTTTTCTTGAAGGTTCCCAAGTCGTATCGGTTCGGAAAAACCGTCGGCGAAAGCTGGTTCCACAGAGTGGTTGTGCGAGGCAGAAAATGTCTTAAAAATCGCGCTGTTGTGAATTTTCGGACATTAATTAATTAATTAAACGTTAAATTATTATCTCTATTTTTTCTATACGGTAATGTTTTAGTTAAACAATGCGCTTAGAGTGGTATTAAATAACAAGAGAAAACAACCAAACACATTTTGTGTGTACAAGCGTATGCAGAAATAAACTCTTAAGTGATTTTTCTTTTAACATAATTTAATTTTAATATCTTAGTGCGCAATGAAAGTAGAATCTCAAGGTCGAACTATGTAAAGTTAGAATGTAACGCATCTGACACACAAGTTTCGCTACCACGTGCAGTAAGTTACGCGCGGTCTATATTTTCGAAGTGAAACTTCTTTGGACGCGATTAGAGTAGGAATTGAAAGGTCGAATCGAAGAGCAATGTATTGAAAATACGTTTGCTAGTCTTAATGGTACATCTCTAATAGAAAGTTTTACATCTCTTACGGGCACTGGGTTTTTAATTTATGTTTTCGTAATTTCTTTGGGCGCAATATTGATATAATGGTATCTAACAATAGTAAGCATGCTCTGTAAGGAATATTAACCAGATGGATAATAAAAAAGCGTGGAGCTAATACTTGTTGACTTCCAAGTGGAATATATTATATACACATATAATTTTATTTAACTAACATCATTTTGTATTTTAAATATTATTAAATATTTAGTATTTTTAAAATAGTAACTACTGAGATTCTTGCCAGTTTTTCTCGGTAGAATCTGCAACCGGCGGTAGCTTCGCTTAATATAGTTTGTTAAATGACGATTCAATAGTGCTTGTAAAAGCCTTATCATTAAAATATATTTCGATTTTGATTTCTTTGATCTTTGATTTTGATTCATTATCCCCCTGAAATTACCGAAATGTGAATAACAACTTACGTTCGTGCGTTGAACTTCACATACTCATTTACCCTTTAGACTGAAAGACAAGATAACAAGGCAAAGTTAGCAATGACAAAGTAGAAGGGTCTAATTTGTGAAACTTAGAAGTCAACGTTAGTAGTGTTAATAACTTTTCTCTAAGTTTATAAGGAAGACAATAAATAATGTACAAAACTAATTCATCACATTACGTTCCCTCCAAACTACAATATTTTGTTGCTGGTTGGTAGAACACCGCAATGCTAAGTATAGTTTTCTGGCTGTTTATGTGAGTAAAGGAAAATCATAGTTCCCAAGGTTGGTTGCGCTTAGGCGATGAAGGGATTGTTAATATTTCTAACAGTGCTTATGTCTATGGGCGGTAGCGACCACATACCATCAGGTCATTTGCTAGTGTGTATACCTATATTAAATAAATAATAAGTAGAAAAATAAAGTTTAGCATTCCTATCGGGAGTACAGTCCTAATGTAACAGAATTAATCATATTATGAAAGCAAGAGGATACAAAGATGGTAGAGTGAAGTACCAACCACTTATCATATATTCTACCACCAAGCAGCAGTACTAAGTATTGTTGTGTTTCGATTTGAAGGGTAAGCGAGTCAGTGTGACCAAGGCACAAGTGACATAATATCTTAGTTCCCAAGGTTGGTGTCGCATGTGCGATGTTAAAAATGGTTAATATTTCTTAAAACGCCATTGTCTATGGGCGGGGGTGACCACTTACCATCAGGTGGTCCGTTTGCCTAAAAAAGGCAATTGTCAAGTATGGAGAAAGCGTTATGCTGAGCTCTTCCCTCTCTTTCACTTTTCTTTTTATTGTATCTTGTTTTATATAAAATTATTTTAATTTATTTCTGGTTATTGTTTTAGTTTCACATGGGAATTTTGATAACATATTTTCCCTTGTCATTTAATTGTTTACAAGATTGGAATTAATTTATTACATCTGATATTTAATAAATAATAATATTATACAGCAAAAGCAAGTTCAACGATATCTCTTGGTTTTTGTAAAAATGGTCCCATAATTCCATCGCACCAATTATATTACGTTGATAGTGTCACGACTGAAACTTTTACGTAAATGACAAACACAACTGTGCAAAGTTTCAACACATTTTGTGGACGATGCATGAGCATATAGAATACGGTCAAAAAGTAGTTTTATATAAAAATGTAAATCGAATTTATTCTTTTTTAATCTAACACCACTGCTCCAGGTTTGCAAGTGTGTTGCCAGCCTTTGAGGTATAAGAAGGCTCTTTTCTTGAAGGTATCCAGGTCATATCAGTTATGAAACATCGCCGACGAAAGCTGGTTCACAGAGTGGTTATGGGAGACAGCAAATGCCTTAAAAATCGCATTGTTCTGAAGTTCATTTTGATGTTGCATTCGCTTTTGTTGCTTAACCGTATTGGTCTCCGCTTTCCAGGTGCCATTTTGTTTTAATCTAGGTCCAACACAATCTAAAATTTAAAGCCTTAATCTACAAATACGCTAACTAATGACTTAACAATAATATACCCATTTATGAGTTAATTTTTTTTTCATTATCATGACTAAATATTATGAAGAATATTATATCTAAATGCACCTTGTACATCTGATTTTGTATTCTCGTAACTTCTTTTTGTGTTTCATCTCAGTTGTGTCCTTGTCTGAAGAAGTGAGGAGACCTTACATCAACATTTTCCATTTATTACTATTAACTGATTCAGGCTAGCACGCTAGTAATACACAAACATAACATGAAGTGTACTGCTAATCTGACATAATACTGAACATTATATTAATAACCCAAAACACGAGTGAAATGTCACCGTTAGTGATATATTGGCTTCACATAAAGACTCCCACTCCGTACACACTATACTATAAGACGCTACATAGTCCATAATGTCCATATGTTTTCCGTAATATCAAAAAAAATAATTTCTCGAATACATCGATAAAATAACAATTCTATTCTGATAAAAAGTGTTTTTGTGTGTGATTTAGTAATTTGATTACCGATTCCGACGTGTCAAGTAGTTTTATATTCAGAGAGACTTAGCAAAATCAAGTTTTTCGCTATCAAAATCGCTTCAGCCTTTTCTCAATTTTATCTTCCGGATAACTATAAGTAATATATTTTAATTATTTTGTTTTATGTATCCTACTGATTACAAAGTTTTTTCAAAGTCATTTATTTGGTTCTAAGTAAAAATTTGCAATTCTACATTGAATCGACTCTCATTATATTGTAAAGTGCTTTGATAATATTCGGAATAATTATGCTTTTAATGAATATATCTATAAGGCAATAACGTGAAGCCACTTAACATATTTTTATGACCCTCAAATAGTCCGAGAGACAAAATCTTTTTACGTTTTGGTGAAATCAATTCAACACATTTTCTAAGTAATATTTATTTAAGGTGTCATTACTATATATATGCGAGCAATAGTTTACCGTACAATTCAATTGAATGGCTCAGTTAAGTTTTCAAAGATATGTTTGATTCGTTTTTGAAAATACACTTACATAGAAAAAGTTACTTTAGCGAATGTATGTTGAAAAATACGTCTTTCTTTTTTGTTTTTAGATTTATTTATTGAAAACTGAATTCAAAGAGTTGCTTAATTAGTTTATAACGTAATACTACGTTATCTTCTATTTCTGTTTATGGAATAATCTGTGAAGGCATTATTTGATACGGCTGTGTGATTTAAATGTCTCTTTTTAATGATAACCGTATATACCTATAATAACAATATATAATAATATAATATATATAATAATATATAATTATTTTTTAATTATTCAACATGAACCTTGAATTATTGAACGTTAGTGGTAAAATTCACATAGTTTTAAGTTAGTTTAATAAATTACGAATGGTTACAAAGAAACATAAATTTTTGTAACCATGTACAGCTGCTCCGCCTCCTTTAAGCTCCCTTTTATGGTACCGCTACTCCATCTACGTAGACACTAGTTAGCTTGTTTTGTTATAGTTTATAAGACATGTTTAATCAGTTAGTTGATGGAACCAGATCATCGAATGAAAATTTATGGATGGATGGTAAAAATTTAAATTAAAAAGTTGGTACACCTTTTAAACATTCTTAAGAACTTATTATATTTAAATAAAGGCCGTTGCTTACTAAAGAAACCCTCGATGATAAAGGCGTGTTGAAGTTTAAAGATATTTTTGGACAGGTCTTTATCCAGATAATAAGATTGTAACCGAATGATAAATGAATTAATGTTCATTATATCATAAGCTATCTAACAACAAGAGGTACAAAGTTTGAAAATGTAAGTTTTGTTGTACGGAGTTCACCAAACTTTAGATTATTTAAGAGGCTTTTGTATGAACTGGTCGTTTTTTGTTTTCAACGATATCAGGAAAATCGTATAAAATTATAATAATAGAATTGTAACTTTAAAATAACATAAATAAATGTTTATTATCACAAGGAAAGCTTCCACGATCAAATTCAGTTCTATGAAAATAAACGTATTCACAGGAAAAGTTATTATTAAAACCGCGAATTATACTCCTCTGTAGTGCATAGCTTGTCATATTTATCGAAACCAGCTCGATTTTGCCTGACACTCTTTGATAAACATTTGTTTAAATGGCAAAAATTAAAAATATAATACTTCACAATCCAATTGAAAAACAATTTAATGACGTATCGAAATATCATTACTACCTGTTCTTATTAATATTTTCAAGTAAAATACCAATCTTCTGGCATGTATTGAATTTGCTGTTCCTGTCACCGCCTATGGACTATATATGCATTGGAAGGAATTCATCAAAGAATTCATGTCCATGCGACGACCCACTGTGGGACAGAAGCGTGTTTGCTGAAACAATGCAAACTAAATTTGGATTATATTGCGAAAGCATTTGGCTAATTAGCTTTTCGCAAAGCATGATGTATGTTGGATTGTTAGTCGGCGCTCTGATCTTTGGATTCTTGTCAGATAAGTTAGTTACATTATTACGTACAAAATAGCTGCTAAAAGCACTATTTGAATAATGTCTACCTATTCGTTAATTTTATGCAACACTTTAACGTAGCTTAATTAAATCTATTGTTGTACAAAAATAGCACATACACTATTTAAGTACTAAAAAAATTAACATTTGGTAGAAGTAGTTTTTTCCATATATTTTGGATTTACATATATTAATGTGTTTTAATGCAAATGGATAGAGTAAGGAATGAGTACATAAGAGGAAGTTTGAAAGTGGCACCGGTAACCGAGAAGCTATCTGGAAACCGGCTGTCTTGGTATGGGCACGTTATGCGGAGGAATGAGGACCATGTTGTGAGAAAGGTTTTGAAAATGGATGTGGATGGATATAGAGGTAGGGGACGACCCAAGAAACGATGGATGGATTGTGTGAAAGACAATATGGTTAGAAAGAATATTACTAGTGAGATGACGTCCGACAGAGAAGTATGGAAGAAGAAGACATGCTGCGCCGACCCCAAGTAAAATTGGGATAAGGGCAGGAGGATGAATGTGTTTTAATGAATTTCTTTAATTATATTCTTTGCAGATATGGTCGACTTTCGATGTTTACAATGAGCTGTCTTATCTTAGCTGTGTCTGGTTGCTTAGTAAGCGCTATGCCTTCGGCCACTGCTTACATATTCATGCAAAATATTGAGGGTATCGGTACAGGCGGCGCTATGATTACAGCCTATGTCCTGTGTATAGAATACAGCGGGTTGAAGCATAGAGAAATAGTTACCGCGCTCTTTCACTTACCAATAAATATCAGTCACATGACTTTACCTGGAATATCATATTTGTTGCGTCACTGCGATGATTTTCAACTGGCCCTATCGATTCCTGTTTTCTTCTACGTAACCTTGAGATGGTTAACAATGGAATCACCGAAATGGCTGATGGATAGTGGTCGTATTGATGAAGCTGTTACAGTTATGGAAAAAATTGCAATTTTGTAAGTATTTCAATTTATTAAAATAATATCAAATATTTTTCTAGTAGTATGAATTTCATTGAGAAACAGTTTATTTTATTAAAGCTCAATTTTTTTTCGGATATTCATATAAATCAGTAATAGATTTATCAATATTTGAGATATCCACATACAAACAAACCATGATGTTTGCCAAAAAAATACTGTTTTTACATAGTTTTTAATCTTAAATTTTTGTTACATGCAATATTTTTTTAGCAATGGAATATCTAGTGACAATATCAGAGAACAAATAGAAGAATATCACGCACAGCACTCAACGAAAACGCGGAAACAGATTAAGTTTTGGCAGATATTCAAACACAAAAAAATAACGATGAACGTGCTTTATATGTCAGTAATATATTTTCTCTGCGGTATGGGTTATTATGGCGTGTCTCAATATATTGGAAAAATGAGTGGAGACATTCACATCAATGTTGCAATATCTGGTGCCTTATTGGTGCCAGGCTCGATAGCTGCAGTATTTTTACTTAAGCTTTTAAACAGGAGAACATTTCTGATGATAACCATTATTCTTTCCGGTACTTTCATGCTTCTCAGTATATGTGTTCCGATGCACTTGAGTTGGATTCGGGTTGTCATCAGTTGCATTTGTAATTGTTTCTTTTTCATGTCATTCATAATCGCCTTCCTTTTTACAGTTGAACTGTTTCCTACGTCAGTTAGAAATTCTGTGCTAGGTTTTTTATCAGTATTGTCAAGAGTTGGTCAAATCACTGCACCTCTTATAAACTCTTTACCGGAAAATGCGTCGGGTGCTGTATTCGGAGTACTTGGTTTGATTGGGATAATTTTTTGTTATTTACTTCCTGAAACTAAAGACACCGAGCTACCCTCGTCTTTAGATGATTCCAAATTATTGACTCGCAGAGGAACAAGTCTTGAGCTCAATATTGCGATAACTTAATTGAAAATTTAATAAAGAAATTTATAAATAATTGTTTTTATAAGTTGATGAAAATTGAGCCAAAAAGTATGTATTAAAAATTAAATTTGAGATATACAGAAGTATTCAATTTATGCCCCATTAAACAAGCTAATATTAGGTATACAATTGTTTCCAGACACTCATTTTCATATATTCGCTTATGAATACTAAAAAAAGTATTTTATTAGTACAAACTACTTCCTAATAAAATAGATTTTATTTCATAAAAGATTTCAAATAAAACCTCACTTTTATGCTAGTCATACAGTAAGTTAGGGAATTTATTTATTACGAATCGTAGAATAGATATAAAATGTTTTAGATGTAGGTATAGAAAACGTATAGAATTATTAATTGTCTATAAAAATATTTATAGTTCCCAGTATCAGTATTGGTATAAGTTCGCCTGTTCTACATTATCAGAGAAGAATAAAATACGAACATTTTTCTCGAATGGCTCGACTTAAGAGAAATGCCACAAAATATGCTCTCCTGTGACATTGTTATTTTCAATAAGCTCTTGTAATGAAAAAAGTTTTTATTACTACAATACCGGCTTTGGTTCGGGAAAGTTGGAGCAATAAGTGGCAAATAAGAAAATGCTTTGTTCAAAATTTAAGTCGTGTAATGGACATAAAACCTCGTTATTGGGTTGTTAAATTACAATAAATTATTGATTTTGTTTTTTTTTACGTTCCTTTTATAGGTTGTCGTATGGCGTTTTCACACTGTTCGATACGATATCGATTTCAAATGTCGATTCCAAAACGATTGAATAAATATATAAAAATATTCTGTGTTATTTGAACCTATTTTAACAAAATCGATAATCGTGATAACTTCATCGATTCGTAAATATATTATGTATTACCATTAAATACTGAATACCTTTTCTGCTTAATATCACCGTCTAAAACTAACAGCGAATCATTTCCTCGTAACTTCTAAAATCCTGGTACTATGAAATCGTTTCACCCACGTAATAAACTTAAACAGCTTACTGTTTAATTATGAGTTTGTTTAGTTCATTATAATCCAAGCGTAACCACAAACAAAGCGCGTCCCACCTACTTAAACGATAAATGAGAAAGGTTACTCGAAATCCTCTACAAAATAATATACGCGACTAATCTAGCGAAAGTACAAAGGATCTCAGACTAAAGTTCTTAAAATTAAGTCTTCAGAGCATCTAAATCAATTTCCATGGCCATTATAAACAAGGTTGGAGCGAATCCTCCATAATCCGCGTCTGTGGGCGGTCTCGACCCCAAGGGTTGAGAGGTAAATTTAGTGTACTTCACCCAAACTTGTGATAATAGATGGAGCTACAACCACACCCAGCGTTACTGATGCAAGTCGAGACGTGGGTATTTGAAAACCTTCCTCGCTTAAATTTTGTTGTAATTCTTTAGGGATTCACGGAATGACCTTAATTTAAAAGTTAGGATGAGGTTCATTTCAGGAGGTCGAGATATATCTCTTCTCATTTGGATGGTAGAACTTGTAATCTTAGCAATATTATAAAGTCCTAAATAATGTATCAAACAATCTACATTATACTTTTACAATTAATTTTACAACTTTGTCGTTAATATAATAAACACAAATAGAACACATATTAACTTACTTATATTAAAATAATATATATAATAATTATGATATCTGCATTGTTAACAAGATTTCTTGATTTTACTTTAAACTCACAGTACAATTAAAATTTACGAAATAAGTCTTAAATTGTTCCCGATGAAATTGAAGGCTGTTTCGACATCAGGGATTTAGTATTCCAGGCGCTATTCAGGATTATGTATCTGAGTTGTAATTGTCTGTAGGACCTTACTTATTTAAACATCAGAAAACGTGAGAGGAATATTGAACATTTTAAGTGTACGGTTAATTAACTGAACCGTTAAAATACTGATGTTAGTTTTATTTTTCTTACTACTATACTTATATATTCAAATCATAAGATATAGATTCAATGCAAAACAATACAAATTAATAAAACAACTCAACAATATAGTCCAAACATTAAGGAAATTATCGTTGATTAAGCAACATAACCGAAACGTCAACTTCCGACCTTTCACAGAGGACGTGAGATATATCAGAGGATCCCCGAGAAAACGACACATGTGTATAGTGCTATACAATTCCATGTAACCACAAGACAGTAGGTGGTCGCACTGACGTATTACTATTGTGGGAACGAACGCCTCGACGCGTCAGAGTGGAGACTAATCTAGGTCACCTGAGAGAATAGGTAATTTTAGTATTTAGTGCTTAGATTCAAATGCAACAACGATTTAGCGAGAAATGCGGTTCTATAAAATTTTAATCGAACTGATATCGCGAGAATTTAAACTCTTGGGCTCCCCGGATAAGTTTTCGCTCCAGGATTTATCTTAATAAAAACAATATATGTAGGCATACCGTTTATATGATAAAATGTCATTAACCTGTATTCATTACTCATATTTGTATTTTCTAACAAAAGAAAAAACCCGCGACGAACATTAATATGTGGGCAGTATCGTTAAGCTTGACAGCATCTTCAGTCTAATGGCTACAGCTTATGAGGCCGCAGATCCCAAGGTTTTTTAGGTTCAGACTCCGCATCAGGTAGACATTTTTATTTAGTTTATTATTGCGGAGGAGCGTATTTTTAATATAGAACGAATTGTGTAGTCGGTTACATCAAAATATTTAATTCTGGTCTGTGTTTTGGAGAAAGAAAGTTGTCCTATGTGTGTGTAAAAAAATAACCAATGAGACAGTTTTTCACTCTACATAAAAATAAAATACGAATATTCCGTTTTTAAATATCTTTATTATCAAATACATTTGACTTATTTAGTTATCGTGAGACCACTACAGTACAAACCCTTTAAACAAACTAACTCTAGAGAATTTCTATTTTAAAATAAATAACAAGAATTGGATACTTATAAATTGCATGAGATAAAAATATTTTCACTAGCGATGCATTTCATTCAATAATAAAATTTACAACAAAAAGGAGCGAGTTTTTTTTGACAATACAATCCATCAAATAAAAAGCTAAGTAATAAATAAACAATGTATACAACCATAGCTATTCTGTACCAGCTCACTTGGTATGAGACACTGATGCACTATCTTGATGCTTGGTTTATTTATACCCTGAACAAGATAGCTTGATCTTTTTGACAGATGTAAATTTTTCTGATCGACATAACTTTGCAATGACGAATATATTATTTTGTTAATGTAATGATTTTAAAAAATGTAAAAATATTAAAAAAAATACATATAATACAAAAGTTCCTAAAGATTCAAGCGTTATCCGAAAATTTTAAGACTTTTCTGTTATATATTATTGCTTCAAAGTTAAATTTAAATAGAAATTTAAATTACGCATTCCATCGTTCCGTCGACTGTTATATACGTAATATTTTCTGTTTCTCACCACTGGCCCGTCTGTCAAAAAGATCAAACTAACTTGGGGTATAAATGTAATAATTCTTAAAGTGAATATCGCATGTCATCTCCGTTTCACGATCGTGCTTTGCGGTGAGTTTCGATTTAAGAATAGCTCTACTCGAGGAGCAAGTTTATTTTGTTCGTTAGCCTTCTGAAGTTGCTTTGAATTACGACGAATTGATTTGAATAGTGGTCGTGTACTCTTCATTCATTGAGTGTTCGATTGCTGCTCGGAACAAATATTTGTATACATACAGAACTTTGTCGTATTCTTAGTGCTTATTTGTTTGTTCCCGTTGACGAGATGTTTCAAGGTTATGGGTTCTTTATATAAACATTTGTCTCCATGGAATAAAAAATAATAAAAAAAAAATACTAATAACACTTAAAATCTAAGTATATCCGAAAATACATATATTTCATAGTTGAATTAAATCAAAATAATACAAAGAAAAACAAATCAAACATAATACATAATACAAACATACAATACATAACATAACTACTAATGTAATCTTTATAGACTTAGTAATTTCAAGACTGTCTTTTCAATAGATCGATAGCTTGTTTAAAGTAAATAGTGATTAACTGAAGGTTAACTTAATGTGTTTAAACAGCTACTTACCTGTTGTATTGAATGATTGCAACAGCTAATCCGTAAGAAACGAATTCGAAACTAAACGACAAATTCGATCATGGTTTAGGGAAAGCAAACAAATTAAAGCATGGATTATATGTACATAACAACAGTTACATTTATTTTATACATAAATATATCCTATCATAGGACAATTTAGTAGGTTAAGTTTTGGATAGTAAATTAAAAAAAATCTTGACACTAATTTCAATGCCAGTTTTTATGTAGATCTTTAAAAAAAAAATTGTAGTACTATTATTGTTTACACGTATACACACAGTTTGTATATATAAATATTATATTCGTAAGCTTCTAACCTATCTCGAGGATATTACCATCTTCGTGCATCATAATGTCGACTCAAATCAAACCAATTTTGAGAACCAATAATAACACTACATGCTTATAAAGTTTTCATAAGAATACATTCTAATTACATTGTTATAGTCTCCGACTTTACGCCACCCGAAATGAAAGTATTGTTTTTAATGCAACGAATTTTTCCTTAAATTTAAAGATAACCAATCATTATAGACACCAAAAACACTTTATTACCGATGACTAAGCGTAAAGCGTTCTAACTTCAATGTTACTTAATAGAAAAGCTTTGGTATTTTTATAAGAACGTTTTCCAAGAAATTGGTGCGTGATTCCTACACGATCAGAATACATGAAAATATATGAAATATTTATTTTTTTCACATTATGCATCGATATGGATACCCCCTTTATGTAAATCGTATTGTATTTAAATTAGATTCTTGCGCGTCGCGTCTACCAAAATCTGTTACAATTATCATACACAAGACATATTTGGCCATTAATTTGGCGTTTAAGATACGAAGCCACTTCTAGTTGATCACTAAATGAATAAACAAGGGAAAATAAGGCTTATAATTTTAATATAAATTTCGCTAATTTTATTTCTAAATACTTTATAATTACACTAAGTTGTCCCATACTCAATCACATGGTGATGAGACCACACTCACGGACCACCTGCTCCGTTGACACTGGATTTAGGAACACTACAACAAATGGAATTAAAATTATTACCAATTTTTATTTTTAGATTATTATACGTACCAGAAATAAATTAAATTAAAAATTATAAAAAAGATGTTTAACCTTATAGATTACAGATCTTTCATCACTTAAAAAGGGACAAAAGCCATATCAAATATAAATTACAATATTCAAGAAGAAAATTAAATACAGATACTATGTACATATAAATATATAGCAAGATATATACAATATAATATATATTGTTAGGAAAATGAAAGAGAATCTTTTTTCGATTTGAGTCCAATGCATCATAATCTTGATGCATTGGAAATAAAGAAGAAGGAAAATAAATCCGTAGAAGTAGGAATAGGATGCGCGATGGACGTTCACGTTTGACACGGTGACAAGAATCAGCTGGAGGTAGTAAAACACTTTCTAAGGTAGCCAGGGGAATAAGGATTAAATAGGATCACAGGAGAAGATAAAAGATTTTTAGAATTCATACGAAGTCGACATGCTGTCACTTGGTATGTAACCGTGTTTCCGATATAATCTGTAAATTTAAACTTTAATCTATTTTTCCCTTTCAATATAATTACAAACTATTTACATTTAGCTGGTCTGGAATTTTCTTAAAACTCAAAAAATATTTTTTGGTGTCCTCTTTAAAACGACATGTCCATTTTCTCTATTGACTATGAGTTCCTAACGAATCGATTTATGTGATATTTATGTATAATTTTAAAGAATTCCCGATTAGGGAGACACCAAGCAAGTTTCCCAAAATCTGGTAAAATTTAATCCATTCTGAGAACTGGAAAAGATTCCATTCCGAGGACAATTGGACATGCCCTCATATTTTAGTAATAAAGTCTACTAATACAAAACCTGTAAATTGGCGATTATTAAACTCAGATGAAATAACGTCTTAAACTATAACAAGTATAATAACATTGCTTTGTCTGGGAAGAAACCCAGACTGCAATGTATTCAGAAGAAGATGATAGACTATATTATACTGAGCTACCTAATCAAAAACAATTATAAATAGGATGACATTGAAACGGAGGATTTGGATTTTATATAAATAATGTGAGCATTTCTCCATATAGTTGGAAAAGTCTATAAGTGTATTAGTATAAGAAATATTTTTGATAGGGATTGATGATTTCACAACTGATCTTACCACTGCCAATGATGTTATATGATGTTAACGAACTAACGTGGTGCCTTCCTCCATCTTCTGTAACTGGTTAAAAAAGAAAAATAACAATACTACAGTAACACATTTTCGAATAAAACAGACATCATTGTATCATCCAAAAAACACATTATTTCATGCATATTTAACAAATCGTCACCTGAACGTAGGCATTGCATAAGCCATAAGACTTTAGCTAATTCCCAACCATTAGACCGATTACAGTTTGAATCGTCAATAGGTAGGTATCATGGATATACTTAGCATCAACACATTCTGTTACAACGCATTGTAGTTGCGCAACAAATTTTAGCAACCCGTTTATCTCCGTCGTAAAATTCCAAATTGGATTTTGTTCTGTCATATTTAGCTTTCATATCTCTTGTTTTGGTTAAACTATATTACGAGAAACTCGATTTTAAAACAATTAATTGACTTTGGCGTTAGATATATTGATTTTGCTATCAATATTATCTTGAACAGTGAAGATGATTTGTGTTCACTTAAAAGACAACACTTCAAAACCACCAGCATCGCGAATCTGTTATTTTTATCAATATGAGTACACCAAAATTGAAATCATTCGCAAGCTTTAATTTGGCATGACAGATTTCATAAAATACTAAAATAAGGTCGCTGTTAAAAATATATATAAACGGTTATGGGTAGATATGTGACCAGGAAAAAAAACAAATCTAAGATCAACGAGAGATAGACAAATTATTAAAAGAGTACTATAATATTCTGCGACATACGTATCCATCTACCCGCATTGAAGCAGCGTGGAATAAGCTCCAAAACCTTCTTATCAAAGGGAGAGGAGACCGTAGCCCAGCAGTGGGACATTTACACGCTGTTACTTCACTACTACTATATCATAGTAACTTTTGGCTATATATACTAGCAAAGCAAGAAACACAAGAAATTCTATACACTCACTACGCTACCAATGATATCTAATATTTTATGTTGAAATGTTAAGCGATAAAATATTTAACGAATGAGTTGTACCACGTGCTACTAGTAAGCTATGTTTATGTACCACTTTCTCTCTGACTAGACAATAATTGTAAGAGATATATAAATATTACCAACAAGCGAGATCTAAGAAGGAAATTCTTTTGTAATAACACATTTCACTCAAACTTTTCATATTACAAGGTTACTTTTCGCCCATTCAATTCTTAATAGGTATCTTAAATCAAGTCTGATTTTCACCTTCTCTTTGGGTAAAGACTCTTTGATAGTGTTTGATAAAATAACATATATATTTGTTTTTCATATGGATACGGTTGTAAAATTATAAGTTTGCTGTTGAGCAAATTATTCTAAAACATTAGAAAAGTGGAAATAAAATACCAACCGTTATACAGTATTAACAGTGAAAATCTGAAGTAATTATATTTGACGTTCCATACTTGGCCCAAAAATGATAGGAATTCACTCCACCCCTCAGGTAAATTTAAGGGTAGATCAGATTGATCACATGTATTGCATAGCTAACAAAAATTAATGTCCAGATATTTATTGATCGTAGGGTCTAACGCATGGGGTTTTGGCATGAATACCGGCCATTCTTCAATTATTTACCAAACAGTGCCTATTTCTACTACCAAAAAAACCAGGATAATTCCATTTTCAAATCATGCATTTTTAATATACTTACTTGTGTTACCTGTGAATAAATCTTGATCTGGAATGATACTAGCGGCAGCTATTGCAGCTTCGTCTAAAACTATGACCTGGAAAACAAAAGATAATATTATACAATTACCGTTTAGGGTAGATTTCTCCACAGACTAATATTTAATTTCATCACGTTACATAACTGAAATAATTCAATCGGAGCCTTGGATAAAGAATACATTTATTTTTTATCAAAAACTTGGAAGCAACATCGTATACAATTTCGAAACCAAACTAAGTTTCCAAATTGACCCAGTTCCAAAATCCTAATCGGACCACAGAGTAAATATTATTAGTAGAAGTTTTGTGAGACTATATACATATGTATATAGTTTTTATCGACTTAAGACGTCATACATTTTTATTTATTTTGTAGGTAAATGAGCCTTCTAAACTAAATATGATTGAAATGAATATTTAATAATTATAAAAGATAAAAAAGTATGCATTTCGTGATTATATAAATAAGTTAAAAAAAATTTGTAATAAATGATAATTTCAAATAAAAATGATTAAATTTTAAACTCACTTTTGGGCACTCAATAATTTGTGCCTCCTGGACTTCCTCGGTCTTCTCAGTCTCTACAAACTGGTTCCGCAATGGTAACAAGTCGATAGCGTTAGCCGCCAGCGACCAAAGGTGGCCAGCGCCTTGAGAAGCCCGTGCTCCTTTCCGAAAATGAGGATTGATTGACAAATTGTGCCGAACAGAGTTTTTCCAGCGTTCATCATTCGCTTTGTAGTAAGGGAAGCGATCACTGAAACGTATGAATTAATTAATTATTCTTAGCTTTATTTCACATTACAAACAATAATCTTACATATTATAAAGGAATAGTACTGATGAGGTGCAGTGATTTATTGAAAATTTTAATGTATATGAATTCGCTTTTCGGAAATTCCTCGACAAAATATCATATTAAACATAATTAATAATGTTGCGGTGAAAAATAATATACAATCTTTGAGACATCGAATTCAGCTACGTAGCAAGGTTGAATTGAAACCAGCATTATTTATCGAAACGTAATCAAAATATATTTCACATAAGTAGGCTCTTACAATCACTTTTAATCGTGATTTTACAATATAATATTAATTGTTAATAAAATTATAAAATAATTATACATTAAAACTGTATTTCAATCTGGCAAATTGAAACAAACAAACTATGGCTGTATATTGACAACATATTTGATCCCATAATTCTAAAATCACGTCACCCCATATCATCAAACAGTTTCCGTGTTTGTATGTCAGGCTATCACCGAGCTGTCGCCGACTGGCACGGCAGTCGACCGAAACGATGGTCGGGTCGGCGATGCCCGATCAAACGGGGAAGGGTCGATCATACCTTGATCACCGTGAAACTTTATTAACATTACATCCGGTGTCACGCTGGGGTCTTATGCACCTGTCTTGGCTTATTCTATTTAATTTTTAGTCATTTTACATTTAGGTTTATGAATAAATTCTTCATAAAGTTCTATTTATTTTATTCTTTTGAACGACTTCAAAAACGGAAGGTATTATATTTTTGACATATGTTTTTAGATTTCTTTCAGAACCTAAATATATTTTTTTAATCTTATGATATTTTTAATGTAATATGAAACATACATTTACGTACATACATACACACATTTCTGTTTTTTTTAGGAATATTTTCTAAACCTTAGTATAATTATTTAATGTAATATTATATAAATAAATTACAAAAGGTTATATACATTATTTATATTATATGTTATAAAAGGAAGACTCACTCCACGAAAACGATTACTGAAATGACGCTTAATTTAGTGACTTAAAGTAAATACATTTAGTAGTAATAATAGTGTAATTAACTATTGAATAAACATTAAACCTTTAATTTTATTTTTTTATACATAAAAAAAAAATTAGTTTCAGTTGATTGCTGACATAAACGCATTCAAACACAAACGATATAGAATTTACGCTTAAGAAATTTATATAATAAATAAAAAATGATAAAGCACAACAACCAATATTGAATATTATTAACAGCAGATTCAATAGTAGTCAGCCAGTGATAATCAATTTTAACACTCGACTGTTCAACATATCTATATTAAACATTTCACGTTACACGTCGATAAGCAACTAAATCCTGTAACGATGACGAGACGATAAGCTTATTTCTATTATCGCTCTGATTACAATTGTAATTGTTATGAGGGGCTTGTAATCGCGTTATTACGGTTAACTTTGAAGGGGAGCGTTCATGGGAAACGATGGGACAGGTTTATGGTTCGTTCGAGATGTGCACAAATATTTCTAATCTTCAATGAACGTAACTTTTCATAACGTTTAGATTTAAATAAAATGCTACACATGTTCATTTTTGATAATGCTATTGTGTGCCACCGACCTTGGGCACTAAGACATTAGCCGTTTGTCCCTTTACGTACAATGGTTTACACCGCCTACAAGCCAGAACACAACATTAGTATTGCTGTTTAGGTGCAGAACTATGTGCTGAGGTGCTACCTAACCCCAGACGGGCTTGCGCAAAATTATACTAAGTAAAAGGGATCTTTGAATAGGACAAAATGAAAAGCTATCAACAATAGTCCGCTAGTAACATCTAAGGCATGAGTTCTTGTATTACACATTTAAATTTAAAAAAAGACGCTCAATTACCATATAGGCTCACATTCACCAGACAGATAGACAGACATAATATGCTGATCAACAACAAAATTTTGCGGTTTTCGGATTTTTTTCCTATACTTTTGCTACAATATATTGCTTCTTACCAAATTTCATGCCAATACGTCAACAGGACATACACTAAAAGTTTTGATTCCCTTTAAGAATGTATTGGAAATGCGACCTACACCTCCATATCTTGTGATTACGTACTTAGGGATTGGATATTTTCACAGATCCTTGGGATCCGCAGATCACAATATTTGGTACTAATTTCAAATATATGTCGCAGCGTGTTCCTGACAGCTTTGACGGAAAAACGGACAACGAGGTAATCTTATAGGGGTTCATCTTTTCTTTTAGAGGTACGAAAACCAAAAAAAATACAAATTCAAATATAATTAGAAATCTATATTATGACATATATTTATGTATATACTTTAAGTATTTAAGCACATAGACTAGAAATTAAAGTACAAGTCGAGTGAAAAACAATAATGTTGCAATAAAAACAACAGAACCGAGAACAGTAGCAACAAATAACTTCAAAGAATATACTTTTCATTGGGAATCGCAAATCCTTTCCTACAGTTAATAGGCAATTACTTTAAATGGAAAGACGACGGTATCCTCTCAGCTATTAGAATGAAAGTTGATATTTTTTACAATCAAGAATAACAACTATAAACATTAAAACAAAATGAAATAGGAAACAATACTACTTAGAAAATGCATTTTGAACTGAAGAGGGAATTAGATACGAATAATGCATTATTTAAAAAAATTAATTACAATTAAAATAAGGCTAACTCTCAAAAGTAACTCATTCGCGAAATGTCAAACCCGACTTACAATGATAGGTTAATTTAATTTATGTATTTTTTAAATATTAAATCTTAACCGAAGGTTGCGGATTCAAACCCGGGTAAGCTCAATTTTACATGCTTAATTTGTGCTTATAATTCGTCTTGTGCTTGGCGGTGAAGGAAACGTCATGATTAACCTTGTATAAGATGAAATTTGCATTTAAGCGTGGAAGAACTTTTGTTTTAACAGTGGCACATTTACAAGCTGTTATTTTTTTCAATTTGGTAATTTGCGCACATTCGGCAGCGGGTAGTTCAGTCTGTGACAAAAATACTTGTGTAATGTATGTAATGCTTATTTGAATTATACATAGATGTGATATAACATTTAAACTATATTATATTTTGTAATAAATGATATATAGTACGTACATAAATAGATGGGTTTCAGTTTACTGTGAATATTGAAGTCAAAAGCATATGTTAATATATAAGGCACCATACTTTGTCAAAAATCTGCACACGAATTAAATGCAAATAGATATTTTCACGTAATTTTCATACAGTTATTGAAATATTTAGAACAACCACCTCAAACTACAACGTCTACAAGACAATGTTCAAAACGTTTCGAAATACTATGCTATTAATTTTGATGAAACAATACTTTTTGATACTTAAATTAAACTAAACTTTTTGAGCGTGGATAACGTGACTTGGCGAATAAAAAAAATGGGCGGCCTGATGCTAAGTAGTCACCACTGCGCAGTATTTTTCAATATATTATGATAAACTCACTAAATACCTGCGAGGTCTACTATTATTTAAATTTGCTGTTTGGAGGTAGAATATATAATGACGTGTGGGTGATACCTACCCAGACGAACAAAGCCCTATCCACCAAGTAAGTAAGTGAACTAACTATGAAATATAAGTCAATTATAGTCTAAAAACTATACCTATATGTTAAATAAATTATTACTAAGAAAGCATTGTATATAATTTGAAATATAAAAGGAATAAATGCGTGTAAACAAACATCCTACACTGTATAATACAATTACTGCGCTTTGTGTAAACATAATTTGATGTGAGAAATGACTCGGTATTATTCATACGTGTTTTTAAAAGCCTTAATACATTTCATCGATTAAGGACTTTGAACTGCTGGATGTTCATAGCTTTGTTGTGTTTCATATTTTATTAATCAAATTGCATTTATTAAACATTTTCTTTTAATTTCTGATTGTATATTCTTTATGGAAAAGGTAAGTCTTAATATCTTCAGGGTAGTTACTATTTTACCAATAAGAATAAAAAAGACACTCACATTTAAATAAAAAAATCTAAAAAATACTTCATTTGTAATTAACTTGATTTGTAAATCAATTGATATCACAAATTTATATATAATATTATTTTCACTGATAGAAATTTTAACTATTCCTTACAACGCCAATGCTCCAACAACCCCAAAGTTATTATGTCCCTTGGTCATGTAGTTAAACTGTGTAGTAGTGTTTCTAGTGTTAAAATATGTGTATACGGTTCTTAAGCAGACGGACGTGCCCAAAGTCACACGTTGGATATAATGTTCGGGAAAAATCAAACTAAAAATTTAATAATAATAAATATTGGACAACATCACATACATTACTCTGATCCCAATGTAAGTAGCTAAAGCACTTGTGTTATGAAAAATTAGAAGTAACGACGGTACCACAAACACCCATACCCAAGACAACATAGAAAACTAATGAACTTTTTCTAAATCGACTCGGCCGGAAATCGAATCCGGGACCTCGGAGTGGCGTGCCCATGAAAACCGGTGTACACTCCACTCGACCACGGAGGTATCCATGTTTTTTTGTATAAGCATTAAACTTATAAATTATTAAAATTATTATTAATTATTTAAATTCCAGAACTAATTTTATAAATACCAACATTATCGCGACCAACTTGAATATAATAAATCAAAAATGTATTTATTAAATGAATAAACATCAAACGATAGTCATTAATTTATAAAGTAGCCTTTTATGGTCAACGATGATGATCCTTTGGACAATTGTGGTCCCGACACCCAACAAAAGCTCAACTGGAGGGCAAAATAATAAAATTAATAAGTCCTTGAAAATAGTATGAGGGGCAAAAAGAAGTTGAAATAAAATTCACTTATAAGTCAACTTATCTAATTTGTATTTTTTGTGACGCTTTATCAACTATCGTTGAAAATGTCTTTGAAAGCAACTTCAAGATATTTTATTCTTAGTTCTCGCTTTAGAATTACTAAAAAGGTTACCTTTTTAGTTCCAAACAACATATGTAAGTTTTATTTTATTTAAATCCCTCCCTTTGCAAATATACAGTTTTAAAAACGTTTCGAATTTTCGAGTCTTTTCAACGATGTGTTATTAAATATTTACAAACTGAAATAAACAACAAACACATATATTTAACATATAAAATTAACATATAAAAATTGCGTCTTTTTATCTCTAAAATAAAACCATTTAAGTAAATTTTTACACAATGAGAAAACAATATATAAAACCTCATACCTTAGAAACGTCTTATGGAGCATCTTCGAGGATCTAATAAATTATTCACACATAAAGCACGCTCAATTTCCTTCCTTCCCGAAAAAAAACCTTATACAAGCTCTAGAGGATACAGACAACCGTTAAATGTACAACGCTTAAAATATATATGCAGTTGGCTAATTTTTATCCCAATAAGTTATTCTGTCGGTACATTTCCCCCGGGCGTATTAAATGTGTCAACGTGAACGCAATGCAACGTATGAAAACGAGATATAATAAATCATTCCCACCCAGTCAGAGCCAATATGAAAATGTGTACGGAAGATCTAGTATGTTGTTGGGTGTACACGTATTGAAACTAACTAATTTTTTTTATAAACAAGTTAGTTTTCAGTCAATGAGTCCAGGTTCTTTAGTAACGTAATTATGATACGTAGACTTTATACCAATACCACTGTTTTTACTCAAACGCTGTATAATAAACTCTATTCTTGCTTGAAAGGCGACTGAGCCTATAATTATAGGCTCATCGCACAAGAGATATAACAACTCAGCTTCGATGGTCGGTGGCGCAATGACGCCGTGTAGAATGTTCAATATTTAACATCGAGTGTTTAGTTGTTCCTAATTTAAATAAAGAAAAAAAAATCATGACCCTTTTAAAAATGTTGAAGTGACATTCTTATGAACCATTCAAGATGGTAACGACACGGTTTTTTTCTATTATCGTAAACGGCATAAAGATTCGTTTGTTTCAAACACGAATCATTAATCACCACTACGACATACAACACGACCTCGGGCTCCGAACGTATTCGATAGTCCCTCGCGACTGTGCCCCTTAGTTTTACTATAACTACTTCATACATGTTATAATAAAACTAATCATACGATTTGGGAATAAATATATATATATGTATACAACTATATTTGACAGGGCACCGTGGTCTTTCATTCTCACATTTTTAGTTTGCTTAAATTATATTAAGACTTATCATAATATAATCATGTTATGTTATAATTACTATTAATATAGAACAAGACAACGAAATTAGAGCTGTAAAGTAATATGCTATTAAATACAATTTCAATTAACAAGAAAAATACAATTATAAATATATAATAATACTGATTAAAAAAGTCCTCTTCAAAAATTATTCTAGTAGGCTGGTTAGTTATCTTACATTAAAAGATAAATATAATTAAAATCAAATATAATACTAAAAAACAGCAAAATTGTTTATAAGCTTCTAGAAAACGATTTTAATATTATTCCGTTTTATACTTTAAACAACATGAAACCAGATATAACTCGCTGCTACCTCAGAGAGTACGGACTGTCTAGTTTACGTTTACTGCATTGCAGAAAGCTGAACAAGCGCATGAAACGTTATAAGAAAATAATTTTAATTTCGAAACAGACTCACGAGATCCATTGGTATATTGCGGATACCGTCAATTCGCCATTTTCTCTTAAGGCTCTTTCGATTAATTCTGGATAAGTATACGGCGGTTTCTTCGCAGCCGGCGGACTATCAGCTGCGACTTTTGGCTCTTCCTGCTCATCATCAGGAACTTTCACGTTGACGAACTCGTCCAGTCTAAAATTGAGGAGCCAGGCTAGGCTCGCGCAGTCGTTGTCTTCGTAAACGGTTTTAGAACCTTTCCTTCTACGCCATTTCGCTTTATCGCTAACCGTTTTGCTTGCCATGACTGACAGACTGAGCCGACTCGACTGGGGTTCGCATTTGGAACACGCTGACGTACCTGGCACCGCTATCTCCGCCACAGATATTAAAATATACCACCTCTACGCTGTTTTAATAAAAAGTTTATACGCTGAAAGGAGGTTGTAATATTTTTGTTGTTGAATTGAATTTGTTTATTTTTATTTTATTACCCAATAAATTCAAAATATTTCTGATTTATGTATAATATAAATAATAAAGATCGCTATTATAATACTTACCTTTTCGTTAATTATGCTTTTTAGATAAAAAAATAATAAAGTCAGTTGAAATAAAAAAACTTCATGTGAAAAAAAGATTTCCAAATTTCATTTCAACTTTTATTTGTAATTTAATCCGTCCTAAAATCAGGTCATATTTGATTTCCAACATTCAATAGTCAAATGTGTTTTATTATTCGCGCGTTCTGCATAAAACAGCAATCCGACTATATTTATCGGTGAAAAATCCGCGAGATCCGCATCCGTGCTGCAAATTGGAAAAGTAATTGAATTTAACAGTATTCGCTAAAACCTCGGCCAAGGAAAGTTGTGACTATTCAGCAATGACCCTTTGACACCATTGTTAATGAACCGCTTTTTGTATTAAGTGGATTATTTTATATTAGTAAAGTATTATGAAATTGTAAGAGCCCATGTTGTACATAAAATATTATTTTTATTTTATTTTTAGTACGCAGGTAAATGGAGTACCTAATGGATTTTTATATTGAATTAAGTGAGACCAATTACCGATGTGCTCTGTGATATGAAAGAGTTAACTATATACATAGAATTTTAGCACTAAGAAATGGCTGCTTACGATAACTCATATTTGATGTTGCTGGCTCAGATGGGTCTGATGCTATTCTGTTCGTATTATTGATGAGTCAATGATTTTTGATATATGAAACTAAGCAAAAAAAGCAACGCGTCATTCAAGATAATTGTTGAGTTGACTTATAAACACAAATATTTGTAATATGCATTAATAAAAATTATAAAGTTATATTAAAAAAATATATTAATAAATAAAGCTTATTACACTGAACAAAATAAATAACTAAAATGACATATTTGACTTATTTCATTTGAGAAAAAGAGTAACTACTGAATTTCTTGCCGGGTTTTCTTGGTAAAACAACCGAGTTAATATTTGATTCAGTTTTTGAATTTAGAATTTGTGTTAATTTACATAACTATTAAGATAAAATATATAGACAATAGTTCTGTCTACACGTATTCATTTCTATCTCAACGAGGCAATTTAAACTGCATGGCAATAACCTTTAACATAGTCATAGTTCGAAAAATGAAACGAACTTACACTTTTAAAATATGGAATCCAATCAGAATCGACTAATGAACGAGATTAAGTTTTTGCACCTTCCCTCCTAACAACACAGACGTGTTGATTTTTAACAGTTTTGATTGAGTTTGACAAGCTAACTTTATTAGTTCGTAACGTTTCATGAATTTTTCAACTAACGACTAAAATATGTTTATCCGACGCTGGGATTCCATCGGTCCGTTTGGAATGTGAATATCAATAAATTATAAATTTAATCGCACATTTTAGATTTATCGACTAATAATTTCATGGAATGCGAATTATCGTCTATTAAAATTGACTAGACTATTTATTAGTCAGCGAAAATCGTAACTTGTATTTTTAAATAGCGAAAGTTTTTTTATCAATGTGTAAATTTTGTTGTATAGTGCTTAATTTTTTAAGCGATTATTCATCTATTATGCTCAAAAATATCTAGTAAAAAATCCAACGAAATTATAGTAGGTTTTAAGTAGTAACTATTTAAAATATTTTAGTAATATAATGCGCATCGAACCTTGGGAATGGGCTATTTAAATTCAACTATAATAATATAGTGTTTTATTTTTGTTGAACATAGCTTTATCCGTAATACATTTATTTATTTAGTGAATTTATTTAGAGTTCAACTCCTTCGTTGGAATACTAACCATTGGGTCTTTATTAAATCAGCTTTATTACTAACTAAACAACTTTATTAAAATTTAGCTTAGAATGAATATCTTATAGTTGTATATTGTCTACATAGTATTAATTCTTATTAAAATAAAATAAATATTACGTAATACTTTTTTCCAATTTCTTAAGTAGTTTAAGATTTCTATAAGCGAATTAACAATCGTCACCAGGTATCCGAAACTGTAGGTCCGATTGAAATAAGTCGAATTCAAATGCTTTCTACTAGGGAAGGAAATGGTAGGGGTAATATAATATTAATTTTACCGGTACGATGTCGTGACGGACAAGTATATGAACTGAGATAGCCCATTGGAAGAACAGGTGAATATTAACCAAAAGATTGTAGCTTCAAACTCAGGTGTGTCCCTCTAAATATTCATAATATGTATAATTCAGCCCACGCACGGCGCCAAAGAAAAATATAGTGGGGAACGGATGTATTGAATAAACATCTGCCACAGGTGTAACTCATATTGGAGTAGTGTGACGGAAGAAGCTCTTACCGCCGCCCAAAGGGATTGAAGGCCTTAGCCTAAAAGTGGGATACTTGCTCTCTACAGACTATTACTTTTTTATAAGTAAACTATATATATTACCCTCAATTGAACCGTCAGCCTATAATAATATCCCACAATAATCTTCTATATACACATACATTACTCTGATCCCAATTGACGGACGTGCCCAAAGTCACACGTTGAATATAATGTTCGGGAAAAATCAAACTAAAAATTTAATAATAATAAATATTGGACAACATCACATACATTACTCCGATCCCAATGTAAGTAGCTAAAGCACTGTAATGACGGCACCACAAACACCCAGACCCGAGACAACATAGAAAACTAATGAACTTTTTCTACATCGACTCGGCCGGGAATCGAACCCGGGACCTCGGAGTGTCGTACCCATGAAAATCGGTGTACACACTTCTCGACACATATATAAAAGCGAGCCATATCACTCACTGAAACAAACTTGAAATTTGGCTGGTAGGTTCCTTATAGGTGTAGACGTCAGCTAAGAATGGATTTTACGAAACTCCAACGCTAAGGGGGTAAAACGGCGGTTGGAAGTTTGTGTTTTATAAATTTCGCGCGGGTTAAGCCGCATGTTTAGCTAGTAATTGTATATTGAAACTTAAACTAGCCGTTTTTTACAGAAAAATACTTAAGTCGTTCACATTTTAAAAAGTTTCTCGTTGTAAAAAAACATCCACGTGATCGACGGTCGCGGGTATTTAGTGAGTTTACCATAATATATTAAAATGATGTAAAATATTTATGTTGAGAACGTTATTTTAAATTGATGCAAGACTTCGGAGCAATAGTTCGGATCGTAAATGTTGTCTTTGAGTTGAAAATATAAGTGTTCCCATGTAACTACAGACGCAAGGATCCATCATAGTTAAATTATCTATAAGATATTGTTTCATTTAATATTTTGTCTACAAAATAAATATTATTTTTGCATTAATTCAACCGTATCAACTACGGTTATTGAACGTTATTCAAACAACAGAATTCAACCGACCAGGTACCTAAAGGCTTTGGAGGACAAACATCGCCTATCTCCTTGTTTTCCTAAATAATCGTTTTCTGGTCCCCTGGATATATTTGTACAGCACTCACGGTTGCAGGTTGCTTTGTTTTGGTTTAACAATACATATGTTCGAGTATTTTAAGCCCTATTTGTGTATACAGAAAATTGCTATTACCTTGCTATATTTTTTCGAATATTTCTTTTATTAACGATTTTGTTTATTTTCACTTCTTTATTGAAATCACACAAACTTACAAAATATCGTAGGTGCCTGGCTTTCAATTTCAATTCGAGAAAGAGCCATTGATTTTTTTTTTAATTTAAGTAATTTTGGGCTTATAATGAATGGTGGTGAATATTATATGATGAGGAACCTGCATCTATCCTCTGCATATAATTTCCACAAAAAGAGAGATCTTAGCCGAGCAATTGGGCATGTACAGGCTGTGTTAAAGTCAAAAATCTTTATTCAATATAGAAGTGTTACACTTACTTATTGATACTCAAAAATCTACTAACAGCTTGGAAATAAACTCAGCAGGTTTTTTTTAAATGTCTTATTTCACAATAATTGTTTTCATACAATAACCATAAATGTTTTATTTGCAGTTATTCATTATTTCATAAACCATTACTGACACCGTCAATGCTTAACATATCGTTATAACTATGATACAACCTATATAATGATACAGACCTAGTACAATTTATAGGATGAGTAACAAAGTATAATGATAGCTCACTGGCTCATCCTCCCAATTGAAACAGAGCAATACAAAATATTACTATCTATGGGGAGAGTCAATGATAAGGGAGGAGTTAGTTAAATACATTATGCTGATAATTCGTTATTAATCCACAATAATACATGTACCTAGATAACGGCAAAACACAATATGATGTACAATAAAACAACTGCTTTACTCAATGAAACATCAATTCCCGCAAGTAAACATTATTGGACATCATAACCGATCCAATAACACCAATCACTCGAATCGTCATTATGTCATTCGATTCAATAAATCGATTCTAAATGTCGTAATAAAACATTATCGTAATGTTTTCATTCATGGCGTCGATGATTCCGTTGTTCGCCGCAAATTGTAAATAATTGCAGCCGAATGTACGAATAAAATTCTGGTTTTCAATTTAATTGAAACTTTTAGAAATCAATTTCATTGGACCGATTCAATGCGATGCTCGTAATGGAATTAAAATTGGATTCCGTCGCGAATGTTTTGTTTTGTTCAGGTGCAGACGCGTTCTGAATTCTTACAATGCCCTCTTTATATACGAAATTACTTATTGATTGGTGAACTATGATATATAATATATATCGTACAAGAATGTCGAGTTCGTTAAAGCGACCGCTAACGTTTGACCTATTGAGCGACCATTATATTTCACCGACTTCTCGTAATCGAATTAAAATATTGCCACTCAAATAGCCTTTAATAAATACTTTTGTTTCGAACGGTTACCGAGAAGAATCAAGAAATCAAGAGTTTGTTCTTCTTCTAAGACTAGTAGAATAAAAATTATATACAACTAGTTAATATCAAAACCAGATGCTAAATCTGGTCAATTCATCATTCAATTCATGCTTTTTTGTCACATACACGTAGTAGACTGATACAGAGTATATTTTCAATGTAGTTAATTATACATTTATTTATAATGGATAGTCTAGCTAGCCCGATTTATTAGAACAAGTGAATCGTATGGTTAAACACAGACAAGCACCGCTAAGATTTATTAATTGAAATAGATGATAGAATATAACGTAATATAATATTTATTTATAATACAAAACTCTATACATATCATTGCATGGTTGTCCTAATTCGATATTACAGCACGTTTATTAACAATATTTAAAATAAGTCTACGTTATATATAATAGTCCAAGTGGCTATAGTTGTGAGTTCACTCAGGCTGCATTAAAACAAATCTACCCTGTCGGCTATGACGTTGAGGGTACGTAACGTGCGCGTCAGTGCCTCCTTGAGCAACTTGGCTCGTCCGTTGGGCACCGCTAGCAATGACGGTCGATGTCTCCGCCACACATATCTATCTGGGGCACACGGACTCAACTGTCTTAATACATTAGCATTATGGACTATACCTCTCAGTACCTTAAATACATAGATTAAAAGATTCATACATTATTAAATTATTATTATTATAGTAATATGTGTTGGAAAAATTGTTGACGGTATCTAAGTCCCCGGCCTTAACGCAAAAGGTGGATTGTGTGCAATGATTAGCTATTACTTGATGCTAACTAAACTGGTAAAATTATAAGGGATTATTTCAAGGTATCGATTAGTTTAAATTTCTATTTTATTTAAGTCAGTCAAATTAAGCAGAGAAAGTCTAAGTTGCGAGAGCAGAACGATCATGATAAATCTTACTATAGTCAAAAATGTTGTTCTTTCTGTACAATTACACATTTGGCAGTAGTCATTTTTCAAAAAAAAATCAAAATCAAATTATACTTTATTCTAGTAGGCTTTTACAAGCACTTTTGAATCGTCATTTAACAAACTATATTAAGTTAAGCTACCACCGGTTCGGAATGTAGATTCTACGGAGAAAAACCGGCAAGAAACTCTACTAACTAAATTTGTTGTACAACTACCTTTTTAGGTGAGGTTAGTTTAGTTTGTATAGTTTGTTTACCTTTGTAAAGAAACATAATGATGCCCTCAGAAAAATCGAAGAAAATCAACCAACTATTCCTCTAATTCTCCTATTTATGGTGAGCGTATAGCAAGCATTCGAAATGGAATCATGAATACTAGTTTAACCTTTGAATATATCCAGAATAGTGTCTCCACATTTGCTCACAGAACCGTCTTCATCTGCACTTACATTAGTGCATATAATTGAATCTCGACGGATCGCTGAGAATCGCTCACGCTAGACTCAGACCCCGCAAATGGAGACCGAACATTATATCAGGGTCGGTTTATTGAATTAAAGCACTCACGATTATGCAGCCCTTTCGGATGCTGTGAGAGATCTAATTGAACATAAAACGATACTAATGCATTTCATTGTTTGCTAAGTGGTTCGTTATGTTCATACGAAGATTTTACTAATATGAATTTTCCCTTAAATATTTTGAAGGTATTCGGTTATTTCAAACATCGCTCAGTGGAAAATACACATAAAATTAAAATTTCAATGTATTTCATGTTCTATATCCATACTAATATTATAAATGCGAAAGTAACTCTGATTATCTGTCTGTCTGTCTCGCTTTCACGCCAAAACTACTGGACCGATTTAGATGAAGTTTGGTACAAAAAAGTCTAGAGCCTGAGAAAGGACATAGGCTACTTTTTATTTGGAAAAAAGTGCTGTAAAGGGTTGAAAAGGGGGATGAAAGGTTGTTAATTGTTGAAAGTATTGTCTTTTTTAGAACTGTAAGCATAAAACTTATATTTTAGGCTGTACACTTATAAACTAACATATTGTGACACCCACTAAGGAGGGAATTTCGAAAATTCTACCCCTAAAGGGGTGAAATAGAGCTTGAACGTTTGTATGGAAGTACGTATTTTTTAAATTTCAATTTAAATGACATGAAATGAAATAAAAACATGAAACTTTTTTCTGCATATTTTACGCCTAAGGAGGGAAATAGGGGTGACATTTCCTATATAGGATAGTCTGGAAGACCGTCATTTTTTTAGTTAGAAGCAGAAAACTTTATATTTGGGCTACTGATTAAAAATGAGTAGATACGTATTTAAGCATTTCTGGATATTTTACACCTAAGGGGAGAAATAGGGGTTGACATTTCGTATATAGGTTAGTCTGGAATTCCGTCATTTTTAAAGTTAGAAGCATGAAATTTCATTTTTGGGTTACTGACTAAAAATGAGTAGATATGTATTTAAGCGTTTCTTGATATTCTATCTCGGAGGGGGTGAAATAAGGGATGATTTTTTTATGGAAGTCCGTCATTTTTTATATTAAAAACATGAAACTTTTTTTTTGGGATACTGGTTTAAAATGAGTAGATACGGATTTAAGCGTTTTTGGATATTTTACGCCTAAGGGGAGAAATAGGGATTGACATTTCGTATACAGGTTAGTCTGAAAGTCCGTCATTTTGAAGTTAGAAGCTCGAAATTTTATTTTTGGGCTCCCGATTAAAAATGACTTGATTCGAAATTAAGCGTTTCTGGATATTCTACTCTATGGGCTGAAATACACACCAATATGGTATATAAAGAGGTCTCACATTAACGTAATATTTTAAGTTCATTTAAATAAATTCATATTCTACGATGACGACCTCCGTGGTCGGGTAATGTGTACACCGGTTTTCATGTGTATGTCACTCCGAGGTCCCGGACTGAGATAGACTGAGAGCCAGAGTTTTGAAAGTCAATTTTTAAGCTTTTCGACGCCTTGGCGTGCTCAAAGGAACCCTCGATGGGAATAGTGAACCTCCATTTCCCCAACAGCAGGTGAAGCAGTATACCTGGCAGTAATATGGAGTTTGCTACTATACCGTGTCTGCCGATCACTGGCTCTTAGACTAAAAGCTCTACCACCAAGTAAGACAAAGTTAATTTTTTAATCTCTACACCCAAAATAAAAATTGAGTAAATTAAAGATGTTTTCATTAAACTGTGCGCATTTAATTATTTTAAAGACAAAATTTAGTTATACCAAGCTAAACCTGTAAATTTACATGAATAAGGAAATGCTGCTCTATTGCCGTCCCATTGGAATACATGCTGATGGTGTAATGGAGATTAGGATGAGTTGATATAATCGATAAATCTTTCAAACTTAAATTCACTGAATCTTTAGTACTGGTCGTATTGCATGTGGTTAATTTAGTTATGGATCGTCATCGAAGCGAGCAAAACGTGGTTTGAGAATAACTCAGTGCTATCTGTTTCTAATGGACGTCTGGTATCTACCGCCACTTGTCCGTAAACGCCTCATCGCTCCGTACTCGTGACGTCTTTTATAGACTTTTCATAAGAAAAAGAATCTCTTTATGGCTGTGAAATGCAGTTCGTAGTTATCTTCCAACCTTCTTAATTTCAATTATACAAAATAAACATAATTATAATTGCGGTAAAGCCATTTTTTTATGTAGTGGAAACCTTCAGAAAGGTATCCAGACCCCTGAGGAGAAAATGGATTATGTCGGATTTTAACCCAATAAAATAACTGCGATGACCGTTTAAGCCAGGTATCGGATAGGCTGCGAGATCGTGTTGATATAAGGTGCTCGCGGGCCCTCCCATGCTTTGCTCCGCTCATTGCTTAGTGGAGCTCTCTTTAAAGGACGAACTTGAAAGCAAACTTCCACCTTTAATTATTATCGGGAGTGCATTAGTACAATTGGTTGCTGTTTATCCTTACAATATGTCTTAGTGTCCATGAAACGATGAAGAATGAAGACGCCAAAAAATAAAAAATAAATTATATTTGATAAGCGACATAACCAACATTATAATCCAGTGGCCGGTATCCGCCAGTTAACTTTTCAAGATTTTTTTATTTACGATTATGTAATTAAAATGTACATTGCTTTTCAAAAAACTTGTTTTAATGACTAGAGACAACATCGTTTAAAAAGGTCACACATTAGCGGAGCAGAGATAGAGTGAAATAAATATTAATCGAGATTAAGTACGAAAAATGATTAATAAATATGTCTGTACATTGACCCATAAATGACGATATCAAAAATCTCGTTTTCATTACTTGTATTTGTTTTGATATAAATTGATTTAAATGTAATAATTTACAAGATTCTACACAAAGCACATTTAATCTAAGAACAGCTACCCGTCACTCTCGTTAGACCAACTTAACGTGAGCTTTGTATACATTGCACGGATTTGGCACGTGTAAATGGGGCTGCGACGTAGCAAGAGCTTGATATGCATATCATTTATATAAATAAATAAAATTAAAGTGTCTCTTTGTGATTTCAAAATAACTGCCTCTTTTCGTTTTAGTATGGCTATCTATAAGTTACCAATATAACCAGGCTTTTTGGCTCTCTGTTTGTCCGGGATAACGTTAAAATTATTATAATAATAATTATTATTATCATGTTAATTTCATTCTAATTGGTTAAATCTTATAAAATGATAACAATTTAAAGTTTACGTACATGTTTATTCAAAGTAATTTTAGGCATAGGTCATATGTTCAATTTTCAGGATTTTCCGGAAATTCCGACGCGTTAGTATAAAAAGCTTTTTTAGCTTTCGTTAACATTATTAGAATGTTATAGAATTTTTTAATCAAACTTACCGAGTGTAAAATAATATTATGTGGATGTTATTGGGTTTTGACGTTATATATTCTAAATTATACACTATATCAATGTAATTTAAAGTAATTTTTTGAACAATGATATACTACTATAAGTATTTAAAACGGGATATTTACCATGTTTTTTATTTTTGTTTGGTGGAGCTCGATATTTCGATATTATCTACGAATATCTTGTTGACAAATATTGGTATCACTTTGTGTTTTGTTCAGTACCACCTATTAATCAGTTATTCTAAAAAAGGAAAGTAATTGAGATAGTCTAGCGGTTAGAACGTGTGCATATTAACCGATGACTGCGGGTTCAATCCCAGGGTAGCACCACTGAATATGCCTTATTTCATTTTGTAATTCATCTCACACACACGGGGAACGAAATCGTGAAATCTTGTGTCTAATTTCAATTAAATTCTGCTATATATGTTTTTTGTAACCCTCAACACGCATTGGAGCAGCGTGGTGAAATTATCTCCGTACCTTTTCTTTAAAGGGAGAGGAGGCCTTTGTCCAGCATTAGGTCTTTTTATTCTAACAGCAAGCTATTATCATATTGCTAAATTCAAGTTTGACGGGAAAGCTTTTGAGATATTAAAATCATTAATAAATAAAGTGACTGACTCGATACCGATAGAGTTATTCTGTAACAAGAAACTCGAATCACACCGCAGAACACGAGTGTGAAATGTCATAATGTGAAATGTGACATTGACTATAGTAATTATAAAATTTATAGGATACACGTATCAAAATGGCGTGTCACTGTAAGTCAGTTGTCAACATTTCACGAGTGAGATACGAAGTGAATTCTTACAGAATCGCAATGCTGATTATAATAAAAGATAAAATGCGCGGAGTTAGTATTCTCTGGTTTTCATACATGATATAAAATGTTTCATTTTAATCTGATAAACATATCTATGTAATTTTATTACTGGAAAGGAGTTAATAAAGAGTTGCATGCTAGTTTTCGATTGAATCTACATTCCGTAACTGTTTTTAAAATTACTATTCAAAAGTGCTTGTAAGAATATATAATTTTTTCCATACTAAGTGCTACAATTAATATAACAACATATTTTTATTTGAAACATCTATTAATACGCTTCAGGTATAAGACCAACTTGTATGTCGTGGCGTTCTCAATGCCATCAAGCCCCCTTAGGCCGTCATCCCTCCAGGCGCCGCTCTCTACTCCCTCGAATGTGCGTATTGGGTATACTATATACTTTATTGCTATATGCTATTATTATAATAAGGATGCCATAATGGTTTTAATAGAGCTTTATGTTTTCATTTTCTTTGATTAAAAATTATTTAAATAACAGAAAATTTCGATGTTTCGTTTCTTTTGTCTGTAATTTTTTAATATAACATATAACATACAAATGAAAACAGCACGAATAAGTATATGCATATATGTAGTGTGTATTCAATTTATTTGAAAGCTTCTAACATATTAGTAACACCTTACAATTGAATATTTGTGGTGAAGCCTCCGGGTTATTGATTATTGGAGTGACAAGGGTCCAACTTCTCTCTAACATCATTTATTGTAGAATCATGTTACTCTAGTGTATATTTGACAACAAATGACTACGTAGAGGGGCTTCTTTCATGGCAATCATTCTATTGTAATAATATTGACTGAGATAACAATTTAATATAATGACAGGTATTTGAATATATGTATTAGTATTTTTTTTAACAACATATTTTTATTTACATAAGAATTATTAACATCAAGGCCTTAACTATATGCAAACAAGAACTAAAAATAGTTACCGTAATACTTATGGTAATTTTAGTGTAATTGCAATCACTTGGTTGTAGGGCTTCGTGCAAGCCCATCTGGATAGGTACCACACACTCATCAGATATTCTACCGCCAAGCACTAGTACTCAGTATTGTTGTGTTCCGGTTTGAAGGGTGAGTGAGCCAGTGTAATTACAGGCACAAGGGATGTAACATCTTGGTTCCCTAGGTTGGTGGCGCATTGGTAATGTAAGGTATGGTTAATAATTCTTACGGCGCCATTGTCTATGGGCGGTAGTGACCACTTACCATCAGGTGGCCCATTTGCTCGACCGCCTACCGATATCATAAAAAAAAATTGCAATAAATAATCATTAATTGGTATTTACTGAATACTTGAGCCGTGATGACCGAGTGGCTAGAATACGTATACCTTATCGGAATATTGCGTGCTCTTTGGCGAAGTCAATTTATCGGTTTCTGAATGAAAGTATTGTCTTATGCGAATTCGTATTAGACCAGTGTGGAGGAATAAGGTACAAAACGTTTCCACAACAGGAGACGAGGTCACATATAGGCATATCAAAATACATCCACATTATTAGGTTATATTCGGGAGAAAAAAAAAAAAAAAAGTTCAAAAAAGCTATTGAATAAAATACTAAAATTACGCTCTTTTTAAAAAAAACTCTTTCGCTACTTCAAGAATTTACAAAACAATATGCTTAAAATACTTTACAACCAATTACTTAATTAACGTAATTTCTTATGTGATTACGTTTACAAGCTGCTGTGTTTATTAACTTTTAGAAATATAAAAAAAAATCTCTTTGTATTAAATACAAACAAGATAATACATTCCACGTGTAACACGTTCGTAATGAATATTTACAGCCCTATAAAGGGTAAAATGAATCTTTGTATACAGACTAAAAAACTCTTTTAAAACTGTACAGCAACATTCGTTTTAAATCCACTCTATTCTGTTAAAGCGTCAAAGCGTAATAGGAAAAGGTTACGCGGAGAATGCTTTTAAAATAATTACTCGGCTCAGACGACCAGATTTAAAAAATAAATCATGATAACATTTAATTTATCTCTATTTTCACGAAATTTAATATAAAATGTTTATTTTTTTTATTTTACGTTTTTAAATTAGGAATGTTCAAATAAAACGAACGATTTCAACATTTTTATACAATATTCATTATTATTGTTTAACAAAAATCGAACACCGAAATGGAAAGCAATCTCAGACCAGCGAAGAATCGGCGAAGGAAAATAATAATTTATTTATTGACAACTAAAGATCCGCCCCGGCTTCGCACGGGTGCAATGCTGATGCGATGATGCGCAAAAAATGTGTTTATTTACGAAATCACATTAGAAATTATACGTATAAACCTTCCTCTTGAATTATTCTATTTATTAAAAAAAAAACTCCAAGAAAATTCGATGCGTAGTTTTAAGGATCTAAGTATATATTGGGTCAGACCGACAGGGGTAAGCGACTTTGTTTTATACTATTTAGTAATTATTGTTTACATTAATAATCTATCTGGAGGGGATCGATTTTTCCCATAAAGTCTCTAGTTTTATATTAACCTGTAGACGTTTTTTTACTTTACTATCTACATATATTAATAATTTATACGATGGACCCGACCGAAACGTAGATCATAAAAAAAATATGTTTATTTAGTCGACAACATTTATCCCCAAAATGCGTAATTAAATCCATAAAATTCAATGACATGAAGTTCAAAGTGTGGCCATGTTTGACGTTTACGGATGCGTTCAGTAAATGTGTTTCAAATAATAATTTCGTGCAGGACTACGGCAAACTCCATTGAAACTTATTCACAGTACATTATTAATGATTGATAAACCATATTTGCTTAGTTTTATTTATTTAGACCGAGCGAAGCCGGGTTTTCTGGTAGTTGATAAATATTGTATGTATTCTGGCATCCTAATGTGTGTTGGATAGTAGAGAGCCTAAATACAATTTATTGAATCGTCAAAATATAATAATATATTCACGACGTTTATAATATATTTTGTACTCAGGTGTGAAGGTAAACCTCACATATCATCACAATAGAATCAAACCTTGAAAGCTTATAGCTTAAAACAAACGATGACCTTGGTCACCTTTGCAACAATGACACAGAGTAACTACAACTTAATTAAGAGAACCATTAATAGAAATTCGCAAGAAAATTTTACAAAAGTACTCTGTGCCCGATTTGGTCACTTTATTTTTGTATTATTCTTGTATTTGTCAGCGGAAACTGTTGAATTATTTTTGTAGCAAGTTAGAACAATATTCATATTCTATTTATTTTAGTATTTGTACTCTTAATTCCATCCAGCTTCTTGAGAAATAGGTATATTAAAAAGTCAAAATATTTCACGTAATTTAGTGAAAACTTAATTACCTATAAACGACCTACTGCTAAGAAGTAAACTATAATAAAAAACATTATGTTACTGTAACTAATTTCGGTTACTATAAAACATCACGAATTAAGTACACTAGTAAATATTTAGTCGAAACAAATTATATATATATATATATATATATATATGTGAGCAGTAAAAACAAAACTAAAACTTATCTCAGAAAAATATTCAAATATCAGAAAGTTACATGTGATTCTAATACAATTATTTCATTTAAACGATACACGATAATACAAGGAATAATAAACAGACTGGTCGAATGCCATCCAGATCGACTTAGGAATCGAGAATCGAGAAGACAAATAGCACCGTTTCAAGGACACATTCCGAATATCCGTCTGGAACCTACGACTACTTGCAGACAGACATTTATACTTATTGCTTATGAGTACCATATGTCGATAAAAAATAAAATAATAATAATAAAAAACGAGACGTGTCGTGGAACCCAGTGGGAACAAATTTGATTTCGCTATATTATATTTTGTATTAAATATATAAAATATCAAATGAAACGGGAATAATGTTTTTTTTTTTTTTTTTTAATTATAAATAAATTAGATAAACCAAAGGCACGGATAACATGTTTGTGGACATACAAAAATCGATACACGCATCAAAATATCGTATCGCCGTAAGTCGCCTTTCAACGGTTCACTATGCGAATTGAGTCCTTGTAGAATAGCGTTTCTGTACTTAAAGCGCGGAGAATGAAGTCTTTTACAGTTTTCAATAAAATAATATTGTCCAATAACGTTCGATAAAAACGATATTATATACATATATCGTTTACATGTGCGACAACGTTTCTAGTAAATGGACCTAAGATGCTTCTTCCGAAGCCAATTTATACTGTGAACAAAACTTCAACTATTTTCTTGATAAAATAAATAAAGTTCTAAGGGTTGTGAAAAATCGAAAGATTGTTACCTTTTTGGTATCTTTCATCATGTTCATTCAGGAATGGCTTTTAGGGACAAATAAGAAGTTAAAAGAAAATCCAATCGAGTCATGCGACGTATCGGGAAAATATACAAAAGTCGAGAGGCTAATTTAAAAATTTTCAAAAACAGGAGCACCAGAACAAATAGCCTATGTCCATGAATTACCTGTAGTGATGATAATGAGAATTAATGAAGTAATGTTAAACTATTTTGAATTTAAAGTGAAATTTTCTATCAACTCGTGAAAGCATCAGAGTTCCACATTATAAGTACAAAATAAATAACAGCTCAGATATATCCTGTATATGTTACCCTGTCCAATTTCGGTTATCACGACTGAACTGATAATGAGAATTTCTCGACAGGAAACCCAAGGCTCTTACTTATTGAACCGCCTTGAAGCTACAATATACACAACGGTTATAGATCACAACATTAATTGTATTTTTACAATAGGATGTATCCAATACCTTCTTTGTACAGATCTTTTTTGCGTCTCAAATATAATAGATACAGTAAATAAAGTTTTCTATTATAGTCTGCAATGCTGATCTGCTATGGAGCTGTGGAGCTAATGGCCGAATCGGAACGGTTTTTTCGAAAGTTTTCGTCCGACACCGACATTGGATCGGATATTGTGAAAACTATCTAAGAGACACTACATTATACATTTATTCATTATCTTATATCCTTCCAACCAAATTAATTTTAACAGTCATGTTATTTCTGGCATTCGTATATGTATTTTTTTAAATACTGCTAAAATTGTTTGCAAATTCTTAAGACAAATTGTTTTATTCCAGGGCCTCTATTACTTTTTTATCTAAACCTATGTTTTTGTATGTGTATTTACAGGTGAAGTGGGTAACGCTGAGCGAGGACTGACGGCTGGACGGGACTCGCTAGTGCATCATCCATCTTCCTGAAAGGTGCTTAGTAATACATTTTCTTTATACTTTCAAAATTAGATTCTTGATATGGGCGTTTTATATTATTGCTTTTGTTCAAGTATACTCTTGTTGTTTGATATTTAAATTTTATAATTGATTTAAATACTAGCAACAGAGGAAGAAATTTGACACTAATTATAATGATTATCACACGCTTAAGTTGAGGTAGTCTAGTGGTAGAACAATTGAATCTTAGCTGAATATAAATATTAAGTTGCAGATTCAAACGCGATCAAGAACTTCTAGATAGCATAAGTGTGTGTGAGGAAATATTCATTGATAGAAAAACTCAATAACTTTTTATTCCAAATCCCGACTTGAAACTACATCTGTTACCTTGAAATCTACATCTAATAAATCAGCGACTAGATGTAATATGCAATTTATGTAATCATTTTACTCTTAAAGGCTGTGCAACGAGTCCAGTAATATAGAGTAATTTCACTTTATACGTCCTTCGATTCGATTACGATGCGACGTGTAATGACCGAAAAATATGGGTGTCCCTAGTCTATGAGTCAGCAGCTCTTACCCCTGACCTAAGCAAGTACGGCTCTGATGTGTATTTCAAAGGGTTTACACGGACCGAGCAGAGGCCTAGTAGAATTAATCCCAGTAGACACATAACGATTCGGTTTATGTTTGAGTCGTTTCATTAAATACATTACGACACGCTTGACCAATAATAAATCTTGACGAAAACAACTGCTTTGTTTTTAAGCATTTTTTTATCGACTCATATTATTATTTATATGGTATGGTAGGTAGGGCTACCTGGTGACAGATGGTCACCGCTACCTGTAGACGTTGGTACCGTATGAAATTTGCTTGTGCCTGTAATTAAACCTACCCTTGAAACTGGAATACAACAACATTAATTACTGCTGTTTAACGGTAGTACATGATGTATGGCGGGTTACCTTCTCAGACGGGTTTGCACAAAGCTCTACCTCCAAGCTAATAAAACCAAAGACACCAACCACACCTTCTCCCACCCATTCGGTCTGTCACGAAAATCCTTCCCAAATCTACCATTGTGAGACTATTGGACTACAACGCAAAATTATTGTTATTAGTGATTATATCCTATTTAAAACCTGCACTTGGCATAAAATTCGTTAATATGGAATAAAATATAGATGTATGGTTCTACGGACTTTGTTTGAAATTTACTAAATACCATATTTGGTAATACGTATTTACATATAACGCACTATTTAGTCAGCGCACGTGGATAAAGCAGCTCAGTGGTGCTTTTTCATCTTGCCTGTTGCACAAATATCATAATTTCAGGAGAAAGTCTTAATAATTTCATATGAAATATAGCCTTTGTTATTCCTACAAAAACTATATTTCTGATGGCGAATGATTAAAATCGTTCATTAGTTTCAGTAGTATTCATTACAAACAGACAAATATTTCTGATTTATGCTATTCCATAGAAACTGTGCGGGTAAAAACGTATTCTGACCCCAAAACGACCTCTATGCATAAAAACATATCATAAAAAATCATGTCGATCCCTTGTTCTGTGAAAAACAAAAACAAAGGTGTGCCACAGGCACCGTGCATGTTTCCAAGATAATATGTATATAATAATAATAGCCATGTGAACAAACTATAATCTATCTGTGTGCAAAATTTCATCAAAATCCAATAAGCCGTTCTGGTGTAATGGAGTTACAAACAGACATCAACCCAAACTTTCGCATTTATAATATTAGTAAAATTATTTTATTAAAAGGAATTTAAGAAAAAAATGTTCAGTTTCCTTTTTGATTATTTGTAAACAAGCAGACTTATCGTTTATCGTCGATCGTGGTGTCAAACCGCACTCGTGTCCTGTATTTTGTAAAAACCCTACAGGTTTCATAGTCTGAAACATGTATCCTGAGAGGGGTGAGTTTTAAATATGTCATATTATAAAGAGTTACTAATATTCCTATTAACCCCTCCAATAAAGCTTGAAGATTGTGCTAGGAGTGGAGACAACAATAGCCTGAGGAGTCAGGATCAAGCTGCTTTTATATCGCTAAGCGGCCATTGCGCTATGGTATAAGTAAATGGGTTCATATTTATTTTTCTACACATTTAAAAGTTAATATTAATAAAAATAAACATAGATAAATAAGGACAGATGATATTTGTAAAACAACAGAAAACAATTTAAAAACATTTACACCGTAACCATGTTATTCAGAGGCTCCCGTGTAGCCGTATATTTTTTTCATGAGATGTGTACTTAGGATGGCAGAGACGGTAAAATAAGATTTATTGTTATTACAACCTTCATGTAGAACGGTACACCAAACCCTTTCAATTGTTCTATTATTTTTATAAAAGACCTCATCGTTATATTTAATACAAAATGTTTTTTATACTTGCCTATATCAATTTTAGGTGTTACTTAGGCCTTCTACTTCATTTTTACGTTGAATTAATGTAACTATTATCAAACTTGTATTACTTATTTATTACTAGCGACCAGTCCCGGCTTCGCACGGGTGCAATGCTGATACTAAATATACTACAGAATGTCTCGGAACGTTCACAGTTTTTCACACAATTCGCTATGTCCCTGCGTTTTAAATCTGTAATATCTTCAAAAATATCAATTTAAATTGCATGCTGTTAATAGCCCTATTAATTTATATTAAATGCACAATGTATTTCAGATACTTAATTGGATAAGGATTAATGCTCTATAGCTTCGAATTGCTTCGAAAATAAGCCATTAATTCTCGCAAAAAGTAAAGGATAAAAATGGTTGTTGTGGGTCACCCCTAAGAGATAGACATATACCATGTGGACTTTTTTGAAGACCTTTTTAAGGTGTACAATACTTTCGTACAATATTTTGATCCATCTCGTAGGGGTCAGTCAGTATTTGCAATGTAAGCGCAAAAAATGTATTTAATTACGACATCACTTCAAAAACCTCTAAAATTATCAGGTTCGTCAACAATATTGTGCATGTATTACATATACATATAAACCTTTCTCTTGAATCAATCTATCTGTTAAAAAAAACCGCATCAAAATCCGTCGTATTATTTTAAAGATCTAAGACAGCGGTAAGCAACTTTGTTTTATACTATGTAATGATACGATAAAAGAGATTCAACACTCCTGTAAAGCGAAGGCTAGAGGTGAGGTACAAATCACCTTCTGACGTACGTAGCTATGATTGGTCACGAAGCGACGACGATGGCTCAACGTTGTAGCGCGAACCGGGACATCGCCTAAAATACGCTAATCTTGTCACCGCGTGGGACGCGAAAAGGTACTATATCGACGGAGATGTCAAACGCGACCTCTCGCTGCGAGCAATCGCGTCGATGGTGCTCCGTAGGGAACTGACGTAGAGGGTTACTTAGCTTTCTTTTGTGAGACTCTCCTAAAAGAAGCTTCGCTGTAACTTAAACAAGCTTGCACAAAACGAAATGAATATTTCTTTGCCAAATTTAATGCAATTTAATGGCATTTCCTAAACGGATATTTTGTATTCAGAAGAATTCAAGGAAATATTATACACGACTTAACCTAAAAACAGAGTTAAATATTTGTGTCTAATGAGTTTGTTTTACTTTTAATAACAACGTATTATATAAGTACATACACTGAAAGACCTGTACATAAAGCCTATTCCAACTACAAGAGGACAAAAGCCCAATAAACAACATTTGACGTCGAATTGACGCGATATCATTGGTCGAGAGTTTGAATCAATCCATGATGATTATTGTCATTATGGATATACGAAAGATTGACGTTATAAATGTCGACGAAGCTGTTATCAGAATTTTTAAAGTAACATTAAAGTGGATAATCTAGCTGAGCTATTAGGTAATCGCATGGAATACGTACATTTTAAGTTTATTTATTTTCATCCGTTCTACGATAGGAATAATCTATAAATACATAAGAAAATGAAAACTGAGGGTGATGAAAAAACATAGGATTCTCACCAGGTAAGAAGCAATACAAACTTTGAAAGATTAGAAGAGTAGAAAATAGCTGTAAGGTATAATTAAGTTAGTATATTTTAGGCCGTCCGATTAATTATTCTTCATCCTCCGCGGTTTATTGCTTGAAGACTTGAAGTCGTTTATCTAATTATTATTTCGCGCGGAGAAATTCGCGCTATTATTTAGTTGAAAAATGTGGACAGTTTGAATTACGAAAAATATTAAAAAGAGGTTTTTTAGTTATATAAGTCGAAGTTTTTGTTAAAACTAAAATTAAAAATTAACTACAAAAATCGAAATCTAAATATACTTTATTCAAGTAGGTTTTTACAAGCATTCGTCATTTTACAAACTATATTAAGTGAAATTATCACCGATTCGGAATGTAGATTCCATACTGAGAAGAACCAGCAAGAAAGTCAGCAGTTATTCTTTTTCAACATTTAAAATACAAAGTTATGTTAGCCAAATACAATTTTAAGTTTTAAAAAGAACATCAATGAATTATTAAATCAATGAATATTAATTTTGTCTTATGTAATTCGTGTTTTTTTTTGTATGTTTTAAATTTCAATTACTAATATTAATTAATTCTGTTTTTGTAAACATATTTTTTTAATTCTTTATGTAATTATTCTAGTCCTTATTACTTCTTGCTTCTAATTTGTATTAAACATAGTGGAAACTCGATTCGTATGTATTATTTTTTCATATTACTGTTCTATTTTACTGTTTGTTTCCCGAAAAATAAAACATAATAGATCCCGCCTGGAAGTCAACAAGTATTAGCTCCACGCCGTTCTATCATGTATATAATCCTGTATTGAATAATGCTTTTTTTATTAATGTATTTTTTACAAGTGATTTGAATTTTAGTTTTGTGAATTTTAAATTTGAAGTTAAAAATATCTGCGGAATTTTATCATATAATTAATGGTCACCCTAATTTGGCAGGAATTGTTTACAGCGGCAATTTCAACGACTTAATATTTATGTCACTAATAAACGTTTATTACATTGACAATGAACTTTATTCTGTATTAGATGTCTAAGATATTAAAAATTATTATCATTACAGCATTAAGCTTATCGTGAAATTTTGTACAGTAAACTGAAAGTAAAGTAACAGCCTCAAATAGGCCACTGCTGGGCTGTTGACAATGAAGACAGCTTGGAGTTTTCAGACAGTATTTCACAACGACCCAATAGTTCGGTCGAAACACATGACATAATTTCATCCGACATATGCAGGTTTCCTCACGATGTTTTCGTTCACCGCTGAGCACGAGATGAATTATAAACACGAGTTGCTTACCATTGTTTGAACTCACAATATTCACGTGTTAGTCACTTTGACCCGGGTACATATTCGTAAAAGTTATCGCTAAAAGGGAATTCGTATTGACCATAAAAAATATACAAAAAAGTGATTTTTAGTTGCAGATCGAAATAAATTTACTCGTCACGAAGTATTGCGGTTGCGAATTCGTTTGTGTCGATGTAACTCGTGCAGGTACACTGTGTTAACTGTACACGTAGAAGGCTATACTCTTTTTGACGTAAATTATTTTCTATATTTTTAAAAAGTGCTTAAAATATACTTTTTATAGACAATATTTTAATTCATACGTAGCGTCACTACGTTTTTTACAAGTATAATTGGACCGTGTTCTTTTTTTTTAATTATTTCTTTGGGGGCGATCCTTTACAGGTCAAGGTCGAAATTAAATGTTCTGAATTATGTGTGTTTTTATTTAAGATATATAATAACACATTTTAGAATGTACCGTCTATTTTTGTTTATATTTAAATAATCACTAAATATTTTTATTCATAGCTGTATTAATGTCGTACTGCTGGGCAAAAGCCTCCTTTCCTATTGAGGAGAAGGTTAAGACTGATTCCATCACGAAGTTTTACTTCAGAAAACTAGATGATCTATAACACAAAATAAGTATATGAAACCAATTCGTATTATTAAAATACTATAAATATAATTTATTAATAAAATAAAATCAATATGAATGACCATCTAATATTAACAATATATTTATTTTAATATTCCGACTGATTGACTATTTGAATCCGTTGACACCTATTGAATGCCCTGTATTAAAAAATAAAAATTTCTTCTCATAAAAGTATTATGTTATTTTATTCAGTAAATTTTATATTTTGAAAATACGTCTACTTTTTAAATTTGGTAGAGAGGCTAAAATGAAGATTTTTTGTGATTTTTTTTTTGTTAAGGAGATCACTGCACTTTTGATAGCGCGCAGGCAAGACATCGAGGCGTCACATTGTATGCGTAAGCGATCTGGTGACGTTCCACCATGACAGAGTGGACATCGCTGGTATTTCATTTGGTAGTATGGCACTCTGCCAAAACCAACCAACTACACAGACAGAAAATGCATTTTTCAGTGCTATAGGGCTCCGCTCCTTTTTAATTATCGAACACCCATCGACTCCTTTAAAAAGTAATTACTTTGAATAAAGAATGAATAAATATGTAACATAGGGACGTTTTTGGAATAAGACAAACGTATCGCGCTAAAGAACGCATTAATATTTTTATTTGCGTAGTACTGCCCGTAGCTGCTCCAGTGGAGCTGGAGTGGTGCTCCAGTAGAGCAGCTACGGGCATTTATCTTCTATACGTATAATAAAAATGGAGTGTCTGTTTGTAATATTAAAATAACCGCTTTTTACTAAATGTCTGTTTGTTCCGACGAATCTGGAATGGCTGGACCGAGTTTGACGAGACTTTCACTAGCAGAAAGCTAAAGTAATAAGGAGTAACTTAGGCTATAACAATAACTTTTTTGTTAAATAAAAAATGCACACGCAGTCGCGGGCACAGCTAGTGTCACATAAAATATTTTTATGTGATACTATATATATTTTTTATGATATAGGTTAGCGGACAAGCAAATAGGCCCCCTGATGAAAAGTGGTAACCACCACCCATAGACAATAGCGCTGTACGAAATATTAACCATTCCTTACATCGCCAATGCACCACCAACCTTGGAAACTAAGATTACACTGACTCACTCACCCTTCAAACGGAACACAACAATACTGAGTACTGCTGTTTGACGGTAGAATATCTGATGAATGGGCGGTACCTATCCAGACGCTTGCACTAAGCCCTATCACCAAGTAAAACTAGATAATAATAGTATCATTCAATTACGAAAAAATATATTTTGCTATTGCAATAAAATTTCGGTTCTTCACATTACCGAAATGTTAATTTCCGAATCGATGGTAGATTTTTGTTAATCAATGAGCATTTATAACGCTTCAATATTGAATAAATATTTTAACTTTCAAATTATGTTTATATATATATATATTACGAACATGACCGAATTCGTACTAAAGGTCGCTCTTTAAAATTTTAAACAAATCAAAAAGACTTATTTTGAAAAAATCTAAAAAACGTAATAACTCAAAAATGGTTCACATTTGCATGATGCATATGGGGGTTCAAATTATCGCAAATAGTCACCCCTATCACCTCCTAACGGGAATACGTCGAATTACCAATAACCCTGTATATTTATAAATCGTATCGTATAGTGGCGTAATAACAAACTATGAATGTTTTAAGGCAATCTTTTAGTTTTACGAGGCAGCTTCGTATAACATCGCTTCTTAATGTTACCGTCTTGAAACTCAAAGCTTACATACTAATTAGGTGTCAAGTCGTTTATAACAAGCTATTTTCTGTCTTCAGTCAGATTTTACCAACTAAATTCTTAGGGAACAAAATGTGAGAATAGCTAAAAATTGCGCGATCAGACCATGGAGTAAACGTAAAACAATCCGTCAGAAAAGTTTTAATTTCAAACGTAACATAATCGTTGCACTTTATTTGATCTCGAAAGATTTAGTAACTTTTGATTTGTTCAGAGTTCGATTCTGTATCGTGATTGTACCTTGTAACTATGTTTGTTCTTAAGCGTATATTTTGTCTGGTATTACGGTTCACTAAATCTTAAACAAAAACATAAAAGTTTATGACTAATCGTTTATTTTTAGTTTTTACTGGTATACCAATTTACATCAAACTTATACTTGAAGATGCGCGGTTCGGAAAAGTTTACAAAACATTATTACACACTTCAATGGTCGGGAATTTTTTTTTTTTGTTATTATATTGGTAGGCGTGTAACGGACTATACTATACTATTTACGTGAGAATTAATTATTGTTATTTTAATGCATTTTTTTTTCCTGTTGTAAATATAACATCGGTCGCAGCGCCACCTACCGGGTTCAATATAAACCGTTTGTAGACCCAATTAAGCACATATTAAAATTTAATCAAAATTGGTCGAATTTTTTTGGAGAGTTTACATACATACATATATATACAGAAACATAAAAACATACATACAAATAAATTCATGAGATTGAATAGTAAATGTATACATATACATGGAATAATAAAATATATTAAAAGGAATGACCTTATATTAAACATATTTTTTTCATACGTTTTCGGTGAAATCGTGTATTAAAGGATATGTTCGTGTATTGGCGAAGAAAATGACGTGCCACTTTTTGAGGAAAAATCTCGGCGCTAGCTTTTTTTCATACAAAATTCTATAGATTTCAGGTTGACCCGCGCCGAATGTCATACTCGTTGCGGCGCATATATATGGGTATCATGCTTGACAGCTCGGTTCAATTTGGACGCGAGGAGCGATGCGCTCGCCGCACCGGCCGCGTGCTATAATGCATATCAAATTACATAATTAGAAATGATACTAGGCGGTGCAGCTGTGCAGTTTATACTGCTAGGCTGCTAGCTATGGTTGATAATTCTGATATATGGGAGGTGCACAGATCCGTGTGTCGGTGTAGTGCCTACTCATATATCAATGGTGGATGCATGGCAAAATTTAATTATAATGAGAATGTGCTTCGTGCATTTTACCTATAAATAATACAAATTATTATTGCAAATGACGGTATGGCAGGCCGTCATATGAATGAGCGTTCTCAATGAGACATCATATTTATTATATAAAAGCGATATAAAGAAGGTCAGGGTTTACCTCGTATAAAGTATAATAATGAAATTAATATGATATAGAAACGGTTTGATGGTAGCCGACTTGCGAGAATATCTAATTAAAAATACGTATGTACTGGGCGATACATACTGATGGTAGAGGGTTACCTCGATGACTATTAATTATGAAATTGAAAGCAAGTATATTAACAAATAGTAATAAGGCTGTAAATAATTATTGAACTTCCTTCAATAATAATTAATTTGTTTAAAATAACTAAACATATTGCTTGCCAACTTTGTCTTTCATGTTGCAGATTCTTGTGAACCGTAAGCGAAGCAAGTTGTAGCGATATTGTATTGTAAAACTGTGACGATCGACGGATTCAAGTCCGTTTAGCGGTCGAAATCAACATTCTTCATGTAAAAATGTGTCGACGGACGGACTATGCACATGCAAAATGATAGCGCACGAGTACTGTACTGAATATACTCTGATGGATTCTTGATGATTCGGTGCGTGATCTGAGACTGTGTGGCTCGACCGAGAGTCGCTGCATTAGTGTCCCTCGTGGCAATGTCGTCTTGAATTTGCTTAGGCATCACCTAAGCAAATTCAAGACGACATTTGACGACAGTTGTGAGGTTTGAAGTTACTGTATAACGTCTTCGGCGATATAGTGGTGTCCCACCTTCTGTTACTTATGAGGCTGCCTACGTGAGATAGTTTCGGGGTTTGAGGTTACTGTATAACGTCTTCGGCGATATGATAATGTCCCTCACTCTGTCTTACCGGGTTGCTATAGTAGTGTATGTGCTATGTGGTACTGAGTTATGGCTGGTTGACGTTACGATGTCGTTATTGATGTCTCTCATCAATCAGTAGTACTAGAATCGGCATTCCTACGCGATAATCTATGAGTTTCATTGAATATTATTCCATTATGTTTGGAATTATTACTTATTATCTTACGATAAAACGACACTCTGCAACAGTGGATATAGCAACGAATAACGTTTTGCTTGCATTAGGCCGCCTGATGGTCGTGCACTTGAACTGGTATAAGAAACAGTGATTTAATGCAATGATAATCCAGGGTTTAACTCTTTGGTTACAGATTTCCTCAGCTATAACTGATTGACTATTTATGGGACTTTGATCCTTATTTTTATTATTATTCTTGTAGCATTGGCTACTTTATAAACACCGCAATTATGACTGTGAAACCCACTGGACCACGGTATAGTTTGTTGATTTATTTATAAGTCTAATCGTCGATTTGAATAACGTAGTTATTACTATGCTATCCGCTGGATTACGGTCTAGTTTATTAATAAGACTATTAGTCTTTTATATACATCAACTAAGGCTGTGATACCTGCTGGACTTTAGTTCTAGTTCATATATTATTTAACAAAGTGTTGGCACACTATAAAATTGCCCTTCCCATGTACGAGGAAGGTTCGCCGATCTATGGTTGGAATCTACAGTTGATGGCGGGCGCGGGACTAATTCAACCTCCTCCCCCTTTTATATTTTTCAAAATAGGTAAATATATAAAGATGGGTAGGAGCGACATCCTTCAGCTACTCGTAAGAGGTGTTAAAGGAAATGGGACCGGTATCTCATACATTGGATTTTTATTAATCAAATTAATTAAACAAAATATTTATATTAAAAACGCATTTAAAAGCTAAACCTGGTTTTATTTGACTCCTCTATAGTCGATTGAACTTATAATCTCTGACGCTCTAAAAGAACACGGTTATTACACAAAGTCAACGTTATATGGATCCTAACTAACTAGACGAAATCACGAGCCAAACCGATATTTAAATATAAGAAATTTAAACGTAAAATTATATTTTAACTAAGATAGGCAGGAAATAGTTACAGGCAGACAAGCATATGGGCCATCTGATGATAAGTGGTCACCACCGCTCATAGACAGTGGCGCTGTAAGAAATATTAACTATAACTTACACCACCAATGCGCCACCAACCTTGGGAACTAAGATGTTATGTCTCTTATGCCTGTGGTTACTCACCCTTCAAACCGGAACACAACAGTACTGAGTACTGCTGTTTGGCGGTAGAATATCTGATGAGTGGGTGGTACCTACCCAGATGGTTTTACACAAAGCCCTACCACTAAGTGAATTCATGTCCTTGTAATATTTAATTAGTAGTCTAAGTAACACGAAATAATTCAAAAATAATTATATCATGAAATTAAATATATTAATGCAACAATATAAATAAATACTAATGAGCAAATTTTTTATTTCATAGCTCCGTTGATATTTTGTCCGTTCCTTTGCTGTGTGCCTATCTTTAATCTGTAAACATGTTATTTTAATATCCCTGCATGTTTTTATTACGAGACAGCATCACAATTTAAGTTTCAAGATTTCAATAACAGTTATAGTATTCATATGCAATAAAAATATATATTATATTCGTAAATATATTATCATTAGACATAGTTAATCCCAGACGACATTTCCATGGACCCGAATGTTATGTAATGTCCTTAAAGGGGTGTTATTTATAACGTGGGATTCTAAATTCTTTATCCGTATTTACGTAAGCAATATCTACATACAAAACAAAAAAAAACACACACAAAAAAACCGTAAAGTTATTCAAAACATCATCAAACAAGCTCATAAAGCTAAATGGGCGTCGTAAATCGTGAGTAATAAATCCCTTCCATAAATATAAATTTTGAACCTAATAAGAAACAAAAAGTGAACGTAACTAATTTACAATAACCTAAAATCCTCTATAATAAATGCCTGTTTCAACTTCGACGCCACCTGAACCTTCGCCCTATTAATTTATATAATACTTAAGACATACCTGGACCGTCTATTAAGGTACGACCGATAATTTTCAGAAACAAAGCACTTTAGCGGTTCCGGGTAATTCACTTTACTTAACTTCGTTTACTAAAATTGGTGAAGAGCTTAGATCAATTTATATTATAAGTAAATCCTGCTAAGGAGGTATGAGCACGATTTCATATAATAAAGTAAAATACAGCCTGCAAATGTTCCACTAGGCCTTCTCTCCGTTTGAGAAGAAGGGTTTTTTTTTTATTTATGGGACCCCCAAACAAGTTTATAATTATCATTTCTTATAGCTTAAATAGTACATATCAGTTATTGTAAACTCAACAACGATGGTCACATTATACATAACAGAATAAAAATGATGAACCTGTTTAAGAATTAAATATTAACAAATTCAAACAACACATTTAATCATTATAGTGAAAAGATACGGCAGATGAAGGCAGTAGTTTTAAAGAGAAAAGAGAAAAAAAAAAATAATAATATTTTGTTCAATATACAAGTACAAATAAACACATATACACATACATCATTACACATACATACAGTGCACATATTTTTAAACACACATATATCTACTACTTATTTATGCAAGTTTAAATAAATAAATAAATAAGTTATATTGGACAACATCACATACATTAGTTTGATCCCAATGTAAGTAGCTAAAGCACTTGTGTTATGAAAATCAGAAGTGACGACAGTACCACGGTACGGTATGTTTAATCTTAGACATTTTCATTCATCAGCATGAGAATAAATATAAACCCAAATTAAGCATATGGATATTAAACAGTGCTTGCTTGATATATTTAATAGAATATTCTGAAATAAACATTAGTCATTCGTCATGTTAAAACATTTTATCCCTCATTAAATAAAGCTTACAAGTTTTACAAAAAACATTTTATTGAAAATATAACTTCAAATATTAACCTAAAATTAACTTCATGCATTCAATGTTTTTATTTATATTATTATATTTGTGTGCATTCGTGTAAGATGAGCACGCTAGGCACCCACGCGAAGATAACATTAATCAAGTAAATTATTTAAAATATTAGCTGTTACCCGCCCGCTCGTGAGGCATTAAATAAAAAAGGGTCAACAGATTTTAAATTATATTTTATATATAATTATATATTATTAATGGTATTTTAATAAAATTATAATTAACACATTAATCAACAACAAAATATAAAATACTGAAAATAATTAAAACTAAATGAGGAATGATGCAAAAGTTAGTTTTCTTATTAATTAGTTTTTTTTTGATAAACGAGCAGTAGGCTCACCTGATGGAAAGTGAGTACCACCGCCCTTGGACATCTACAGCACCGGGGTGCTTACAGGTACGTTCTTTTCTTGTAGGTTCCCAAGTCGTATCGGTTCAGAAAAACCGATAAAAATATCAAATTAAAAATACGTCAAAATGTTACAATGTCATATGAACCTTAAGTTAGAAAAACAATTTTCCGAAATATTTCATAAAGCACATGAACCAAATACAATTACGTCACTATACCGGTTATATTAAGATCGTAAATCGTTCCCGTCAGTTTAATGCCGCTGTATAAATTCAATAGCAAGGGTCAAAGTGCAGTTGACAAATGATGACAGGACCATTTAATTAGAGATATTAACCTAGTTTGACATTGGACTATGATATTATTGGGCTATATTTTAAGACGAATAGTGCTATAGCTTAAGATGAATAGTTTATGGTAATTTTGTTGAAACTAAAGTGTATTTAATAAATTAAATTGATTATTTTTTTCTATTACGTCGTATTAGTCGTATTAGTGTCTCTAAACGCTGTGGTTCCCATGTCTTAGGTTCGAAACTATTAACCCTGATCTTTGAAATATTATTTTATCAGGCATAAACTTGATACTCGCTTATTATTGTTTCTTTTTTTATTATTTTTTAAAGTATAGGACCAATACCCCATTTAAAGTAATTACTAATATTCCTATTTACCCCTACATTTAAGCTAGGAGTGGGGACAACAATAGCCGAGGGGGTCAAGATCGAGCCAGCGATTATAGACATCGCTAGGCACTAGTAAACTATTATATATAGAAAAAATCACCAAATACAGTATTTTTATATATTATATATTATCATATATTATTTATTATGGACTATTTATATATTATTTTAAATTGAAAAAAATGTCAGTGTGGGCCACGTCTTCCAAGAAGACGACAAGGTCGAAGTCCAGCGAAGATCTGCTGATGTTCAGTAAAAATATAAAATAATGCGACAATTTATAAAAATAAAACGTAAGAAAAGGCACGGGCAACTGTGAGCCCGTGGATGTTGTAAAGTAAATAAAAAAAAAAAAGTAAACTATTGCCATATAGGAGAGCAATAACAGTATTAATAACAATTTCAGTGACATATATATATTCTGACAAATTTGTTTTTCTTTGAACAAATAGTGGATAGAGGCTAAAACATCAAGAATTTGTATTGCTTGGTAAAAGGTAATTAAGTCAGTTTAATTACGGTCAAAAGGAACATAATATCTTAGATCTCTAGATCTCAGATAAGATGGCAACCAGACAAGGGTATAAGAATATATTATGTAATTATCTAACTAAATATATTTAAAAATTAGATGCTTATAAGAAAATATTTTATACATTTCATGGCATATGTATGTACGTGGTGACATAAGAAACACGTTAAAAAACATAATAAGGTATAAAATGAAAATGTATATATTTTACAAAGCAGAATTTAATCGTCTTAACCTATTTTAACAATTAATTATGTGTCTTTAGGTTCCTGGAAGCGCTCCGGAGACCATATTACGTTACAAGAAATCGAATATAACGGATGCCACACAAAGAGTTATAGACTTACATAATATTATAAATTAAATATTGTTTTAAAAAATATTAATTTATGTAACCAAAATAAATCAATAAATTTAAGAGAATGAAGCTGTAATTAACCTCAAATCATATAAATGGTATTTACAGACACAAGGGTAAATAGAGATATTTAGAGAAGAGAGAGATGAAGGGAGAGAATCGACGTTGTAAGAGGAGTTTTATATCAATCATACAATACCAGTATCTATAGAGATGGCTAGGTCCTTTGCTAGCCTGACTTGAAATTAATGAAAAAAATAAATTAACAAAGTAACTACTTGGTGTTAGGGCTTTGTCTGCGTCTGCGTCGGGTACTGCCCATTCATCATCTGTTTTTATCTGGTTTAAAGGGTGAGTGAGTCAGTGTAATTTCATACACTAAGTACTAAACTTCTTAGATCCCGAGGTTGTTAGCAATTTAAGGAATGTTTAATATTTCTCACATCACTATTGTATAATGTGGTTACCATTTACTATAAGGTGGTTCATTGGCCAAGTCGTCAACTTGATATAAGTATAAAGACGTAGTCATGGTATATTTTTATACACAATAAATCTCCAGTTACAGCAATCCTTTTAAATATTCCTATAAAATGCAATTGCAAAAAACGTCCTTATAAAAACTTCAATACACCTTTGACAGTCATTTCATTGTTGACCGTCGTACCGTTGTTATCTCGAAGACGAAGGCTTGAATAATGAAAACTTATTATTTCCCCGGACATTATGAATATGAATCACCTTATTTTTCCCGGACGATAAACGAAGCCAGCAAAGTGATCCCCGACAATATTGTCCCCGGGGATAATGAAAATATATATATTTTTCCTCTTTGCTTTAATTACTCAGCCGTTATAGTTGAGCGGAAAGCAATTTCGTATCTTGTTTGTTTAAACAAACGGAGCTCCATTAAAGTAATGCTCAACTAATAACTGTATCATCACACCGTGACATGAATTCTAATGATGAATCGTTTTAAATTTGATGGTCGCGAATTTTAGATCAAAGCGCAAGTAAATATGACGTTATTTGAGTTTCAGACTTTAGTATTTTGTTGATACAGCGTTTTTATGAGTCTGCTAAATCGAAAGTGATTTAAATCGTCTAAGAAGACATCAAATCTAATAACAAAAGTAGATTTTATAAAAGATTGCCATTATTTAACATTTGTTGATCACTCGTTACAATTTTTACCCACTGAGAAAGCCGGTGGTAGCCTGTACATGCAAGTAGAACTCATAATAATGTTAAACGCTTAATTAAAATTAATTTCATAGAACTCCAATTGAAATTTATACTTCATAACACAATGGCTCGTAAATCAAAATTACCTTTCCCATCAGAGAGCGATATTACGTAGACCGGCTTTCTGAAAACTCCCACAAATCAAATCTAAATATTTATATTGAAATAGATGTTTTGACAAATCCATATGGATTCTTCTAATAAGAAATTCATTAGCTAACTATTTAAAAAAAAAAACGAAAAATGTATTCCTAGAACTCTTTGATAAAAATGCATGTCTTTAGCATTTTTTTTGAGATATGAGAAACGGTCAGTGAACGAACATGCAAGGCAAAGACCACCTCATATCCTCGTAAGATAAGCCATTTCATTTCGCCATTCTACTCAAAGTTGGTAGCAAACATCAGTCCACTTTCTACTTCCTCAATATCACAATCTGATGAAAAAGCAAATTTGACGCGATCAAGAAAAATTCAGACCCTACCTGGCAACTTCCAACACGCAACAGCAATAACTCGATGGAAAAACTCAGTTACCTTTTAATTGCCCATCCCGAAGCATGAACCTAGGGTCTCGAGATCTGAAGCCTTAGTTATAAAACTAGACCGACGAGGCAGTCATGTGTAAATAATGCAATATTAGTGAGTGTACTTTATTCCGAATGCAATTTCCGGGTACGAGTGTTTGTACGGAGTTTGATTGTTTAGGACTGTTTGTCTTGTCACTAGTTCTCCGGCGAGAGCTAGTTGAGAAACTACTTACGTGAATGGGGTTAAGATTTTTTCCCTTAATTTAATATATCAATTACATGGCATGTTCTTTTGTGTTAAATTAAATTATGCCGAGATCGTCCAGTGGATGCAATACGTGAATTTGAAACGAAGATTGCGAATTCTAAATCTGACAAGCTCCACTGATATTACACGTGCTTAATCCGTCATATACTCGAAGAACCTCGTTACGTTAAGTAATCGTCTTATATCAAATGTAATTCTGCTACATGTATATCCACGGAATCACAGTGATGCAGGGTACTAAACTCCAAGCCTCAGGAGAGTAAGGCACCAAGTGATTATTTTTATTCCATAAACTCTGAAACCAAAGTCAGTAAATATATTTGAAAATTAAATTCTGTACGTTTTTAAGTCCAGTAAGCTCCCCTGATGGAAAGTTACTCACCGCCCATGGACATCTGCAACTCCGGAGGGCTTGTGGGTGCATTACCGGTCTTTCAGAAATGTGTACGCTGATTTCTTGAAGGTTCTCAAGTCATATCTATTAGTTATAATATAATTTCGTTTAACGGTAAAAAAGATTTTAGTCAAAATTTCTTATATAAAAATATCCGTCAACTTCTAGTCCGTAATCTTCACGTTCAATGTATAATTTAAAATTTTCATAGCATGAAAATATTTTCCAGTCGCAGAAGAAAGAAACTGATAGAAAAATCATATAATAACTAGCAAAACATCAACGAAAAAAAAAATTTTACTCTTTTATTTCATAGAACACGATTGAGTTATATTTCGTAACTAATTAACTAATTATCCGAAAGCTGAAAATAATACGTAACAGAAATCTCTGGTACAGTTAATGGATCGTTAAATTAATGTCCTGCAGTTTTTGACATTTTTCTATTAACTCGAGTTATTAATAATCTAGAATTGCTTTGTTTCAACCAATTCTTGGTTACATCGGATGCAAGTGTTATTTTTTTCTTTCTTAATCAATTGAAATGAATTAAGAATCTTATGGAGGAAAATTATTTACATAACAATTATTAACATGATGTCTTAAACTACGATACTCTACGGTCTTAATCGAAAGAAACTAGACGGATTAGTGGCTAAACAAACAGCCCGGACAAACATCACAGCTTGTATGTGTTTAATTGCAGTTTTTTACTACGTACCGATGGGAAAAGTGGTTTCGTGCAGATATTCATGTATTAGATGATATTCTGCCACAATATGTGTATTATTTAATTTCAAAAACATAGTATGAGCACCAAACTTTCTCCACAAGAAACTTTAGTCTAGCACATGGGATTTTTATTGGCTGATCCTTATGGCCTTTTTTTTTTCAAATGCTACGACGGAAGCGTAATTTTAAATTATAATATTATACGTTTCGTAAGAGCTGACAATTATAGTGCAAATTAAGGACAAGTTCTTTTTTTTTTTAACATTTCCTTTTACTGGTTTATTTCTTTTACATATTTGAATAGTTCTAAAATATTTAAAAAATGGGTTCTGTTTAAATCAACAGGATTCAGCTAGCAAATGAAATAGAGAGAACATATTAAACGCTAAAAAAAACAAGAACGAAAGAAAGCTTTTAAAATCTGCTGCTAAAATTAGAGCGTCGCGTTTACGATTCCCGTTTCTGAAACGTAGCGTAAAACAATTAAACGAAAAAACCCCTCCAGTTTCAAAAGTAAGCGTAATTAATATAACAGTCGTCTGCATCCATTAATTCAGTTTTTGTCGCGTCATATTTTATCATACCATCCGAACTTGACGTTGCAAAAACGTTCCGGAATCCGGATAAAAGAGCTCCGACGATCTATTCATCTTGAGGACTTGCATGCTGTGACGAGACGTCCGGAATTTACCATATTTCATTATATTTTACGTTTAAAATATGTCATGCATTCTAATTTAATATTTAAGAGCGAAGTATTCTTACAAAAACATTTCCTTACAATTTAAAAAATAAACTAACAGACGAGTTGTATGGATGTTTAAATATAATATTTACAGGTAGGTGATCTGGTAAATAGGTTACTTTGTGGTAAGTGTTAACACCATCCATAAACAAATATATATTATGGTGGTCCCTCGCCAGGAGTGCTCGAATCAGTTGTTTTTAAAATGTCACTCACTTATCTAATTGGTACTCACAACCTTGGTACTTTGATGTCATGACCCTTGTGCCTGCCATTACTAAGTTACGCTGTTTGGCGGAATAATATTTAATAAGTTACTGACCTACCTAGAATCTTCCACCAAATAAAATTAATTTCGATTATATATTATTGTAATTTTTAATATTTAATGGTTAATGACCTAACGGTTAACATTTAATGAATTGCAAGAGTTAATAACTTATTTAAGCGTTGAAATAAATGAAATTCGTCGATAAAGTCAATGTCGGCAAGATTTTATGCGAAAGAGTATCAAAATTGTATTGGAATTTACCCATAAATCCTCATTCTTATCAAGTCGATTGCACAATGGGGAATATATTCAGATTATCTGATGCTGTTGAAATGAAAATAATGGAACGTCCATACAAGGCAATCGTCACATTGACTTTTGTACGTGATTTTGTTTTCGTTAAATAGTATTCAATTTTGTCTCAGGATGTTTATCCAACATGATACCATTTTGGTAAAATTCATCAAATGTTAAGCGAGTAACGAACAGAAGTGGATTTAATATTAAAAATATATTATCTATATACTAAATAATATGACAAGTCTGCCTATCTGTCTGTCCGAATTTGATAAAATATGTATGAAGCAAGCTTGTATCCCAAGAAAGGATATAGGCCATTGTTTTATACCTAACGCCTACGACCCACCCTAAGATCGGTGGGAAACTAGTTTTTAATAAATATCTTTGTGTTCATTCATTATGAGCCATGAATGGTATCTACCCAGACGGGCTCGTACAAAGCCGTGACACCAAGTAGAACTGTAATACGGTTTCATCAAAACACAGTTTTTTAACAGCAATTTTCAGAAACATCAGAGATAAGTATTACTTATTTGATATAGATTACGATATTTCTTATATTAAGTAAAAACGGTTAAATATAGCATGTACACTTTTTATATCAATTAAGCCTACTTTAAATTAACACGAATAAAGTTCAATAATTTTTAATGTGACTAGTTGTTCTATATGCCTCTATATTTATTATTTTATTCAAGGACAGTATTAAGCGCTACATTAAAAGCGCTTTACGCTGATCATTATCTCGAGAGAATGCGAGTAATGCATTATCATAATTTCTAAATTCCGCAGACACTCTTTTATTTAAAAATACATTTCGAGTCTACATTAAAATTGTTTAAAGATAAGCGTTGCTCTTTATCTAAGGACTTAAGGCATAAAAAAAACATTTCATGGTTGTCACGGGATGACATTTTGACAGCGACTTTTTCTTGAGCTACCTTCCTCAATAGCGATATTGTCTGCTCATATATTTATGTGTTTAGATATATCGCACGCGACATTGGCGAAATAATCTGTGCCCTCTCGGCAGAAATATAAGCCAAAATAAAAAAAAAATGCTTTGATATAGTTATGCCCAATATAATTTATTATTTAATTTAGTTTAAGCTATTTATCTTTAATTTATATTCGACAAACCGCCATATTAGACAAACCAATCGTTTTCATCACATTGCATTCAAATTTTAATTTAAGATATATATTATATTCTATTGAAAATGTGGTAACGCTTTGTACAAGCCCGTCTGGGTAGGTAGCATTACCCCTATTTATCAGATATTCTACCGCCAAATATCAGTACTCAGTATTGTTGTGTTCCATTATGAAGAGTGGGTGAGCCAGTGTAACTACAGAGATATAACACCTTAGTTCCCTAGGTTGATGGCAAATTGGCGGTGTAAGGAATGGTTAAGATGACCACTTACCATCACGCTTCATTTTTGTATTTATTTACTATTGTTATAGTTATTTTAATCAGATGTTTTTATTGTATATATAAGTTTATAATGTGATGTTTAACAAACAATTTCATTCATTCATTATTGAATTAATTATTATTATTATATTCATGGAATCCTAAATAGCCAAATAATTGATTGTCCTGAATGCTTCCACTTTCAGACCGCGAAAACAAATCAAATACACATATCAAATATTCCAAATCAAGCATTAACTATTCCGAAATTTCTATTGTCATAAATTCACAAAAGCTATATAACAGAATGTCAAATTAAAATTATCACAAACACGATAGTTAGAATGGATGATTTCTTTCCATGTATTTCAATTAGTGTTGCATATCGATAGTCCTCTATCGATAAACTATCGATAGTTAAGGTGTCAGCAATAGTATCGATATTATTGAGTTTTGTATTATCGATATCCTGAACAGTTTTCGAGGTCAACTATCGATAGTCAAACTATCGACAGTTCTGCAACGCTGATTTCGTTGTCCTTGTTAGACGATGAATAAAACAAACAATTGAACCAGGAATCTTTATTATTTGGAACGAAGACAATTATAGCGCGACTTAAAGACCTACTAACGCCATCTATTGGTGACAAAATACAGTAATTATTTTGTTAATATAATCAGGACTGTTCTAGTCCTATTCAATTATAAAAAATCATAATTAATAAAAATGTATCACTAAACACATTGCATTATTCACTAACTTCGAACATCTTTCTTATTTTAAAGTCGGTGAAAAACAGAAAATTCCATACGACTGAAATATTTATTATCATATTAATGAGCTTGCAATCATTCCCTGTAACGTTCAAAGTAATGGTCGTCCATTTCATTATTGACATAAAAAATGTAATTCGCATTTAAAGTATTAAAGGGACAATGTTATCGTCGGAATGGGTGTATTTAAATTTTGTTTATTGTGACTTTGAGTAGTCGAGATTGCCGCTACAATATTAATTAGCCTGTTCGTTAAACATTGTTCCGGAATGTTGTCTGTTTGTATTTCTAGAATGTTTTGTAAATAAACAATGTCCTTTGCCAAAATATATATGTATATGTGTATATATAAAATTGTTCGTATCAAAAATTTTATTTGAATACTATATTTGCATAATATTAACAATGCAAGTAAAGTAAGTAAGAGTCTGTTAATGTTCGACCGCAAGGAAGGCCTCTGCTATTATTGACGAGAATTAGAGTTTATTACACCACACTGCTCCAATATGGAAAATTTGGGACAAATTGTGTGTCTTTGACGTGATATCACCTAATATAACTACTTTGTTCTACAATAGGCAAAATCTCAACTATTATCTACTAAATGACATAGAATCTATTATTTGTAAGGTGAGCTTTAATATAAAAAATAGTAACATTTTAAGGATACATGTATATGAATGTTCCATTTAAGGGATATACGCATCGATGTAGCATGATTCGGTTTTCAATATTTTATCATTGATATAAAAGCGAAATGCCACTCACTGATTAATCACGAAATCTCAGAAACTATAACAAATACAAACTTGAAATTTGGCAGGTAGGTTGCTCATAGGGTGTATACATCCGCTAAGAATGGATTTTACACAACTCCACCCCTAAGGGGGTAAAATGAGGGTTGGGAGTGTATGTTTTACAAATTTCGCGCGAATAAAGCCGCAGGTTCAGCTAGTTTAACTAAAAATCATTCAAAATAGCATTGCAGAGAACTGGATCAAAATTATCCCTTGAAAAAAATACACATACATACCTTCACCACTTGTTTACACAGAAATCATTATGATAAAGTCTTCATAATGTGTAATAATATTTTAAACATCAGCGACCTCGAAGTCTCAGAGATGTAATCAATTATTTTGAATGTTCCCTCTTTTCCGTTTTAATGGAAAGATAGTCATTTAAAATTAATGGACGGCCATCTTGATTCTCATCAAAGTAAGCCGTTAAATAAACGTAGGAGCTATTGTGAGGAGATAATAACGGGAGGGATTTCTTGTACATCTTATGTATTGTTTATTTATTGCTATTTTAACTTAATCTCGCTTAACTAATATTTATATTTATTATCATTATTAAATAGTTTCAGCCTTAAGACATATGTGACTCAAATTATTATTATTCAGATATGCATATTATTAGGTCCTAAATCTAAAATTGACGATTTTCAATACTGGTTAATGTATTCGATATTTTTCATTTTAGGTACAATTCCAAATTTAAAATAATGTCAAAAAACGTCATTACTTTTAAAAATTAATTTACGTCCAATTGAAAAGACAATGTTATATGTTAAAAATTAGGTTGCCTTTATTTGTTGAATTGGAAAACAAATGAGGGAATTCCTATTGTAATTGTCACTTGTAAAGTGTTAAGTATTTTGCGTATACTACTAAGGGCCTTTCCACACCTCCACGTCACGGCGCGGTAACGTGTCACGTTAAGTTGCCGCGTCGTGCCTGTGCACGGTACGGCAACGTCGCCATGGGATGGCGCGTCATCGTTCCATGTTGACCATGGTCAGAGTTATGTATCTGATGTAGTTATACGTACACAAAACGTGTTTTTTGAAACAGGAAAAAACTTACAATGTCAATTTTCAAAGGCATTTTATCTTCTAGTTTGGATCTGGGAATCTTTAAACTTGTAAGGCTAGTCACTGCAGATTAGAGTCACAAGTCACTAGCTTTAAAGGCTCTACTAATTAAATATACAACTGAATTAAATCAATGATATATAATTCGATGTGCTTAATATATTATGTATTCAATTTCATGGAAACATGGAAATGTAATATCAGTATATTAATTCCATATAAATATTATGTTAATACTTGAATATACATATATTAAAACATACATAGATACATTTAATATAATATGAATACTTGAAGGGCTTTTGTACCCCTTTTTACTTGCACTCACAGAAGAGTGTGAAATTTGATACAGTTTATTTAGAGCTGATACTGCGTCCCTAAAAAGAAAATTTGGAAATTGTCTTTTTTGTTGCCAATTCGCGTTAGAAACAAATAAAACTTTTTTATTTATTATATTATAGCATTTCTGAAGAATTTGAGACAATTGCAAAAAATACCACATTTTGTATTGAAAAACGTCTTAAGGTTAGGTGCTTAGATTTATTAATGAGGTCAACAACCTTGGAATTGTAACGATGCAATTGGCTTACTTTGGATCCAATTCTATACGAAACACGAATATTTGTGTACATTCACCGTAATAAGTAGAGCAATGTGATAAAAATACAGTTGCCCCAATTTTTACGATAAAAGACTAATAATAATGCTTGATGATATAAACAAAAAACTATCAATAAAAATAAAATAATCGCATAATATTTTAAATACAAGCTTTCTTAAAAAAAAACTCAACATCGCTGAAATATTTTACAATAAAGAGCTTCTAATATTAGAATGTTGAATTCCTTAATAGCCAATGTGTTGAATGTTTTATTCAATCACAGTATTGGTATTTTCCTCCGCATTACGAGATCAAAACGCAGCATCTGACCGCAGAGCTCGTTATAATTATTGTCACGTAGCTTGGTCTCAGCAATTCGACCAGGTATGCACTCCACGGAGCAAATGTTGCAGAGGCATTTTCGCGATGTCATCTAAGTTATTTCTGTGTCTTATTTCTTTTAGAAAATTTGATGTCATCAAATAATTTTATCTTGCTATTTGTCTCTATATTTATTTGATATTCATCGTTGAATACGATTTCTTTATTCAAATATGGAACAACTATTTTTTAAATATTTTCTCTTCGTCTGTCTGTAGTGACGTCACGTGGGAACACCGGATTGGATTAAAACCCGGTGTGACAAATATAATAGCTCATATCCTGACTTGAAACACACACGTTATGATACGGGAAATGAAAGGGGTTTCAGAAGACTCGAGTAAAGTTCACAAACAAAGTATCGAACACGAATAATTTTAATTCTTGCAACACGATTTTAATAACAGTATCTTAAATAATAATGATAGCTTATTTTACGCATAATAAACTCTGTATTAAATTATAATTAGTATTTTATAAATAAAACAATACCTTGTTTAAAGTTACAATTTAAACTTCGTTATAAATAGATATACATGTAATTAAATATGTTATTAATATGCCAAGGCTGTCAGATGTAGATACATGTTAGACTTAAGAAAAGTCTGACACATAAGTAAAGGTTATATCGCATCGGTTTGTCGATGAACAAATTATCGTTTAAAACATAGAGCAAAAATAATTTATCATTTCCAGTCTCATGAAACATACACACATAAATGTCAGAATTCGTACTCAAAACACCTATTATTCCAATATTTTCTTCCTCTATTTTTCTCTACAAGAAAAGGCCAGCCAGTTAAGTTTCGAGTTCATGAAAGAACATCACAAAGCAGCGCTCAGTTATGTTTTATATTTTATTAAAATATTTTCTGGGTTAGGTTTTTTTATTATCCTCGTACTGCGAGATAGCCCTTTTTCCGGACACCGGTGGGTTGGAATAATGTTGATATTATCCTGGACCGGGTGAACTTTAACGAGGGGCGTGTTTCCATCGTATTGTTGAATAATTTCTGCCGTGCCTTCACCTTGCCGTGAGGATAGCTTCGAACGGGATGGACGATAAAGTACGTCAGGTTAATTATTAATTTTGTTTTCTCCTTCTTCATTGCTAGTAAATTATTTTCAATACAAGTCTGGACTATATTTCAACTATAATATATTGATCATGGAATACTTAATCGAATGATTAAGGAATCATTAATTGGATTATTATGTCTTATAAATGATTATTTATATTTGTATATTCAAGTGGGGACAGAGATTTGTTCTAGGCCGTCTGTGTTGACACTCATCATTAAGTTACTCACATTAAGTCGTAGAAACGACTAAACAACTTACTATTGAGTATCGCCGTATTATTGTTTGGAAAATGAGTAAGCCAGTGAAATTTCAGGCACAAGGATCATAATTTCTAAGTTCCCAAGGTTGAGGACACATTGGCAAGTTTTTAGTTTTGCTTGCAGCGCCAATGTCTGTGGCCAACAACAGATGAGACATTTTTCAGCTATCCTATAAATTATAAATCGGAAAATATATATAAGTTATCTTTGATTATATTAAAGTAATACTCGCATTTAAAAACTGCACAACAATACTAGGTTATGTTTTATATCTCGTTGAATATGATTCCATCGGTCTTCAGAAGAAATAAATGATAAAATAAAATGGCTCTTAAATGTTCTACCTGACAGTATGGTTCTGTTACGGGAAGGGTTTGTAGCTTATGCCATTACACTTCTGTAGTTTGATAGAGATATATATGCCAGAATTTCTTACAGAACATTTTCTTTAACAAACAACATACATATTGCTAATTTTAATAACTAAATACTCAGCGTTGTTTTATATTTGAATCCCATGTTCTTCGATTGAAATTTGCTTGTTCTATCGCTAAACCATTTTATACACGTCTTACATCAGATCGCTGCAACGCATCAAATATATTACCTTCCCCTTGTACTTGAATGCACAGACATTACCTACTCATTAAGAGTGATTTTAAATTTAGAATGTAAAAATATTACCCGTATTTTGTAGCTTAAATGTTTTATACTCTCTATTGCCCATTATTTTAGTCTCCAAAATTAAGTTAATATTGAAGAGTGGGATAAAAAACATTATCTTTGAATTATTCAACGGTCATTTCCATATAAAGTTTTTTTTTTCTAATGCCATTACAGACTTGTCCATTCATCAACAAAACAAAGTCTCAAGAGTGATCATTCAAGATTTTCTTTTAAAACTTATTTATGGGTTTGTCAACAAAAATTATTTATTCCAAAGGGTGCTTCCAACTTGTTTTGAGGCAACCTAATGTACCGCTATTAAAATTCAAAGGTCGTGACCCTACATAAAAATTCAGAGGCTGTATACAGTTTTCCCTCGTCTTGATCTGATGATATCTCTTCGCTTAGCGTATTACCGTCCCTGATTTTATCTCGGCATGATTAATATATGAAACATGAACAAGCCGTGTTTAATATTTTAATTGATCCTCTTGTTTACGTATAGTGACGTTATAATGGTTTCGAGATTAACTGGTGTAATCCGGTTTGGAAGGATGTCAGCCAGTGAAGTGACAGGCACTAAGAATATAATATCTTATTTCCTATGGTTAGCGGAGGTTGTAGGCGCGTCAATGGATTTGATATAAAACGATATGAAATTAATTATATATTTAAATATCTGCAAAACAAGTACCAAGTAAAAAGATTCACTTGCCGCATATAGTCGGAGATTTTGAAAATAAGTCATTTTATATATATGTATGTATTTTATAATCCAAATCCTGAATATAGGTATTTCATTTCGATTTTTAATTAGTCGAATAGTCGTGAAGAACATATTAATTTTAACCGAAGATTGCAAGTTCAAATCCGCGAAAGAACCAATGAATTATAAATTACTTAGATGTGCTTCTAACTCGTATCACAAGGAAATCTAAATGTATCAGACGAAATTCTGCCACATTAGATCAGCGCGGTGAAAGAAGCTCTAAGCTTCACTACAGTAAGCAAGAAGGCTTTTGCCCGGTTAAGCAATCCTTTGACTTTTAGCTAAATTAAAAATAAATTTTAAATACGACGAGTATCGTCTGCCTTCCTTAAATAGCAGTAGTGAAGCTATATATTAAGTAAAGTCTTAGCGTACTTTCCGAGAGGATTTTTGATTTAGGTTCCACACTGATCCGGATAAGTGGTAATACGTTGTAAATGGAGGGAAAAGTAATCTTCAGGTTTAAGTAATCCACCTCCTTCGAAGTGGATGTGATGCCTTGAATGTATAATGTACTTAGCGCTCGTTACAGAATATCATTACAACGATCATGACTGGTTTAACTGATTTTTATATTATATAAAATAACCGCTTAAAGTCTTAACTATAAGTATAGGTAAACTATGTTTTCCTTGAAAAACAAATACCATTTTTACGTATATACATACTTATTTATATAAAATATCAAGTTATGAATACTCGTGAAATAATTATTAGTTATTGCATTTAACTTAGTGAAAATAAATACTCTTTAAATATAATAATATTATTAATTTAAAATAAATTATATACGTAAAAACAAAATTGATCTACTAAGAAAATCTAATTTACATCAAATCGTTTTACTTCTTTAAATGCGATTTCTACAAAAGTTATTGCAATGAAAAGTTCCTTGAACTGTCCCAGTGTCAAAATGACGCTTGACAAGCTGTCAAAGTTGAAGTTAAAATTTAGTTATTACGCGTAGCCTCCTCACTCTCTTTCAAATAACGCAACTAATTGTCACGATCTATGACGAGAATTAGGAGTAAATTACATTATTTAATTAGTAAATTTGATACTTCCATTAAAAATATTAATAGGTAAAGATTGAATTCTACAATCTTGTATATTAAAGACGAATAGTTTTGTTATTACTTATCTCCAAAGACATGTTTTTTTTTTTGTGTATTTTTATATTATTTTATTTGGTATTTTGATTTGCCAGACGCACAGTGAATATAGAAAACATTACGCGTATGGGTTGTCATACTTCGTGGAAAAATTAACCGCCCACCTGTAAGTGTCGTTGACTCTCTTGTTTACGAGTCGAATGTTGTACATTTTTCTTAGTATTGACAATAAATAAACATTTTTGTTTATAAAGGTTACTTGTGGCTATAATCAATGAAGGGCTTTGAAATCGGTATCAATAATTTACACGACTGTCTCGCAGTTCAGTGTTCTGTTGATATTATTCCGTTTTTCTAATAATGTGTATCCAAAACATTTATTTGGGGCTTTGTGCAATACAACCTATACTATAAAAAATATACATTTTTAATTTTATGTTGACCAAATCAATAAAATGAAAATAGTACTAAAATATTATTCAAGTTGGCTCTTGGGAATACTTTCGTATAGTCCATTTACAGGATTAACTTTTTAATTTACCACCAGAATATAGAATCTCGAAAATCGAGAAGAATCGCTAATAATTACTCCATTACAAACCGCAATTATTACTATTTTTCAACTATAATATAATTACATTGATTATTGAATATAATTGAAGTATTATATATATTTGCATTGAAATCAACGACTATTAATTCTATGTTTCATTATACAATCTTGCATAAAATAATAAGTTTTCTTTTAAATATGTTCTAAGACTACTTCCTTGAGACGACCGTTAATAAAAGTTTAATCATGACATATTTTGTACATGTAAGTGACCAACATAACTTGATCTCTGGCCATCGATAAGCACTCGGTCCGAACTTTATATGAAAGAGTTTGATGATACACAATGTGTTCATATGTATGTACATAAAATTAAACATTTAAACCGATCATTGTTTGTCATCCACTTTATAAATAATGAGTCCGAATTCAAAACGTAATCAAGTATTCATTTAACGCAAATAATTTTTATATGGTTTCTGTGTAATTTATATAATTACACAGAAATTAATTAATATAAATGTAATTTATATTAATTAAGAATTATACGATAAAATTTAATACGATTGAGATACATATAACATCGGAAGCTTAATAATTATATACTAATTATAAGTAAATAACAAGTAACTACCGGCATTTATTCCACACGGGTTTAATTAATGCCTCATTCACAGATAATATTATTATATATTAATATTTAAATACAGTGAAAGTGACTACCGGCTAATATTCCACTTATGGAACTTTCCCAGCCGCCTTGAGGGATCTCTTTATATCTTAAGGGAGGTCTTTATATTAATACATAGTTTTGTAGGTCAATTCTACTTATTTATAACAGTATATTGTACTGTTATTAGATATTTTACCGCCTAACAACTGTACTCAGTATTGTTGTGTTCCGGTTTGAAGGGTGAGTGAGGCACAGACACAAGGGAGATAACATCTTAGTTCCCAAGATCGGTGGTGGATTGGCGATGTAAGGATTGGTTAATATTTCTTACAGCGCCATTGTATATGGGTGTTGGTGACCACTTACTATCAGATGGCACATTTGCTCGTCCGCCAAACTATGCTATTAAAAAAAATCGGTAATTATTACAGTTTTATTCCCATCCAACTTTGAACGAACCGCAACTAAGAAAAACGAACGATTGAACGTCAACAATTGCGTTTCGATTCGATTACGATAAACTGTCAATTTATTAGTAGAAACGGCCCTGTTCCAATGTGCGTTGATGGGTATGTATCCAGATGATCGACTTCGTCTTTGGTCTATTGGCTTGATATAAGGCCACCGATCCCGAGTTTCTAGGTTCAGACTTCATGTCGGGCCGATAAAAAGTTACTGCGTTTTCCTGTCGAAAAAATTCTCAGTAAACGACAAAAGTCTGCAAGTTAGAATTCTGCACCAGCACCTGATCATGCGCCTGAACACTTTCCGGTCGTGTTGGATTTAGCATCCCATTGGATTATAAGAGTGGTGGAAAAGAGAGTGTATTTGTGCCCACATTTGTGCACTATATGTCCTGCGCAGTTGGTTGGTCTCCCTAGAGATTGGCCGACGCAAGCGAAATAGGCCGGAACTAAAGCAACCCTCCCCATCACAATTTTTCTTGATCAAACAATACCATCCCATAATAGCTTACCAAAGGTATTATTTGGCTAATATTTGGTATAATTGTGCTTTAATACAACGTACACTTAACAGACTGAGGTGAAATATATTTTCTTTTCCAGCGTCAGAAGTGTTCCAAGGTGACCTTGAACTTTTACTGAAATCGCGCCCAAAGTACTTGTTCTGAATTTATTTTCTTTCAATTAACTTTTAATCAAAATTCTATTAAATATTATTTTAAGCATAAAATTCTAAGGCAGTAGATTAAATTAATTTAATTGCTTACAATGAAAATAAAAATTTTCTTTATGTATGCTTGCTTGCTATGTATGTAGGCTTACTAACTTTTTAAATCGTTATTATACTTTATACGATTAAACTATTATGCGATTTATGAAGAAAATCACTAGTTGCCAACTATTTATCATGAGTGATAAATTTTGATTATACTAATAATAAATAATTGATATATTTTTATACATCCTGTAAATAGTAACCTATTTTGTTATGTTCAAGCTAATGTTACAACAGTCACTTTAGTTTAAGAGTATTGACACAATTTTATTAAAAGGCAACTATTTACCGTAAATACTCGAGCAGAGTATATCCGTAGCGGAAGTGACCGTCCGGAAGCCGCTGCTACATCTGCTCAGTGACGTCACTAACGGATATACCGCTCTGCGCTCTCGACATATCCAAAGAGCATTTTGCTATTTTGTGCGTATAATTTGCGGTTAAAGTTTTTTCATTGAAAATTTTCGACAATAATTAAATAATATTATTTACGTATTATAATTAAATAATTCGTGAATTATATTTCCTCATACAAAATATATTATTCATAATTATGCAATTCTCAGTCAAGAAATTTACTTGGTGGTAGGGCATTGTTGAAGCCCTCCTATGGGTACCGCTAATTATTCTACAGCTCAAGTCCAGCTTATAGTGTGTAAGTCAGCTTAATTACAGGCACAAGCGACGTAACTTTTTAATATTCAAGGATGATGAAGGTAGTGAAGGTGTCGCATTGTTGATGTAAGGAAGGGTTAATTATTCTTACTAAGCCAATATTTCTGGACGGTGGTTACGATTCACCAACAGTTCCATTTGCCAGTCCTATCAAAAACTCGAATAACTCAGAAAATATTCAACTACTATAATTTTAGGGCGATATTATCTCATAGACAAATAATATTCTCTTAAGTATCTCTGTTCAACTACCACAGTGATAGCAGTGGTCATGGTAATGTCATTAAATTTCAGGTATCAATTTGAATTAAATCAAATCAAATCAAAATATACTTTATTCAAGTAGGCTTTTACAAGCACTTTTGAATCGTCATTTAACAAACTATTTAAAGTAAAGCTACCACCGGTTCGGAATGTAGATTCTAACGAGAAGAACCGGCAGTCTAAGCAACTGAAGAAAGGTGATCCAACAGACGGAGAGTGTTTATATAAACTTATTTTCAGTCTCCCTCTCGCTCTCATAATATGATGGCAATTCGTTACGACCGGAAAGTTCGATACGGAATTAAACCCGCGACTTCGCGATCAGCGACCTCGTAAGTTACCACGACATCAACGAATAACATAATAATATTACATTCAATTTGTATAAATGCAATTTATTTCGTATAATTTGCTCTCGACGTCATTATTTAAACGAAAAGTAACGCTTTTCAAATTTAAAGGATTACAGAACGCAACATTTCCTAATTCAACTGAATCTGTTAAGCCGATTTCATATATTACACCAAATTGTGTAATTGGAAACAACATCTTAATTAGTCAGATAGTTACGTATTGTTGATAAATGTATGAAAAACTAGAATATTATCATATTTATATACATTTATAAACATATTAAGCTACTATTGTCAACGATTACAAAAATGTTTCATACGAGTCATTTCTATGAATGGCTACTGAAATTTTACGAACCGATATTGTCTTCCAATCTCTCAACTGTGAACTGTATCTATTTCGCACGACACTCCACTAAGGGTCATATTCTGAAGGACCAGGACATTATCGGGATCGATATCGCATGCGAGATTCCCATCACGTAGAGAGTTCGAGATCAAACGCCGTGATTTCCTCCCAATGTGCCGCTTCTTCAGCGTTATTACTCCGTGAGGGAGTACTATTTCTTCTAAACCGACTTTTAAGACCTGAGTTCCGTTCCAACTCGACTAATAATTCTTAATGGGTACTTTGAATCACGTCTGCTACATGTCAATTTGCTTTAAAACTATAGTTTATAATGATTAAATAAATAAAAGGTTCAAATAAGAATGGTCGTATCAATAAATCTTATTATTCATTAAAATAATACTGTTTGGATAAAGACGCCTAGATTTAGGCTCCGGTTGCACATGGGACTAATAAAACAATAATTTTGAATACTAACATGAAACATCATTTTAAATCTGGTTATTTAAAAAAAACATCTGTGCAAGTTTCTTGCCGTTTCTTCTCGCTGGAGGCCGTTTTCTGAAACGGTGGTAGTTGAAATATTGACGATTATAAATTCATTATTATGAAGTTTACTTGAATAAAATAGCTAACAGCCTAGCCTTTTTACTAAGCTATTTTATTCAATGACATTGAGCCAATATATATTCGGTTCGTAGAATAGAATATTTCTTAGATTTATCTTAAAAGCGACATAGTAAAAAACGCCAGCAAAACGCCAACAAGTTTTAAAAAACGACATAATGATAGATATCCCTTAGCAAAACTGAATACTTTTAAAAAATTGAAAGGAAAAAAAATAAGGTAATAATATAAAAAATAAAAAAATAAGGTAATATATAAATATACGGATAGTGTGAAATATGTTCAAAGTCCAAATTACTAAAAATGAACATAGCTCATTTCGAATATGCACCGAAACTTGCAAGATTAGGTAAGACTTTTGAAATCTCATACATGAATCGTCTGTTAATATTAAGTCTATACCCGCAGTCACGTGCCATATTGGCGGGATGAACGTCACGTCTGCCTGACGTCGCCGGCCAACTTTCTTGATTATCAACACGTGGCAGGAATCTCGACGAATCGCGCTAATCATAAGGCGCCTCTTCAGCTCAGTTGATTGGACACCCGCTTGCTCTTCATGCTGTGATGTGATTTATGATTTGGTTCCGATCTTGGATTATGTGATCAGTTATACTGCACTTGTGAGTTCTTCCTATAACTTCCTATACCGATATTCGTTATTTTTTTATTTTTTTTTTATAATTTAAATAAAACACTAAAGATATTATACTCATGGAGTATAACATGCTAAATAAAATGACATGTCTCTTAAAATATAACAACCGGTAATTAAACATTTTACGCTTCTTTCTGCTTTTAATAAACAATGTATACCAACATTAATAATATAAAAATAAATAATTAATAAATATGTATTTCAATATTGTTAATGCATGCATCTTAAACGATGATTACAATTTCAAGCTCAAGATAGCACAACTGATTTATAAATCGTCTCATGCTCGACGGTAAGAGAAAACATCGTAAGAAAACCTGCATGTGTCACATTTCATTGACATTCCATCACATGTAAAATAAGCTCCAAAACTTTTTCTCAAAAGGGAGAGGAGGCCGGATAGGAGAGGAGAGGAGAGGAGGACTACAGCATTGGGATTACAAGCTGTTACTTTACTTTCGTTTATTTTACAAAGTGAAATTTATTTTTTAGCAAAGAAATAATTGTAATATATCTTTAATATTTGAAAGAAATGACATCTGGAATAATTAACTTTAAATTTAGTTTCTGTGTTTACAGAGCAACTACGAGTTTATTCATTTGTAATCCAGATTGTTCCTTAATTGAAATAACAAAATATATTGCTTATTGATATATGTGAGAATGATCTATATAAGCATTAAATATATGTCAATACAGCATTCGTTTAGTACGAATTAAGCATTTTTAAATTTTTATATTCTTGGGAGAACTAAATTTACATTAGAGGAATTTCTTCAAAATGGTCAGTTTATACCAATTCGCTTAGCTTATCCAAACATACAACAACAACATCAGCCTATACTTTACATATCCGTAAAATAATTCTAGTTAGAAAAAAAAAAACAGTTCTATAAAGCACAAATTAAAGTTTAAATGTTTTAAAATGATATCCACCTCAGTGATTTCATGTTAGTGTTATTTACATTCGCGCACATTCCCTCAAGAACACTTAAAACTTTTTATCTCCATTTAAAACGAGCAAGTTACTGTCGCGTACAAACCTCGCTAAGTCGGTGTTACGCCCCGCTGTAAATCAAAAAGTATTTACTGAACAATTTGACTCGCAAATGCGTCGTCATAAACTGACTATGTTAATAGCGTTTTGGGTCAAATCAGACTTAAATAAAGACAGGCGTTAATGATTCGTGTTTCGTTTAAATTATTTTGCTCCAATTTCTTCAGAATTGAAGAAATATTTTAATGTAATCGTTTAATATTGTTAATGGATTTTTAAAATGTTGAATGTAACGTGTTTATGACTCAATAAAAATACTATATTATATAAATATAACCATTACGTGCAACATTCTACATACGTTACGTTACTTAACGTTAAGACCACCAACGTTCGATTTTGTTCAGAAGTTCAAAACGTATATCTAAAGATAACGGTTTGAAATTCAGACAAACATTGCTGATACGTATTTAATATGTATTCGTATATAAATCATATTGATTTTACAAATGAAATACAAAATCGTGTATAAACAGTATGGGTTGAATGATTTTCGCCACTAATCCGCAGCGAAGAACTGAAGTAAGCACAGCTGAAATAAACTCTAAATCTTCTCCTTAGCAGAGAAGGATGTCCAGCGACGGGATATTATATATTAAGGAGTTCGAAGCAGAAATTATTAAAAAAAAAAAAACAATTTACCTTCAACAAAACAAAGATACAAACTCATGTTCCCATTTAATTACACAACCTTAATATCAAAATAAAACATCAATTAACTATACAAACAAAAATACTTTTATCAACCCAAGTTAAAATTGCAACCAATCACAGATCGTGTCGACATCTACCGTTCTGTACCAAGCCAACGAGCAGAATGCCCCTTAGCCGGGCGTACGCCGCCTTATAAAGACTTTTTTTTGTAATAGAAATGAGTTTCCTAAATATATATTCACTACGAGATACGAGTAAACTTTAATTACTTATAATAATAAGTAATTAAAAACGAATTTTAAACCCAACCTTAAGAATTGTGTTTCTTGTATCTTTATTAATAGTTATAGTAGATCACTCACCCTTTAAACACAAGAAAAAGACACTGAGTATTTCTGTTTTGCGGTACAATTCATGATTAGTTTATACTAATGCACCAAGGTTATCCAAAGGCATCAAGTAGATTTTATCATGTTAATGTTACTTTTCGATCGAATGTGTCAGAGTTATAATTTTAACATGACCTAAAACTATGCTGGATTGTATTGTTGCCAGCACCAAAAATTTGATGCAAAGTCCTAGCGCATACGGCTGGTTGGAAATGGCTTAGCATGAAATCGCAGCATTTGACCCACACATAAATTAATTAGTTAAATCAAAGCATATAAAATAACCCGACCAAATAAAAGAGCATTTCGAAGTTGTATTCACTGTCGAAGTCAAAACATTTTATACACCAATTCTTTTGATCATAATTTAAAAAAGATTATATTAAATGTACTCGTAAAATTACAACTGACGTCATGTAAATTCTACTGAGAATCGACATGCAACAGTTACCCATTTCAATTACAAAATGATGTCAATGAAATACAATTAAATTTATTTATTGAAGATTAACGAATACTGATTCCACTTTATCATCAATATAATCATGCTTCATTTATTAGGACGTTTTTCGAAAAGATTACATTTTATTAATTGAAAATTTTTAAAATATCTGTGTTATTTTGTTATAGAAACGAATGCCTTGCTCCAGGAATGAATTATAGACGACGGATTTAAAATTTCACTCGCAGATACAACAAAGAATCATGAGATATTCTACCGCCAAACAACAATACTTAGTATTGTTGTGTTCCGGTTTGAAAGGTGAGTGAGCCAGTAACTAAAGGCACAAGGGATATCACATCTTAGCTCCCAAGGTTGGTAGTGCATCTCTGTGATGTAAGAAATGTTTATTACTTCTTACAGCGCCAAAGTCGATGGACAGTGGTGACCGCTTACCATCAGACGGCCCATTTATCCGTCTGCCTACTTATTGCATAAAAAATAATATTTACACATTCAGATACATCCTTCGTCATTATGAGTATTGCATTTCTCATACCCTTAACTACAAACTTAACCGAGTTCGAACAAAACAAATAACCGTATAAAGGCGGACGCCCTCGTGGCCCTAGTTAACATATTACAAGATATCGTAATAATTGCATCAAACCGTTAGCGCTTCTGGCCCAGACGCAAATTTGCATTACTAATGAACGACCCAGACTCCGCTCTGTTTTTTGTATAGACAAGCTAGCGATGAGTGAACTGAATTAATTTTATGTTTTTCATTCTAAAGTTGAAATACAAATTTGAAATCTGGAGGTTAAATATCGTCTACTCATATTTGTATATTTTTTACAATTAGTGATTTTGTACATTTACCGTAAATGATATTTCAGAATATACACATGTAAGATTAGAGTTTTACTCGTGATATCTTTAAAACAATAAGATAACGAATAGTTATATCATACAATCAATATTAAGACATAAGTAATCAAATACGGTAAACATAAGATATCTTTTCGGATTTTCCGTTCCAACAGGTTTTATGAAAACGAGGATGTTGCACATATATTGTGTATTATAATATATCCTGGACAGTTAGCTTATCTGTTTTCAGATTGACCATTGTGGCCAAAATATCGACGCTTTAACATTGCCGAAGATTTCATCACCATAATAAACTTACAATACGTTAGACAACGGTGGGTAATAATTGTGGTTTTTATTTAATTAAAAATAGGACCAGATTATTGATAAATATAAGAATATTATTAGAATCTTAAGAAGAGAGTTACTAATATACGACAATTAAAAAAAAGGCATCATGTTTCTTATTTCAAGACAAATGTACTTACGTACGTAGATTATAGATAAGCTATGCACCTTTTATATCTTATGTTTACGAATTAGGTACGCGAACGGGCAAATAAACCTGAGGGTAAGTAGCCATCACAGCCCAATGACATTGGCGCCGTAAGAAATTTTAATGATTCCTTACATCTGCAATACGCCAACCAACCAACCTTGGCCAAGTTATTATATCCATTGATATTTTGATTGACACTGTTTCACTCACCCTTCACACCGGAACACAACAATACAAAGTATTGCTGCTTGGCGGTAGAATATAATATGAGTGTATGCTACCTGTTCTCAAGTCTCATACCATGATCATTCTTTGAACGTATCGGGTACGGATACCAGTGTGACACGGACTGCTATGCTCGCTAGATCGTATAAAAGAGCATCACAGCTGTGTATAACGGTTTTAGTGCCCGTAGCATCATCCACGTGTCATATCCGTATGGCTCGAATTATATCACTTAATTTTTTTTCCAAAGGATAAGCTTGCAAATTATTCTCAGCGACAACTGCTTGACAATTGTTGACGTTCCGCGTGTGGCCCGCGACTGTGTAGCTAGAACAGTCTATAACTGTTTGGCATTAGAATATCTAACGAGTGGGTGGTACCTACTCAGGCGGACTTGCACTAAGCCCTACTACCAATAAAGTACAGTATTCATGAATAATATATATAAGTTAAATTGAATTCGATCCTCCAACTCTTAATATAGTTAAGGTATCAAAAACGATTACCTTTGAGGCAAGCCCGCCTTTGACCTTTGTAATTTTCCGCCTTTAAGTTCATGGATAGTATAAACTATGTTATCCACAAAGTTATTCGACGGAGGAATATAATAAATTGAATTATTTCTAAACTCTCTCATAACTAATAGTTGACGAAGATTTTGTAGTGTGTCTGTGAAATTCGTGTCTATTTCAATCATTCATTTTGAGAAAAAGATCTTTCCAATATTTTATATTTTTCGTATTACTAGATTTGCTAATTACATTTGTTTCAAAAGTTGTGAATTTGATTTGCGGTCTTTTTTTTAAATTATATTTCAAACAAACAAAGGACGTAACTGAGATCGAAAATATGCAACCTATTCTCGTATTTTCTCTAAACTTTTCTTTTTAAATTTAATTTAAACTTGAGTAAATATTTAATAATCAGTACTTTATCCAAAATTGTGGCTGAGCAGTTCCAGAGACAATAGTACTGTAACCTCCAGTAGGTTCGGAGAAAATATGAATAGAAAAACAGAGACACATATTCAAGAGCAATCCCATACATGTTTCATAGAACACACAAATAACCTTAACACGAGAACTGACAAAACGAAATTTTATATACATCAACCACACCACTCCTAATATACATGACTAAAGGAATTCGCATCGTTTCTCAATTCTTATAAAAAGGAACACCCAACATGTGTATGTAAAGCACGTTATGGCTCTGCCAGGCAAAGGCTCTCATTTTAAAAAGAAGGTTTGAAGTTTATTCCCCTTTACTACGTAACTCATTGCACTCACTCCTCTTTAACCCACACATGCAAATTTCTTACGATATTTCTGTTTATCGTCAAAAATCCTGTCCAGTGGTATTTGACCATCATATTTAAAACAACAATCTTCCATTCAGAACAATTATTCTTATCGTTATTTATATACTATATGCCTATTAATAATTCAAGATGCATCAGGAGATGCACAGAAATCCAATAAAGTTGAAGTGAGAATTGTCATTTCGCGAAGTCGAATGAAGTTTCGTTTCAAACAATCCACGCAATTAGCTTAATGACGTTTATTGAAATACTTTGCAGAACTCCGTCGGAAGTTTTACGAATAATATGAATGAGATTAAGCAATCAGTGAGTTCATCGATTTAATTAAATTTTCGATGGCTAATCAATCAAAACTTGAGTGCTCGGTTGTAATTTGGAATTTATGCACGAATAATCGGGTATTATGTTAGTTTGCGAGTATAGCTGAGACGAAGGGCCTCGTTACGAGAAACGTCAACGTCAATGTAATTCGATTTTCAAATAACATGAAAGAAATATTCAAATGTACCGTGTTACTTTCCGAGGACTAATACGGTTCTTTGGTAATGATATAGAGTTGAAAACATTGATACCTAAACATTAACAGGACTCTATGATATATTTGTTAGATTATTTTGTTAAAGTAAAACCAGAAGACGTGTATTAAAATCCCGATTAAAAAGTAACGTTAAAGTCTGTAAATGTCCCACGACTGGGCTAAATCCTCCTCCTTAAAGGTTTCGGAGCTAATTCCACTACGCTGCTCCATTGTGGGTCGGTGGATACTCGTGTGGTAGAATTTTATTTAAATTAGACACATGCAGGTTTCTTGACGATATTTTTCTGCACCACGAGCATGAGATAAATTAAAAACACAAATTAAACACATTAATATTAAAAACAACAGGTAGTAAGATTAAAAAAAAAATTAAGTTTACTGTCCAAAATTTTTTTCAGTAACAGCCGGAGTCTGGTATTTGTCACTTCCGTAACAAGGGATGCACATTAAACCGTTTTGATGCCTAGAAATAAGAACACGCGGGAAAATCAAATAACCAAACTCGAAACAAAATTTTTTTTTTTTACAACCAGATTTACTTGTAATACTATTATCGCTCCGAGACTTGCAATTTAAAAGGCATTAAGATCACTTTTTAAATATCACGAATGACGAATATATGAATGAATACTCTAAGATTTATTTTAATTAACACAAGACGTTTTATTAAATTTCTTGAATTTATTAAGTTTAGTGTTAGCGAGCAACCCTAGCTAGGAGGCTAGGAGCTATCGTGTTACGTCATAGGATGTCATAATTAATTATATCACATTGTTACATATAATGTTTATAATCGAAACTATTTATTTTACATTATTATATACTTATAAAATTATTGTTATAATTAGTTGTTTAATAATTTTTTTAAACTTTAATTAATACTACTTTATTTGGCAAACTATTTAAGACTGGCAGAAATACACACACATATTTTCCTTTTTTAAAAATATTCATCTGTAACGAGAAATAATGAGACGATTGGAAGTTATTGAAAGATATATTTGTTGGAGAATTATTATAAAACGTGATTTTATTTTGTCATCTTAAACTACTGAAATTAAAATAGTCTATCTGGATTATTTATAAATTTTTCATTTGTGTTATCTGTGCATTTTTCTTGTACTCGTTCGGAGAAATATGAATAAATTCCTGAGGAATATTGTTACTAATAACCTGAATACGAGCAACAACAAACAAACTAAATTGCTCTCCTTACTCGACTGCATAGTGCGCGCAACTTTTGGGGAGCAACGTATACAAAAAGTTCCTGGTTATTTCATAAATTGAAATTTGTCAGATATTCTACCGCCAAACAGCAGTTCTTAGTACTGTTGTGTTACGGTTTGAAGGGTAAGAGCACCAGTGTAACTACAGGCACAAAGTTAAAAACAAAAGTTGGACTTAATGCCTGAAGGCAATCTATACCAGTCAAACTTTAGACAAATCAAAAATTCATGAAGGCGGCCCTACTACTATAAAAAATATTTATATTGCTGAAAAGTACAGTCATATATTCTTTGTGTATTAAGTTGCAAGTGCAATTCGGTTTAGGTACTAACATTTTCATAGTACATATAAAAAATCCGAGCCGAGATGGCCCAGTGGTTAGAACGCGTACATCTTAACCGATAATTTCGGGCTCAAACAGGCAAGCATCACTGAATTTTCATGTGCTTAATTTGTGTTTATAATTCATCTTGTATAAAATGTATATAATCTGTCTGACACACCAATGGAACAGGTAATCAAATTCAAGGATTTAGGAGTTATAATGGATAGTAAATTAAATTTTCATGACCATATAATCAAATCAAATTGATGAACTCGTTCTATTTATGAAATCAGTAAAATTATACAGTACGTATTCAAAAATTTGAATGAAACAGCAAACGCCCGAAACCATATCTACTTCAAAAAACGGTACATAAAAATGTTTTGTAACTTTTTTTACTTTTAGTATCCGATACTAAAACAAACGAAACTTGCTAGCATCAATGTTCTTGTTTAATTTTCTATTTTTATCTGTTTTATAAAAATATTTTTGGTTCGTTTACACAACAGAATATTTTATTTGTGTATTTTTTTAAGTGTTTCGTGTGTTAAATGTTTAAATATATCAAATAGGTAAAATTTATACGAAAAAGAGTAATCATGCACGAAATCATTTTTAGATGTAAAAAACACAAAACTATTTTTTATTACTAGACTTAGAATTGAATAAGTTATCAATTCCATCTTATTAATATTGTTTGTGATTATGTCTTCACTTAATATCTTCGCTGATTGTATGCATGTAAATAAATAAAAAGTTTATACTTCGAGAAATGTCTCACATAAATTTGAGAAAAGTTTTCCCCTCGATAACTAGTATTTGTCATTTAATGTGCGCGTGTGTGTTCCAGATAAAAAAAAATCGTTTATATCCATCGATCAATAGAAAACCTATAATACGTGTTTTAAATAATAAAAAATAAAATCATTCGCTTACAATTGAGACATTTGCGATGGCCGTCTTCGTTACAGATCGGAAATGCTATAGAAAATCGTTTGAATATTACACAAACGCGGCCTTACTTTACAACTGTACACTACAAAGCTGCAAGGTCATCCCAGCTCCATCCTTATATACCCATCTCAATGAATGTATTTCCATAAAACTAACTAAATAAATTTTGTTGTCATCGTCTTATCTTATACTAAATAAAGCGTCCGAGAATCAATATACTAAAAACAACACCACACAAAAAATATGTAGAAGCGTATAGCAATTATTAGTGGGTTTATTGATCATGTGACTGAAATAAAATTAAATTTTCCAGAATACTATTCAAGCCGTCTAAGGAATCCAGAATTTCACGGAGACTCATAATTATAAGGAACAAAAATATCTATAAACACAGACGCTCACCAAACGTCATACTAATTTACTAGTGTGCGTTTATGATTGCCACTATTTTTTTCGGCACATTCTCACCTTTAACAGTCTACCTAGACATATAAATAATCAAGGCTTTTTAATTCTGACACTTAAATTGCGATGTTTGTAATGAAAACGTGCAGGCACACAAAAATTAAAATACAAGATATATATACACAATAAATATACAGAATAAGATACACAAAAGCACGGATAACATGCCTGTAGAGACACACATACACATATATACAAACCATACTAAATAGTGTGTGTGTACTCCAACTTAGATTTTATTAAATAATACATTATCGCAACGCAAATAATATCATTAAAATAGCAACGGAAGCGACATTGTAATAATGTGGCCTCTGCAGATTTTGGTGGTCTTTTAAATAAACAATGTCGAAATTCACAGAACGGACAAATGGGTTGAAGTCGAAACGGTGGGAATAAATAATATAGATAATGTAGCCACTGCAATATGAATGATGCTTCCAATTCGGGTTTTCAGGGTTCCGCAAAACAGGTGTTAAAACACGCAGGTTACTTTCAGAGTTACTGAGTATCGCCAAGACGTTGCTTCACTAACAAAGAGTCTAGTTGTTCGTAAAAAAAAACATTGATAGGGTTTTTCATTAACTTGTATCTCTATAAAAAAAAAATCCATGACAATTTTATCTACAAAACAGTCAAGATTAATTTTAAGTACAGTATTTAATTTTTAGTAGGGCTTTGTACCCGTCTGGGTTAATAACGTCCGCTCACACATTCTATCGACATATAGAAAAAAAGATAATCAATATATTAGCTGTAGTTACACTGGCTTGCCCACCCTTTAAACCAAAATATAACATTACTAAGTATTGCATTTTGGCGGTAAAATGCGATAAAGGCGGTATGATAAGTATAGATGATACATACCCAGGCGGGTTTGCACAAGGCCCTACCACCAAGTAAAAGATTACCTACAGTTCCGTTAATATACCGTTATTGTTATTATAATGATATATAGAACCACATAATAAGTAGCACCCGGGGGATTAGAGAGTAGAGAGCGGCGACGGCATAAGAGAGCCTCACAGCATAAGATAGTAAGTAAACAAAACAACAATAAATTATATGTATTTTTTATTACCCCAAATAAAATATTGTCACTTTCCTAAACAAAAAATATCTAATAAAATCAAATTTAAAAAACTGCTACGGAACTTGGTGTTTAAATTTCGAACTCGCAAATATGTATGTTTTTTTTTTTTCTTATCAAAAGTGCAAACACCGTCGCGTGTTCACTTCAACGGGGTCGGAACGATAACATGCTGACACTGCTAGTTTCATTAAAAAAATCTAGATTTTCATTTTCACACTACATTTGAAAGTGATAAAAATAAACACCCAAAAACTTACTTAAAGCTTTTCTAAACCGAATACAATCTTAGTCAATATTATTAAAACAGTTCAGCCATTACAAGAAGAGGAGCCAGTAGAGTAGGGGTGGATCACTCAATCGTTATATATTCTAACGGTCATCAACAATGATTGGGATTGTTGTGTTCTGGTTTGAAAAGTGTATCTAAAGGATATAACATCTCAGTTCCCAAGGTTGATGGTGTATTGGTGATATAAGGGACGGTTATACATTTTTACGGCGTTAATATCTACATAGATATCCATATAGGGAGTGGTCAACTCACCATCAGGTGGCTCATTTGACGGTCCGCCTACCTCTACTACAAAAAAGAATAGGACGCTGTTCCAGCAGTGGCGTATTATGATGGAATAAATTGACGGCTATACTTTTAAACTTTTCTGATTTCTCACTTTTTGTTTCCTTCTGTTTAATCGACATTCACAAGAGGATCCAACAGGGTTAAACTAAACACCCCCCAAAACAACAATAACAAAATAAAAACTTCAGTCGTCAAATTCATTTGATTATGATCTTTAAATTAATAAAAATAAATTAAATATTCCAGTCTTTCATTTTCAAACTAAACGGATTTTTAATAACATTCCGCGGTCTTGAGCTGTCACTAAACCAACTTCAAGATAATATTAACAAGTCCATATCCAAATCCTTATTACTTCGTGATAGAATAATTATTCAATTTCTTTTGCCGACGGTTTTACTAAACTGGGAATCTTCAAGAAAAGAGCCTCCTCATTTCATAAAATTCTTCTGGTATTGCAAATATGGATGAGCAGTGGTAGTCTCTTCCCACCAGGTGAATCTGACAAAAAACCACTTAATAAGTGGTCACGGTATCTCGCGTGGAAATTAAATAGTTCTGTTTTTTTTTTATAAATTTGCCGATTTTTCTTGATCGAATCCACGTTTCAAACCGAAACGGTTGACGATTCAAAGGCATTCGTAAAAATGGATTTCGATAAAAATATTTTATTTTGATTTGATTTGATGAGTTTTAGTCAACCTACGTTTTGATATAATAGTACATATACCTATACCTAACATTTAAAGTACATAAGATACTGAAATTTTTAGGCAAATTTTTAACACGATAATACCGCCCGAAATTCCATACCAAAATATGTTCAGTGCCTATGTCCTTTTCCGAGACTCAAACTATCTCCATAACAAATTTAATCTAAATTGGTTCAGCGGTTTTTTTTTTTTTATGTTAGAGGTGGCAAACGAGCAGGAGGCTCACCTGATGGAAAGTGCGTTGCCGCCCTTTCAGGAAAGAGTACGCTCTTTTCTTAATTTTGAAGAGGTAAAAGACAGTTACTTTCGCATTTATCATACTAGTATAGACGTTAATAGGAAAAAAACAGAGTTATATTGTTTATTGATTTACATGCTGGATATATAATTGATATGTTTAATGATTTTGTAATACAGCAATAGTATATTTAATTTATTTTTTTATAATTATTCAAAAGTGCTCGTAGGAGCATAGTATATTTTGGATTTACATCTTGTTTAAGCATCGAATCTTTAGTACACATGTTTTTGTTTATTATTTCAACATTTAATGTGTTAACTGAAAACTGCACCTTGAAAAGTGTCATTCGTTCGTTCCGCGGTGAACGTCGGGATGACGCGTTGTCACCTCTGCTCTGTCATAACAGTTTATTTACTTTGAAACTCGCTCACTGCCTGTTTGCAATTTGCCTCGACTTAAAATCGAGTTAAATCTTTAAGGGGCACTGCAGCAGAAAATATAACAATTTAGGTATTTTACGGCACAAAATGTATGTAATAAAACTACTCCGTGTACATGTTTATGAAAAAGATAATTATTCAAATTCCAATTAATTTCAATAATAAAGTACATACTACTGATTGAAAGAAACTAATATAACACGTTATTAGTATAAAGTTTAAATCACAAGGCGAATCTACTTATAAAATAATATTAAAACCTTATATACTAAAACCTTCACCGAAACCCCGTTGCACTTTCTGGTATAAGTTTCAGTTAGGCATTACAAAAAAGAAGGTCTCCTTATTTATTAGTAAAGGTATTCACTGTTCGCTTAGGCTTTTGTAGAACTTTTTATCGGTACTACGCACGGCAATACTGTAACCGACTTCAATGAGTAGTGGTTAGTATAAAATTGTTAATACTATCGTTATGTACACGGGATTCAAATGTGAAAACTATATAAAACATGTTAGAGCATTTCTGATCTTATTCAGTGATTCATATGTTCAATCAGCGCAAAGTTCCCTCAAAATTTCCATAATCTAATTCTCTTTAGATGAATCAAGTTCCCTTATCAGACGTCAATGTATTTTTATATATATAGAGAGATATTTCGAAATTAAATTCATGAAATGACATGAAGTTCAATGGACGGCCATGTTTGACGTTTACGGGTGCGTTCAGTAAGTGTGTTGCAAATAATAATTTCGTACAGGAGTACGGTAAACTCAATGGAAACTTATCCACAGTAAATTTTATAAATAATAAACCGTATTTGTTTAATATTATTTATTTTACCCGAGCGAAGCTGGGTTTTTTGTCTAGTAATAAAATAATTACCAATTATGCTATACGGAACCATTATCCTTAGTTACGAAATATACCAATTAATTATAAATCTAGACGTTAATAAGCCGATTTTGAAGCTCAATAAATTTCATTTCGAATTTAAAAAATTAATAAAGAAATGTTTCCAATAAACGTACACTATTTAGCGTAACTATTGATTTAAATATAATTTGTTTTATCAATTATATGGAAAAAAGTAACCAAAAGCAAGATCAATAACAAATTCTGCTAAAAATCATAATTAATACGAAATGTCATTTACTAGTTATCGCCCGCGGTTTTTTCTGGGAACGGAGATGTTATGTCCTCTAGACCTGTTGTTAAATTGGCTCACTGACTTCAAGCCGGACCGCAACAACACTAAGCATTGCTGTTAGGAATATAGTTAATGTTATCCAGACGGGCTTACACAAAAACTCTACCCCAAGTATATACATTAAATGCACCAATTGTTATAAAGAGACGAAATAGCGCCGTGCATAGACCGCGTGATTCTTAACCGGAAATTTAAGGTTCAAACTTAAACAAGCAACACGAATTTTTTATTTGCTTAATTTGTACTAGAACTCATGCTCGGCGTTATAGGAAAATATGCACGTATAGGTTAGAAAATGATATATAACCACAAAACCATTATTGCATCAGGATTGTGGCACGTTTGAAAAATCTGAACGATATAGAAGACATTTGTCCGAAAGTGGAATATTTACGAGCAATAAATAAATACTAAACAAAATGTGCTGCCCTAGGTAGTTATCTATACAGTTTCAATACTGATACGTATATACACTTACAAATTGGACGAATATCAGTTAAAATAATTAAGTGTATTTGGATATTGTTGTTTTTATTAATTGCAAAAACGTTTTAAATTTACACGAACATTTAGAATTTCGAAATAGAATATAACATTTCTGATTTACAAGCTCGTATAGAATATCCATGAATAAAAAACATATAGGTAAATTTCTATTCAATTCTATAATAAAATAACTTTTTTGAATTGAGAACGTATTTTATTCCCGTATTTTGTTCGACTCTCATCATCCTCGGTAGTATAGTGGAAAGTATCCCCGCCTGTCACGCGGGAGACCGGGGTTCGATTCCCCGCCGGGGAGGTGTTTTGTTATTTTATCTGACCTTATAACCAGATAATAGCTTAATTTTACAAATTATTCTTTATTTTTATTTTTTATACTTTTTATAGTGGTACCGTGTCCTAAATGAACATTTATTTCTTTTCTTTGTTTCTAATCGTAGAACAAATAAAATAATTGTGAATATTATGTTATTGTTGTTTATTGAATTGTTTTTTTTACCATAAGCGGAGTCTGTGGCATGATGATGGATCCGATGCAGCCGAGCAAGGAACACGTGAATCGGATTTTGTGTATACGTCGGAAACAGCTGCGATGTGTACATGTAGATTATGAAATGAAAATAAATCATAAACTTGCCATCCAAGATTACTTAAATTGATAGCCAAGGTAAATCTGAATGGAAATCATGAGAAACTACATTTTTTGTACGAATTATAACAAAATAGGCATCACGCTTATCTTATCCAGCAAAAAAGGGTGGGCCATACATAGCACAGCACCAGCGAATAACGTATGAATTAGAAGTATATTCTTTGTAAGCTTTATCATGATAAATATTGCAATCATAATTCCTGAAATATTGACCAATGCCAATAAACCAAAATTGATATACTTGATTTCTTGTAACCTTATAAAATTTTATCATTATATATGACTTATATACAAATATATAACTTGTCCATCACGTGAGACAAACTATTCTTAACCTTTTCGATCGAAACGTATCTCTCAATAGCTTGACATAACTATCGCTTGTGCTCTCATCACATGATAGCTTTCGAAGAGAATTCTTATCTAGATTGATTTTATTTTTCTCAGCTGCATTTTCTAAGATAGTTATGGCTCTGTCTTTTCGTCCTTTTGTTAGAAGCTATCTTGGGCTCTCATCTAAAGTGTATATGTAGAGAAAGATCAAAATTCCAACGAATATATTGTTCTTAATGAACATCTCTAGTTTAATATAAACCCATATAAATTATAAATGGTACAGCACAGCATCGATAGTATTATTCTATTTTTGGTAAAGTTCTTAAGTTTCTCTTGCTTATAAAATGTTATTTAAATTCAAACTCTGTGAAAATTTACAATATTTAACAATGACATAATAATGTAAATTGGCATGGTTTTTACACATAATTATTATCTAAAGCAACTGTACTTCCAGTTCCACCTATCCAAAACATTTTTACAGATTAAAAATGAGAATAGATATGCCGCCAATATGTCATTCTCTAGCGGATCTGCTAGTGGCACTGGTATCGCACCACAACATCGTAAAAATCTTGTAAGTCAAGCTATACTTCCAATTTCAAGTGTTGCCCTTCCGGCCTTTCTCTCTCCTGTTCATAATGTACAAGCGGAAAGGAGGTGGACATTTTCAGATTACATGGAATCTCTTGTTCAAGGAGTTCAGAGTTCAGTTCTTAATGACACAATGAACCTGACGAGCCCTTGCTCTTGTCACCAGTAACATTTCTGCTCTTATTAAGCCCCGTAGAATTATGCGTGATAATGGCAAGTGACCTGATAGACTGATATTGATCTCTGGGAACGAGGATGGACCTAGTGTGGAACATGTCATGGCCCCGTCTCATATCAGAGAAACTATGTTAAAAGCCGAAGCCGCCACAGAAAAAGCTGAAACGAACAAACAATCCAAATATTGTTGGAGTTACTACTCCTTATAGTTTAATGAATAATGATGAATTAAATAGTGTGAGTTTGTTGAAAATAGTGACCCAACACATAATTTGATGTGACAGAAATCCAATACAACCGGATAGAGATCGGGTGATGAGACTGAGAATTTTTTTTGCCAATAATCCAATAACTTTTTAGTAACCCGACCCCGAATTGTAATTCACGCCAGACAGTCAGGCTGATTTCCAGGCTTATAATTAACTAGACCATCAAAATAGTTTTCCTAATAATTTGAATTCTTAGTATATTTATTTTTTTACGAAAAGTGAATATCACTTTAGCTTACATAAATACATACATCGACTAAAAAGTATCTCCTATGACCGATTACAGAAATTTTATTCCAATGTAAAACCAGTACCAATTTGAGAAACTCCTCGATCCTAGAATACTCCAGTAATATTTTACTGCTATCTTTCTGCCATATCTGAAAATTAATTAGAAATATTAAACAACTGTATAAAATTCTTATATTATGTATAATCCATATGTAGTATTGAGATTAAACAGAAATTAACTTATTATTGATAATGGTTAAATTGACTCCTTTAATTCGTTTACATTATCACATTGCTAATTGAAGTGAAGACATTATCAAGCGTAGGCAATCTACTTATTATCAATCAAGCAATTAGATTTTCTGTAGTACCGCTAATTATTTATAAATAGACAAGAAAAAATTGTTCATTCATTCTTCAGTTCTTCTCTTGAACAGCTTAAGAGTTATGGAGTAAAATAATTTGGATGTAAGAGTAGATTTTTTTTTCCTATTTATGATAAAAGACGAATTTTGACTCCTAAGCAAACACTGGTACCAGTAATAAAAAATGTTTCCGTTAATTATCTAACATTTGTCAACGAGCAGTGAGCCATACATGCATCCGACGCCGTGGACTATTTTAATTGTACTGTTGTGTGTGACGACCTCTTCTATTATTGATACGGTTATCGGAACTAACAATTTAGTCATATAGTTTTATAACGATCTAGTGAAATTAAGAGGGAAAAACCAACACGTGTAGAAGCTATTCATTTCTCACTGCACAAGTGTATGAGGAACACTCAACAGATGCACCCCCTTGTAATGTATTCCCTTACTACCAAAATCCTAATGGACAGCAAGCCAATCTAGCTATTAACAACATATACTCACAAAAGCAACAAAACTGTCAGGATTTACGGAAATCCATTTTGAACCGTGTGGAATTTGAGTTGCAGAACGTGTTGTCAAATAAATCAATGTTATAAAATAAATCAAAGTTTATAAATTGCATAAATTATTTAAGAGTCATGAACAATTTTTTTGATTTAAAAATATTCATACATTTATCAAAACATTTTTTTATTATTAATATTAAACTTTATTCATTATCAGCTCTTTACAGAGCCAGGAGACGAATCCCCTAGATTTCAATTATTTTAATAAACGCAAATTAACCATCCCAAAAACAATTACTTATAAAGAAAAAAAGCCAACATAGTCGCATAATATTTTATTGAATTCTTACCAGTAGGAAATTAATTCAGTGACAAATATTTTATTAAAACTATTTATGTAATAAGCTAGCATTCTTGCCACCATTTCACGCGGTCAAGATTTATACAATAACTATTTTTAATACATATTTGCATATATTTAAGAACTTAATGTTAATAATTCTTATGTAATTAGCAAAAATACAACAGGATTTATATAAGTTTTCATGTACCAAAAAATCACTAACACTAATCATTGTAATATATTATATTTAACCAAACTATCGACTTTTCTCTCAATCAACTTTTCACAAAGAAAAACATACAAACATTCGTTAAATTACAACATTTAGATTTAATAAGCATTTTAAACGATAAGAATCAGGAAGTGTATATAAAAAAACGTATTATCATCATTTTTCATTATTTCCGGGAAAACGAAGATTTTTTCAAAGGCATTAATTTCACTACTGACAACCCATTAAAATTTGATGATAAAAATAAAATAAAAAAGCCAATTTAACATAGAAGATTATACCAGATTGTATCTTAGACTTTGATTTAACTTAAATACAAGCTCATACAGACATGACCAATACCAAGATTCAAAACGAACATTGAAGGTCAAATCGTTGATCAACAAATATTATCAATATTTTTTTATCATTTTCATGTTATGAGCTGACAGCCTCGTTCTAGTTGCTAGGTTATATTTCTTAGGTTCATATTCAGTGTCGAGTTCTTCTGTTCTCTGTGTATCCGTGTCAGAAATTCCATCCTATCGGACTATGAAAGTAAGGGAATACAAAGTGCACACGATGTGTTGGCGTACATATGAATGATTAGTATTAAATTTTATATGGTCAGAAAAACATTTATCGTCAGATAGGTCATAAGGCCGTTTCTTCACTGGGTAAGAAAATATGTTTATAATAAAAATGTGAACACTCTACATGGACTATTTTATATTGTTACATGGACAATTTGTTATATTATTTCGCGATTGCTGGGGAAACCTAAATAATAATAATTTCATTGAATATATAGTATGCAGTCACAGATTAAGATCTAAATACCGATTTAAATCATACTAATAAATTTAATAACAGCCGAGAACCATTTGTCCCTTCATTAAGGGCCTCAGAGGGTTTGGAAAAGGAGTCTTGATTTCCCCAGGGTTTTGGCCTTGTATCAAGTCTGGTAGATCAGCCTACTGCTGCTGACTAAGAATTTAAAAACGAAAAGGTAAAACAAACGCACAAAATATTAAGAAGAACTGATTTCTAAATTTATCAAACTAGTTCATTAAGAAAAAACTAAATCATAAAAGTAAGATTAATTAGATTTTTATTATGAACGAGATAATAAAACAAAATTAAGCATACTGAATAGAAATCATGATACTCGTCCACGACCAAAAGTTAAATCGTAATAAAAACATACTTCAGGTACAATGATTTTTGTCAATGTTTTCTTTCATCTTTATTCAACATAGAAATATTACATTTTTATAATGAATGTCAAAATACTACGACCGGTTCGGAAAAAAACAACAAACCTGAGAATTACCGGCGAAAGAATATCGGCAGTATAATTTTTTTGTAAATTCTTGATTTCGATGTTAAATTGTTTATATTTGATCATAGTTTGTCGTAGATTATTTGACATTGTGCAAGCCCATCTGGGGAGCCTCTCATCATATTATATTCTACCGCCGTGTCCCGGTTTGAAGGGTGAGTGAGCCAGTGACAACGACAGGCATAAGGAACATAACATCTTAGTTCCCAAGGTTTTTGGCGCATTGGGCAAGTATGGCATGGTTAATATTTCTAACAGCGCTAATGCCGGTAGACGGTGGTGACCACTTACCATCAGGTGGTCCATTTGCTGGTCCCGCCTACCTGTTATATATATAAAAAAACTAGTCAAATGTCATACTATTGTACTAGTGTTCGTGTATGCGTCGAAAAAAATAGTGGCCAACTGTTGGTTGGTTCTCAGGTTTCACACTCTGTCGAGACATATAAATAATAATCAAAGAAAAAAACATTGTGGTTTTTCCTCAAAGGGTGTAGGTTCAAGCACCTTTGTGAGCAAGAAATAAAAGAATAAAAGTTGAAGGACTTTTTACTTCCTTCCCCTTTCACAGATCGTCATAAAATAGAATAAGCCGGATGACATGGTAAGACATTCCCTGTCTGTACAACCTTGACATTTAAGGGTTTACTTTACATAGTCGAGTATACCTCATAGTTTATCATGTGATTAATCCTCAATTAACCCTCCAAGTAAGAAAAGCTGTATTGTCGTGTGAGTAGGAGGAAAGAAAATAAGTTTATGAGGAATACAAAGCGTCTGAGCTTGAGAAAGGTATTTATAATTATTGTAATACGATGTCAAACATTGAGCAACGAGAGTTAATAGTTATAATATGTATGTTATAATACGCTGATTATTTGAAAATAAAATTAATTCATTGTAGAATTACGATGATGAATTGAAAAAATACTACGGGCTCTGTCTACCATACTAGACATACCCAATTATGGTGATCAAGTCCTTCCTTTGCAAAATATATTAGTTATTACTTTTATAGTATTTACTTTTCATTGCTAATAATAAATAAAAAAATCAGTCAATCAAGATGACGCCGCTTGTACATAATAGAAATAATACCTTCGCAACTTTTCGTAAAAGTATTTAAATTTACAGTATAATAATTTTAGCTACATGCTGGTGAATACACGCATAGTCGAAATGAATTTCTATGGCTTCGTTTATGATTTAAATGGCGCGTATGTTCGGCTGCCGGTCGTTTCGTAAAAATGGCTGTTTTATTAACATTTTTTACGCTAGTTTTATAGTTTTTTATTTTTTTTGAGTTTAAACAAACGCGTCTGATTTACTGACTTGATTCAATAAATTCAACGGCTTTTTATTCGCTTCTGTTATACTTTAAAAGTCTATTGAGCGAATAAGAAACAATGAGAAGTATTAGAACCTAGTCGGTCCATGTTACGGGTATTGATATTTGCTGGATGTGTCCGTGGTCTTGAGGTCATTTTTTTTATGATTTCATAGGCGGTAATCGAGACGGAAAGTGACTACCACCGCCCATGGACATCTGCAACACCGGGAGGCTTACGGATGCGGCCTTTAAGAAATGTGTTCTTCTTAGAGATTTCCAAATCGTATCGTAGTTATGAAATCAATTTTGAATTCCGTCATCAGTTAATTAAAAATAATGAACCAGAGAAAAATACCTTCGGATACGAAATTCCCAAAAAAAAAACTGATATTTTCTTTTTAGTTAAAAAAGATAATTGATTTAACAATAACCATAGAGAACAAAATAAAAAACCCTATCGACCAGCAATACTCTAAACAACTAAGCCGATAAACTTATAGTTTTAATTATATTTGATCCAACTACCTTGGAGCAACGATATACCTTAATCGGGTTCCAGAAGTTGTTCTGTTTATGCAGTCTATGGTTACTATTGTAAGGAACCTTAACACGGAAACGGCGGAAGCGACTGCGGTAGCGGAATAGCTTTTGTATGTCAAATTTTACAGACGAATGTCATATTGGAGGTCAAGGAGATTATTTGTACTGATTGAAAAAAAAATGTAATTAGTAAGTTTCTTGCTTGCAGTGAAATAGTTATTTCGAACCAGCATTTAATATAAAGTAAAATCATTCATGAGTTCTGGTAAGAGTCCACTTAAGTAAAGTTAATCTTGATTTTATTTATTTTTTTGATATGATTTCTATTCTCACGGAAAGGAGAGAAATATTATATTTGTTAATTATTTTCGAAGTCTATTAACTTTATTAATCGATTGATTCTCGTTAAGAAAACAAAAGTAAAATTTGAAACAAAATGTATTATCGTATATTATATTTTACGTCATTTTCTTTATTACTATATGCTGTCCCTTACGCATTAGGCGAGCCGATTAAGTCTGTTTTTCCTTGGCAAGTGGCCTTTTAATTACTGAGTAACGTGTAATTACTTAGTACACCGTTTGTGTTTACAGAACATTTCCACTTAACGCATGAAATTGAAGTCGAAATTTAATATATATAATATAAAAATATAAGTATATGTTTAGTTTGTTTGTTTGATAAGCGATGTATGGATAACTTTAGAGAGCTGTTCCACTATTTCCGACAGTAAGTGTGCATGAACAGAAAAGCCGATCCTGTATACCTACCGACTAGGAGACACATTTCTTTATCAAAATCGTTACTTCTACTACTTTACTGAATGGGGCCAAGAGAGGTATGGGAGACGCATGACGCGCCTCAGTTCGAAGATGACTTTCGGTCAACAGAAGTATTTTAGATCGAGAGAGTGTCTGCACGGGAACATGTCCACGACTAAGATAGTCACAACTCTGTCACCTAAATCACCAATCAGGTAACGAATTATAAATAAAAACGAATTAAGCATTTAAAAAGTCAGTGCTTGCTTGTGTGTACTAAACTGGGCTATCTCGGTTTAAAAAGTGTTTAAAGTAAGTATAAATATTAAAATATTCTTTGATAACACATTGCCGAGTGGCCGATGGCCCAGTGGTTAGAACGCGTGCATCTTAACCGATAATTTCGGATTCAAACTCAGGCAAGTACCACTGAATTTTCATGTGCTTAATTTGTTTTTATAATTCATCTCGTGCTCGGCGGTGAAGGAAAACATCGTGAGGAAACCTGCATGTGTCTAATTTCAATGAAATTCTGCCACATGTGTATTCCACCAACCCGCATTGGAGTAGCGTGGTGGAATATGCTCAAAACCTTCTCCTCAAAGGGAGAGGAGGCCTTAGCCCAGCAGTGGGAAATGTACAAGCTGTAAATGTAATGTAATGATAACACATTAATATATTCCTATGTATTAATTATAATATGTTATTTAATTTTCAGCTACATGCTAAATATTAGTACGAATTTGTTTTGTTTGAATAAATTATTTAAATAATACTCGCGTGGATTTAAAGTTGGTTTCGAAGCAATTTCTGTGGAAGCTGTTTAATGAATGCCTTCATTGCTCGTTATTCCAATTACTAAGAAAACATATTAGCATAAACTTTAATGAAAATAATTAGTGAGAACTGTTTAGTGCGCTTGGTCTCTTATTTTACCTGCATTTCTCATTTTTAGAAAATCTTGTAATTCTTTTTCTTTTAGGCTTAAAAAGGGGTTGGTTTTTATGCGTTGCATTTATTTCGGGAGAGTAAATGCTTTCTACGTTTACATCTATTCATGTTTCAATGTTTATGTGTTCCGTATTACGTTAAAGAACCCATTTATTTCTTTCATGGTCATCTGTCTTCGTCGTTCTAATAGTTTTTTTTATTTTTATTCAGAAAGCTATTACTTACTGAAGTAATATTTACAAATGTATCAAGAAATTTAAATATCCAATACATGAACGTTGTAATTTATGTTTGTAAAATCGAAATATGGTTGAATGGAACAAAAAAATCACAATATCCTTTAAAATCGCTTAAAATAACACAGAAAACATAACAATATCATCTGTAGTGTAGATATTTGGCAAACATACAAAATTACAAATATATATATTTTTTTATAGTTTAGACAAGCTGATGGTAAGTTATCACCACCGCCAATACACAGCCAATACGCCGCCAACCTTGGAAGCTAAGATGTAATGTCCCTTAAATAGTTACACTGGCCCACTCACCCTTCAAACCGGAACACAACAAGTATTGCTATTTGGAATAATTGATGCGTGAGTGTTACCTACCCAGGCAGGCTTGCACAAAGCCCTACCACCAAGTAATCTAGGGTTTAGGTACTGATGCAAAACTAAATTAAAACTTATATTTAAATAAAAAAATATGGTATTTATGTATTACCTTTATTGGGATAATATCGATTCAACAGTAAATAATATTTCGATTTTGATACCAATATACCAACATCAGTCAATTTACGCAAAATCCTCTAACGAAGAATAGCCCGTTTAGTAAAGAACGTTTTGACGAATTTAAATGTGTATACGTGAAACAATCACGATAATGGTCACGCAATCTGATAGACTTGTGCTGGAGTGTGCTTGTACTAGTGTGAACATAAAAAGTGCATCCTTTAAACCTCTACTCTTTAGACGTCAATCTAAAACGATGAGAGATAGATCAAGCACAGAACTAACGGCTTTACGGTCTAACCAAGACAAGGGAATATAAATACTGCAAACTTTTTAGCTCTAGAACGACAATTTTATCAGACAAACTCCCTTTAATTTTAACGGTGACAACCCTGCGTCTGAACTTAGTTCCTCGGTATCCGCAGACAATCAGCTTGCTAGACAATTAACTAGACTAAGAATATTTAGTGCGAAAACAATGGGAAACTACTAGCGAGTGATAAGTATTGTTCTCAGCTTAAAATTCCATAAAAATATTCAAAATAAATTCACAGTTCGCGTAAAATAAAACAGCAATACCTAATATGACAATTTTTATTCCACTGAGGCATGCAGGATGTGTGTTTGCTACACATTTGCTCGCTGGTGGAATATCAAGATACTTTTATAGAATAGAAATGTAGTTTTGTCTATTTGATTAAATATATTTTTTTATTTAAAATTGGAATACGTTAATATCACTAAATATTAGATGGATAACTGTCGAGAGAAATATTAACTATTTCTTATATTGGAACTGTGATTTTATGTCAGTTGTGTCTGAAATTAGACCGACGCACTTATTTTCCGGGAACAAAACTTTATACAATAGTAACTGTTTGGAGGTGAAATATATTACATTGGGTGGTAGCTTCTCAAATAAGCTTGCCCTGCAACTGACTACTAGTAATTTATTTATATTTTATAAATAAATACGTACGTACTCAAACCCCCAGGCTTTACCCTTAACTATATTTGTTTACGACAAAAGTTTTGCTACGCTTTCATTGTGTATAATTAATTAAATATATTTTGTTTATCAAATCTACTTATGAAATTTGGAATGTATTAAAACATTAACCATTTTATATTAGGTACATCTTAAAATGATACAATTATGTTTCTTGTTATCTAACATTTATTGTTATTAGATAACAACCACACAACACCACTACGAATCCACATTGATAGTAGTGAAAAAAATAACAAAACCGACGCAATTTTTTTCACGTTGAAGGAGAAACAACAACATCCTAATTTATAAATATAAGACCAAATATTAATAGCTGTTTTAATATTTGAGAACCACTGTTTTCTTGAAAAATCAATGAATACATAAATAAAAATCGTTTTAAGTTTTTATTTCTCAAAAAGATTTACAAAAAATCACTTACACGAGAAACACATAAAAAAAATACAAAAATTGTTGGGACAAAACGGAAATAACCAAACACACAGATTACATAAAACATTTAAAACATTTAGTATTCAAATATTTGAAGGGTAAGGCGAAATAATATAGTTATAAAAATATTGTGTGGGTAGAACTGAAATAATATAGCCTGACCAACACGACTCATTCAACGTCTTCGCGACCGTCGTATTTAAGGATATAAAACCGATATAAAACTAGATGTGCCACAGCTTATATTTTTTCTTACTATTATATTTATAATTTTACTATTGAATTTTCAATATGGTCAATATTTATATTTTTCGAAATTAAGAAGGACACAGTTCTCTGCTTTTCGTGATCCATTAGAACATTATAGTATATTTACTAGTAGTCATTTCATTTGCGTTACAAAATAGTATTTTCGTATTCCGGTTTGAAGAATTAGGGAGCCAGTGTAACTATAGGCACAGGAGACATCTTAGCCCCCAACGTTAGTGGCGCTTTGGCTGTATCTTATTTTTTAAAGTGCCAATAACAATGAGGGGTGCTGACCATCAACCATCAAAAGTCCCATCTGCTAGTCTCCCTGCGTATATTAAATTTAAAAAATAATTTGAAAATATTTTATATTAGCATTCATTATTAATCATAATATTTAATGAATGAAACCGCGTGCAAAATGTTGTGTGTAACCGTATTGTAGCATTATCATATTCAGTTACCTCGGAATGCTATTTTCGCTAGCGCGCCGATGGCATCGAAATACTTTAGTTTTGTATTCAAGCTGTATTTATACATTTAAATGCTGAAATAGTTTCGAATTGTTATTGTTTTCTTTGAATAATATTTTAAATTTATAATCTTTGAATCATAATATTTGAAGACCTGCATGAAATACCAAGAAACAATTATTGATAATACGATTGTTTCTGTAGCATTTTTTTGGTTTAAAAATTTTATTTTTATATTTTTCTTACTAGCTAGTACATTGCCAACGAAAGTAACTCAATCATCCAATAACAATAGTCAGCCTCTCACGTAAACTAGACGGCTCTTAAATTCTAATTTATACTTTTATTTCATTACAACCTTTATAGCCTTAGACTTAGGAAATCACTACATTGATACGACACGCGTTCAAGATTTATACAGTAACTATTTTTAATTCATATTTGTATATATTTAAGCACTTAATGTTATCAATTCTTATGTTAATGAAACCTTTAATAAAGACACTGAATGGATTTAAATATACTTATACAATAATCATAACTATATAACATAATAATATTAAATATATTTGGAGACAAATCTTTGATGAACTTTACGTTGGTTTTACATGTTATGTTAGTGATTTCAATTTCGAATCATGCGTGTCATTTCACAGACGTCAGGGCATTTCAATAAGGCGGGATTGCATCTGGACCGGACGTTTCAAATTCACTATTCTAAGGCCACCGTTCCCTCTTTCATGTTTTATTAATACCACTCAGTCCTCACTGAGTACCAATATATATTTAAAAACCGGTGCATCTTGTCTGCTCAACACTTATTCGAGAATAATATATTTTTTTAAAGTTAAAGTACAATAACAGAATTGAATATAATGACTAAATATACAACTATATAAATTACTGCTATTTTTGTGTGCTTTATTATTGGTGCCCTTTTTGAATCTCGTCCTAGAGAAATAAAACATCAAGAGAAAATGCACGTATTGGATGAAAATCATATGTGGCATTATTTCTATTGGACCTGCTGAGTGGAATAAGGTCTACTCTTAAAGAGGGGAGATGACCTTGAACCAGCGCTGAGATATTTGAAGGTTTATATTTCACTTTAAATATAAATTATTAGAAAGATTTTATACTGGCAGTTTTTGTTTTTAAATAATTACCTTCTATCTAGAAAGATAATGTTGATATGTGACAATTTATGTAATAGCAATTCTCTTGTAGATTTTTTTTCCAAAGACAAATACTTGCTTATTCTCGGTTTCCATTCTCAGAGTAGACTTATTCAATGTGAAGGCACTTCGACACGAACAAAGCATCTTAGAAAAAAGGCTAATGTGCTTACTGAAGCGCCGGGTTGTAAACGTTGCCAACTTCAAGCCTCCAGAGTACCCCCGAATGTTTTTAACAGAAAATAAACTGACAACTGACCCACTCGAACTTTTAACCCCTGATCCCACGATCCTTACAAACTAGGCACTAGACTCACGAGGTAGTTAAAGTTTGGGCAGACATGTCTCAACAGAGCTCATCATAAAAGAGTATTTTAAAAATAGTCGTTCCGGGCTCTCTGTTGGAAACGCAACACCTTGCGCAATGCGCCTGTCAAACCTCTCCTGAGCGGGGAGAACGGAATTTCCCCCCACTCCCTCAACAGACACCTTTGAACGACAGCATCCGGCAACGAATGCCGCCATTTCCCACCCGGCGCAGATGTAACTGATCGTTACCATTTCGTTCATCCAAAACTTCGAGTTCTCGTTTAATAGGTTTTTACGATATACGTATAAAGGCACAATATAACCTCATTCCTCGTATAGAGTACAACACTATTATATGGTTCTAACAAGATTTTTTTCTTCTTTAAAATTAACTTGCAAATAAAATAATCTATTTAACGAAAACTGCAAATGTATGTAGCTTGAAACATAATTAGATGTCTGTTTTGCTCAATTCTCTCAGCACATTTGATGATACGGTTGAATAAAACAGTCCCGCGCAAATATTTGTGTTGGCCGTAGTTATTTTAAACTTGGTACATAAAAAAAATTAAGCTCATGTTATAAAGCATACAGCTCAATACAAGATTTTATTAATAATAAATGAATTTCTTGCCGGTGCATCTCGGTAGAATCTCCTTTCCGAATCGTTGGTAACTTTGCATTTAATTCGACAGTGTAACTTGACAATTCAAAATTGTATTAGCCTAATTGTAAAAATAAAGAATATTTTGATTTGATTTGATTTAATTTGTAACTCCGAAAATTTATGTTAATAACATCATAACAAGGACATCTGTAAGAGACTATCAAATGACTCTGTAAATTTTAGGCAGGTATTCAGCTATGTTCTATTCTATGCTATATTCAGTATGTCCCACTGCTAGGATGACGCCTCCTCGCCCTTTGAGGAGAAGGTTTGAAGCTTATGCTTGAAACACATGTGGCAGAATTTAATTGAAACGCCAAGCACGAAATTAATTACAAATGCTAATTAAACTCATAAAAATCTCTAAGCAACTACTGAAAGTTGCATAGATTTGAACCCACAATCATCGGATAAGATGCACGCGTTGTAATCTATTATATATATTTTTAATGAATGTAAATATAAATATGTTCGCTCACAAAGGCTCGCCTCAGCGTTAAATTGATTTCAAAACACATATAATTATAACATTTAAATCTCCATTCAACACTTCGTAATTTATATGATTTCAATTTTTGGGAATTCATTAAACTTTAAAAATGAAACATGTACATTACACGACTAAAACGTTTTTAATACGCACACATATAATTAATGCGTTATTACTACAGCAAGTTTTAAATAATGTAAAAAGTAACAGACTTTTTATTTACCTACTGTTTTTATTTACTGTAACGACGATAAAATAGTTTCTATTTATATCTCTGTCGTATTACCTCAGTGTCGAATCACATATTTAATTATGTTTTTAACAAAAAAAATAATGATACACTACAGTATACTGAAGTATAGAAACACGTGTCAACTGTCATTTTCATTACACGATTGATAAATATATACCTACGTGATATTGGCGAAATAATCTATGCCCTGTAGCACCACTAAAAGCCATTAAACTAAGAACTGAATTGAATAAATATATAGCTGGTGAGCTAGGCTGACTGGGATCAAACCGATTGCAGATATAACGATGTATATGGATTAGCCCACACGACACATGTTGGGAATCTCATGAGACAGATGAAGAAACTTGCGTTTTTCTTCACATCGAGAATCTCACGCAATTAGAATTTTGAACTCACTTTCAAGACGGGCCGGGATTCGCTCGTTTTTATTAGAAAACAAAATTATTTGTTTATATATAACAAAAAAACAATGGTATCTTAATCCTCTATAAGTTCCTAAACTGTTGATCCTATTATGACGAAACTTTGGGGAGATGTTCTGTATAGGTGAAGGCCCTGGTAAAAAAACATCAAGATTTTCTTCTTTGTACGTTCATCCTTCAATATAAATGTTTTATATATACCTATATTCACAACTTGCCTGGATGGGTAACTAGTACATATATACATATATATATTATTTAAATATTATATAAAAAAGCAAAGCAACTAACACTAATCTTGTTATAATAAAAGTAAAACATATTAAGTGAGGTCAATGTAATTATCTTCATTAATAACTTCTTACGAAATATAATGATGTCAGGTTATAATTTTAAGGTCAACTAGATAACGAAATAGAAATAAAATATTTTATATCGTGTAGCTGATAAGAAGCAATAGAAAATGTTATTTATTTTTACACTTCCCCGGTCAAATCTTAAAGTATACTTTCCAACTGAGCAATATCGGTTTAATTAAGGCCGGTCAAACATTTGTTCAGCTCTTACGTAACGGGATCGGAGAAATGAAACGAGACGATGAAAGAATTATTGTCACTTGAGATACTATTTTAAAAGGGAACTTAAAAATAATCACCTTCAAAATATATGCTCACATTTTTTTTTTCTGATTAATCTAGACAAATAAACAATGTTGATCGGTCTTTAATATCATACGAATACCATAATTACCATTATTTTCATGTTTATCTATTATAAATACGTTTTGGACATTCTAATGCACCGTTTATTTTAAAATCGATTTAATCTATCAAATGTTATGACAACTTAAAGTTTCCGCTCATATTTGCTCGAAGTATAATACCATATTTTATTTAATATGTCTATTTGTGAGTTACGAATATCATAATTGCCTTTATTTTTATGTTTATCTACCATAAATACGTTTTAGATATTCCAAGGCACCGTTTGTTTGAAAATCGATTGTGTCTATCAAATGTTATGACAACTTAAAGTTTCCGCTCATATTTATTCTAAGTATGTAATAAAGTAATACCAGTTAATATTAGGTACTTTTTTTTATAAGTAGAGGCAAAATAAATTTATTAAAGTAACCTAAGTTATTTGGGTGTGCATTAAACACAATGACAAAATTACCACGAAATTATAATTCGGTGGTAGGGCTTTGTGCAAACGCGTCAGTGTTGGTAGCACCCACTCGACAGATATCCTACTGCCAAACAACAGTACTCAGTATTGTTGTGTTCCGGTTTGAAGGGTGAGTGAGCCAGTCACTACAGGCACAGAGGAGGTCCAATGTACCATCTTAGTTCCCAAGGTTGGTGGCGCATTGTCGATGTAAGGAATGGTTAATATTTCTTACAGCGCCATTGTCTATGAGCGGTGGTGACAACTTACCATCAGATGGCCCATATGCTCGACTGCCAACGCATGTAATAAATTATTGGTCGAGAGCTTAAGTAATCTATGATATTCACTATGAATTTGCGAAAAAATGGCGTTTTGAACGTCGACGAAACTGGCGGGAGCGTGCTATAGGCGCGTCGGAGGCCGCAGTTCTCCTTGTAGCACTTTGAATTTAGCAGCGATCGGACGCGGTTATTATCGGAGCTCTCTAGCGAGGAAAATAACAATCCATACTTCCATACTAATATTATAAATGCGAAACTAACTCTGTCTGTCTGTCAGTCTGTCTGTCTCGCTTTCACGCCAAAACTACTGGACCGATTTAAATGAAATTTGGTACACAAATAGTCTAGAGCCTGATAAAGGACATACTTTTTATTTGGAAAAAAGTGCTGTAAAGGGTTGAAAAGGGGGATGAAAGGTTGTAAGTTGTTGTTGTTTTATGAAAGTATTGTCATGTTTAGAATTTTGAGAACGAAGCATAAAACTTATATTTTAGGCTGTACACATAATATAAACTAACATATGACACCCATTCAGGAGGGAATTTTAGACATTCTACCCCTAAATGGGTGAAATAGGGGTTGAACGTTCGTATGGAATTTTTTAAGTTAGAAACATGAAACTTTATTTTTGGGATACCGATTAAAAAGGAATAGATACTTATTTAAGCGTTTCTGGATATTTTACGCCTAAGGGGAGAAATAGAGTTTAACATTTCGTATTCAGGTTAGTCTGGAAGTCTGTCATTTTGAAGTTAGAAGCTCGAAATGTTATTTTTGGGCTACCGAATAAAAATGAGTTGATTCTCATTTAAGCGTTTCTGGATATTCTACCCTTGTGTGTGTCCCCTAAGGGATGAAATACACACCAATGTGGTATATAAAGAGGTATTACATTAACGTAACATTTTAAGTTAATTTGTAAATATATTCATATTCTACGCAGGCAAGGCCGCGGGTAACAGCTAGTTAATTAATAAAACACAAAGGAGTTTCCTGAAAGACGCCGCACTTAAGAATAATTACACAAAGAGTCTAAAAATATATTTTGAAGGCTTTATGAGCGACAAAATTGCGTCGATACGAGATATAATGATCGTATTCGAGTTTTGAGATAATTTCATTCAAAGTTTTCGGTGAATTTTACCTTGGAGTTTATTTTATAAGCTATTTGCAAATTACAAAATTCAAGATTAGCATCTATATCAAAATTTATTGTCACATTAGTGTACAGTATGCTCTTGTTAAGGCTGTACAGGTCATCAATTATAACGTAACTGCAATACTTAGTGTCGTGTTCGGGTTTGAACGGTGAAGGATCCAGTGCAACAGCAGGGACATCTTTGTTCTGAAATTTGATGGCTCTTAACGTTGTAGGGGATCGTTAAAATTTCTCACAGTGCTGGTGTCTGTGGGCGGTAGTGAACACTTACTACCAGGTGGCCCTTTTGACAGTGTGCCTATATTATTTTGTCTAAATCCAAGTAGGGGGCAATCGTAGGTTTGGGGTATAAAAAAGTCCTATGTCCTGCCTTGGGATTCAAGCTTGCTTCATACTAAATTTATTCAAATTGGTTTAGCCATGAGCGTAACGGACAGACAGACACACAGAATTACATTCACATTTATAGTGTTATATATTTATTCCTTTATTTTCTTATTATTTTTTTTTCTTAATTCTTATTATTTGTTTATTGTTAGTCAAAAGCCTCAATAGCGCAATGGTTTACGGGCCGCATAGCGATGTCGCAGGTACGATCCTGACCCGTTGGACTATTGTTGTCCTAAAACAACTGATAATCTTAAGAGAGGTAAATAGGAACATTAGTAATTCCTTATTTAATTTGTAGCATTAAAAAAATCATTCATATAACATATTTTTTATTAAGACGGTATTAGGTCCCAGTAAATAAAATAAAAGAATAGAAATCAGAAAGCATGTTTTCTCTGTTTTAATAAATACTGTAATGGAATGCCTTTAACAGCTGGAAACGGAATACAATATCCATATAAAAACTAAATGCAAACAAATAGATCAAAAAATGATTAAGACTTAAGTTTTGCTCAAAAACCGTCGTTTAATATTGAAAAGGGATTTATCTTATTTTTATGAAAATACTTAAATGGAGATTTTCTTATCAAGATCGATATCTATATATGTTATGTGATGTGATCGTTCTAATCGATTTCCACCACAGATGCCAATCTCAAGAAAGACTAGCCAACTGCACCGATCATATTATGGTGCACAAGAGTGTGCTCAAACACAGGTGCAGTCTCTAATCCCTCATTCTCTTTATAGAAAAAAAGAAGGAAAAGTCTGTTTAGGACACGGCACAATTGTAAAAAGTATAAAAAATCAAAACAAAAATAATAGATTCCGGACAAATAAAAAATACTAATAAACAGTTTGTTTATTTGTATTTTTATACTACTTAATCTACTAAAAACACAACAAAATAAGAAAGAAAATATAAAATAAAAGATTTGGTAAGCAATGATAGTAATCGTGTCCTAAATAGGTGTACCATTCAGCTTCCAATTTGGGTTCCAAAAACCCAAAGCTGATTTTAAATGGTATTTTGTGTTGGGATTGCAAAACTGACACAAACTGAAAGAGGTTAGACGTTGGAGCGACGGCTTAACGTGTTTTCCGAGGCATGGTAGTGAAAGAAAGATTGCTCACTTTCAAGTTCCAGACTCCAAACTGTTACTGAAAATGATGAATCCTTCAACTTTTTATCGGCTTGACCTGGGCTTTGCTCCACGAACCTCGAGAACTGTGGCCTTATATTTAGTATCCTAGTCTAGACCAACGAGGCAGTCTATTATCATGATAAAGAGAATTTAAAATAAAACGTTTCAAACAATAACTTCTATATGCTCTACGTAGAAAAATATTGTACGCGAGTCTCCTTTGTACTTTATTATTTACTAGTAATTCGGTCAGTCACGATAAAATAATTTTGAAATATAAAAATAAAATTTATTCACATAATAAAAGGAATAAAAAACGAGTCGCAAGTTCCCCCCGCCATACATCTCTCATTAACGGTTTACTGCGTTTTGACTTTTATGGACATTTTCGCGTGTAAAAATTTCCCTTTGAACGTTTAAAAGCGCATTCATCTCTGTTTGCTCCTCATTTTACCCTAAAGCCTTATGGAGGCTTTTTGCCACTATATATGCACTGTATTTAACAAAAAATGTAAACTCAAATAATGTTGTTAAAATATTTTCCAATTTCGTTAAAGTCTGATATGGCCGCTGTATTTATTATTTATTAGAATATTCTAGATCGATTAAATATTAATTGTACTCTCCGAGTATTCTATTACCAAATCGGTACGAAAAATGAATAATACAGAGTAGTTGCACATTATTGGACATTGATTGTTTACATTAATTCATAATATCAAAAAAAATTAAACAGACTGGCAAACTATGACTACGATAATATCAAAAATATCAAAATCATATCATTAGGTAATCCTGGCTAATAATTTGACTTAGCAAAGTGTATTAGAAGTGATTTTGCTCTTTAATTTTACCAGGCACAAGTTAAACCATTATACGTTTTAGGAGTATTTATTTCAGTTCCATTAAAACGCTACTCGATATTCAACACTACGGATCGTTTAATTCATACTGTTATTTGTATATATATATTGAATAGGTACATTTATAATTATAATTATAATGTAATAAGAAGTGAATTTCAGAAAATAACCGTAAATCATAAGGAAAAAACTCGTTCAAATTTTGGAAATCGTATGAAATATAGCGAGGCCTACGGCTGGAGGACGCAATATAGACGATTTAAGCACTCACATATGGAGTAGTTATCGGTGTTAGCTCGGACAGATGGAACGATTTCATGCAACCGTTTCGATTTTTTTGACTAGCTCACTCTTCTATGAAACATTTATTGAAAACGGCTTGATATACTCAAACTCAAATTCCTTTATTCAATATAGAAGCATTACACTTACTTATTGATGGTCAAATTAAACACTACCACCGGTTCGGAAAAAGGAATACCCTGACCTGAGAAGAACCGGTGAAAGAAACTCAGCGGGTCTTTTTTTTTTTGTCAAATTAATTACATACATAATTGTATATGAATAGAAACAGCCAGGAGGCGATCGTTTCATTCCCAAGGTGTGCTATCAAACATAAACTCACTAATTGTATAGTAACCTTTCGCACACAAGCGTTCCTTAACATTTTTTTTTAATTTGGCATCAGAAGCATTTTGAACACTTTCTGGGATCCTGTTGTAGAAGCGTATTTATTGCCCCACAAATAGTTACTGACTCTATGCAGTCGAGTAACAGGAGTAACAAGATTGTGTTTGTTCCTTGTACCAATGTTATGAGAATCACATTTTCTCATAAAAACATTAATATTTTTCCGTACATACAAAACATTACAGAATATATATTGAGAAGCAACAGTTAATATCTTAATTTCTTTAAATTTATACCTTAATGATTCCTTGGCTCCTAGGTTATAGATCGCGCGGGTAGCCCTCTTCTGCAGCACAAATAAAGTATGGATAGCGGCTGCGTTACCTCAAAGCATAATACCGTAGGACATTATTCTGTGAAAGTAACTGAAATAAACTAGGCGAGCCGTATCAACATCGGTAAATAATCTAATTTTTTTGACCGCAAATGCCGCAGAACTCATTCTACCCGCCTATCCGTTTATATGGGGGAGTCACTGTAACTTTATTAAGAGTAAGGCCAAGAAATTCAGTTGTTTCAACTGGATCCATCGATTCCCCATTGATAAGTACATCGGGTTTTACATTTTGCACGTTTGGTGTGCTAAATTTTACAATTTTAGTTTTTTTATTATTCAGCCTAAGATTATTTACGCTAAACCAGTGTACTATATCAGACATAGCATTGTTTACATCGTCATACTGTACCTGTTTCCTATTAATTTTAAAAACCAAAGAAGTATCATCAGCAAACAATACTATATCATGTTTGTTCCCAACAAGAAAGGACAAGTCATTTTTGTATATGAGGAATAGAAAAGGTCCAAGAATTGATCCTTGTGGGACCCCCATACCAACTGACACCCCAGGAGACCTTGTCCCTTTAACGTCAAACCTCTGAATTCTATTGTTAAGATAAGAAGTCAGAAGGTCGAGTGCACATTCTCTAATTCCATAGTAATACAGTTTCCTGACCAGAGTTTCATGTTGAACACAATCAAACGCAGAAAATTCCTAAGGCATCGTGCGACCTCTCCCAGGCTTCATAGATATTTCTTATAAGTTCGAAATCTGCGTCGGTAGTCGAGCGACCCCTCATAAATCCATTTTTTTTTCTATGAAGCAGATTGTATCTATTGAAATATGCTAATAATTTATTTAGAATATTTTTTCAAATATTTTGCTGAGGGTTGGTAGTATTGAGTTTGGCCTATAGTTGTTAGGATCTGAAGAGCTAGCAGATTTAAATATTGGAATGACTTTACTATGTTTCAACGGGTCAGGAAATACACCACGTTGAACACAATCATTGAATATTATTGCAAGATAAAGTGCAATCACATCAATAATTGAATTAATCACCTTTACTGGAATACCCCATAGATCAGCAGTTTTCTTAATGTCTAATGACTTAAATGTACAAATTATATCATTGGTGTTTGCAGGGGTAAAATTAAATTTTGATTTGAATTCTTGTACATTTTCTTTCATCAATGATTCAGCAACTGCTGGAGAAGAAATAAGTAACTTAGTTGTAGAAACTGCTATGTCAGAAAAAAAATGTTCAAAAACTGAAGCAACTACTTTCACTATTTATGACTTTATTATTATAATTTAAGTTCAATTCGGAGCTGCGACTGCCACCTCTACCAGTTTTACAATTAATAATTTTCCAAGTCATTTTTATTTTGTCATGTGCATTCTTAATTCTATTTTTTATAGTTAAAGACTTTGCCAAAAAGCACACTTTTCTAAATAATTTTGAATAGTTACTTACATAGTTGGCAAAATGTATACCTGTAATTTCATTCGTTTTGTTTGAATTTTTATTAATCTGAGATAAAAAAATATAATTAACTTTTAGACTAAACAATTCAAATATAATAAGTAAAATTAAATATATATTATGAAATAATCTATTAAAGTTTATTTAACGTGCTTTCCTAAAACGACCGTACCATTAAATTCCAGTCTGCTTCCTGCTTCTTTAAAGATATGCTCAATAACTTTTTACTGGCTCTACCCAGGATACAAACCCGGTATCTATAGCTTAACAAGCTAAAATTAGTGAACAAAGGAAACGTTAATGACTCTCAATTTTTCCTATACTAAAACCAAACGAATTGACACAATGAAAAGATAACGATTGATAAAGAAAGGTAACCTTGTATTGATCAACGAATCGTATGACTTTTCATTTGACAAGCACTAAAGTTACCACTGGAGATTATATTTATTACCAAGTGTAAATTATAAGAATACACACGTGTCCGTATTACTTGAGAGTACGCAAGTATCGTCATACGGAACTTACGTCAGTTCACATTCAATCAACGATTGCACTTGTGTTGTAATTTGATGTCAGTGACACCTAGAATATTACTCTCGTCTGAGGATTTACTCTCTTCTGAAACTCTATTGCAGCTACAAACACAAAAATAGAATTATTGTGTCAAAATAGCCATGAACGAATCACATGAATCAACACATATGGTTTTGATATACATACGTACATTTGCAATTTGTAAATCGTAGCTGAGTATCGAAAATTTAAGGTAAATGTTTTGAAAATTATTTCTACAAAGAAAGAATTTATAGACTAGAGTTTATTAACTGATATCCGTATTTACGAAATATTATTATAGAAACAAATAATTTGAATGGATGTATTGACTATACAACTTCCAAAGCTAGATGTTCTGAGATATAATCTTTCATTCCCGCATTTATACAACGTTTATCAACATTTCTATCAAAATATTCAATATATTGCTATGTAAAGTTCTACATAATATTGTTAATATTATTGGACAAGCCTGTCTGGTGCTAGGTAATCACCACTGCCCATAGCAATAACCGTGTAAGCACTATGTACGGTAAAAAATATTACCCATTCCTAAAATTACCAAAGATCCACCATCCTTGTGAGCTAAGATGTAACTTCCATTGTACCGGTAGTTACACCGACTCGACTCGACCCACTATTTCTGTTTGGCGGTAGATTACATGATGTGTGGGTGTACCTACACAGATGGGATTGTACAAAGCTCTACCACCAAGTAGCATTCATACTTTTATAATTGTTGAAATTCGACACTGGCTCCAAGATCACTAAAAGCTAAAATGTCATATAAATAAAAATTATATTTAATTTAGTAATACATTTCTCATGTTACTAAATAATATCTCAGCTCACACAACTGTTAAATAAATAGTATCCCACCTGCTATACAACAGTGTGTCTCAAATGTTGCTGAGTCGAATAGGTAATTAGGTAAATCTAGACAGAGCCCCGACTCCTAACAATGCCTTTGATTAGTAGATTACTAGCCGAAGCGCTTTCAGGAACTATTCCCTGTTACCTCACGTCTCACGATTCATCCTTACGCTATTGTAAACCGGAGCTTCGAATTCACTTGCTATTGTTCTAAGTAATTGGGCTTTTATGATACAAAATGCTGCACATTCCGTATCTAAAGTTGGTCGAGAAATAGATAAGCACGTAATGGTAAAATATTTTTTTACTCCTTTACCATACACACGTACGGACAAGAAGAATATAAAAATTACTGTATTTAATGATGCGACATGACTTATATTTTTGTTTATAGTATAGGCAGGCGGACAAGCAAATGACCTGGCCACCCCGACGGGCCTGCTAAAGACCTACCAAAAATTAAATATGTGGTGTATAATATACATGACTGCCTCATTGGTCTAGTGGCTTGATATAAGGCTACAGATTTGATTGGGCCGATAAAAATCTGTTGGGTTTTTCTGTCGAACAATTCTCATCAACAGCCCGAAGTCTGAAAGTTGGAAGTGGTTCCCATGCCTCAGAAAGCACGTACAGCAAATGAACTATATACGGTCGTGTCGGATTTTCCATTCCATCGAATTATTAGAATATATTGAGTATGAGAGTATTTGCGCACATACTTATGTATCGTAGATAAGTATGTGCGCAATTTATCTTACATTCAATTTTCTTTATGTACAACTTCTTTTTTTTAATGAACCACTGTTGATAATTAATTTTATTTTTGAGTTGGTTAAATTTTTGGTCCTAGTCAGTTAAATTGATATTGGAAAATGTGAAATCATATTTAAATAGGCCAAAATAATTACAGGTATCTTATACATAGTGTCTATTGATTGGTTAATATTTCTTACTGTACCAATGGGAAGCGTTAACAACTTATCATCAAGACCGACACAACCCCTTCGAGGAGGAAAACTGGTACACAAAATTTGGGATCAATGAAAAAGTGATTCACGTAGAATGCAATGAAAACTTCCGTAGTCATCATAATTTTTCTACCCAAGACACAAAAAAGCAAAGCACCGAAGCTCCAAAGCGAATACTTTATTTTTATTAAAATTTTCCGTTATTTAATTATTATTTTTTGTGATCCCATCATTCGACACTTATCTCGTTAACTGTATCAAGCGGAAGTAATCGATTGTTGTATTAGACGCATAACATTACTTGGCTTACTGTCTTGTGTGTTCCTTTGGCTTTCAGTTCATAGTACAGCAATTGCAACTTCAAAGCTGATTTGTTTTTTTAATTTTCAAACGGCATTTAACGCGACAAAATTTCACAATTTTTTTACGGAGGAATATTTGTTTTGAAAAGTGTATAACGTCTTGTTTTAATTATGACAAGTCTTTTTAAGTGTGATTTATAATAGGGTACCAATTTCATACTTAAATAAGCAGCATCCTACCGCACATTTGATTGGGACTTAATCGCTTAATTTATTATATTTCTATTGTTAATTAAATGATTCGAAGATGGTTTCTACCGCAGATGAAAGTGTTTATTTGGACGACGTGCTAAAAAAGTTTGGTGCTCTTAGTCGTTACCACATAAAAGCTATTTTTTTAAATTAGTTTTGCGTTCTTTAATAATGGTATGCATTGTATCAATTACGTCATCGTCGCTGAGGAGACCCCAAACAGGTAATCAAGTTCTATAAGATACTTATGTTAAGTATTTATACACATTTAAAAAGCAGAAGTAAACAAAAATCAAAAATAATGTTTAAAGAAGAAAATGACACATTTATTTTTGTGAGTAATATTTGATTAGAAAAAACTTTTTAAAATTATTGTTTTTTTTTTTATAATTATCAAATTCTTATCTTTGGAAGACATATTATTTATACTTTTTTAATTTATTCGATTATAAATAATGCAAATAAAAACAGTAATAAGTTATTTTTAATGAATGAAAAAGACTATTACTGATTATCTTGTCAGATCTTCTCATTCAACAATACATTTAAAACGTGCCGTATTATAGAAAGATCGTACTTAAATAAAGTTTATAACAAGTATCGTGAATCAATCAAAAAACAAAACGTTGAAACCGTACAGTGACTATTGACAAATTCTAAATGAAATAATATTTACAGATGTAGATTCGAGCAATGTGAATCAGAGATCAAAGACTTCGAAACACCGTACAATTTCACCACGCCACACAATTCCCGGGGTTGTTATAGATATTCCTCCAATTCCGAAGAATGTTACCCGACCAGTTTCAATACGTCAATTGTGGAACCTTGTGATGAATGGATTTACAAGAAACAGGATAGCTTTGTTGCTGAGGTAACGTTATACTTTATAGTCTGGATAATAATTTCATTTTTGTTGAATGGAGAAGCGTAAATATAATCCAATATAATGTTCTTTTATTATTATTGTTTTGTTTGACATCATATTGTTTATTACATTAAAAAAAACAACGATTAATACGTATTAATATAAGGATTAAAATTTTCAAACAAAATTAAAACATAATTATTATCTGTTCTATATTCAATAACATAATTTAAATGTGATAAAAGCGTGGAGTTTCTATTCGTTGATTTTTATATAACCTATAACTAGTTATCGCCCGCGGCTTTGCTCGCGTTTTAGGGGTTGGTTGTCATGTGTTAGGCAAAGAAGTAGCCTATGTCCTTCCTTGGAGTTCAAGTTTACTTCATACCAAATTTAATCATATTCATTTCATAGGTTTGGCAATGAATGAGCGACAGACAGACAGACAGAGTTCACATTTATAATATTAAGTATAGATTTAATTGTGTTTAATTATACCTATCTAATTTTATTGGTATTTATTGATATGTGAACCACACACGGTACCTGCTCGTTAGATTTAGGGTTCATTCTGATTATATCGAAATATTTGATAAAATATACTCATTATTTAAATAAATATTTATCATACAGAATACGTTTAAAATAAAATCAGTGCGAAGTCAAAAGGGGTGTAAATCAGCTTAAATAAAATCTAATATAAGCTTACTATATGAGTTTAATAAGTATGTCGAGTAAGAGAGTTTGATAATTTTTAATTATATATTAAAACGATCCGCCACCAAAATTTTTGAAAATATGTATTTTTCAGTTTCATTTGGCGTGCCAAGATTGGAAGCGGACTTTTGTTGGCACGATTCATAGTATCGGACTTATGTGCGGACTATATTCAGGGCCAACTTTCTGATAGATATGTGGCAAGTATTTTAATCAAATATCAATAATAATAATATTAATATAAACAGTATACTAAAATGTTTGTTTAAAAATTATCGACTTTTGTAATTATCTAAATAACATATAAAATCTTGCTATCTCCATTTGAAAAGCGCATACGTTAAATAAATCAATTTATTCATGTGCGTATCACAGAAATAATTTTAATAATACATGTAGTTTATCTTCCAATTTCAATAACAATATTTATCTGAAATGTTTGTTTTGTTATAGAATTGGTAGGAAGGCAGCTATCATAATCCCTGGTCTGGCGGCTGCGATATTTGGTATCGCCAAAAGTTATGCAACCACTTATTTCTGTTACATTATACTAGAGTGGTTTGAAGCAACGCTAGGAGACAATTGCTCTCCTACCGTTATTCTAGGTAGGTACTCGACATATCCAATGACAACAATGACAAATAATTACTTAATTACTTTCGATAATTTGACTTTAATTATTAATTAATTTAATTCTATTATTCTATTATCATAAATAAGATGAAATGAGCGTTGAATTGTCAATATTAATTAATTTTTAAAGCCTCTTATAACAGTGTGTTAATCAGGTTTGCTTTCAAAGGTTAAAATTAAAATTTGTTTTTGTATTGCAAATATTTGCGGCGCCATTTTCAATAAATATTATATTTTTCATTTTGAAGGTGGATATTATTAAAGTCGACGGATAAAAGGTATGAATATATACGATTTTTTTACAGGTGGTGAACTTGTCCACAGTGAGCACAGATTATACCAGCAAATATTCTTTTGCGTGATGACTGCATTAGGTGGAGTATTATTTTCTTTAGCCGCATACTTAGTGCCGTACTGGAGACACTTCGTCCAACTGATTTATGCACCGTCTCTGCTTTTCATATTATACTACTTTATCATGGACGAGAGCGTGCGATGGTTACTAAGTAAAGGAAAAAAGGAAAAAGCAACGTTGCTGCTCAAAATGGCGAAATTAAACAAAATATCTTTAGATGAAAAATTACTCGTAAACATACGCTGTGAAGATAATGCGACGAATAATTACGCCTTGAGGGCGACGTTCAGTTCGAAAACAGTGATCAAAAGATTTTTAATATGCTTAATAGGGTGGACTTCTTGTACGTTCATATCATTTGGATTGGTCGTAAATGTTGGTTCGTTGGCTGGAAACAAGTATTTGAATTTTGGTATAATGGCATTGTCCGATATACCGGCAAGTATAGCGATGTTGTCCATATTGAAACGTTTCAAAAGAAAGAAACCCTTACTTATATAGTTCGTTTCTGCTGGAGTAATTTGCTCAGTACATCCCATGATACCAAAAGGTGCGTAAATTATGATTTATAAACATAAAGTGAGTAAAGTTATAGACTGATAATATCCCACGAGTGGGCTAAAGCCCAGACTGGGCTATCATTAAGGAAAAAAGATCTTAATCCACCATGCTGCTCCAGTTCGATTGTGGATCCATGTGTGGCAGATTTTTATTCGACATAAGCAAGTTTCCTCACTATGTTTTCTTTCATCGCCTAGTACAAGATTAATTGCAAGAGCAAATTAAACATATGAAAAAAGAGTTTAATTATAGTTGAAGACTTAACCAAAAATTATAACTATAATATTTTTGATCCGCCTAAAATGACGTCTTTATTTCATTTTAATTAATTTTCATCACCGACAATCGGCGCATGAGGTCTTGTAAATCAAGAACATATTAACTAAAATTCGAATCGCTAAGAATTGTAAAGGTTTTGTGTGGTTTAAAATGAACTATAAATACAAATTTAAAATTGTATAAACGCGTATTACCCAAACATCGGCTCTGTTTTTGGGATCAGTAAAATTAGAAGAACCATTTGGTAAGAATAGTTTCCGCTCGAGTTGTCAGAATGTTTAAATCAAAATATTAAAAGTGAGCCAGTCCCCGTGTTTTCATCTGAGTTAAATTTAATGCTCCACCCCCGTAGATTTTAGTCTGATGTTAATTAAAATAAGAAGATAGAAATGGTAGATCCTGAATGTAGCCTTTCTTATGTTAAAGGTAACTGGACTGACAAATGGGTCATTTTATGGTAAATGGTCACCACTGCCTATACACATTAGCGCCGTGGTACCTACCCAGCTTGTACAGATATCTACGACCAATTCCTTTATAATAGTCGTAAAAATAATAAGTTATTCTCAATACGTCAACAAGATCATTTAGAATTCGTTTATTTATTACTTAGTTTATTTAATCTGTGAACTTATTTGTTACTTTATATTCCAGAATATATATGATCGTCGACTGGAATATACTTCTCAGGAAGATTTGTATCAACATTTACATTTGCGACTGTTTATATTTACACCTCGGAATTGTTTCCAACTTATTCGAGGAATTCCATGCACGCGCTTTGTTCTGCAATCGGTAGAATTGGTTCAATTCTAGCCCCAATGACGCCATTACTCGTAATTGTAATAGCCTGCTATTTCGAAATTCAAATATTAATTCTAATTTACGACAATAGTGGATTCAGTTGGGTAATTAAAGATACTTTTAAGAATTTATGAATGTCATCCATCTTTAAATTATTAAACAATCCGAATCAGCCATAGACAGATTATATTTAAAATAAGAAATATTAATTTAACAATGAAAACTATAACAGAAGTATAATATTTTATAAAGCAATGCGAAATTTAGAACTTCAAATAAATTCAATAATTTTAAATATAACTGCGAATATTTAGTTGAACGGTCCGTTTGGCAATAAAACTTTAAGTAAGAGCCGTGCGTTTGAAAAGGCTTACATGTTAATAAAAAATATACACTATTTATAAGTAAATGCATTAAATTATACATGTTATTTACTACATTGTTTGAATACAATGTAGTTCAGATTCTTGGTAAAGACTTTCCTTTTATAAAATAATTTTAATTTACTCCGCCATTTATGGCTGATTTGCTGATACTAGTTGTCGCCTGCTGCTTCACTCGCGTTTTAGGAGTCGTGTTAGATGTTAGGTTATTTGTCCTTCCTTGGTTCAAGCTTGCTTCATATTGAATTCCTTCAAATAAGTTTCAATAGTTCGTTCGTGAAAGAGTAACAGATAGACAGATAAAGTTACTTTCATTTTTACATAGATTTTATCAGCTGTTTTAATTTAACAGTCAAGACTAACGAGCGAATAGGTTACTTGATGAGTGCTCATTCAAAGACCCTGACACTACGCGAATTAGGTATAAACACCTTCAAAGTCGTGCTCACCATGGTATCTACTCACCAATCTAACCGGAGCTCAGCGATATAGACTGATGTCGGTGGTAGGCTCAGAGCTGTACAGCTACTGCTAAAATTGTAAATTTTCCACTATTATACGAATTTATTTTCCTATACTAATATTTTCAGCAGATATGATTATATTTTTGTATTGAGGAAATATTAATGATCTTTCAAACTCAATACATGGAAAGTCTTCCAACTTTGCTATTTGGAAGTATATCAATTGCTGCATGATTGACAACACTCCTGGTGCCCGATCTCGCAAACGAACCTCTACCAGATAATGTGACAGAAGCTGAGAATAAAGGATCGTTTGACCTCACAAGCTTATCACAAAGAAGTGAAAACAGAGAATAATGTTCGTTTATCAAGATATAGAATAGTACAAAATCTAATTGTTGAACGTTATTTACTAACAAATGCTACCTACGTTCCCATATTCATCCGTTCTCTCTCAACATCAGGACAATAATTACGAACAATTTAAGCACAAATCCCCAGTCGATGCCTCGTATTGAATAGCATGCAATGCGGCGCGGCGTAGATTAATATTGCGAGCAGACCCACAGGTGCAAACAGGGCCGAATTGAAAATAGCTTACGAAGGCAAAATCCTACTACCCATTGACGACACAGTAACGATAAAATATCGTATCTATGTAATTATTTTGGTCCAAGATAAGTGATCATATATTTTGGTCAAGGCCATTTTACTTGGTGGTAGGACTTTGTGCAAGCCCCCCTGGCTACGTAACGCCCAATATTTATATAAAAACCGTTAACCAGCAATACTTAGGTAAAGGGTATCTGATAGTCCATTTCTCGTTCCTTCAACCTGTGTGACATAAAAAATAACCTCAAAAGTAAGGTCACTCAAAACTCCTATTAATTAAATAAATTAATAGGAATACTCAACATATTATAGACCTCTTAGCTTGTGGAATAAAAATAGTGTCATAACGGGGCTCCCGTCAGATGTAAATCATCGAAATTAATTAGATTATTGGGATAATTTATAATTAAAGAAATAAATAAAGATGGAGTTCAATACCTATATTAAAGAAACGTTCATCAATAAAATCATTTTTTTTCTTATAATAATAATATATAGCGAGGACGTACACACACCCACAAGAGAGTAGAAACCAGCGCAGAGAAGACATGACATTATAAAAGACCTTTATGCTATTTGCCGTCAAGACGCACGGTTAGTCCTGCCCCAAGGCGCGCCAGTGTATGTTTTTGACAGTCGAAATATCTTTAATATAAATTGGAATTTTTTCTTTAGATATTTTGAATCTTTTAAACAATCTATACTAAAATATGGCATGCTCAAAGATATCTTTATGTATAAAAATTACAGACAATACAGATTTAACATCCAATCCTCCAGTGTAATCTAAAAACCAAGATCAGTACCTACTTAAACATTAACTTATATTATAAATGCGAAAGTTAGTTTGATTATATGTTATACTTTTATATCTTAATAAAAATAAGTCTTAAGAAAAAGACAGGGTAGACACTGCGTGATCTGACCACGCTGCAGCCAGTCAAGCCCATCTTTGAAACATAGGCGAAATTTAAAATTAATTGCATTTATATACTATTACAATTGAATAACTTTATTAAATAAAAATGAGAAAAAATCGAGTCGTACACGTCTCGTGTGTTTATCAGTTAACTGTATCGGTACTGAGTTGCAACCATGTCGCAATTACACATCCGCATCGAGTTAAAGACGGGGGAGCCAATATTGCGAATGTCAATAATAATCTAACAACTTCTGGCTTCTATAACGTCACTAATTAGACAAAGTTCCTTATCATAATACATGAAACGACAAATTCTAATCATATTTGAGCATAAAATAGCTTAATAACGTACAAAATATAACCTCGAGAACCCTTTAAAGTTTGGCTGAATAATAATATCTTTACTTATATTATTGTAGTGACCTATCACCGTCTCAACTACATCACTAAGCCGAGGTTAAGGTGAATTGAAACATTAAAAAAAATATAGGTGTTTCGAAGTATTCAGGTCGGCTTGAATAAAAAAAGATTTTAATTAAGTGTGATAAAACAAAAACTTAAGCGTCGGAAGAAACGTTTGAAAAATATATTATAACTAAAAATTAATTAAACTCAATAGAATTGTGAAAGGAGATTTGCAAAATTGATAAAAAAATTACTTTGAACATTAATTTTAACTAAACAATTGGCGTTGAAGCTACAATGTTCAATAATCTTGAACGTGTTACAAAATATAGACGAGATAGTTTAATATAATAGTAGTTCCAATAACATAGTAGAAGTTTGATAACCTCTCTTTGACCCTTTGATTTGGAAGGAAGATAACTTCATTTTGATAGCGAGCTACGACTGACTAAATCGCCTCTATTTCCTAGTTATCGAACTTGACATGTCTCCATAGGTCTAACCAACACACCCGTACTATTAATTATATCAAAATATCAAAACGAGAATTTTTCTAGAACATTATTTTCTACAACAATACCGTTTTTCTTAGCTTTTTTAATTTTCGTCCCTTAGTCAGAAGTCATCTTGGACTTTCATCGAGCAGATATATTTAGATAAAGAATAGGAATGTTAGCAAATATATTTTACTTACTATTAATAATATCAAACAGTTTTTTATCTTAAATACTTCATAGGGTTTTATATATACGATGAAAATAGAAATCCTTTATAGGATTTGTTTGTCTTTTATTGTGACCTCGATTACACTAATTGGTTCGTATTTTAAAAACTCTTTGTAATTGATCTAACTGTTCAACAAGAACGTGACATTAACCACGTGAGTGAACTTAACAGATAATTGTCCAAAAGATCGAAATTAAAATATGAGAGTTATGTTCGCATACATTCATTCCTGATTTTTTTTTAGAAATAGTTCTGACGTTTCTATCTTGTCAATTGACAAAATAATCTGATTGATTCCCTTTATTTATTTACACATGCAGCTGAGTTGTTTAGCTCTTGATACTTTTTAGTAATAGTTTACTACGAAACATTTGAAGAAAACTTACTTTTAATTGTTTAAATACTCTAAAAAGCAAGAACCCTTTTGTTACTCAAACATCGGTAACAGAAATGCAATTTATAATCTAGAATTAGAATTTAGAACTCGTTCTTAATCCAGAACTCACGTTTTTGTGATTTCTAGACTCAGAACGAGGCTAGGACTATTTGAGGATTTGGTCAAAAAATCATTCTTGGGGCAAGGTATCCGTTTCTATAATAAAATTCCGCAGACATTTTTAACTTTGCCGTTTCATAAATTCTAATCAGTTGTAAAAAATACATTGGTAAAGTAGGCATATTATTCGATACCAAATTATATAGATGATAAAAAAGCGTGTAGTTAATGCTTGTTGACTTCCAGGCAGGAGACATAACATACATATATAATTGTATTTAACTAACATGACTGTATTATTAAATATCGAAAAAGAATAACTACTGAGTTTCTTGCCGGTTCTTCGCGGTAGAATATACATTCCGAACCGGTGGTAGCTTTACTTAAAATAGTTTGTTAAATGTCGATTCAAAATTGCTTGTAAAAGCCTACTTGAATAAAGTATATTTTGATTTGATTTGATTTGGTGGCAGGGCTTTGCGCAAGTCATTCTGGGTAGGTGCTACCCGTCATATATCCTACCAATCAACAACAATATTTAGAATTTTTGCGTTCTGGTTTAAAGGGTGACCCAGCCAGTGTAATTACATCATAAAATCTTATTTCCCGTTGTTGGTGGTATATTGGCGATGTAAGGAATGGTAAAATTTTCTTATGGTGCCAATATCTATGGGCAGTGGTGACCACTTAATGATCAAGTCAGGATCATTTCCATTTGCGCGTCCAATACCAATGCTATAAAAAATACCTCGTGATAAAATATTGAATTTAATGTAAGCATATTCCAATAAGAAGCTCTAGTTTGAATTATATTCATAAATCAATTTATTTATAGCTGAGAGATATCCCCCTCGTTATAGTTCTCTAAGGCTTTAGAAGGGATTTTTGATTTCCCCAGAGCTTCAGCTTGTACTACGGTATCTGGTAACAAGTCATTTGACACGTCGGGTACTAGAAATGTAGTAAGACCAGCTAAGAAGGAGACAGTACCAAAAACCTGGAAAGGCAGACCAGACCAGTAGGTTATCTGCAAAAGAAAATTATTAATTAATAGCAATTAGCATAATATAATATAAATTCCGTTAGTTGGACATTTAATTGCGTCGATTCTAACGACAGAAGAATTTATATATGTCACATTCGCTAACTCTTTATAACTCTTTTTGAAAAACACTCCGGATTCAAAACTCAAGATTACTTGTTGAATGACTTCCTATTATATCAAAAAATATTATTCGACTATATATTTAACAGGTATAAAGTTATTTTTATGAAGTTTTGTATTTAGTAGTTTTTCAGTAAGGGACTACAAAAAAGTCTCCTTATTTATAAATATAGATTTGGTAAAATATGCTTACATTTATATTCTACCTAAGTACATCTAGATTAAACCTAATTTATTAATCAATTTTAAATAACGTAATATACTGAGTACAAGTACAGATTTAAGCGAATCGATATAAATAACTCTATAAAGTTATAATAAAATGTATATATCTATAATTTTCAAATCAAATCAAATAAAAAATCTTTATTTGGACATACACATTTTACAGATCATAGAAATATAATATAATAATACATACAAAATAACAAAAGACACAGAGAATGTGATGTCCAAATTGATAAACCACTCGGCTTATGTTGAAATCATTGTAAAATGAGTTTCAACGCTGGTATTCTGTGGTCGCCAGTCAATACGTGCGTCACGTCGCAGGTAGTGAATAAATACAAGATAAATAAAAAAAGAAAAAATATAAAGATTTGTGTGATTATATATAAATAACAATAAAGTGAACGCCTTAGTGAAAGTCCGGACGCTCGCTTGATCGAACGTTAACAAACGTCACGGGACTTATCGAGACACTCGTATGTATGTACTGATAATAATTTAATATTACAGTATATAATAGTGTCTCCTAAATGAAACTACCTAAAGAAGAACCGTTAAAACTAAAATAAATATAAAATGAATGCTACAACAGGGGGTAAGTTGAAAATAAATTTTGTTAATCCCTCATTATGGAATAGATTATGAATGAAATTGAATTTGGTAAGATATAGTACAGTCATAATAATTTAATACGCGCTTTTCTCAGCTAGCTGTGGGTATAAAAATAGTAAATTTTATATAACACAATTTCTAATTACATTTTTAGATTGGGGGTTTCAATCATTATATCAAGCAATCAACGTACTTGACAAAATACTGTACATACTTGTTGAGAGCACAGGAGCATCGTCACGCTGCGAAAAGGCCATATCAAAAAGCTAATAATTTACACCAATTTTACACAAAAAAAAACATGCGAAGAAAAAAAAATTATTAGAAATATGATGATATGATTATGATTTATGAATATAATTGTGAATCTGTTAAATACTTTTTAAATTTGTTACTAGATATTGAATTGTTAATAGATATTGAATGTTTTCAGGTTTTGAAGAGGTTGTTCCAGCAATTTGTCGCAATGTAAATAAAACTCCCCCGAAAGGCACCAGTCAGAATATTAAATATGAAATAAAAATATTTCGAAAAATGAAATTGATACCCATGGCAAATCTAGAAGAATTTTTTTTATACTTTTACTTTTGGGGTTATCTCGAAAAACAATCTAAATTAAAATGTTATACTTCTGCCATTATTATCTTAAGACAACGTTTAAAATATTATATAAAATGTATTAAATTAATAATATTTTTTTAATTTTATTTAAGGAGTTAAATAATTTCTTACCATTTATACCGGATAAATCGGAGTGCCAAGCACAAAACTGCACCAACAATGAATGAAAACATCAATGGCAATTTTCTTTTAAAATAATTATACTATTGTAGCAATTCATGTATACTCATACCATCATCATAGTAAATGTCATATGATGCTATAGAAAACCATTTAATTTTATTTCTTTTTAATATCCTAAAGTAAAACGAAAACGTTGTAAATACGGAAAAATGGCACGTGCTTGACGGAGAGATAGGAATTTGTGAATGTCAAATTCAAAATTTTACATCTAAAGACTTTCAATGAGTATAAGTATTTTAAGAGCTTATATAAAAAAATATACACAAACGTTAGAGACGAATCCACGAAAATTTCTAAGAAAGACCGCCATTAAATAAATGACATAAGGTTGAGCAGACTTTTTACAGAACCGATTACTTTAATTAAATTAAAGAAATAACTTTATTTTTCTTCAAAAAGTATGAAAATCTTTGAAAATCTGCAAGAGTTTACAACAAATAGGACAATGATAATATATTTTTCAATTGGTAATATTTACCTATCGGACATGGGTCCAGCGAGAAGTAGACCGCACATATACCCAAAACTGTGCACTGTTCCGACCAACGTTCTCTTCCAGTCTTGACAAGCTAGATGAAACTGTAATAAGCATCTGTAGCTAAGTTATCAACAAAGAACTACAACATTGAATAAATGCTTTCATCTTTATTAACCAGCTTCAAAAATAAGTAAATTCACGATGCAATTGTTTTCACTTTAAGTCTACAGAAGATATTTTATTGCTATCATGTTGAGACATAACTCTCAATACTATGTTTAAATAACATTAGCATAATATAAACAAGAGTTTTTTTATATGCAAGGTACTTTAAAATAGTGCAGTGAATATGATTATTGTCGATCCAGTTTGTACATATCTCCAAGTAGCTTTAATTAGTATTATACTGCTGTTTAAAAGGTAAGAGTAAAGATCGTTCCCTAAAATTATCTATCATTATAGCTATTATGAATGCGATAGTAACTAATTTGGTTTGAAGCAAGCTTGAACTCAAATGAAGGACATAGGCTTCTTTTCTAACCCCTACAACGCGAATCCGCGCGCGAAACAAGTAATGTATTTAAATTAAATAGTTCACTTAAAGCACATTTTCATGAAACTTATACTATATGTCAATAAGTAGTTTGTGCGGGAAAGGTCTATACGTTTGCCTACACGTTTGACGAAAAAATACTATTAGAGATTACATATGTTTCATTCTCAGGTCACGCATATAAATAAACAATAATTTATAAATATTTAAATTATCTACGAATATATAAATAAAAGTTGATAATATACATATTCCATTAATAACTAGGCAGAATATGGTCACGTCATTTAAAAATCCAATTAAAAAAAATAGTATCTTCATCGTAACATTCTGGATGGATATAACCAAGTATTAAATCTATAAATTCTCAGTGGTTTATCGTAATAATAGCCCATAGTGATTCATTTCTTGCAACACAAGCTGTTCGAAATTACTTGTGAACTTTATAGTTATAGAATCAATTTAACAATAATAAATACAATCAACAATATAAGGCCAAGACCTCAGAGAGAATGATAAACTTTATATTATTAGTTTATCAATCACTGCTTCTCTATGAATAATCCTCGTTTTTATCAATATTGTGTTTATGGGCAAAAATTCCAACAGACAATAAAATTATCTTTTTTTAATCGCCACAGGGTCATCGCTTTATATCCGATCTTACCCAGGTATCTGACAAAGTTTACCACGTAAGTCGGAAGATGAATTATTGCAACAATTAAAAATTTCGTCTCATTAATGCATCGAAGGTAGGATAGGTCAAACGACGAGTTTGTGACCGTACTGTTGCGAAGATTAAAATAAAACTATCGCATACAAACCCAAAAGAGCATGCAGAATATAAATCAACACTCTTGGAATATTTAAGGCAGATGGTCAACGGCAAAATTCTGACCAATCCCTTTTTCGTCCAGAACACACAACACACTGACACGAAATCAGTGATATAAAGTGAGAAATTTTAAATTAAATAATAATTGTTCTATATTTCGAAATCACCACTGCTTCATAATTTTAACAAGCATAAAAACTATCCCAAATCCGTCAGTCAAATTATATTAATTAATAGTCACCTGTACATAACAATTACTATATTAAGTTAAACATTGCTGTCTCCTTCTTTCAACTGTGATATCAATGTAGGAAGAAAAGGAGAGAGCAGTGGATAACAGAACACCCGATGAGTTGCTATTAAAGCTATTGTAGGTAAGCTATTCAAAGATATTGATTTTATTCTATCATTAATTCGCATTTGCAAAATAAGGAACACTATACCTTAGATATTCGTTGTATTATTTTTGTATTTAATTCTTAAACCTTCGTGTGTAGTGTGTACACTGGTTTTCATTGGTACGCCACTCCGAGGTCCCGGGTTTGATTCCCGGCCGAATCGATGTAGGTACAAAAAGTTCATTAGTTTTCTATGTTGTCTTGGGTCTGGGTGTTTGTGATACCGTCGTTACTTCTGATTTTCCATAACACAAGAGTTTTAGCTACTTACATTGGGATCAGAGTAATGTATGTCATGTTATCCAATATAAAAAAAAATGCTATTAATAACTTACATAAACTACAAAGCTGTCCGTATCATCGTACAACCACTCCGAACAGAGTTGCGTCGAATTAGCAGAACAGGAATGTGAATTATCCAAATCGTCTTTGCATCTGCAATAAAAGATAATATTTAAATTGGTTACTTATTGAAAACTAATAATATTTTTCGATTAATCGTTATGTTACTGCATTAATATTTAAGCTTACAAATAACAAAGGATTCAAATAAAATCACCACTGAATATATTCGAGGCACACATAGCTTTCATGTGCTAAAATTGTGCTCAAAATTCGTTCCATTTTCAGTGATGATGGAATTATATCGGGGAGAAACTTACATGGGTTGGCTAAAAATTTTCTACAATTAGCAGTGTGGTGAAAAAACCTCCAAGTCCAACTTATCATCAACTGTCATATTCGTAAGTTATAGTCTAATATAATTGCTTATAGTTTGGACGAATCTTATATATAATCTTCAGTCAGCGATTGACACGTTATTTCCTTATAAATTGTTTTCAGCCCTAGCGGTCGTAACATTATCAGCAACAAGGGGGCGAAAGTCGAACATTGAGCCTTAGAAGTGAAAGAGGGAAAATGGAGATCATCTTAATGGTGTCACGCGAGATCGCTCTTCGGATTAGCGCGTTATCAGGACGGAGTAATCTTGAGCACGTATATTCATCGATACATTAAAAGTAACACTTCAAATCTCACTTCTACTCAAGGCTCTTTAATAACTAATTATGTTACTTCCAGATTGTAACTTTACTTTACTACGTGTCGAGGTTACACCTATAGAAATTTATAATAAACACGTTAAAAAAGATCTGATCGTCCGTGTATTCATAAAATTATTAATGGACTTAATTTTAAGAACATTTAAAAAAATCATAAAAGTTAAATCATAATTTAAAAATGAAGTTACTAAATGAATAACACAAATATAATATAATGTTATATGTTCATATGATGGACATTTCGTAACGACGACGAGCACCGCATGCGTATTCTTAATAGCAATAAACATACAATATAGTTGTACATAAACTAGCGTCCCGATTTCGTACGGATGAAATAAAAAAACCTGATCGGGTTGACCTGCCGGGTGCAATCTAAGCACACACAATAAATTTCATCGAAACCGGTCCGACAGTTTAGGAGAGGTCAGTAAATATACACGTATAGTAGATTTACAATTATACAGATATAGTATATTCCGTGACCTCTGACGGCATCAATTTAAAGGGCAAAAGCTTTAACCGTCAGATTGTAACTTTCTTACTGCGTTAAAAAAAATAACGGTATTATAAACATCGTATTCGAAAATTTAAATCCATGTCACCAATGTTCGATCGACCGTTTTCTTAACGGCCTTCTGAATTCAAATTATTGTCAATTTCCCAAAGCATCAACAGTGTATATTTGATTACACCGGCTTCAATCCAAATCTAGTGCATAAATTGTCTATTGCAAGGGATTTCAAACAGTTTATATTTATATAATAGACCATTATTGGAGTCATTTAGAACGAATATACTAAGACTGTGGTAATTAGACGCAAAGTATGTCTCGTTAGTTAACATTATTTTAAATATAAATTAAAGAAGCTTAATACACTTCGATATATAATATCCACAATAAGTCGGTTGATTTACCAGTTTAAATAAAGAAAGTTTTTATTGCCACACACTACAGAACAAGTAATGATAATTTAATAAACAAGCCAGATAACAACTAATTAGTTAATAACTGAGTCGAAACACAGCAGGTTTTAGCCGTTGACTTCATAAATTGCGCAAAATCAATAAACAATGGATTATGCAAAAAAATATCAAACAAAAGATGTGTATTTCTAAGTGATATTAAAAGTAAAATTATCTTTCACATTAACAAAAAAAAAACGGAAAGTGAATTGATTTGGTGTAAATCTACCAGTATTTTTTGTACTCATTAAATTTTTTATGATGTTACGAAACGGCGAGACGGTAAACGATACCATGGTAACACTGAAGAAAGAACTTGCGGTTTTGAATTATTAATAATAAATAAATTATTTCAAAGTGGCGTCACGATACAATTTACCTCAACTTTTAACGATAAAGGGATGTGAATTATCATTATTTGTGAGCGAAACACCACTCATCACATCTTTGAAAATGTAGGCACTCCTTTCGCGACGTTGACTTTTACTAAAAAAAGGATGATTGAAAATTTTAACGTCAAGTGTGAGAAATGGGATGTATGCCTTTTTTTTGCCCGTACGAAGCTTAATTCGTATTAATTAAATATATGCACATATATATTTAATTCTCATATATATATATATATATATATATATATATATATATATATATATATATATATTCTTTTTTTTTTATTTAACTAGCCTAGTTCAATAAAATTAATAAATATAAGATAATTTATAATTAGTAGCAATTATTTATTATCGTCAATTCTAATCATCGGTTTTATAAAGACATTTGTATGATATGTTAAGGGGTAGCCTGTAGCTGTTAATTTTTTGTAAATAATTAATTATTCAATTACAACGATAAGAGAATTTTTTATTGAAGATTTGATTTAGACATGTTATAATTAATTTTATATTTCATAAACAATGGTAAAAAAGGTTGTAATGTAATTTTACATTAGCCATTGTAGAAGACTGGAGAATTAAAAATAAAACTTCTGACCAATTCAAAACTTAATTTGGACACCATATTTAACTATTCCAAATTTAAACCGTCCAGGTTTTTTAAAACAGATCTGAAGATCTAATCGGGTAAAGGATCGACTAAAAATTAAAGCGCTTGCGACTCGATACACATGTATTTATCGAGCAAGAAATGTTTATATAAATAGATAAGAAATACCTGTAATTGACTTCCTTAGCAACAAAGACAAAATTCGCGCTGTACAAAGCATTTGTAATAAAAGCGAAAAATGTTAAAATCATCATTTGTAAATGATAACTTTGAAATATTCCGAATTTTCCGGGAATATCGTCCAAATCCATTTTCTTTTCACTGATAAATTTTGGCGCACACATTCTTGTTATACGTTTCAATAGTCGTATAAAATAATATTATTTATTCAATATAGAACTTCAATCAGTAACTTCATTGTATATAAGATTCGCTTCTATTTATTTGCTTTATTAATAAGCGAAGAGAATTTCGTTTGAAAGATAAACACGCGATGAATAAACTCAGATGAAAATTTATTTCAATGCTATCTATGAAGGTTACGGTCTAGAGGTATGGCTTAATAGCATTCGAGAGTTCTTTTGTGGTAAATATATCGAAGTCTAACTGTTTATAGGGTTCCGTAGCCAAATGGCAAAAAACGGAACCCTTATAGATTCGTCATGTCTGTCTATCTGTCTGTCAGTCCGTCCGTCCGTATTTCACAGCCACTTTTTTCCGAAACTATAAGATCTATACTGTTGAAACTTGGTAAGTAGATGTATTCTGTGAACCGCATTAAGATTTTCACACAAAAATAGAAGAAAAAAAACAATAAATTTTGGGGGTTCCCCATTCTTAGGACTGAAACTCAAAAAAATTTATTTTCATCAAACCCATACGTATGGGGTATCTATGGATAGGTCTTCAAAAATGGTATAGAGGCTTCTAATATCATTTTTTTCTTAACTGAATAGTTTGCGCGAGAGACATTTCCAAAGTGGTAAAATGTATACACATGTCCCCGCGTAACTCCGAAAATAAGAGAATCATAAAACTAAAAAAATATGATGTACACTTTCTTCTCCATGCAAACTTCCACCGAAAATTGACTTGAACGAAATCTAGTAAGTAGTTTTTTTTAATATGTCATAAATCGTAAACCGCAATTTACCTTTCATTCAATCAACTCGATTTTAAAAATAAAAAATTGAATTTCATAAACATAAACCTTGTTACTTGCTGCTACGGAACCCTTCATGGGCGAGTCCGACTCGCACTTGGCCGCTTTTTTTTATTTTGTTGCATACTACGTGTATTTGATAGACATGTCCTTCTTTGATTACACATCTACCTATGGTATATGCCAGTTAGTAGCGAGCCAAACCATCTGTCTGCCCCTAATGTGTTACGGTACCTTAAAAATCTTACATCTTCAACCTTTTTTACTTTTTGCATTTATGTTGAGTAATATTACAAAAGCTGTCCTAAAATGATGAGTATAAACGCAGACGTTTTTTTTTTTTCAGAAAACGTTTATCATGTTAAGTAATATATCTATAAAGATGTTCGTGTAACAAATAAATTTCTTTTTTTAATTTGAATATATTCATATTACGAATCTTGTAAATAAATAAAAAATTGAAATATAACCAATAATAATATATCCAACCTAAAATCTCTCTCCGTTTCTTTGTGGGTCAAGGTATTGTCTTTTCCGAACCGGTTGTATTGTACAATTTGACAATCAATAAGTAAGTTAAATGCTTCTGTATTGAATGAAGGAATTCGATTTGATTTGAAAACTAAGCCTGAAATTGTTGTATAAAAAAGAAAGAAAATAATATCCGAATTACAGTGTGGCGTTGCAGTAATTGATTGGCTCCACAGTCATTTAAAATTATGATTTCCAACGCTGTTTAGGACTAAGACTTACAGCATGTGTGTAGGCTACTCTGAGATTAGGCTTCCACCCTGTTTGCGTAGCAGGTTAGGAGCTTATTTCAAAGTGACTGGGATAACAAAAACTATAGAATTTACCTATTTAACTTAGCCAATTAGTATAAAAAATGTGTATATTTTTTTCATAAACATATAATATATTTTAAGAAGTTAACGATGGGCAATCTTTATGATAATAATGATGATTGATAAAGTAAATAAATTGAAACACTTTTAAGGCGTTTGTAAATAATTATATCATACATCAATGAAATAAAATAATGCAGTTAGTTATAGTCATGTAAGATATGTTTTTGTTCATAGATATTTTATTTGATTACGAGCGTTATCTGTCACGTCGTAACTACTAATCTTTCTTTCTTCTTGAAATTATTTTTTCACACAAAAAAGCATTAAAGGTACATGGTTTTGCGTTTTTAAAAGTATAACAAAAGTGATTTAAATTGATTGCATCTAGTTCATGCAATAATGGATCCCCGAAATGCACCTTAATATAATCATACCTGTAATTATTACATAATATTTATGATTTATTTATAGAAAAAGTTTGAGCATTGACTCATTGTCGGTTCTTCTCAACAAAATCTTTTTTTTTTAATGGCGTTGGTAGGCGGTTGTATCAAATTCACTCGACATATGTCAGTTAAACTACATGGATTGAAAAATTGACTTCGGTATTCCATTTTTAAATATTTCAACATTCTGTCAACTGCTTGTTAGTTGTTTCAAATAATTATCAAATTCATTGCAGAAATGAATCTCTCATAAGAAAATTTTTGAATGTAACAACGGGATATTAATTCAAGCCAGTGAAAAATCTAACAATATTTTTGTCCCCATTATTTAGGAGTAGGTTAGGTCCACCAACATTGGTAACATCTGAGTTACCAATGTCGGTGGCGCATCAGTGGGCTTATCATCAAGTGGCCCATTTTCCAGTCCGTTTACAAATATCAAAAAATGAAACTGTTATAGACTGTATTGAATTACAGAAACCGATTTGATCACAACACGTGTCAATCAATAGAAATGTAACTCAATTAAATATTTCCTTATCAATAATAACGTATATTCTATATGTAGTTAAACTGGCTCATTCACCTTTCAAACCGGAACAAAGCAATACTCAGTAGTACTCAGTTTTGCGGTAGAATATTTGATAAAACTATATACAAGCTTATTATATAAACAATTTTGCAACGTAACAGTACCTTAACAAAGTGACATATTTATTAATTTAAAAAGTCAAACTATTAATATTCACCGCGTAGCTATTTCAAAGACATTTCCTTGAAAATACCTTCATATAAGTCCATATTCTCTTTACGAATACAAACATCCAACGAAACTACTAAACATATTCAATAATCTATCATTTCTAACGAGCTATATATGCATTTCTACTAATGCCTTTTAATGTTAGTATTAGTGTAAAGTATCTGTTAATTGAATCATAATTTACTTAAACATTTTAGTGGAATTTTGATAGTTAGTACGTAAACATCAAATCGATACACCATTCCATTGAACAGTTATTCTGTCACTGTACGTCGAATGGCTTCATTTGATTTGACATTGGTTCCTTTTTCTCGGTCATTGTTATCGGAAAAACTGGAAAAAAACACACAAAGTTGTATAAAAATATTCTCTGGCTCTGTTATATTAATTCATTCAATTAATAAGTAAACGATCTCAACATATGATAAGTCTTAAATAGAACAGTAGCTCTCTAAACAACAATGAGCACTAATATTTATATTGATGTATTGAAGTCAACCTACCTACTGTTATGATACTAGCAAACCTTATACGAATTGTGAATTATATCAGCATAAAATGTACTAACCACCAATGCCAAAGCATAGGAATATGCTGAGTCCGTCTTACTGACACACTCAGAGACATTAATCGATTACTTAAAGTTAAAGCTTTTTAGTATAAATTTTACATGTTTAATAAGGAGCGCCATAAGTTACTTATCCGTTAAATGCCTCTAAGAGTAGGAGTTAATAATTTACTCGTTGAGACTGAGTTCTGACAGTTATAGAGACATTAAGTAACTGAATTGATTGAATATTAGTTCTTTTATTTGAATAGAAATAAATATACAAGATCCGAAATGGCTCAGTGGTTAGAACGCGTGCGTCTTAACCGATGATTGCGGGTTCAAACCCTGGCAAGCACTACTGAACTTTCATGTTGCTCTGCGGTGAAGGAAAACATCGCGAGGAAACCGGCAGGTGTCTAATTTCAACGAAATTCTGCCACATGTGTACCCGTGTGGTGGAATATGCTCCAAACCTTCTCCTCAAAGGGAGAGGAGGCGTTATCCCAGCAGTGGGAAATTTACAGGCTGTTAATGTATCTATGTACATATAAATTTTATAGAATAACATCCATGTTCCACAGCTCCGGTGGCGCTTAGAAGATTTAAATTATAAATATTTTAATTCATCATTTGATTTAATGGTCGATAATCAAAGCACTTACCGATAATGTTTATACATTATTTATAGCTGACCAAATGTAAGTTACATTAACTAACGGAACCTTCTTAAGTAGAATTATGCAAAGAAGATAGCCGACAAATGTAATTTTCGAGCGTACCGCGCGTCCCTCGAAAAGTTCTTACAACTCGGTAATTGAATTACTCTCGTCCTCATGAAATGTGTTCGCCTGAACTTTGTTTTATCTTATTCTTCGGCCAAAACTGTTGTACTAATTGTGTTACGAAATACATTTTTTATCACTACTTTTGTACCATTTATTATTAGTTTTTCGATTATTATTATACATAACATAATACATACATAATCAGCCTGTAAATTTCCCACTACTGGGCTAAGGCCTCCTCTCCCGTTGAGGAGAAGGTATGGAGCATATTCCACCACGCTGCTCCAATGCGGGTTGGTGGAATACACATGTGGCAGAATTTCGTTGAAATTAGACACATGTAGGTTTCCTCACGATGTTTTCCTTCACCGCCGAGCACGAGATGAATTATAAACTCAAATTAAGCACATGAAAACTCAGTGGTGCCTGCCTGGGTTTGAACCCGAAATCATCGGTTAAGATGCACGCGTTCTAACCACTGGGCCATCTCGGCTCATTATCATACATATTAGGTATTCTCTAATATATAATACTTCACAGTTTTATTGGTCTAGTTAATATTTTATACAGATGGACGGGCAATTGGGCTTCCTCACGATTAGTGGTCACCTCCACCTATAGACACTGGCACTGTACTAAATATTAACCATTCCTTACATCGCCAATGCGGTAAGCTCACTCACTTACTACTCAAGCCGGAACACAAAATTTATTAGGTAACTAAGTATTGTTGTTTAGCAGTACAATATCTGATGACTACCTGATGAGTAGCAACGATCATATGCAACCACGCTAACACAGGCCGGCACCGTAGACTCCTTTTGTTACCACTGTGGTTCACAATTAAACTATGGAATGCGATCGATCCTGTTTTGCAGAAATGACGAAGATTCTTAAAGAAAAGATAATTATATAAGATGTTCGCCTTGTGGTCGCAATTTGGCGATAAATAATACTACTATTCCCTCCTTATTTCAAAATCAATTATTCTAATTTATATGTTCTTGATGACAAAACCCGATCTTTACCAGGATAGCTATAGACTAAAATAAATGAAAATACGGAAAGGCTCTTACATTTTAGCTGATATTATGTATTTACTAATTTTATTAATATATGATATAACTGAAGATGACATTAGTATCAATCTACGTCAACTTACAGGCATACTACTACTGGAACTGAAACATATTTATATAGTAATATACAGGATATAGCAACCTCATCATCATCATTATGAAATTGAGCTGCAACCACGTTGGAAAAAAGCAGACGATTAAAGAAGGAGGATAAGAAAAGGAGGTTATCCTTTTTTGTCAGGTAATAAAATTAAAATGTAATCAAACTAAAGTAATAATTGTTCTACGTACCTTTTTATACAGTTTTGTAGTTCCGAGTCTGAGTGTTGAGTTACGTAAGGACTAGTTAGAAACGTTAACGCAATTAGCCTACAGCGTCGACAGTCGAATACGATTTAAGTGACTAATTAAAGAAGTCCTTTAGACATCATCATAGTCCATTGTAACAATTATAAATAAACGAAAAATCTTCGATGGAAATTATGGACAAGAAAATATATTCAAAATTATTTCGTTATTAAATTCATTTCAGAGACAGCGTTAACTCTATCTGTACTTAGGTACAATTTTACTACTACACTAAACACAGTCTTTAACAGAGGTTGATGAGATGATGTTCAAAGACTTGAACAATTTATCGAATGAAAAGTTAATATTTTTTTATTGGCCCCATGGAATGTGTACCCTCGGTGTCTGGTATGTTATTAGAAAGCCATTAAACTAGGTAAGATATTAATTTAATAACGCCTATAAAAAAATTAGCAAATTCGACAAAACTATTTAAAACTAAAAAGTTGTCTGCAAAACTACAAATAAAATCGTATAATAGTTTCTCATTTCCCAGCGCAAATATAAATAATCAAGAATAAAAAAAAGTTGCTCTCGTAATGGCGACCGCGATGTGGAACTGCGCCCCGACGTACATTACGTTATGCTTAGACTAAATTTTATACCCGTAAACTTTCGCTGCTCTGAAAATATGTGATTATATATTTTTTAAATCGTTGTTTATTAATTCTTTTCATAGAAGGTATTTAACAAAAAAAAACGCTGGTTTGGCTGCAATAACATTTTTGAAAACATGATTGAAAAGTTCCGTTGTTTATCTCCAAAACTTATCGTCAAATATTTACGAAATTTAAATGGGACCTTATTGGATTAATTATCTTTCAACAATTAAATATGTTTAGAAATCGGTATACGCACATAAAAATATTTACGCGTCTAAATTAAGAAATCATTTTATGAAGTCCTATGGAAAATCATTAGTTTGCTTATTTTGCATAAATAAATCTAACTAGAAGTACAGAAGAAGACAAACGGAGCTTTAACGTATTAGGGGCTTTTGGCAGAGAGCCCTGAAGTGAACTATGCGGTATGCATCTCTGACTGATGATTAATGATTGCAAAAAATATTTAAATTATTGTCTTCATTATCTTTTTAAATAAAATAAACTAGTGTATTACATGTGTTTGCTAAATAAATAATTAAAAATTTAAACGACTTTATAGATTCAAATTTATTTATATATTTGATACGCAACAACAAATAACACATCGAATCCAATGCGACAGAGGTACACAGTATTTTTGTACAAGCTTAAATAGTGCTTCAATTATAGAATACATTCGAATCAATATTAGCAACAGAAATATCAATTAAGCAATATTCAATATTAATTAAATGTAATGAAAACATGGCGCAAGACGATCGCCAGGCCGCTTGTAATACTTAACTAGCCAAACCCGCGGCCTTACTCAGGCGAAATTTATAAAACTTCTCATATACCACACAAATTGTCACCCCCATTTTAACTTCTCGAGAGGTGAATTAAAAAAGTTTCCACAAAATTTAAAAAGTGTCTTTTCCCGGGACTCAAACTATTTCAATAGCAAATTACATCCAAATCGTTTTAGCGGTTGAAGCGTAATGAGATAACAAACAGGGTTACTTTTGTATTTATAATATAAATATATGTATATATTATCGCTCATATTCATACTAAATTATCGGAGATTTAAAACCTCGCCAAAAGGTGCTATTCATAATCGTTCGATCGATAAAGTGTCTTCGATGTATACAAGCTAGGACCTTACTATAAACCTTCGATATATATATGAAATCATAAAAAAAATCAAATATGAGGAACACCGATATCCGAAGACAACTATTTACAAGCCCATAATAAATTGTTCGCATTCTTTACGATGCGAGTTTTCAAAGGGTTTAATTTTGTTTAATTAAAATTTTGAGGTAATTGAAGTGGGAAAGTAATTTTTAACTCGATCAAAGGAATTTAATATAGCCGGATTCTTGTTTGAAGCTTATTAAAATATTTTTGATAAAATTTCAAAATTTTAAATTATACTTGAAAATTTTACCAGTATAATAATATATACATCCAGTGGGATACGGCTTTTATTTGTAATTGCAGATATATCGTATTACAGTTTTTAAATATTTGTTTTTATCATATAACGTAATAAATAATGCTGTTATATATAAACCTACATATAACTTTGTAGCTGATCGATTATGTACCCTATGTGCACCAGTTATATGTTACATTTATTCTGAAATTTAAATATATTAAGATTTTTTTCTTTAATAATTCTATTTATAATCTGTAATTTTTCAGTATATATCTGTAGTTCTGTGTATAATTTTACCCTGAATATATTATCATCAATATTAATATGAAATAATTAGATGCCATCATTATGAAAATGGCAGACATTTCCAATCAAGGCTGTTTCATTAAATCTACTAGCGATGATAGTAATGACTACTGAAATCCTGAAATACACGTATAACTGTCAGTAATTTGTAGGTGCCAGTCTTTATATTTTGCTATCGTTAATATTTATAAATTATAAACGAAATACCAGTCATCACGATGTCTCCGAAACTATAAGTTCGATTGAATTGAAAGCATAGTTAGTCCTTTCGGGATGTAGATGCTCGCTGAAGGTTTTTGGAAATTTCAAGACCAAGGAGGTAATGGGTAGGGTAATTTTGTATGAATTTAGGTCAGGCAGCTATTAAACTATTATATTATAAGTCTTTCTTAAACAAACCGGACCATTCCTCGCGGCGACGGTTGTGCCATTTCGCTAAAGCTCTCCAGCGTTCCCGCCGTTTCAACGCCTCGAGCGCACTAGGATCCCCCTCCTATCTAGCCTCCCGCGCTTTCGGCGTTCTGTTGGAGGACGCGGGTTTGCTGATAGACTCTCGCCATATCCATTTCCGCCAGAATGGCCAAAAGCGGAAAGTGCGCTAGAATATCCTCGCAATATGAGGATGGCCACTCTCCACTGCGAACTTTGGATCTTAGTCCTGCAACGGCAAACAGTCTGTGTGAGCAAACGGGGACCCTGTAAAGGGCCATGAGCGCACGACAATTATTATAGAAACGACGAACTTCCTCTCTTGGTTCCCCGCGATTTGGCAACAGTCTGTGCATGGCACCCGCTACCCTTTCGATCCGGTGGACTAGGTGCTCGAAGTGCTCTTCGAAGCTTCAGCGATCATCCAGCGAAATTTTTAAGGCAGGTAGTGACTTTCCATCAGGTGAGCGTCCTGCTCATTTGCCACCTATAATATAAAAAACTGTCACAGTAAGATCAAGGTGTTAATATAAATTGAATTTCCTATGTGATTAGAGTTTACATGGTAACATACATAGCGTAACTCTCTTTGACAGCCATCAGATAAATATCCTTTTAAATCTGGATATATTCGGCTTTAATGAGTATGTACCAGATATCGTACCGGTTCAGTTGTGATAAAATTTTAAAAGCCTAGAAAAAATGTGAAATGCTTGTTTAAATTTACGATTTAAATATTCGCCACATGGGTTCGTAATGCGCGCTATAAATTTGAATTAAAATATTTTATTACCATTAGACCGAATATTGGATCCATATTGCATTTTTCGTTGATGACATTATTTACATTTTTACTATAAACGTTAAAAAGTAATGTATGTTGCTTTAAATGTAAAATTGAAGCATACTTGTTACACACAGTTTTGCTTGTTGTACATATATACAGGGTTATTGGTGATTCCCGTTAGGAGGTAATAGGGATACCTATTTGCGATAATTTTAACCCCCATATGCATAATGCAAAAGTGAACCATTTTTGAGTTATTGCGTTTTTTAGATTTTTTCAAAATAAGTCAAAATTGCAACTTCAAAAATTTGCTTAAAAAAGTATCAAAACGATTAAACATTGGTTATTGGTTGTGTTATTTTTATAATAATTCTAATTCTTAAATTATTAGGAAATAGGAAAAGTCTAGCGTGGAGACTATTGATGGTATCAACACTGCACTATTGTACTGATCACACTAACAAAACGTCAGCGCGATTTAAAAGACTAGTAATGTCATATAGATAATTTTATGAAAATAAAACTGACTGACATAAATTACACTAAATATTTTAAACAGACGGCAACGCAAATTTTCGATCCAATAGCACGCACTCCTGACCTTACAATTTAAACCCGTATATATTAAAGATTTTGAAGAATAAAGAAGATATTGTGAGGAAACCTACATGTCTGAGAATTTCTAGAGTTGTGTGAAGTTTGCGTGACCAAACTTCTGCCTTCAACCGTTAAGGCAGCAAGGTGGACTATGATATTACTCTTATTATCAAATGAAATAAAAAAAGATTTTTATTCGAGTAGGCTCATAAAAGCTCTTTTGAATCGTCATGTTAGTCTTGAATTAAATGTTAAGCTACCACCGATTCAAAAATAGGTTCTACCAAAGAATAACCAAGAAAATCAGTAATTACTCTTTCCCACCATTTAAGTTATAGAGTAAAATAAATACAAAGTCCACTAAGTAAGATGAGTTTTTCGAGTTTTACCAGGTTTATTCCAAATGAATACCAAATTAATACTGAAAATAGGTTGGCAGTACTGATAAAGTATTAAAATTACTGTTTATTGTTATTTAAGTATCGTTGGCACTGAAGTAAAGTTTTGTCTTAATGTATGTTTTATTATAATAAGAAACTCTACACTTACGACAGTGCAAAAATGTTAAAATAAAAAAAATATTAAATAATTCAAATTCTACGTAACATTGTTGTATAAACTGCGCGCACATGAAACCGCCAGATGGCGCCGTACACAACCAATATTGAATTTCAAATTTTTGTTTTTGCATACGCATGTAAAAACAAACCGAAGCTGTAAATTACTCTAACAAAACAACGAACCTCGAAACGAACGCTCTGCTATACAGGTATTGAAATTCAGAATGAAATATTGTTTTTATCCAACACTGGAAACAGGAAGAATGATAAATTTTCACTATTTGTAAATGGATAGCCAAAGTATTCGCAAGTCGCAATCAAAATTAACCCATTACAGTGCAGTAACAGACAAATGATTCCATAATGGGAGGATAGGGGAGCCATTAGAGCCTAGGTGGACCGTCGATTAGAAAACGTCATTTTAAATGAAGATTGTGGGTGTTTATTAATCACCTCTTACTCTGTATTGACGGAAAACTTTTTGTATCCAACATTGGGCAAACATAGTGGAACAAGCTCTGAAACTTCCCTTCATAAGGAGCCTAAACCTAGCAGATATTTGCAAGGAATATTATTTAACAGTACTATTATATATTGAGCCCATCTGGTTAGATACCACCCACATATCAGATACTGAACCGAAAATCAGCAATACTAATTACACACATCAAGTATTCCCGTTAGAAGAATGAGCGTGTGCGTGAACTACAAGGCACAAGGGATAGAACATCTTAGTTCTCAACGTTGGCGTTGGGGAATGGTTAATATTTCTTACAGCACTAATTTCTATGCTCAATGGTGACCACTTAGCATCAGGTGTGCTATTTCCCCACCAGGTCCTCGCTACCTCAGTGCGGCTGGATAAACATATGACAGATACACTTGATGCTTGACACGCTAAGGTTTTCTTACGATGTTTTCCTGTACAACCGGGTATAAAATAAATTGTAAACACAAATTTAACACGAGATTACTCAACACTGATAGCCTGATTCTGTTCTTATTTACTTCGATTAAAATCTACACAAATTAATTCCATTACGTCATAACATTATCTAAAAAAGTTTGTAAAGTAAAAAAGGAAAAAAAGGTTGATATATTTTAAATTTTAAATCCACACCAAACAAACGTTGACTTCTTCATTTCGTTATTATTCAATCATTGACGACCTCCGTGGTCGAGTAGTGTGTACACCGGTTTTCATGGGTACGCCACTCCGAGGTCTCGGGTTCGATTCCCGACCGAGTCGATGTAGAAAAAGTTCAATAATTTTCTATGTTGTCTTGGGTCTGGGTGTTTGTGGTACCGTCGTTACTTCTGATTTGCCATAACACAAGTGCTTTAGCTACTTACATTGGGATCAGAGTAATGTATGTGATGTTGTCCAATATTTATTTATTTATTTATTTATTGAAGATGGCTCAACCATTAAAAGTATCTTAACAAAATTGCATCGATATAAAAAATATTTTAGCTTCTAACTGGAAATTTACGGAGAGAGCTCCGTAAATCATGTCAAGTATTTACAGGTGGTCACAATTTTCTCTTCTAATCTGCCTGTCGTCTATACGCATACTCTGACCACGTTAACAAAACAAACTGTCAAAAAATATACAGCATATAAACCAACTTCATAATCAATGTCCATCCTGAAACTTGAAACTGTCAAATCGACGCATACGAGTAGTATATATAAATAAACTACAGTACCTTTATAATATCACTATGATAACATAGTTTAAATCGAATGAAGTCTCAAGATATCAAAAGTAATGAAAAAGTCAGTGCATGAAGACTCGTAGCTACTTACCCGTACATAGAGCAATGTAGAATGTTGCAACAGCAATCCCGCCTCTGTATTACCGTCGCGAGATTGCTCTGAGCTGTCTCGTTGCCGCCTATTTGTTCCACTTACCCTTTCTTTTCTCATATAGTCGTAACTAAACTGTTCCTATATACTTTTCTGTTACTCATAGTATTTTCTGTGTATTGACCTTATCTAAACTATCAGACACGTAGAATCAAGTTGAATTATATGCCTTCCTCACGTACAGGACCTGCCCTTGGTCCCTTCGGGGTTGTTGTAATAAGTGCACGAGTTTCTCATGTTTTGTGACCAGATGGTTTATCGGAGTTAGAGCGGATTATGAACAGATAAGAAAATACTTCTTTTTGATCAAACGCCAAATATATTTGGATAAATACTGTATTTTCCATACTGAATATACTCCAAACCTTATCCTCAAAGGGAGAGGAGGCCTTAGCCCAGCAGTGGGAAATTTACAGGCTAGCTTTAGGTTATAGCTTCATACAAAGGTTATTCCTAATTCAATTATAAGCTAGTTGAAAAAAATCAATAAAATATCTAAGGCCTGCAATAAGATTTATCGGAATGGCTAGATCGTCATGATAGTTTCTTAATTAATTTACTTGGCTATAAATTTTCTAGTTGGTAGAACTATGTGGAAGCCTGTCCGGGTAGGTAGACCGTTTACTTTTTTCAAGTTAAATTGCTATGACTTAATCAAACTCTTTAAATATTTAGTTACGGGTACTCGACTGCCTAATCTAAAAACAACATAATAAGGAAGGTAAACAACTGCTCAGTAAGAATTTGTAGTCAAAATTAAAAAACAAAATCAAAATTTACTTTTTCTACTATTACAAGAACACCGTAGTATCGGCTACATCAATACAGCCACTGTTATATGATATATTATAATTTTGCTTTATAACATTTGGTAGGGTAAAAACCACACATTTTGTTTTTTGAGCATTCAAAACTAAATCGTTTGTTGTGAACCAATCTGTACATCATATAGCCCTACGACCGACTATAGATAGTTTGATATTATAAAGAAATATTTATTACAATGGAACTTATAATTCAAATTGTAAACATATTATAGTACGTATCACTAGTAAATATGTTTGTTAGGACAAACCAGGAAACTATGAACACACGTGTTTATTATGCTAATAAGGATCTACAAACCGATCTTCAAGAAGGAAAGTTTAGGTAATAATAAAAAATATATATACTCATAAATATAAAATAACGAAGACTAAAGATATGACCAGAACTCGTATTACATTGAAGGTTATATTCTTTCATTTTATGATAATGGTGAATTATGACGTATAAAACTGTTTAGTATTTTCGACTTAGTATCCGAGATAATTGAATTGGTTTTAGTTTAGACTTTTATTTAAAAAAGCTAGAACTTTATGTATTTAAATAAAAATAATTGTCATTTTTACGGATCCTGTTGTACAAATTACATTAACAGCCTGTAAATTTCCCACTACTGGGATAAGGCCTCCTCTCCCTTTGAGGAGAAGGTTTGGAGCATATACCACGCTGCTCCAATGCGGGTTGGTGCATACACATGTGGCAGAATTTCGTTGAAATTAGACACATGCAGGTTTCCTCACGATGTTTTCCTTCACCGCCGAGCACGAGGTGAATTATAAACACAAATTAAGCACATGAAAATTCAGTGGTGCTTGTGAAAATGTAGTGGTGTTTGAATCTTGTTGTAAATACTCTTATATTGTGTCTCGAATCATTGAGAGAATTTCGTTCTCGAAATGACAAATACATCGAAAAGCTCTTTTTAAAAATACAGTATATATAATAGAGTGAATATGCCTGAATCATTACCCCATATTATAGCATATTATACCATGATATGATACTAAGAAAATATCCAAACCATAGTATTTTACGTTATAGAGGAATTTGTATCAAGGTCACTTGCAATTTCAAGCACTTGTCTAGTTTTCCTAATTAAGTATCAAAGGAATACAATTCTAATGAATCTTAATTTAAATATTAAGCGATTTTATTTCGTAGGAGAGAAAATTACTAAAATGTGAAAGAAAACCAATTGAATTTCTGATGTGCAACAAATTTTCCACTCGCTTGTGGGAATGATCACGTGAAAAGGGACGAAGTGTGTAACGGTAAGCCGGGGAAGTGCGCGATATTTGATTTGACCAATGGTGTTCAGTGCTAGCGTTGGCCATCAGATGGTACCAACCAATTTTCTGACACGACATAATGTTAATGTTGCTTTTTACTAAGGTGAAGACTTTAATCTTTATTGTAAAATTTAAAAAAGTAGGACTTGCGCGCGAAGTGTTCCGTACCATTATCTATAAGAACGGCAAAAAATCATGTCTATTGTAAGCCCCCTTGAATATTTATTTTATTATGTTCTTTAGTATTTGTTGTTACAGTGGCAACAGAAATACATCATGTGTGAAAATTTAAAGTGTCTAACTATGACGGTTCATGAGATACAGCCTGGTGACAGACAGACAGACGGACGGACGGACGAACGGACAGCGGAGTCTTAGTAATAGGGTCCGTTTTACCCTTTGGGTACGGAACCCTAAAAACATAAACGACACCATTAGTACTATAAAATATATTTTGTATATAACAATACAAAGAATTACAAAAACAATTCACACTCCCACCATAAAATTTTCAGAGGTTATCTGTAGGTACAATATCCATAAGTAGATTTTTGAAGTTTTATGGAAAAATGTATAAAAATAAAAGCAATTTCACAATACTATTTGATTTTTTATAACATTTTTATTGATCGCGTACTGACAATATCTACGATATAATAAAGGCCTTATATATTAACCTCCAGTTTTATTGGCCCGCTGGCCCTTAAATAGCGTTTGTACCTGCCGTTACGTTTTACGAGTTTTGACATAAAGTGAAACTCGAATGGAGAGTTATATCGTTTTCTTTTGTATATTTTAACGCCTCTATTCCTTTGGATAGGGGTGATATATTTTATGAGCGTGGTTTATTGAAATAACGTATACGGTAGCTCGCGGTCGGAAATGAAAGTAACATTGGTATTAGTTATTTAAAACAAATATTACTTTCTTAATATAATATAAGATTGTTTTACCAAACAAACAACAAACCTACTAAGGGTTTTCTCACGAAACTACTATATGGGATTCTACAAAATACAAGTACTAGACAAGTTATATATATTTTTTTTTTGTTTTCTCTGTAGACATATATTTGAGCGCTTGGCACACTGTCTGTGCAATTCATATTGCCAAAACTTTTAGCTCAGTTTCATTCTATTATCAATTACTCACCTTAATCTATATAGAAAAGACAACAATTTCTTCTTTTCAGTCGAGTTCAAGTTCACATCAAATGATGACTGTGCTTATCAAAATTTATAATGACAAAATAACTATTGACAATAAGCTCGTCGATATTACTGTCCCTCTTAACATCTATTAATGCGTTTAATAAACACCTAATATGTCACCTAATTTCGAAAACTGTTTTCATTCTTATTAATATGATCGGCAACAGCGCGTACGTGGTCACAATATTTACTGTTCTTGATGTATTATTTCGTCTACATTCTGGGGGATCGCAGGGTGTCGTTCTGTGCTAATTATTTACAATACGATAGAATTGCAGTACGGTATCATGTATTTTAACTTAGTTCAATAGATTAATTATTATCGGTGACTCTCAACAATATTTCAAATTATAAGATGCTGATATTGTTTTTATTCTCGTCGTTTGTTTTGCTAATATTCCTTCTATTTTCGTAGATTATTTTGCAACCCTTTTTAGTATATGAGTTAGTAAATATTAGTATATTTAAATTATCACCAATACTCTTTCAGACTTTGGAAAAACATTGCGTCACGAGAATACAGTTAGTCTAACTCTACCTATAAATGTCGTAAGTAGTAAAAGATACACATATAATCACACATACTCAAGCACGTAATCATCGTAATGAACCATATGGCGAACGGCAATCAAGCCGTAAGCGACTGACTATTAAAATCTGTCAAACCCTTTTAATGTAGTTTCAAAATAGACGATCACAGATAATAAAATCGTCTACATCGATGACGTACCTTGTGAATGTCGCAGGCCGAATACTTAATTTGTCAGTTCAAAATAGCCTAGACACAGTAATTAAACTGTGACGTTTTTAAGTGGCCTAAAAGCAATTCAGGCTCATTTAAAATAATCCAATAACAAATGATTCCTTTTAAATATAATCATGTTCTGAATTTTTCTACATATAAAAAGTAACTCTTTACAATTGAGAAGAAAATAATAAGTATTTAGATCTGACTAATTTTTTAATTTTGACATTTATAATTATAGGCCTTTTCTCAAAATAAGTATTTTTATCAATACATTATTGAAAATTTTGCCATCAGAACTTTTGTGTTAATTATTTATTGATCAGATTATATTCTAATTTCATAGGCTTAAAATATTTTTATCATTTTAATTAATATTTAAAACATATATGTATTTTAAAAGAGAGTTTATCTATTCTATACGTTGCAATTTTAATAAGATATTGTTAGCTGTAACTTAATCTTAAACTAATATAAATATTTATTTATAAGGCTGACCGGAAATAAACGCGGATACCCATTATAAAATTATTTATTAAATTCAAAATATATTACGATGTAAAATATAAGTAAACTATCATAATTAAAATAAGTCTTAGGAACAAAATAAACACCCTTAATAAACCGAGAAGAATAACACACGATAAGCTTAAAAAAATACTTATATTCTAGCTATACAAATTGTTCATTTATATAAATTAAAAGAAAATATTATTTTGGAATATATTCTCATCCTGGCGACAGATGTGCCGGTTGAATGAGGGACAAGAAAATCTTTACTCCAAAATGTACGGTCAGCCGCATTCAGTTGGTGATTTTGTACTATTAAGGTTAGCTACTTGACTAATAAGATCTACCTGTGTGCCTTATTTACTTTCTTAAATACGAACCTCGTAGTTATTAGTGAGTTTTTCGTGAACTAAACCAATTTATTTTTAGGGTCGTACCTCTAAGGGACAAATGGAACCTTTATAAGACCACTTCGTTGTCCGTCTGTCTGTCTGTCCGTCGATATCCTTTTTCTCTGGAACGTGTAGAGGAATACAGTGAAATGAATGCCAAATACTGAAATCTGCGGTCCCTTGGAGCTGTGAAAAAATTAAACCTCTAAATCTACTCAGTTAAAAGATACAGCTGTTTATGACGCATTTCCCATAAATTCTCAAGGATAATCAAAACCTATACATCCCGTTGACCTAGAATCATGAAGTTTGGCAAGAAACAATATCATATAGCACAAGTATAGACAAAAATCCGACAAACGTAAATTTATTGTTACATCTGTACGTGTCCGTATATCTGTGTGGTATATCTGTGTGGTACGGCGCCTCAGTGTGCGAGTTCGAATACCATTTGTCCGGTTTTTCGGATTTTCCTTTTGTTTCAAGAAACATTTATAAGAGTTTTTGGAATAATTGACAGTGATATTTCTGACGTTTTACTATATTTTTCATTCATTTTGAATCCACTTAAGAAAACATTTTCGTAACAATAAAGAACAACAAATGAATTAGATTTTAATAAATACTAACTTGAGCATAATCTTGAAACACTCTGAAAATATTTTACGTCCCACGTTATTTAGCAAAGAATACTAAACACTCGGAAAGGTCTCGGGGAACATTCATTGTTGTCGAGGGAGACAGATCCAGTAGCACTCGTTATAATTGCGGGTACATTTCTCGGGAAATCCAACCTTTCTTCAACTGCTCAGTCGATTGTTGTTTGAGAGCTTTTATACTTTAAGGTGGAACAATTACGTTTTCCGATATGATAACCACTTTTACTTCTACATTTGAAACATGAAAATTAGTAATAAAGTAATAATATTAGTGCGAAATATTGATTCTTACACACTTGAAATTCAAGCTTTGTAAGTAAAATCAAGATTATGGCCGAGTGGATAAAATACAAAGATTCTTAACTGAAATTTATTTATACACCATATTTATTACATCACCGTCGGCCAATATTAATCCACATCTGTATATGTATACAGATTTGGACTATTCCCACCCAAGCTCCCGGTTCCTTCCTCATCTAGTCGAGTCCTATAACTTCCCAGGAGCCCTAAGCTGCATATGCCTATCCATGGTCTCCAATCTTCATTTGCTCAAACTAATTATTGTATTTATTTGTAATTGCTATAATTATCCTTATGCGATCCAGTGCCTTCTGAAATAATGTTAAAAAGTATTCGTAACAAAGTAAACTTGTAACCACACACATATAATACTATGTCAAAAAGGTTCAGGCAAATGTCAAAAAAAATAGACAATGTGTTCGCTGTAGCGGATGAACTATGAGTGAATGCATAGAGTTCGGATAAGTATATTTGACTGGCTGACTGTAACATCATAGATTGCAATGTCTCTTGGAAGACTGACGGTATGACTTGCACTAAGTATTTATTATCCGTACTCCAATGTATTATAGAGACATGCCATTCACGTGAACAGACTTTTTTTACCGTAACGTTATAGCGTGAACTAAAACATTTTATTTTGCGATATGTCTTTGTAAAAGCCTGTCTAGGTAGTCGTCCAATGATCACATATTCTACACTTAGCCTTTTTTCTAAATTAACCTTCAATTCTCAGATGAGTGAGCCGCTGTAACTACAGATACAAGGGACAAACTATCTTAGTTTCTATCTTAGAGGTGGTTAATATTTCTTACAATATCGATATATATGGATAGTGTATAGTGGATATACAAAAGATGCACGCTGTAAAGTCATTGCCATTCTTTATTGTACGTGCAATACAAGTATACAACCAAAATCGAAGAATTGAGTTTTTTTTTCTTCTAAAAAACAACATAGTAAGCGTTTTCAGATGTTATCCAACCCACGGGTAACATTCAAAGGATCAGGACAAGAATCGTCAGTGGTCAAAAGACGATTCAATTCCCGATACAAAACGTTTTATTCGTTCACCAAAAATAAGAAGACCGGTTGTTAGGCACATTTTCGAAGATGGCTTGGGATCGAAAGAAAGCCATTCTTGTACATCCCCTACCATGGACTTTAAAATAATATACAAATAATGTTATGAGGAGATCCAATGTGAACTATTCAAATGTTCATAATCAGTGATAATCATTGTATGTGCACAAGAAGTAAGAGATAATTAAATAAATGAAGGCTTATAACGCCATGTTTCCGACTCCGCAAAGTCGATAAATCATTCTTGGGGCAAGGTATCCGTTTCTATAATTAAATTCCGCAGATATTTTTAACTTTGCCGTTTCATAAATTCAAATCATTTAAAAGAAATACATATTATTCAATACAAGATTATATAGATGATAAAAAAGTGTGGAGTTAATGCTTGTTGACTTCCAGGTAGGATATATTACATACATATATAATTGTATTTAACTAACATTACTGAATTTTTAGATGTTGAAAAAGAGCATAGAACTACTAAGTTTCTTGCCGGTTCTTCTTGATAGAATCTACAATCCGAACCGGTGGTAGCTTCGTTTAATATAGTTTGTTAAATGACGATTCAAAAGTGCTTGTAAAAGCCTACTTGAATAAAGTATATTTTGATTTTAATTTTACAATAAATTGTTAAGTTATGATTCATCTATAGGCCGATCTAGAAAACACAGGGACAGAATATTCACGTAATTTTTCTCTGATACATTTGTTGGTTTTTTTTATTAGTACAACTCGATAGGACTTCGCTACAAGTAATCGATGTGAGAACAAATGGTAAAAGATTCGGTAACTTTACAGGAAATAAGAGCCCGCTCGGGGCTTGATACTGCCACAAAAAACATTTGGCTTGATTGGCTCGCTAGGCTTAAACTACGCACGAGAAACATAGTTGAACTTACATTCTGGAGGAGGCACTTATAATATTTCTTATTATTATTCGCCTCCAACACACACAATATTTACAAATACATGGACGTCAAGACAGGACAAGAGCCGAGATGGCCCAGTGGTTAGAACGCGTGCATCTTAATAGATGATTTCGGGTTCAAATCCAGGCAGGCACCACTGAATTTTCATGTGCTTAATTTGTGTTTATAATTCATCTCGTGCTCGGCGGTGAAGGCAAACATCGTGAGGCAACCTGCATGTGTCTAATTTCAATGAAATTCCGCCACATGTGTATTCCGCCAAACCGCATTGGAGCAACGTGGTGGAATATGCTCCAAACCTTCTCCTCAAAGGGAGAGGAGGCTCAACAGTGGGAAATTTACAGGCTGCTAATGATGGACATCAATAAGTATGAAACAAACAATTTTTTTGCGTTTTTAATTCTAACAGAAACAGATACTTACGTCGTTATTAGTTAATCTTATAAGAACAAGCGGTTTTACGACATAGCATCTACCGTTTTTTTTTTAATGTTTAATCAATGTTATAAGATAAAACATTAATTTTGTTGAGACTTGCAGATGATTTTTTGCCATTTATGTATCTGTCGCAGCCTACTACTTTAATTAGCCATTGAAGTACCTAGCCATTTTACTAGTCGGTTAATTTGTTAAATAAAATTTAATATTTTATTTAATATCCTAATTGCCTGCGATATGTCCACCGGTGTGTAAAGGAATAAGCTCCCTTCTGTGCGAATTATATGTTATTCTACTTGGAAAGTATACTTTTAAAACCGATCTATATAACTACGTTTGAATCGTCTTAGTTTTATTGACAAAGCGACTTACTAGGTGAAATAGAAGTAAAGGTTTGCTTTCGAAAAATTGTTAAATAATAATAATAAATTCTTAAATATTTAAACAACATAAATATGTCAATAAAAACATATTTCTCCGTTTGCATTATTGGTGTATCCTTTTTTATTGATTTAACCATAGGAGTTTACGATATATTGGTTTATTTTTTTGGTATCGTACTCTTAAACTAGATTAGTTTGTTCGGACATTGCACAACCTCTTAGACAATGACAAAAGTTATGTTAGTAGTGGTATTGATAAATATTTCAGTTAAAAATAACTAACACTAATTAGTTAAATGTATCATAATACAGTCAACTTTTAACGAAGTGTTCACTTGGTCAATCTAAACTATTCGTGCGATTAAATTTATATAGACCTTGACGCTCTAATGTCAGTTAAAATAGTAAAACATCTCCCCGGCAGGGAATCGAACCCCGGTCTCCCGCGTGACAGGCGGGGATACTTACCACTATACTACCGAGGATGATACGAATTTGATATAAAATGAGAATCTTATAATTTCAATGAAATTCTTATTTCCAACAATCATTATCCACAACACTGTTTTGGTTTCATTACCAGATCAGCATGATGGCACCAAATAATTCACTGTTATCTGAATCCCTTAAACTTTTACATATACGTCCACTCATCACGTATTCTACCGGCAAACAGGAATATTAAGTAGTTTTGGTTGCAGGTTTGAAGGACTAGTGTCACTATAGAGACAAGAGATATGACGTCATAGTTCTCCAGGTGGTGGTGAAGATCACTTACTATCACGGTTAACCAACTACCAAATTGAATTTAAAAAAGTCGGTATTTTCCATGTAACATTTATATATACCGCCTCCAAATATTCCTAGCGCCGATATATTTATAATGTCACGTGTATCGTGAGGTCGAGAGGGCAGCTGTTACTTTTATGCTCATCGGTTCGCTGCCTCGCCAACCCTATTGAGTCGGCTATGCTTCTTCGCTTCTTATATCTATACATACACACAGTACACTGTATTGTTGTGTTCCGGTTAGAAGGGTGAGTGAGCCAAGGTAATCACAGGCACAAGGGACATAACATCTTAGTTCCCAAGGTTGGTGGCGCATAGGTGATGTAAGGAATGGTTAATATTTCTTACAGCACCTTTGTCTATGGGCGGTGGTGACCACTTACCATCAGGTGGCCCATAAGCTCGTCCGCCAACCAATGCCATAAAATTAAAAAAAAAAAACATAATTCCTATATACTATGTTATGTTATTTCAGACTTTGAAGCTCGCGGCTTATATCTGACAAATTTATATGAATTAAAGTAAACTTAACTAGTTATTCTGTTCAACTGCAACGTGCGACGGTTCTTTAAATAATATCTAATCTAAAAACAATTTGTAAAATATATTTACTGACAATATTATCTTCTGATTTCTAGTACCTATAATATATTTTTGATGTATAATATATGTCCTCTTGCTCTCCTGCAATCTGTGGGAGTGACGTCATGAAGAGGGACGGAAGTGTGTAACAGGAAGTCGATAAAGCGCGCGCTATTTACTATGACCAATGCGCGCGCTATGCTGGAGATGCTAGGGATGGATAATCTTGCTTATTACTAAGGTGAGATGCTATACGTCATACATGACTACAGGAAGAGCCTTAGGCATAGCTTTTTAAATTAAGTAATATTGAGATTAAATAAGAATAATAAGTCATAAAATCGTTAAAAAAAATAGTTTCATTCGATCGAGTAAAAATCTTGGAAGAGGCTTTTGTAAACTTTGGAAGCTAAGATGTTACGTTTCTTGTGCTTGCAGTTACACTGGCTCACTCAAACCGTAACACAACAATACTAAGTATTGGCGGTAGAATATATGTTGAGCTGGTGTTACCCAGACGGGCACAAAGACTAACCACCAAGTAATTACTACTTATATATATATATTATATATACTTATTATTATACTAATTTCATGTTTGTCTAAGGTCTATGAGCGGTGGTGACCACTTACCATCAGGTGGGCCATTTGTCCGTCTACCTGCCTATATCATAAAAAAACTAAACTATTTATATTATGTAAAATAAATAAGAGGCATTAACTCTATTAAAATTCAACAATTTCAGTTTTATTATGTAATTAGAGTCGTAATTCGACTAGAGGCCAGTTTATGAGAAAAGTTCAGAGTCTGGATGGCTCTTCACACCCAGAACAAACATCTCCAAAGCCGCTTAGATTCAGAATCGACATACTATATCTAACTTTATACAAGCTATTTCAACTTTTAAAACTTTTCGTATTTCGTCTACTAATTGGAATTTTATAGTTTTATTTAATTCAAACCCGAATGGATACATATAAAAAGAAATATTTAAACTTTTTATTAATATAAAATAAAAATACGAAATACACAATTATTTCATAATTTTATGAAAAATAGTTTCTGATCAATTACTCATAAAACTTAAATAAGCAAGTCATGCGTTAATAACTCTATTCTGTTCAACTAATAACTATAATCAGTTAATACTGATTTTAAAAATCTATTGAAATTTATATATATAAATCTTTATTAATTTTGATTAAGAATTATTAACATTAAGTCCTTAAATATATGCAAATATTAATTAAAAATAATGACTGTATAAATCTTGACCGCGTGGTATGGTAACAAGATCTAAGATATCCGATCCTCTGGGCAAAAAACGAAGCAGCCCTCCTATAACCAGGTGGAGGCAATAAGGCGAGGTGTTATACTTTTAATGAAGCTATATATATATAATTATAATATACACTTATAACAATCTCTTCCTATCCTATCGGGCACGGAGGCCAATCTCGAGCAGAACATTTGTGCACTCTCGTAATTCGATGGCATGCCAAATCCAGTACGACCGGAAGACGGAAAGAGTTCAGGTGCAAAAACAATGGCTTAACGTGCTTTTCGAGACTTACACTTTCGACATCCAGACTTCGGGCTGTTACTGAGAATTTTTCATCAAAAGAACCTGATAACTTTTTATTGGCCTGACCTGGGATTTGAACCCAGGATCTGCGGTCTTATATCTTGCTACTAGATCATGAAGATATAAAGAAATCCTAATTGTGATAGAAGGTTACTAATATTATTTTTTATTTACTTGGTAGGGTTTTGTGAAAGCCCGCCTGAGTAGCTACAACCCACTAATCAGATATTTTATCCGCTTATCAGCAATACATAGTAAAGGTGATTGAGCCCTTATAATTATCGGTACAAGAGACATAATTAAAATCTTACGTCAAAAGGTTAGTGACACATTGGCGATGTCGGGAATGATTAATATTTCGCAAGGCGCCAATGGCTATGGGCGGTGGGAACCACATACCATTGCTATTATCACCAGTGGCCCACATGCCCGTTTGTCTATCAACACTATAAAAAAAGACATAATCTTAATATTAGTAATACTACCGTCCTGGTTTTTTTTAACACAGCGACAGTTTTTCAAGATCACCTAGTCTCTAGCTAATACAGAATATTTTATGGTCTAGTACATTAATAAATAGTAACTGCGCCAAAACCAGTGTAGCCTCTATATCTTCACTCTCAAAATCCGAGGGGACGGCAAATACGAAAAGTAAAGAATTCAGATGCAGGGCTAAAGGCCATATATAAGTACTTTACGGTGCACAGGAGTGTAAACGTTGAGAATTTATACGCCGAGCTACTGGGGTTTTGTCAACAGAAACTTCGAGATTTGCTGTCATACAAGCTAACCAATATAGCAACGAGTAAAATGATATCGTATAATACTGTTACGAACGCGGTGCCTTATGAATTCTAAATGAAGCAAACAATGAGCGCTTTGTAAAAAAATAATTATTTAGAGTAACTGCTAGATCTTTTACTTGGAACTCATACTATCACACTTGAATGCGGGTTGGTGGATGCACATGGAGCAGTTTGTTTTTTTTTTTTCGATCTTTTGCATTTCGCATACGATGAATAAGCACATGAAAGTTCAGTGCATGCATGCCTTGGTTCGAACCCGCAATCATCGGTTAAAATTCGTATGTTCTAATCAATGAGCATCATCATGTCTGTATATATTGTGTAAAAAACGCAAAACTAAACTATACTTATTTTTTCATAAGTTACCATACAATACCAATATTCTTATGAGTAATAGCCATGTAGGTATCCATACGAATATATTGAACAAGATACTAAACTAACAGGTAACTTAGAAATTCAAACACGCATTGGTGCTCATCCCATATCTATTACTGCTCTAGTATATAAGCACTGTAAACACTTCAGTAATTACTATGCAGTAATAATCTGAACACGATTGTTAAGACTCAACTTCCGCACGACCCATAGAGCGTAGATAATAGATTATTTATACAAAATTATTGTGGAAAGATTTTCTACTAATGGAAGACATAGCAATGCCTTCAACGCCATGTATAAAATGTGTTGTGAACGCAAATTAAGAACCAGCAATCATCGTCAATCTTAATTTTCTAAGCAATTAGCCTTTTCGATTCTGCAAAAACAAAATATAAAACCATAACAATAAATTACAATCTATACAATAAAAGCGTCCGCAAAAAATTGAATCATGATACATTAGCAATCATCCCTTCAATCAGTTTCCGAAATCCGCGGCCATTAATAAGAGCCACAATCCTGCGGACTGGATTGTCGATTTGACGTCGCTCGTCGTTGGCTAATGACCCCTTAATTGGAAGCCTCATTGCATGTCTAATTGCTGAGGCAATTATCCACTTCATTTCACATGCACGTCGCGCTCGATGAAAGATTTAACACAGGACCGTTTTGTTTAACCCTGAAAGACCTAACTTTGATATCAGTCATTGTCTATTCGTGGTTTTCTTAATCAGCCATTTACTTTAGTCAGCTTGTCATGATTTTTGAGATATATACGGTCTTATTTATAATTTAAGTAAACAATGACTCATCTCTTTCTGTCTTTATTGATTTGTTATTAGAGAAAAGAAGACAGCATGCTTTCGATTCTGATTACCCTAATCGACAATTTTATTGGTGGAGCTGATATGTAAGTTTAAAAGATGAGACAGTTCATGTTGTATTGGTTTTTGCGGAAAACATTAATGTTCAAATTAGTAAAACTTTCGCCAATTTATTTTTATAAGCATTTATAGACCAATGTACACTGTACATTTAATATTGGGCTAGATTTTGTAAGCATTACCCATAATAGATGAATAATAATATTGAGTTAGAAAAGGTAATTCCTATAGACAGTTCCTAATTGGTAAGATATTACAGTACTGTTAATCTTGCTACTAAGAAAGAAAAAAGAATTAAAAAATCATTTACTTGACCTAATTCTAGAACGACTAAGCCTTTATAGGTTACATAATTGCGGAGAGCATTTGATCTCTAAAAACTTTATATTCTTGGCTCATGTAGCTCAGATCAAAGAATAAGGTCTAGTAGCTTAAGCCAGCTAAGATATACCAAATAGCAAAGTAATTCTAATCCGAGCTGCGATTGAGACAAACATCTATTTGCATTCAGAAACGTCTGTTACTGCGTCGTAAAAAATGTCATCGCTCATTCGATGTATCTGTAATATATGGTTGAAATAATACCAAACAAAATAAGACCCAAAAGTAAATTATACATATATTGTATACGGACGGGCGGATGGATCACCTGATACCTACTAAGTAATTGCAACTGCCCGCAGACATGGTGGTATTTAGTGGTAGGCTTTTGTGCAAGCCCATCTGGGTAGGTACCACCCACTCATCATATACACTACTGCCAAACATCAGTACTCAGTATTATTCTGTTCCGGTTTGAAAAGTGAGTACGCCAGGTAACTACAGGCACAAGGGACATAATATCTTATTTCCCAAGGTTGGCGGCGCATTAGAGATGTAAGGAATGGTTAATATTTCTTAAAGCGCCCTTGTTTATGGGTGGTGGTTCCCGCTTACCATCAGGTGGCCCATGTGCTCCTCCACCTACCTATGAAATATAAAAAAGATATATATATTGGTAGCTGTAAGAAATATTAACCATTCCTTACATCACACCAAAGTTTCTTGTGCCTGCAATTTTTCATGATTATAATCATATGTAGCATACGCACAACACTGTGTGTGTGTAGATAGCGGCGGCAGACGGGGCACATGAAAGCATATCGAGAGCGTTATGCCGTCGTAGCATACTAGTTTTAAGGGTAAGGCGCGCCAATACATGTTACGTATCAGAAATACTGTTAAATCACAAAAGGAAATTTAAAAAGATACTGGGATTAATGTATTTTCTTAAAACCCTTTTTCAAAAGAGTCCCTATAAAGTTTCATTAGTTTTGAAAGTCATATATTAATGTCTTACTTTTACGCTTCGTTTCTCGTATCACAAAAACGATTGTTTATTGATTAAAATGACAATTCATTAAATATAAAGAAACCCGACACTAGTTAAGTCTATTCACTTGAAGTTGAGAAGTGTTAATTGTAAATTTCACATTATTTCAAAACTAAAACAATCGCGTTGCACGTTTGAAATATGCGATAGCATTTTTACTAAAACGGTCGAAAATCAAAATTAATAAAGTTAGCTACAATTCAATTTCAAATGTAGGCTTAATAGCTCTCGCAATAATCGATTTAAATCAATTTCCAGGTGAGCGGACCGATGTAGGCTACAATTTAATAGAACTAGTTAAAACCGCTTAGTTATTTTCAACTTCGCAGTATTTTTTATGTTTTTATTTTACAATTGAGAAATTTTATACTATAATATATACACAAATAATAATGTAAAATAATGTTCATATTAATGATACTAAAGGTGTCAGAATTTATTGGTAATGGTGGTTAAGGGGACTACATGAGCTAAATGCAAGTTTTATAATGCAAAAAGTATATGATCCAACGCAGTAAACCAAATGAAAAAAATATATGATAATCTTCAGGATACATGCTAGTTATTTATTATTTTGAAAACATAATGTAATTAATTTGATACGATAGTAAAAAAATCACAAAGTTACCTCTAAATAATCTTTTAACAAATAATAACTACACTTATATACATTCAATAATTCTGATTTTTTGTCAGATTATTCTACAAGCAATATACTACTTTACCCCTGTGTCACTTTTTTAGTAAAATCAATAGAATTTTTTAAATATATATAATAATCTTATTTTAGAACAAATAGCGTACGCATGTGTGCGTAAACGCCATGTACAGACTACAGACATTGCCGGCCGAGGCCTGATGCTATACAGACGTGTCGATCTTTTGCCGCATCATTACGTTACGAGATATTTTTTTCTAATTTTAATTGTAAATTCATTGTTTCATGTTTTCTTATAATAAATATTATTCTTTGTTGTAAATAAATATATTAAGTTAAAATAGTGTAGTAGTAATTAGGCATTTGTTTTTTATTATATTATTTGTTATAAATTTTAATTGTATAAAAAACGTTTATCTAAATTAAGCGCCGAACATACATATGAAAGATATTAAAAGGTAAGAGTATTTTATTAGTAAACATATATTTTTTGTTTTTATAAATTATGAATATTGAAAACATCTATTAGAAAAAATGTGCAATCAGTTCGCATAGAATCAGATTTTTCGAGCTATTTTTTAAATATTACGATAGAGTATTTGGTCAAAGTAAGGAAAAAATAAATTGCGAGTTACTACATTCGATCCCCATGAACTCGAAGCAATATGATATTTTTCATTAAAAGTACTATGGGACATATTTAGATACATATTTTTTAAATACATACTTTTATAATTAATAAAAATATAATTACTAGCATATATTTATTTTTTACAGAATAAAGAAAGTCGAAAACAATAACACGGAAGCTATTTATATTGCGTAAGAGTTTAATTTTATCGATTTTGTTTATAATAGGAATTAAAGTTATGTATGAACTAATTTTAATAATAAAAAAAAAGTAAAGTCGTAATAAAAAAAAATTTAATTGTTGTGAACCAGAGAACTAGAATATTTAGAAGTGTCGTTTGTACGTAATTCAAAAATTTTATTTTTTTTGTAACGTCCGCCATATTGGATTGAATATGGCAGCAATTCATGAATCGTGGTTTGTCATCGAGACTAAATATGTGTGCCAACTTTCAGCTCCATAGCTTCAGTGGAAGTGGGTGTAATATTGATTGCAAGATTCCAGGACATATGTACTGTATGTACATATGTCCTGTATCATACATACAAGTGAAATTAAATAAAAGATTTGAATAAAAAAATTAACACTTAATGTTGATTTTTTGTAGTACCAAATATAAATAAAAATATTTTAAATTTAATTAAATCAGTTTTATTTTTTAATCATTTTCGAGTAACAGTCAAAAGCAATATAAATAATTCTAATATCCTATATATTTTTATGAGATTTATGATTAAACCTAGTATGATTAACCTAGTTAAACAATGATTCAACCAAATCGACGCGACGACATTTTTTTCTAGTAAATATTTAGATGTTTTTTTTTTAATTGACTATATATTTTTTCTTTGTGAGCCGATATTAATAAAACGAACAAACACTACGCTATTAGTTACCCCACGGTTACTACACTAAAGATTTTGAACACTTACGATTTTATTATATAAGTAGATTATCAAACTTTTATAAAATGTTAAAAATTGGTATGTTTTAATATTTAGTATAAGAACTAATTGTGGTATATATATATAATATAAATAAAAGAAAAAAAAGATTAAAACTAATTGTCTATTTTATTGTATACAAAATAAAAATAAAAATATTGTAAGTTTAATTGAATCAGCTTTATTTTATAATCATTTGTTAACTAACATCGAAAGAAATAAAAACAATTCTGTTGTCCTATCTATTTTTTATGAGATTTATGATTGATCTTACTTCGCTCAGTTTGGCGCCATCTATTAGAATATTTGGGCGTAACCTCATTACCTCGCTTAACCATTAGTTCACGGGCTTGCCATTTTTGTCGATTTTGTAAGTGTGTGCGTGCGATTCTCAAGGGCTCTTAGCTCTTTTAGTCCTCTTAACTAATCAATTATTCCCCCGGTTCATTTTGTGTCTGTTCTCCAGTTTTTAGAGTAAGCGAAAGTTAAAGAATAAATAATTAAATGAACAAAACTCATTATTAAATAGTACTTCTTTCTAAATAGATTTCTAGGTAATATGAAATATAATATTTACAAATATATAATCCTGGACTGATCTTCGTCCACGGCGGCCAAAGTCAAAGACTACCCAGGCGGGTTTGCTCAAAGCCAACTTACTGGTAGAGCTTTGTACAAGCCCGTTTGGGTAGGTACCACCCACCTATTAAATATTCTGCCGTCTAACTGCAATAGATACGTAGTATTGTTATGTTCCAGTTGGTAGTGTGAGTAAGCCAGTATAAATACAAGGGATATAGCACCATAAATCCCAGGGTTGGTAGTACATTGGCGAAGTAAGGAATGGTGAATATTTCTTACAACGCCTATGTTGTGACCACTTATCAGGTAACCCAGTATATATGTATATAAAAAAAATTAGAACGCTCACAACGGTCTCTCTATTCTTTCACTGTCACAGTCTAAGGAATGGCAATCCAGAACAAAGTTAAGGGGCATGACCATCCGCTTTACGTGTTTTCCTAAGTGCTAGAACGTAACATTGCCAACTTCCCAACTCCTGCCTGTCACTGAGAATTTCGTTACAAAAAACTCAATTACTTTTATTAGCCCGACCCGGGATCAATTAAACTTTTACTGGGAATGTGTACCCAATCCATGATATAAAATAAAATACTCTACGATTTTTTGTTCAATAAAAGCATTTTGATTAAAATAATAAATACCAAACATTTCTATTGCCATACCGACATACTTCAACTTCATGTGGATTAGATTTCATGAATATGGCTTTACTGGTTCCAGTTTTACCTGGAAATAAATTAAATAAATAAAACATAGAAATCGGTTCATTGGTCATGCGTAGGTACTCAATCAAATACTCTTTATTGTACACCAAATAAAAAAAAAACAAGCGATCTTTTCCAAAAAACCTTTGGTTATAGAACTTTACCCAGCGGTGCGCAACTGTACATACTTTCATAGTGGTGACCTAAAAGAACTATTTGGTTTGCGAAATGATTTATGAATAAATAAGATGCTTAGTATCCTTAACAGAGACAATTATCCGAAAAAAGAAATATTTAACAAAGTTGCGAGATCCTTTCTGGAGCAACATTATTGATGATATTTACCTGCCTGTTTTACTTAAAGCTATTTGCATTATGTCTAGGAAAATATTTCTCAATTCATGCTTATGAATACATTTATTAAATTAAAACATTTTCTCAGCCCTTCCGTCAACCACAAGTTTTTTGGTCGCTTTCGCGCATAGCCCATGAAGACGCTCCGAAAAAGTCGTTAACCGGCCGGTTTGTTACAAGCACAATATATGACAAAAAATAGTGTCTCGCAGTATCAGATAAATTACTTTCTATACCTATAAGTACTGTCGGCCTATACACTTGAATTTAATCTATCTATTAATAGTCAAATACCACTCGAGCAGAAATATCTCAAGAAGACCGACGCCTGTTTGTGCTTCCAAATTAATATGAGATACACAATCTGTGTATATGGAAGAATATAAATAAATCTGTTTATCCAATACCATACAATACAGCTTCAATGTAAATACATTTTAGGAGCAAACTAAACCCACGGAATTCATCTCACGTTTGATTCGCGCTTGAATCTCACCAGCAATATTGAATATTTTTGTCGCTGAATCCTCCGCATTTATTACGTGTTTGAAATCGATAGAAAATGTGGACAATACATACGACACGGTTATATTACAATCCGTCTTCAGCTCCATCGACCAATTACAATTCAGATGAAAGTAAAATCAAGAAATTTCATTTTAAATATTTAGGGTATTTGCACACACATCATTCATCTCTATGTATAAGTTTGTTTATAGTTCATGTAGAAACTTTATTATACATGGCCCTTATTTGTTCGAAAATCGTCTCATCAAAAGTTGTCTGGAAGAGATTCCTACAGCAATAATACTGCCTTTGTACAGTCGTATCTCATCGTTATACCTCAATTTTAAGCTAAACAAAAGTTGTATACAAATCTATTCTATAATCTGCTATTTATAAAAATATTTTTATTGACACAAAGTTTTACTGACTTCACTGGTCCACTATATAACGGTGAAAATGTCGATATTTAAAAAAGGAACGTCTCTGTTAATTTTGTTTTAGTTATAAAACATGTTCAATGGAAATGGTAATGTTACGTGTGCCAACAGCCGCTGCCAAGAGAGGCGTTATCCTGACATATATTTACGAACATTTATGACATCAAATATTTTAATTCACTACAACTCGTAATCCAATATAATAATTTAAATAATAAAAGAAAGTTATGTCCAACAAAAGTCCCACAATTGGCCTAATTCCTTCTCTCCTTTATTTTTTAAAGGAGAACGTTATCTCTTCCACTTCTCCAATGCGGATTTCTGCAATAATGTGGAGTATATTTTAATGCTGGTTTCTTAAGAATATTTTCTTACACCGCCGAGCACGAGATAAATTATAAATACAAATGAAGCATATGAAAATTCAGTGGTAGTTGTCCAGGCTCGCACGCAGGATCGATTACGATTCCCGTCTTCTAACCACTGGGCCATCGCAGCTTTAGGACAGCATTTAAATAAATTGACATATTATTTGCTACTAATTTTTAACAAATATATATTAAATCTATTTGCTGAATCTCTAAACGAAAATACTTTGTCAGATTAAAAAATAACGTAGACAATGATTTAGCAATTATTACAATAAACATAAAATAATATATACACAGATTATCTAAAATGATAAAGTCTTCATAAAAATTTTAATACTGTTATTGTTGTTTTAAGAATAAATTATCTTAATTACGTTTATGTCCTTCTCCTCGAAAGGGAGAGGCTTTTGCTCAACAGTGAGACATTAATACGCTGTTATTTTAGGAGTATGTCCATTCGGAGTTTGGGTTTCGGATTTTCTATTATGCGATCAGGTCGTTTCACAAGCAAAATATACGTCTCACCCCATAAATAATACAAGCTTCGAAGCGAGTTATCCAATCCGGTATCTCGGTCTATCCTAATTCAATACGGCTTAGTTTCAATCGGCCGACGCGACGTGACAGGAATTGGACGGGTTGCGCGACGCTACGTAACGCGGACGTAATCGACTATGGCTCAAGAGCCCCGCCTCACATGACTGTTTCCGTTGCATTGTCAGCGATGTAAGTCAAACTTCAAGGTCAAATTTAAGGTGACAGAGTAAAATTTGTATGTATGTGACACAAAATGGTCTTACTTCTGTAACGTGTTGAAGGTACCACGCAATTTTTGGATACCGCACATAATAAAAAAATATTGAATACTTATAAACGAGTACTATGTATCGCAGATGACATTGGCGAAACAATCTGTGCCCTCTCGGCACAAACAAAAGCTAAATAAAAAAAAAAGAGTAGTACGTAAATTCCTCCATCATTATTCACAGTATTTCAAACTAAACACCGTCTGTCGTCAATGAAATTCGTATCATAAACTTTATTAAGCCGTTTGCCAAAATTTACATTACAATAATAAACGTTAATAAGGTTTTTAGTAAATATCCTTGAGGGTTAATTTGTAGCTTCATAAAGTGCTTCGTAAAATGAAGAATAGCAATACAGTCCTAAATAAATATATCCTAAGTTAAGCTAAAAACCTTTTAAGCTTAAACGTTGTAATGTATATGTTCCAGTTCTATTCTTATATTATAAAGCTCCAAGATTATAAAACAAAAGGCAGACGGGGCGGGCGGATCTTTGTAGCCAAGCAACGAAAGCGATTACAAATTTCCAGCAGTGTGAAACGATGTTAATACCTCAATAATTAGTAATAATTAAAATAACAACACTTTTAACACATTCAAAAAAATACGTGTCTATCCACACTACATGGAATTTCTATTCGCTTTCGATTTTGTATTCGTTTTTTTGTTTTAGTATAATGTTTAGCATACTCCGCCTGTCTGTTATTTTATAATCTGAGATAAAGCTTAAAAGTTTATACGATCTTACTCGGTAATCTTATAAATAGGGTGCACATTTCACAGATATGATCCTAGCCTATCAGTCTAGTCCCCGTTTCTAAGACATGTATTACGTATGCGGCAAAGTTAGATATGATGGGAAAGCCGCTTCGAAGATTAATACTACGCAATTTCTTGAAAATAGGTACCGCTATTTTTTTTTTTTAATACTATATCATTTTATTGAGGAAAATAACACTACTTCACTCTACGACCTTAAGGAATGAGACTATGACCTCGAAATTCGATCAATGTATAAACTTTATGATGCAGGCCTTAGGTACTTTTTGTATTTATATTATAATAATTTTAATGATTAATATTTATTCTAAAGCCTTTACAATAAACTATTTAGTCGTTTTCTTTAAAATTGTTATTAATAATTCGTTGTGATTTTGTTTTTTTTTTTTTTAATTATAAATATGCGTTCTGTCAAATGGACCACCCGAAAGTAAACGGTCACCACTACCCATAAACATTGAAACTGTAAGAAATATTAATAGTAAAGTATAGTAAAGTATCTTACACTGGCTCACTCACAACTCAAAACGAAACACAATAATACTGATTTGTAAAAATAGTTTTGCTATGTATCCGTAGAACATGTGATATGGACCTACCGAGGAGGGCTTGCATTAAGGTCTACCACCGAGTAAAATCTTTGAAACATCATATTGTGAAAATAAAAAACATATTATCAATGAAGCTAAACTTATAAGCCCATTCAAAATTAAACCAATATTTTCCGAAGTCAAAATAAATATTACAATGATGATAATATTAGTGTATGTTCATGCACTGTCATTTGGTATAATTTGGTTCAATTTAAGTTCGAAATTATTAATGCAAATACCTCCCAATGTCACCGAGCCTGAATTCGGTCCAGAGTCGCGACCACCAAATATAAATCGGTCGAAATTATTTCCACTTATATATCAATTAACTTTATAATGAACTACACGTTGAGAATTGCATTATTTGTGAACTAGTGAAAGACATTAAATAACATGTATATACCTAACAAATGACTTCGTTAGTGATTATTATTTGGTTTGTGAATAGAAACCGATATCGCTAGTGCAATGGTTAATGTAAAAGATCGCAGGATCCGATCCTGACCCTTGAGCTGTAGTCGTCCCCACTCCTAACACAAACTTCAAGCTTAATTTGACGGGTAAATACGAGTATTAGTAATTCCTTATACTGGGTCAGCGCTACTATATGGATGGCCCAGTGGTTAGAACGCGTGCATCTTAACCGATGATTTCGGGTTCAAACCCAGGCAGGCACCACTGAATTTCCATGTGCTTAATTTGTTTATAATTCATCTCGTGCTCGGCGGTGAAGGAAGACATCGTGAGGAAACCTGCATGTGTCTAATTTCAACGAAATTCTGCCACATGTGTATTCCACCAACCCGCATTGGAGCAGCGTGGTGGAATATGCTCCATACCTTCTCCTCAACGGGAGAGGAGGCCTTAGCCCAGCAGTGGGAAATTTACAGGCTGATTATGCTACTATTCTTTTAAAATAATAATAATATTTTTTATCACACTATATTCCTCGAAAATATATTATATAAAAATACGTAAACTTTTCATATAGTCTGAATCTAATACTAACAGTGCAATAAAACGCATTGCATTCCAGAGAGGTATTTTCACCTTATCTAGGTACAAATCAACGGAATTGCAATTTAACAAATAGGAACGCATTGAAACGAATTGTAGCATAATAGCATTCTTGACATTCTACGCGGTCAGCATTTGTACGGCAGCTTCTAATATTGATTTATATTTGTTTTGCTTAGTTTTAAATATAATAAATTTTATGCAATTAATATTATAATATTCGATTATATCAAAATAAAATATTATTTATTCATGTAGCTACCACCGGTTCGGAAAGTAGATTCTACCGAGAAGAACCGGAAAGAAACTCAGTAGTTTTTTCCGCCATTTTAAATACAAAGTATGTCAGCAAAGCACAGTTATTTACAATTATTTTTTACATCATGCCTAGAAAGCATATCATCAATAAATAATATGTCCACGCCTTTTATGAAAGTAAGAAAATGTTTAAGATATTCAACAAAGTTTCGGCTTTAACAAACATGCAGAAATAATGTATCAGATTTGTAAGGCCGCTCGTTTACGCTCACAGTAATTAATGTAATGTACGCATTTACGCTTTCAGACGACATCTATAGAAAAAAATATAAAAAAAAGAGCTTGAAGCTCCGACTCCCCGCAGAATGATCCAAAAAGTAACCTAGAAAGAACGACCGGTATAGCGCAACTATTTCAAAGACAATTTTAAATGCTGTATTTTTAAATATTTCAAGCTGGCGTCCATTTCGTAAAAACGGATTTTTTTTTACTGTGTTCCATTTTTAAATTGATGTAGATAAAAACAGGACCATCTCCATCATTCATTCGTAATTCTATTTACAAAACAAAGACACAATGTGGGTTACCATATTATAGGAAATTGAAACGTAATTTAAATGAATTTTTGTATTAAAAATATAGTGCCTGTAGTTACACTGGCTCACTCACACTTCTAACCGAAACTCAACAATATTAAAGATTGCTGTTTAACGGTCGAATGTTGTGAATAAATACTTTTACCCTCTGAAGTTTGACATTATTTGCCTTATTAGGCTTCTGAATATTATATCATTATAAAGTTGTATATCTACATCGTATACTTTTATACTTTTAATTATTATTATTAAATAAATTGAACAAGAAAGAAGTGAGTAACAAGAGTCAGCGGTGCCCGAGAGAACTCAAATTTCAAGGCTGAGTCTACTCGCCCCCACGCCCGGTGACACTGTAAAGGCCAGTAGGGCCAAAAGCAAAACTACACACAGATATAAAAACAAAGTCAGCGATGTAAGAGAGTAAGGCTGGATCCATACCTACTATAAGGTCAATCCCGGTTCGTTCGCGGTCCGATCTCGGTCTAAGTATCGACGACGACCAAATTAAATCAATTTAAATAAACGTTGAACGCTTTGATATTGAAATAAATTAATATAAAAAAAAAACAGTTCAAAAATATTACTGTGATTTTAAAAATTATCATTTTAGTTGAAATGTTTTTCGGATATTCTCGTATCAAATATTCAAATCGACGCTGGGACAGTGCGGTGTAAATTTACACAAGGATGGAAATCAAACAACATCTGTTTACGGTCTATTGACCCGCTTTTTATCGTGCTGGATATTGACTTTGATGGGCCAGTGATTTATAAAACCACGTACATAGAATGTGGACTGCTATATCTATTCTGAACAAACTACCCGTCCCGACTTTGCGTGGCTACAATAAGGGTAGGCATAAAATGTAAATGTTATATCATCATTCATATAATATTACTCTATTGTTTTACGTGACACGCCAGTAAAACTGACATCTTCAACTGTAATACGAGTAAAAAATCCACCTAATCCTTCATCGTAGAACACTCCGTCTAATGGTGAAATCTTTATGAAAATACATTTAGTAGTTGTTGAATTGATCGCATTTAGACAGACGGTTTCTTAGTATTTTCAATACATGTTAAAAATAATAACTTATGAGATACTTCCATATACATATAATAAAATTCGAGTGTCGGTTTGTTATATTATAATAACCGCGTTTTATTAATGCATATGTATATATATATACACGGTACATATACCAAAATAACATTTTTTACAATTTTTGTCTGTCTGTCTGTTTGTTCCGGCTAATCTTTGGAACGGCTGAACCGATTTCGACGGGATTTTCACTGGCAGATAGCGGATGTAATAAGGAGTAACTTAGGCTTAACTTTAACTTACTTTTATTTTAGAATTATATATAGAATAAAAATAAAATCACGCTACAATATCCAAATAACTTAAATTCAAACAACGCGCACGAAGTCGCGGGCACAGCTAGTTTAATAATAAATTTTCACGTAAGGAGAAAATTTGATTCATTTACAACGTTCCTATGTACAACGTTTATTATTTATTCGTGTATTTTTTTTTATAAATTCATTTTATATCCCTCGATTACTATATATCACATTTTCTGGGAATCCATTATGGCAACACTTTTTATTTACTCAAATAATATAACAATTTAAACAAATAAGACGTTTATGTTTTAAAACATATGTAGTAAATATCGATATAATATAAATGTTACGTAATATCATAATTCAATAAATTAGGTAAAATTTGCGCTGACCGCAGGCCGAGCGTACTCGAAACACGCTTTGTTGTAAAATTAACTCCAAACAGGAGTGCGCACGAACGCTTACAAACAATACAGACTCGCAGATGGCATAGTACTAAACACAACAGGAGATAACATAAGTTACTCGTGCATATTGCAGAGAATATTTGCTTATTTGTACAATTCTTTGCTTCAAACTGCTGGTTTTAAAACCTTTACCATTTATAACAAAACCAACAAGAAATACGAGGTATCTTGTATATGAACACTAAATACACCAAATAAATTTGATAAAATCTTTTAGAAAAATCTTACTGAACTGTTTTATCTATAGAAGATGTTAAATATTTATTTATTTATGGAAATCAACAGAAATCATATAAGATATGTTGACATAAAAAACAGTATCTAGAAAATATTGTCAATTACAATTTCCCATCTTTTTATACAAATTAATTGTGAACAAAAGAAACACACAATCATAATATAAAAATGAAAATAAACCGACCAAGTTCGAGTAAAACTCGCGCACGAAGGATTCAGTACCATATAAAAAACCGTATAAAAACTGCAAAAAAATCATGCCATAAGTATTTCAATATATACCAGTAAAATACCACACGTAAAAGTAAACCAATAAACATACTACACAAAAATGTTATAAAAATGTTTCATATACATTTTAGGGTTAATTTAAAACTCTTTCTTCCTTTCGTACCTTCAAACGACTTTTGTTTCCTAGAGATAAATAAAAAGTAGAAATATAAGGTAACGCTGAGGTAAAACGCAATAGTAAATTCCACAGAGGAAGAATAAACGGTCGGACAGACCATGTTTATTAGTTAATAAAAAATAAAAATGGTAGTACAGCACTTGCTCTAATTAAACGTGTGCATTTAGTATTAAGCAGCACCTGCACTATGCGGCGACCCTACAAATTAAAACTTGGATTCACTGCCTCCGCGAATCCCCTTATTATCAAGGTTACAATAAACAAGAGATACTGGTACTGGTATTTCTGAACTGACTATATTATTATTTTGTTTAAACTATACCTTCATTGACTTTTGGACCTGGCATGTAGAAAAATAGTTGGCATCAATCAATCAAAACATAGGTAATTGCATCTGCATAAATTAATTATCTTTATTAAAAATATCTTTAATAAAAACTAAATTAATTTAGTTTTTTTTCCTTAAATATTTCAATTGATTTGCAATCTGCCCCTTCCTTTTTAATATTATAAAGCGTCCCTATATTTATCTCTCCTTTTTCTATGTACTGTCGCCTCAAGGAGAGGGATACACGCAGCAATATATAATATAATATTATGATTTCTGCCCGCGCAAATGCACCTACACACTCACTAGGGTAATACAAAAAATACATGTACTCGAAATACAGTTCTTCGAGTTTAGTTCTGACAATTGGTTAGCCCATATCTTTTCAATATACAATTTCGAACTATTTATAAATCAAACGAGTTGTTCAAATGCGATATCATCGAAAAACCTCAACAAAATACAAAATTTAATGTTTAATATTTCGTTTTAAAGTGAGCGCCGTTACATCCTAGTTATATTACTCATTTAGAATTTATACCACAGACAAGTCACTCTCAAGTTATACCGGGAACTGTTAAAGACGGTATTACTTTGTTAGCTAATAGGATTAATGTTTTGACAAATTTGACGATGAAGATTGAGAGAAAATTGTGGCTCTCGACGATAAATACTTAAACGTTTCTCGAATGAAAGCCAGTTGTGTTATGCATAATTTATAAGTTGAATAACTAGCTTTTGAAAGCGGATTTGTTTGTGGATTTATATATATAGCTGTTACATTGTACAGTTATGAGACCTCTCTAGTATCAGTTCAAGTTCAGCTCGTTTCCTTTTAAGATATTTGAATTTCAATTTTATTCAAATGTTAAAGCCAATTTTATAATACGATCACTCTGTTTTTCACTGACTTAAAAAAGGGAGAGTTTTTCAATACATCTATATTTAAAACACATTATATGTATGTTTTTATTAATCTCCCATGCTTACAAGGGTTAATTTAGGAGATTCAGAGCTACTGTTCCGGGGTCCCCGGGTCCCCACAAGAAAAGGTCCAAATTGAAATGTTATAAACAAAAAAAAACACAATTCCGACGAGTAAACACATATAATTTAGTATATGCACTTGTTTTATTTTATTATAAATTATTTTATAAGGTGTTAAAAAAAATCTTACAATATATTAGGAAATCTCAACATCGGTTCACGAGCATTCAAAGCCGTATTTAGAGCTTTCGTGTGATGTAAGGAATGAATAATATTTCTGACAATGGCAATTTCTATAGGCCGTGATGAGCACTTACAATCAGGTCAGGTCCATGGCCAGATTTTCGATAAATGCCTGCTAACCGCAAATGCTATTATACTTTTGCTGTATGCTAGGAGCGTTGTGATTTTTATTATTAAATAAACTTTTTTATTAATGATGATGAAGTCATCTTGACAGATTTCAGTCCTGGCGGTCACGGCGGCCAATCTCAAGGGAGACTAGCCAACTCCGTAGGACATATTATATAGTTCACAAGTGTGAGCAAACAAGTGCACTCAATATTCCCAAACTCTCGTAATACAATGGGACAGCCAATTCAATACGACCGGAGAGTTCAGGCGCAGGACCAACCGCTTCAACTGCTTACCGAGGCACGGGAGCGTACTTACTTTCAACTTCCAGGCTCCAGGCTGTTACTGAGAATTTTTCGTTTGGAAAATCCATCTGGAATCAACAGCCTTATATCCAGCCACTAGACCAACGCAGAGAGACAGACTAGGAAATTTCCTACCTTTAGATACATGTTCATCGAATTTTAAATCGAACCACTTCCAATGCACTAAAAACCTTAACAACTAAGATGTTATGTTCCTAATTGTTTTTATAACAACACGGACTCACTCACCCTTCAAACCAAACCAAAACAAATTATTACTTCTCTGCGGATATTTCAATAGAGTAACACAAAACAGATATTAAAGAGCCGAGAGTTTCATAAAAAATCACAATTAGATGAGGTTCTTCTCGTGAATCTGATATAAAAAGGTGAAACAATTTTCAAAACATACTTCAATTAAATACTTTTATTCAAATAGCCTTTTGAATATCCGTTTTATTTCAAATTAAATTGAAATACTTCCATTAGAAAACGACTTGCAGAATAAAAACGTAGGTACTCAGTAACAAAGATAACTTCCAGAGTTAAAAAAAAGGTGAAAATTAATGTTTTTACATTTAAAATGTTATTTAAGAATATTTCATAAAAGATTTTTTTTTCAACTCGCAATTAATTTCAGCCATTAATTTTACTCCTACATTTTGAAAAGACTATTTTATACAAAACTTTTGCTTTGAAATATCTTTAATGCCGAATGCAGTGAAGATTTTTTTCAATCTCTTTTACAGATGTTCACTAAGCCATACATTAATTATGATTATAATTTGTGATTTAATTAATAAATATACGTCAATATTAGGTATAAAGGTTCGTCAATTAACCGGCTAAATCAAATCAAATCAAATCAAAACATTCTTTATTTACTTATGCTCATAAAACACTTTCGAATCATCGCGTTACGGTTTTGAAATAAATGAAAGATCATTTATTCTTTTATACGGATTATTCATTTATAAATTACTAGCTGGGCCTGCGGCTTTACTCACGTGAAATTTATAAAATTTTACCTATAGACCACTAACCGTCAATCCTTCCCCCCATTTTACCACCTCAAGGGGTGAATATAAAAAGTAGGCTTATTCTTCCCTTACTTCAATTTAGTTCAGTGGTGAGCGGGACTCAAACTATCTCCACACCAAATTTCATCTAAATCGGTTTAGCGGTTTCAGTATGAAGAGGTATAACACAGAGTTACTTACGTATTTGTGATATAACTATATATATATAGAATTGGGATTAAAATTTGTATACCCTGCATGTCGATTCGGTCTGCCTACCTATTACCTACATAAAAAAAAAAAAGAAAACAAAAAAAACTAAACCATTTCCACGTATTTTGTCTCGAATAAAACTGACAACAGATGATTTTATTGTATAAAAAAACTTATTTCGTATAAAATTAAAGACACTTAAGATATTCAAAAATCTACATTGTACAGACGCTTTTTAAAATGCCTCCTAAATAGACTTAAGTAAATTGTCGTAATTGATCTTTTATATGTACTGCAATCCATATAATCCTGTCAATTAATATCAACGCATTAAATTTCCACTTTTAATATGTCTAATATGTACTTTGAAACCGATCTGTAAATGTATAAAGCAAATCAAATAAAAGCATTACGTAGATGCCATATTTTTAAATCCGGGAAACTCAATAAGTTTGGAAAGTTCTAAATTTTAATTATTCAACTCTTGCTGAGCTAAAAGAAAACATCGTCAGGAAACCTGAACCCGAAGCCCTTTACTACCGATAAAAACATTTTTATTTATACTGGTTTATAATATCGATGAAAATATTAGTACCGAGAGCATTATTTGTAAAATATCATAAAAATACCAGTACTGAAACATGACTTTTAGTAATTTAAATGAAAAAAATAAGATTTATTTTAATTATAATTTGTTAAAAAAATATATGTTTTAGTGAATAAAAACTAAGTCAATAAAATAAAATCAAAAACACTTTATTCAAGTAGACTTTTACGAGTACTTTTGAATCGTAATTTTACAGAATTTAAAAGACTGGTTAAAAACTGAAAATCAACTACGGAAAAATTCGCCCTCTGAAGCGTTTACGTATGTACGTACGAGTCCGATACAAGAAAATATCCTTACTGACATTGTTTTCTATAAGCTATTCAATACTTATGTTTAATGACAAATATTATTACTATTAGGTATATGTGGGATAATGTTCCTCATTTATATCTGTATAACTTTCCAGCTTCATACGATGCATCAATTTGACGACCTCCGTGGTCGAGTAGTGTGTACACCGGTCTTCATAGGTACGCCACTCCGATGTCCCGGGTTCGAGTCGATATAGAAGATGTTCATTATTTTTCTATGTTGTCTTGGGTCTGAGTGTTTGTGGTACCGTCGTTACTTCTGATATTCCATAACACAAGTGCTTTAGCTACTTACATTGGGATCAGAGTAATGTATAAGACGTTGTCCAATATTTATTTATTTATCAATGCAACAGGATTCAGTTATATAACGTGCTAAAGTACTGGTGGTAAAATATTTTAGTAGACTTCCTCTGCACTCATGAATTGATCAAATTATATAACAATTGTATGATTTAAAAAATTGAATATTAGTAAAAGCACTGAAAATATTTGCCTCGAATATCTAACTAGTTGATAATAACCGGTTCTCAATGTGGTCCATTAAGGCAGCTAATCGGGCGCTGAGCCAACTCTTCCGGTACCGAACGATTGCAAAAATAAAATGGCCAATAATCCACGTACCTAGTGCATTAATTATTTATCTGTGCAATGCAGTCTCGAAGGAGCATACATTTTGTTCTAAAAATATATCTATTAATATTTTCTACTCTAACATTGCCTTAATTCTAAAAATACTAACCTAATTGTGTACAAGAATATTTTATATTTACTATTTCACGGTATGAAATTTGTAAAGCAAGGTTTACAATTATCAAAAAATTGTAAAATGGTTTGTTGTTTGAAAATAAATAAAGACTAATCTTTATTTAAAATCTCATTTTTAATTAGATAAAACTAATTTCATATAATAGACTGAGAGCCTATTATATAATATAATATTTATACTGTTATTATATATCCCAAATTAAGAGGACGAGAATCAAAATAATCCACCTTCATAAGGACAGCTAAGAAACTTTTATGTGGTCTGCCTGCACCTTAGAACCGACCTATGTGTCTGCCTTTGTAAATATATGTATATAATAATAGTATAAATATTATATATATATATATATTTTTATATATATAAAATATATAGGCTTTGCTGAAATGACGTAAATTTGTATCAAATTTAGGTACCTTTGAAATTATAAAAATATAGTAGGAACCGGAGTAAGTGTCTGCCATTAATTTTTTCTATATTTTTTCTAAGATATTTTAAGATATCAAAATGGCGGACATGCTGCGATCACGTTTTGAAAGTAAATTTTTAAGCTTTTCGACTCCTTCGCGTGCTCAAAAGAACCCTCGATGGGAATAGTGAACCTCCATTTCCCCAACAGCAGGTGAAGCAGTATACCTGACAGTAATATGGAGTTTGATACTATACCGTAAGTCTGCCGATCACTGGCTCTTAGACTTTAAGACTATATTTAAGAAAAATAAGTACGGACTTAATATTTATTGCAGGATTTATAATTTTTTTTTTGTATTTTACTGATATACTCTGTAATAAAATGGTTGAAAAGACTAAATACTGAGTTTTGTGCCGGTTCTTCTCGGAAGAATCTACGTTACGTACCGGTGGTAGTTTTACATTGAATTCTACACTATAACATGATGATTCAAAAGTGCTTTTATGAACATCTTTGAATAAAGAAAATTTTGATTTAATTAAACATGAATATACTGCTATCGTAAATTGTTATAGTTGTTTGTTTTTTCGAAATAACGTTTAAGACACCAATGATATGAATTTTTTAAATATATTTATTTAAAAGATGAAATCAAAATCAAAATCAAAATCTGACTTAATAATTCATCCCCTTCTCAGCTGTAAAGGAAAACATTCATGAGACAAATTAAATTCTCTAAATCTTCAAAAGGAGAAGACGCATTGAAAATTGACATTTTTTTTACGATCGAATGGTAAGTGGTCACAACAGCCTAAATAGATTGGCGCCATACAAAACAGTTTAACCATTCCTTATATCACCAATGCGCCACTGACCTTGGGATCTAAGATATTTTGTCCCTCGTGCCTGTAGTTACACTGGCTCCAGTCATAGTCCTTATAGTCAGACTTACCCTTCAAAGATTACTGCTTGGCGATAGAAAATATGATCAGTGGTTGGTGCCTACGGAGGCGGGTTTCACAAAGTCCTACAACCAAGAGTATACTACCTTAGCACCAGCACACCACCTGTCAAATGTAAAAAGTATATAGTTATTATTAAATTAAATAATAAAAGCTTAATATAACATTTAAAATTATGACCTTTAGTAAAGTATAATAAACAAGTTAGTTTTATTTTTCCAGTGCACTAAAATTTTACATTTAAGAAAATCCCAACGCAAACAGATCACAGAATCAACATATCAAGAATATGTTGTACTTTGAGAGCATTGCCAATCGAAATTCGAACATTTTATTGGCGAATTGTAAGCAAGTGCCAAGTGCCAGCCGCGAGGGCCCAGCGCAGTCACCGAATCTGGCCGTACTCAATCACACCGCTCGTTTGAGTCGCTGCCAACAGTGAATCGGATTTGAGTATTTTAAGACGAGTGCTCACAAAAGGGTAACCTTTCGTAATCTGATTAGATGGAATGAGATAACAGTAGAGGAAATTACAGCTGTAGTTGAAACTTGAAGGAAGATTTTGTATATGTTTGATGTTCGAGAGCTGAGCCGAGTGCCCAAACTTAGGCAGTAGTGAAACACACAAATATATGTTTATTTTTTACTTATTAATATACTTATTTTTAACGAAGGCGCTCTGACGTTACCATTTCTGAAATTTTATTCTTCATAGTATTTGATGTTTCAAGTTAATTTCATTTTATGAATGTGCTTATAATCGATACTTAATGGATTATTTCTGTCCTCCAAATCATAGGTCTGGTATTAACATTGATCATAATTATGTAGTCAAGTAAATACTAAACTTAGCAACTAAACTCGATCATGCTTGTTCCCTGACATTAATACTATGTACCACGCAATTTTTGTCAATGTTATTATGCCAATAAACGTCATTGTTGTTTTTTTTATGTAAACGAACGTGAAATATTAATCATTCCTTACATGTACGATATAATGTCTCGGGTGTCTGTGGTTTCACTAGCTCATTACCCTTCAAGCTGGAATACAATAATATTATGTATTACTGTTTGGTAGTAAGATATCCGACTATATGACTGGGTAGTACATATATAGACTGGTCTGCACAGAGCCTTACCACCAAGTAAAATAATTCTGATTAATTATTAAATTCCTATATTTCGTCTGTTTTCGGTAACAGTGTATACAAGTGCCACAATTTTTGTGACTTGGATCGTCTAAATTGTTGTTTATTGAATGAATATGTCTGTATAATTATATTAAATTAACAGTCTGTAAATTTCCCATACCTACATTGCTAAGGCCTCCTCTCCATGAAGAGAAGGTTTGGAGCATTATCCACCACGCTGCTCTAATGCTGGTTGGTGGATACACATGTGGTAAATTTCGTTGAAATTAGACACATGCAGTTTTCCTCACGGTGTTTTAATTATAAACACAAATTAAGTAAATTAAAATTAAAGTGGTGCTTGCCTGGGTTTGAACTCGCAATCATCGGTTAAGATGCAAGCATTCTAACCAATGGGCCAACTCGGCTTGAATTTATATTATGAAAACTAATAAATAAATTTGGAGTAAAATTAATAAAAACATGAAATATAAAAACGTATAAAATAAATATTTTTGTCTTATTATTACTATAGTATATAGAAACGAATTATATTTTATACGCACCACGTACACACAATGGAGAAGAGAGCGACGAAGAAAATATTCGTATATAAGATAAAATCGTGCCGTTTGCCGTCCCGGCGCAGGAGTCGGGCTTCCTATAAAAATGATGGGTATCTGCCATCTAGTACCCCTTAGACGCGCCAAAAGACGACGAAATAGACCAACTTTCAACGGTGGCTAATGAACGACCAACTTAACATCACGTTTAAAATGTTGGTAGTTAGTGTCCCTGATTTGTGAAAGAGCATAGCAAAGTCAATTAACAAGCAACTTAATAATTCCCTTTGGAGATTTGTCTCGATTTGCATATCTTTGAAACGTCGAAATCCGATTACTGCGATAGATGCATACCTGTTTATATAGTAACATTATTTATAAACTTACCGAGGCTAATCTCATGTTATTGATATATATTTTTAATAAAACAATGACATGTCTGTAGAAATTATTAATCTGTGCCAGATTTGTGGTACATTTTAAGAAACCATTTGCGTTGGGAATACTATATGTGTATATATATATTATTCATATATATGCACAAAATTCGGTGGTATAGACTGTTACTACTGAACAGATCTATAGGAGTTTGAATAGAAATATATACTCATTATGAAACACAACAAAGACAAATATTTAGTAACTGCTAATCTATAAATACCTATTTATAAAAAAAAAATACAATTTGAAAATCGAATATAGAAAATACGGTATAAGTATATAAAACCAAATATCGGAACAACTGTTATTGCACGAAGCTTGATATCTCCGCAGTAATCAAATTTGGGTCAAAACTTCGAGGACGAGAAAGTGTGAAGGCAAAAATATGTAAATATAGATCAGATAACATGAACAATATTCCCACGAAATCAAAGGTCCGAAGGGCGAATGTAAAAAGTTAGGTAAAAAACATTGGCCTTCCTTTCTGTAGCGTTCGTGTATTGTACTATTACGAATAGGTACATTAATATTCAGTGCCCCTGGTGAGAAATTTAAACGTAGACTATCGGGATTGCGTTGATAAAAAATATATTTATATCGCGAAATGTTCAAACCTCTATTTATATAACCTTAAGATTTGGCAACGTCATGATGTAATATGCATCTGTGGGATGTTTTTTTGCTACAGTTCTACCCACAATGGAGCAGCGTGGTGGAATAAACTCCGAACTAGGTCTCAAGAAAAGATGCCTTTTACCAGAAGTGGGATATTTGCAGGACAAACATTAACTTACCTAATAAAACAAAACTAATATATGTGTGTTAAAAAAAGAAAACAACGACGTCGCCATTTTAAAATTAAATGTGTTTAAATAAATTAAAAATAACACACGTAAAAAAAAAAACAATACAATTTTTTGCACGTATAAAACGAAAAGTCCCGTCTGATAGGCTTATCTCTCGTTTTGCACGTCGAATGCTTTGAATGACGTCAACTGATAGTAACAGAGTTACTATTTATTTTCGAAACCTTTCATATGACTAAAATGTTTATACACAATTTTTGTAAGCGTTGCTCAATCATTCATTTAACAAAATTTCATTCAACAAATGGAGATTATCTAATAACAATTTCCGTTGTTGCCGCACGGTAATTAAACTCTGTTGGTAGTAAGGCTTCGTGCAAGCCCGTCTGGGTACCACCCACCCATCAGATATTCTGCCGCCAAGAAGCAATACTTGTTATTGTTGTGTTCCGGTTTAAAGAGTGAGTGAGCCAGTGTTTCTGCGATGTAAGGAAGCGCCATTGTCTATGGACGGCGGTGACCACTTACCATCAGGTGACCCATATAATCGCCCGCCAAACTATACCATAAAAATAAAAAATAAATCATTGAACACAAAATTAGCACCCGAAAAATCAGTGGTACTTACCGGATTTGAACATGCTATATCCGATTGAGATCTATATACTGGGTCATTAATATTCGACCATTTTTTAACTTAAAACTTCAATAGCGTATTGGTTTAAGGGCCGCCTAGCGATGTGAAAAGTCGCAAGATCGATCCTAACCCCTTGGGCTGTTGTCGTCCCCACTCCTAACACAAGTTTTAATCTTAAATAGAGAATTAATTAGGAATATTAGTAATCTAACATTGCTACCATTGTTTATCAAAAAAAAACTTGAATATTTACGATAAGTAATGTTTTATTTAAAGGTGAGTTTCGCTGAATAAATTTATATATTTTATAATGCTATATATAAGTTGTATGTTTTCGAATAAATAACCTTACCAGGTTTGGTACTATTGTATAATCGGTATCGTTTATTCTCGCTGTTCTTTTACAGCTCAATAGAGCAACAATAAACCACACGTGATCAATAAGATCGGACACGAAAAGGATGTTTTTGCGCCTGCAGTATTTATCACTAGACCGAAGTAGGCCCAATTCATTAATAGCCCCCGAGGGAGTGAGTACTAGTCACTATTTTTTCTCACCTCTCTACTCTTCCCCTTATTTACGACGCTTGCGGGTAAAATTCTATTTACCGTAACAAAAGACACAGAGTAAAAATGTTTGTTTTAAATAAAGATTAATTAATTTGTATTTAAGAGGAATGTTGGGTATATATATATTTTTATTATATTGCGCATTTATTGTGTGATGTAAGTTATTTTTTAAATAAATTTATACGAGGTGCCTTACGCCTTCACTACAGACAAACATACATACGCACTCTTTATTTCCTCAATCCCGACCTGGGCTTTGAATTTAGGACCTTATTCTTTTTGTTTTTTTTTTCTTTTTCATAGGTGGTGAAGGTAATCTCGAAAGAAACATCACCCCCCCTCCCCTCCACTATCATCCCAACACCTACACTATACTACTACCATACGACTATACCATAGAAGCAAATGTACAAAAAATAACTATACAGGGTTATTGGTAATTCGACGTATTCCCGTTAGGAGGTGATAAGGGTGACTATTTGCGATAATTTTGACCCCCATATGCATGATGCAAAAGTTAACCATTTTTAAGTTATCACGTTTTTTAATTTTTTTCAAAATAAGTCAAAAATGCAACTTCAAAAATTTATTTTAAAAAAAGTATCAATTAAAATCTATTTTTTTCTTTTGATTTGTAAAAACGATTAAACACTGGTTATTTGTTAATATTAAAATAGTAATTATCCGTCCAAATTCAGAAATGCGAGACGGAGAAAGATATTACTTCAATGTTTTTTTGATTTCTTTTCCACAAAATTACCTTAAAAACTAAAAAATCGCTACGAAACTTGTCCTGCAGATATTTTTAAACATATAACCGTTTTCTTAGCTTTCCAAAAATATATAACAACTAGAAACTTATTTCAAAGCAATCGAAATAAAATAACCACTCTAATTAGCCATAGCTAATCAGGGAATCATAAAATATTTATTCTTTGTATACTGTATTATTTTAATCTGTGACCAAGTTATCAAGGCTCATCGTTTATTAAAATAATGTTAGCGGTAACGATATTGGTTGAGTATTATGATGCTATACACCCTGTATAGTGCCGAGGTCTCAGTGAATATTTAAATTCTATCTTCTATTTTATAGAATAATTTCATTCGAATAAAAAATATTCAATCTCGGTTTATCTTCTATTCGATTTAAATGTTCCACTGCCGGAAAGAGGCTAGTCTGATTGATTTTCATTAAAACACTAAATGTAAAAACTATTTTGGTCTGAAATATCAAAGATACCTTTCTGAAAATATGTAAGATATTTTTCCGTCATACAGCCATTTTTTTGTATCAACTTCTAAAATTTTTGTAAGTACCTTCTTTGATTGCTAAGATTGCAAGTAATCTCTAATCGAACTTATGTATATTGAGATGAATGAAATCAGTTCATTTTTCTATATATATTTTTTTTTTTTTCACCATCACCATCATCAGCAGCCGAACATGATTCACTGCTGATTATTTCTCTTGCGTGTGCAAACGCCAGTTGTTTGCCCTCTACATCCAGTTGGGCCTTCAATTAGTGGACACCAGTCTATAAATATCTCACAAGCACATCTGCTAAACGGTATAAAACTTTTCCCAATTGTAAGTTAAAGGTAGTAAGTAAAAGTATTACGTATGACTATGATTTATGAAAACAAGTAAACAAATCCCTCAGGGTGCATTTAATCAAAACTTGAGTGATGGATGACGAGAAACGTAAAAATAAGACGTATGTAAAAATATACATAAAGTAAATTGTATATTTATAATAAAGGTAATATAACTCAAAGAAGAAGTTATTTTAAAAAAATAACACTAACAGCCAGATTTTTTAAATAATAAAGTTTGATCAACTAATTTTACAAAATACTGAACGCTCATTGGTCAAACGAGCAATGAGCGTTCAGTTTCAAAACGAATTAAATGATTTTTTGAAACATGAAACAAGCTTGAACCCCAATGAAGGACATAGGTGACTTTTTTGTAATGAAAACCGCGCGTGACAACTACTACTGTTATAAATGCGAAAGTAACTTTGTCTGTTACCGCTGAATAGGTTAAACCGCTGAACCGATTTAGATGAAACAAGGGAGGAGGGAGTTAAAATGGAGGTGAAAGTTCCTGTGCTATAAAATTTTATAAATTTCACACGGGTAAAGACATGATTCAGCTAGTTAATAAATAACAATGAAATCAATAACATAAATCGATGTTGTACTATTTGTACTCACAATAATTGTTATTAAAAATATAAAGATTGAAAAAAAAAAAATAGTTTTTTATTTTAGTTTACATTGATATTTCACTTAAAGATCATGTTCTATGACGTCACAACATTTTATCCATAGACAAATTGCCGGTATATACAAATTAATGATCACAAATATGCTCTAAGGGATAGGAAACGCTCGCAATGGAATCATTTCTAAAGCTACGATCACACTTGTGCGTCCAAGTGACCGCGGAGTCTCTTTGTTGTAGTTATCTCGCTTAGTTGCACTGTTATCGCTGAGGCTTTAAATATGATTTCGAATAATATTATACGCCTCATATATTTAAAAATATTTTTATTATGTATTCAAATTTACATTATAATAAATATAATTTCTATCTTATATTATTATGATATCAAGTTAAGTGGGTTGAGACCAAAGATTACACTATATACTTGAATTTTCATGTGCATGTTCGTCTTATGTTCGACGGTTAAGGATAACCGAAGGATATAGAGTCGTGAGGATGACTACATACTTCCTCACCACTCTAGAAATATATACATATATATGTGCGATTGTGGGTTGATATACATGTGGAAAATTATCATTCTGTGTATATATGTATATATAAATATATATATATATATGCATATATTAACCCACAATCGCATTAGCATTAGAAGCGTGGTGATCTAAGCTCGAAACATACTCCTCAAAATAGGAGTCCAGTTGTGGGACGTTTACATGCTAAAACTTTCTTAATCTTGTAAATTAACGTGTACCGAGGGTGGCGATTATAATCAAAACACCATATTTGCTATCAAATAGTTTATTTTCAATAACAACATAAAAACAAAAATCAGATCACTTTGAATACAATAATAAAACGTTTTACACTAAATAACTAATACTGGTTTTTAAAATCCATTTAATACTATTTAGTAGAGCTTAAGGAACCCAGTAAAAGTTGTTTTTTTTAATTCTAGTACATTTTGTTGAAAAATATCAAATTAAAATTTCCATATTTAAATAGCGCGCAAAAACGCTACTTTGACAATATGGCGCTGCAATGGGGTCGGTGACGTCACTTGACTGTATTGTAATCTGTGGCACATATAATCCACATACAGTAGGCAAACGAGGTTAACAAGCAAGGGACGTCATCATAAACTCGACCAATCAGGAGCGTTTTGTGTCACGTGACAAACGTTTATAAAATCCTTTTTTTATTTATGGATTTTTGTTATTATTTACAACTTTCGTTAATAAATAATCACTTTTAAACTCATAATATATACTGATTACAATAATCGACACTTTATTTTTCGCATTGTCAAATAGCCTATTGCATCAGATCTAACGTTTGCTTCAAACAGCATAACAACGAACTAAGTTCAAACTAACATTGAGGCCCTTTTAAAAATATGAGTACATCATAAACATAAACATAATAAACATCATAATCAGCCTGTAAATTTCCCACTGCTGGGCTAAGGCCTCCTCTCCCGTTGAGGAGAAGGTATGGAGCATATTCCATCACGCTGCTCCAATGCGAGTTGGTGGAATACACATGTGGCAGAATTTCGTTGAAATTAGACACATGCAGGTTTCCTCACGATGTTTTCCTTCACCGCCGAGCACGAGATGAATTATAAACAAATTAAGCACATGTAAATTCAGTGGTGCCTGTCTGGGTTTGAACCCGAAATCATCGGTTAAGATGCACGCGTTCTAACCACTGGGCCATCTCGGCTCTCACATCAACATGAGTACATCATATTTTTTTACAATCTTGTACTTATTAGATGTACGAGCCCGGCAGCGCGTACAGTGAGTGCTATGTATCGTCGCATAAGCATTTTCACATTATTTCATCAGTTTGTGTACGGCTAGCAATCATACCGCGCGCGCTCATATCATTATAACATATAGTTCTTACTTACTTATATCAATCAATATCATATATCAGAGACTTTCAATCCACACTACTATCAACTATCAGTTACCAACAATCAATTATCACTAAAAGGCTGTACGGACCGTACATTAGATTATTAATAAGTATAATATACAATACTTATTAAAGTTTAATCACATATTCAGTTAAATAAGATCTTTTAAAACTCAGTATTTTATCCAATGTTATACTGTTCATCATAACTGTACGTTTTTCACGTCTCCCGGGGACGAACGTTACGAGTGTCACAGTACGAGTTGAGATGCTACGTTTATTGCGAACACAACTCGGTGTCTTGAGGGATGTCCTGAAAAGAACTAGCTTATCGCTTAGGATAACTTGAATATAAAATATTTTGCATTTTAAATATATACTCGTACAGTTGGAGATGCAACGTCGTCGTGAATAAACAATAGGTTCAGCTTCAAGATAGATTTAATTTAAAATTGATTGATTGAATTAATTTTTTAAATAACGCAAATAGGTCGAAATAGAGGAACTTTCACGTATGTAAAAAAATATTTGTCTAGAAGATTTCAGGTAACGATGCATGCTCGTGCTCAAAATAGGCAGTAGCAGTTTCGAGGAATTAATTATGAGGAACCAATCCTATTTTTCCTTTCCATTAAGTCAAACGGCAGAGTATATATATATATATATATATGTCTGATCATCACCTTTAAAATGTTCTTGGTTGTTTTCGTCCACGGTGGGCGTGATAATGGTGAAATATCAGAAATAAAGATACGTTGTAATTCTTCGGTACACTATTATTTAATGTCCCAGTACAAATACACAAAATATAATACGATTTGGTTGATTAACTTAGATTGAAAGCCAATAGGTTAGAAAGTGAGTTGAATGAATCAGCTGTCAGCACGTTTTACGACACACTACCCTATTCGGGACTGCCCGCTCTTAACATAAATATTCGATTACAAATAAACAATTTGTTATCACAAAAATCACAATAATTATCAGACAGGACACAAACAATTGATCACAAACAACTCGAACGCCATTAAAAATAGGCAAACTATGATTAATACTAAATCACCCTCTGAAATTATCAACGCGCTGCCATATATGTATATTAGGATGGCAGATGAGCAAAATTCACAGGTCACTTCTAATATAAATTATTTTTTCCATCGTTAGCGTACCACAAACCAAAAAAATTAAATATTGTGTTCTTTGTGAGTGTAATCACATTGGTACACTCACCCTTCAAACCGAAACCAAAGGTTTAGCGATAAAGTCTGTCTTACTTAATATGCAGTAACGGACTTAAAGCGGACTAAGGCCCTCAGGAAACTAAAATCTAAGACGCAAAATGCAATATTCCATACCCAACTACGAAGTGACAGTCCTAAATGGGATAGATTCTAAATCCTAATTATTTTAAAAATTTAATTGATATTTTTCCGTATTAAAATATTACACCACTTTAATTATAGTTTGTGTAAAAAGTATTCACATTTTCTGTATCGACTCATCGCAACATTATCGTTTTCATTCGAAATTCTTAGATAAACAATTCAAAGCGACAAAAATACTTCCTTATATAAGATGGTCAGCTAGAGCAGACATTGCAATAGCAATACTAGAAGTTATAAATGAAATTTCTAGTGCAGAAAATGAAACTCAAGCTTATTTCTCTCCGGATCTCTGCCCACTTGCTGAATCCACTTGACTTGAACTGCCTCTGGACATATTACATACACAGAAAAATTTTAATGAATCTCTCAATATCTAAATAAATTATTTAAATATTGATAATATTACCTGAAGATTTAAAAAAATATCATCAAAAAATTAATCTTTTTTTTAGCGTAATGTTTTTTTTTTTTATTTAACAGAAAGCAGTTAAATTTATAGTAATAATGTTTTAGTTACATAATTTTCCACTCTATATCCTTATCGTCACTTGCTGAGATAAGCCTGGAGTATAGGCAGCTGAAGGCCATTTATTTCAGCCGTGACGCCGCAGACATCGATACGTGTCACGCTAACAAGTAACAGGAGGAAAGATGGAGTGCTCCTGTTAAAACATAGAAAAATGAAATCACTTTAATAAAGTGGTGAATTAAAATAATTACATTTGAGAAAGCCACAAAGTACAAACAAAATTTGAAACTTAGGACTTTGTATATTAAACATATTTTTGAAGTGAAACTTAGCTGGAAAATGTCGTATTTTAATAAAACATTTAGCTATATTACATACTATAAAACCTAAATAAAATACTTCCTTCATGAGATATCGATCGTTTCAAATTATTATTTTACTTTCAAATACAAAGTTACCTCGAGGACTTCGATGGCGTAGGACTCAATTAAATTTAAATTAAATTCAAGCTTGGATTGCTAAGTAATTGTTTGTTGTATCGAATTTAACTATAAGTTTTATCTTCTATATTACAATACTATCAAATATTCTGTTTTAGTTATCTTTGTTTAAGGTTTAAGTCGGCTTTGAGCGATAGATACTACGAGTAGATATACTCATAAATATTACTGTCAGAATACTTTTCCGGTCAAAAGTTTTGACACGGATAAAGTCTAGACTTTAAATAGGTTAGGTATGCTATATTTCGGAAAGCGGACACTACGAAGATTCACAAAAACATCTTGTCTCTGTATTGAAATACACTTCTTATGACATACATAAGTATTCCACCGCGATAGCCATCCTTATCATTGATCGGAGTGGGCTTGTGTCCACAGCATCCGCTGCTCATCCCGTGTTTTGCTCAGCTCGTAGCTCGGCGAAGCTCTTCTCAATGGGCGACCGAGATTTCGCTCCCTCCCCATTCCTCACCCCTCTCAACATATACATAAGCAAATCTCTGCGAAACGTATAAACTTAGTTGTTAAGTACATATATTATGTTTGTAGTTACACTGGTAATTTAAAATTTCAAACCGTAATACTAGAACTATAATATCATAACCCATCGATGGTTAACAGTCGAGTATTTAATGAATGAGGATCTAAATCAGATACTCCTATCACCTGTAACTATTTATCTAGACACGCGGTAGTGTGTCAGCCAAGTTCAAGTAAAAGAACTGGCGAGCAGCACCGTGTGTAATATTACACGAACCATTTGGTGCCACTTTTGACCTCCTCATAACTCAAAAACTATCTGACATAAACGTGTCAAATTTGGCTCATATATTGAGACTTGTGAGATACATGTGTGTTCCGAATTTCATAAATGCAATCTCAAACGGTTATTTAGATATAAATGTCTAAAAATCGTCATTTTTATCACTGACTGACCTATACATCAAAACTATAACCTACTTCCAGGTGACCTAGAAAGTTCAAATTTGGCATGCAGGTAGATAATTAGGCCAATATAAAGTAAAAAATCTGAAACTAGTAAATTTTTATCATTTTATTATAACTTTTCATTTTATTGTTTCTATTAGGAACACTTATATACTTAGTTCCTGTAATAACTGTAAAAAAAATGATGTAAGAACCAGCAATCAAAACTTATGGCAGCCGGTCTTAATGTGGATTTTAAGGTCTTCACGTGAATATATAACGAGTTGAATACCACCCTTAATTTTTTTAAATCTAAATATTTCCGTTTTAGTACTTATGAGTATAGTCGACTTTCGTATTTATTACGTTATTAACTAGCATTTAGCGCACATCAATGGTGCAAAATCATTATACTTTAAAATATTATAATAATAGGCATTTTGGTACACGGCGCGCCACGCTACGCCGGAGCAGCGGGATAGGAGCGTTGCGATAAAACCTTGACGCGGACGTGTCCGAGCGAGGGAAATTGAAGCGGAACTAGCCAAGACAGACCTTAGGCTATAATATATTATCCTAAGTTATAAGAAGAAATGATATTTTATGTAGTTATAAATAAATTTCAGGAAGGACCATTGAACTTGGCACCCATTTAGATCTCACTTCTTTTGTCGTTGAAGTCAACAACCAAGGCATATATCATAGTATTGGACTTGGCTCTCATTTTTACATTAATGTTTTTGATGGGATAAAGTATTCACAGAAAAAGAAACTCAGACATGCTTAGATAATATACAAACGAGCGTTGCCGAAAGTTTTAAATACATTAAAACTTAATTGAGACCAACTGATTGATTACATCAAAACTTATTTTACTGAAATACAATTCAGCAAATTTGCTTACCCACTATCTATTTACTCTGCAACATCTCGAACTAGTTAAGTTAAACACAATTAACAAGTTAGCACCTCGGTGAAACGCCGTTGACGGTTGACTGCTTTTAATCGGTAACGAATATAGATAATGCTGCTTCAATGAGACTACATGCCATGTATAAATACAAATACAAATATTGGACAACATCACATACATTACTCTGATCCCAATGTAAGTAGCTAAAGCACTTGTGTTATGGTAAATCAGAGGTAACGACAGTACCACAAACACCCACACCCAAGCTACATAGAAAACTAATGAACTTTTTCTACATCGACTCCGCCGGGAATCGAACCCGGGACCTCGGAATGGCGTACCCGTGAAAACCGGTGTACACACTACTCGACCACGGAGATCGTCAATCAATGTATTTTTATAAACACTTATTTAAAATTAAATACTAGTCTAGTGATTATAGATCCGAGATAGACCAGTGGATTGGATCCACGATCCGATATAACCCTCACATAGAGTTTAGAAGACGGCCCAGGGTTCCTTTTTATTTCCGTCGCTTACCAAAAAAAGTCGAAAGAAAATAATGTCTTAACGGGACGGCAAGGAAGATTCAGGTTTATTTAAGGAATCTAACTTTACTCTTTTATCAACAAATGTCTATATTTCACGACATTTACTTTGTCTCTGGGAAAGATTAGATGAAGAAAGATAGAGAATTAATACAACATATTATAAAAAGTAGTGTTAAGGCATTCAATTTTAACAAAAATATGTTTCTATGTTACATTTTTGTATTTGACGGCGTTTTTAGTCGTAACTTCATTCATGTAAGTTGCAATGAACATAAAATGTTTTGTAACGTTTTCTTTCCGTTCTTTGTCTTCAGTCTGAATACAGCATTACAAATAACCCTACGGTACATGCAAAGATGTTTCTAAAAATGTTTGCACAATATGTTTTATTGAATACTTGAACGGTAAGTATACTAGATTGCGTTGTCACGAAAACTAAGTCTGTAAAAAAAATTCAGTTCCGTCGATTGGGTTATACTGGTATAAATTATATTACAATATTTAATTTATATTATTTTATTTATAAGTAAGAGGTGAAGTTAAATATAAGCCTTTAAAAATGAGAGGTAATAAAATTACAGAAAAATCATTGGGTAAAACTTCCAACGCTTCTCTATGAAGTATCCGGTGACCGAAGGACTAGGAGTTTATTCTTTCATTTGCCTTACTATTCGGAGCGCGGGTGCCTGCATTCTTAAGGACAAAGGATAATTTATATAAATATTTTTTTCCTCATTTAAATGTTTTATATGTTGTATTTCGTTACAAAATTATAATATTTTGTGTGATAAGCATTTTATCTTTTAAAAACAAAGGAAATATTTGAAATTAAGCTCATCAAAAGAATTGTTACTGAAAAATATCTTCAAAACACCTTGATGAATTAAAACGAACGAACGAACCGCTAAGCATCAGATCAACTATAAACAAAAATTAAGGACATGAAAATTCAGCTAGTGGCTGTAAAGATCGAAAAATCAAAATCAATGACTCTATTTTTTACAACGTTTATTGTGACGCAATTTAATGATACCCTTATTATAAAAGACCATTAAAATAATAATTATGACAAAACTAGGAATACTTATAACTAAATAGGATGTTACAAGCGTAATACCTTCGCATAATTTATTCTCTTCTACAGAAAGCTTGGTTAATGAGAGAAACGCAAACACAAGTTTATTATCATTAACGTAACATGTTAAAACGTTTCTCCTTATATGTTGCTTCCGTGTATAAAATCATATAACCCACTAAACAAGGCTGAGTATTAAGGCATGTACTTACTAAGCTCCGACGCGTAATGCCTCGGGTCTTGTCGGCTTAGCGTCTTGGCAGATACGTGTCGATGTACAAGTATCAGCTATTGCGAATGATGTTAATGCGTTTACTATATTATTTTATTATATACTAGGTTTCGTCCATTGATCGTAATTTACTCGTAATTCTTTGTGAATAAAAATATAATATAACTAAGTGAAATGAGGCTCAACTAGACGATACCTTGTCATTATTCTGATAAAAAAACCCAAACTAGTATAAAAACATTCTTTGTATTGAATGGAATCAAAGGTGATTTTTTTCCAAAATGATTAGGAATAACCATTACGATTCGATTCAAAGTGATATTTCAAATATTCCATGGTTCAGTCGTTATTGTTTCATGGATCGTAAGATCACTTCTATAATGTGGCTTCGTTTGGGTCATGTCAGTACTCCTACTCATTTAGCAAAAATCAAATTTAAAGATTATTTTGTGAATACGGTTTAAATAATGATCAATTCGTCCAGTAAACATCATTCCTTCAAGGCCACGGCATCCATTTTTCATTTAAATTACTTAACTACCGGAAACTCCAGATGCAGGTGCTGGCGTAATTCTACCGGCTCTGGGTTGAAGCCAGGGCGGCCTGGGTGGGTGAAACTGTCTTGACGCAGAAGGATGCCGCGTTGCGGGAGTCAAAGTTAATGTCAAAAATCTTTATTCAATATAGAAGTGTTCCACTTTGCTTATTGAGGAAAGTGCCTCCACTGATCCAATCTGCCAAAGACGACTAGACGGTGGCGGCTTCAGCGCTATGCACACCGTCTCACACTGCCGTAAACGTCGCCGAGACGAAGGGAACCTTCTAGTTTGGAGGCCCAAATACGAGAGCCAACCGTTATGGTAGCATCTGCAGAATATCCCTTGATGCCCCTCGAAGAGAAGATAGGTACCCGTAGTTATATAGAGGGTATTTCTTCCCCCACATGATGAGAGAAATGCGTACTTATATTTTTTCCAACAAGACCAAAAAATAGGATGCATGATAACGACCACTGACAATATACTCATATTGATTGTTCAATAAATGTTGTCATTTTTAATTAAATGTGAATATCAAATTTCGATACTGAACAATATTCTATAAATACATTTATTTATTTAAAAAATACTTGTTAATTTAATGTTATTAAACTTGAATAATGTGAATCTCGAGACGGGGTTAAAACACGTAACCAAAGATAGGGAAGTTAGCTCGGGCAAGCGCTTTATATAAATTATTTACACCTTTTATTTTCGCAATACATCCATTTAGATAGACTCAATCAATCTCCAAAACCCAATTCCAAACATACTCTATCTTAAAAATAATGTTTAAAATAATTTACATAGTTTTCATTGTACTGCGCTGCCGAAATCTAAAATATATATATTGGAATACATAATACACTACACTCCCATCAACAACAGTTGAATAAGGAATATCTTGAAAATGTTTCAAATTCAGTGATTTCCTTTTTAGAGTTGGAAGGTATATGATCGGGGATAATCCGCGTATCGGCCATGTGACAGACTAATAAATCCTCGTGTCAGTCGAACTTTTTATCTAAAGCGCGACTAATCTGCGCGCAACCTCTCTCTACGTTCTATTGCTTAAACCTGTCCAACTATCAAAGGCACTACAGAAAAATATGCTTTCAAAAAATTCAGCGACAAAATCTGAAAAATGCTTTTACCATCACAATATTTTTAAATATAAATAGGGAATGGTCTACACGATGAAATTTATTTTCCTATTGAGAATCTACCCGGTTGATCCCATCTGTGGTACCGATTTCAAATATATTTTTTGGTGCACATATATTTTTTTTTATTGTTGAGTTTTTTTACATTTTAGTACATTTACTTTACATTTACTATTTATTTTTGAAGCCAGATAAATTTTTAGGGAATTCAGAACGAAAAACGAGCATGATTTACCCAACAGTTTGTTAAGTAGCCCCCAAACTATGAATATCGCCGAAACGTCCGCGGTGCGGCAGATTCGCAAAAACGTGCGAAACGTACTACTTTTAGTTACTACAAACTGCAACTTGCTAGTCGTTGTTAGTTCCACGATAAACTCCCAACTTCGCTCTGATTGCGAGGAGCGGGGCCGGAGCGAAAAAAAAACTTGGCTAAACTTCGAACCTTGTTCCGCTGAGAACAGAGGAGTTGCATTAAAATTCACTTTGTGAATTACTAATGAAACGTTTCTTGGCAGATTAATGGAACGACTGTTTTTGCGATGGAACAACGCAAGTAAAAAGCTGAAACAATACTTGGCCAGACGCCTGGTCGCTGATGAAATTAGTCGAGCTTATAATTTGCAAGGCAATTATTTTAATGGATACAATTTATAATCACTATTCGAAGTGTATACGGACGAAAGTTAAACCATAGTTAAGTATCGAATTATTTTAAAGACAATTAAACATTAGCATATTATTTTCTACATCGAAATCAACGACAAATCCATTAAAGAACAGTATCTCATATAGAAGCGGTAGTAGATACTGATACTGAAACTAATAGCATATATTATCTAAGCATTGCTTATATAACACTATGTACTTGGTTGGTAATGTGATCTTAACTAAGACTGTAAATAAGAAAGTATTTATATCTGTCGGCTATCTTAACCCGTCATGAAACTATGAAGTAGAAGCCTCTGATCTGGATAGAATCAAAATCAAAATATTCTTTATTCATTTAGATTTTTACAAACACTTATGAACCGTCATTTTACACAACTGTATTAAACTAAAGCTACCACGGGTTCGGAGTGTAGATTCTACCTAGAAGAACCGGTAAGAAACTCAGTACTCTTTTCCAACATTTTCAAATACAAAGTTATGTCAGTCAAATAAAAATATATATAATACAGTCAACAGTAGTACTTGTACCATGTACATACACTATCTATATAATATTTATAATTGGTTAAGGTATTTATAAATGATTTGAATTTATGAATCGGCAAAGTTAAAATTATACCCGAATTTTATTTCAGAAACGAACACCTTGCTCCATAAGAACATAGGCATATAGAAACGAATTAAAAAAAAATACTTATAAAGTTAAATATAACTCAAAAGACAATAGTATCATTCGAAATTTAAAAATTAGTGCACAGCCTATGCGCACTTAATTTACATATAGAGGACGTAAAGAAAAAAAAATATTTTCGCTCGCAGCACTGCATAAAGTAATGTAATTGCCTATTACTGTCCCGCTGCATGGGGCCTAAAATAAATATTTTAGAAAGCTTATGTAATTGCTTTTATGTTGTAGCCGGCGGTTATTTTATAGTTCGCTTCTGTGCAATGTCGCTATTTATCGTTATGTGGTTTAATAAAATTAATCTGTTTATTTATATCAGTTTATATAAACGTTTAGCTAAATTGTTGTTTCGAATTAAACGTATCTTCTCCAAACCTTATATATTTACAAATCAAATTAAAGCAAAATTCAGCTTATATAATATTATGTATAATCATAATATGTTTTATAGTCCAAGTAGGCTCTTGCAAGCAATTTTAAATCGTCATTTTGTAGAATTAACCGAATTAATTAAAACCACAACTGCCCAAAATAGGAGTTATTTTATAGTTATGTTATTTTCAAGATTCATTGACGTAAAGACGTTAGTTTATTTATTCCAACATAATTTTTACATCCCTGAATAGATTTGGATGAACATCATACCGAAATTACCATTCAATCCAATCAGGCGTTGACATGCAATAATGTGAGCAAATAAAATAACTTGCCTCCTGACCGAATTCCGTACGACTAATCTCAAAATTCAAGGAGGGCGCAAACGTTTAATAGTGCAAAAATATGTACGCAAACGGGTACATCCTTATTATCCAATGGGCAGGCAATTACGACAGGAAACCGATCAAGCGAAGGACCAGTGGTTTGATATTACTTGGTGATAGGGATTTGTGTAAGCCCATCTGAATAGGTACTACCTACTCGTCAAATACTACCACCAAACAGCAAAACTTAGTATTGTTGTTCCAGCTAGTTTCCGCGTTGAAAGGTGAATGAACCAGTGTAACTACAGGCAAAAGGGACATAACATTTTTTGTTTCTAAGGTTGGTGGCGCATTGGCGATGCATGGAATGGTTATATTTCTTGTAGCCCCAATGTCTATGGGCAGTGGTGACATCTTACCAACAAGTGGCCTATTTGCCCGGCCGCCTACCGTTATGATAAAAAAGATATACATGTGTAATATACTCTTTCCGAGGCACGGAAGCGAAAGTAGAACTCTGTCAACTTACAAACTTCTACATAAGTATATCATATTATGTATAATGATATGTTTTATATTGTTTTTTAATTAATATTAAATTAGATATTAATATACGTTAACCTTTATATTTTAAGAATTCTGTAAACCAACAATAAATTACCTCTTCTTGGAATCATTTTTTGTCGCTTTTTTTGAGGAGATCTTCTGAGGAGTAACAAGCGGGAATAAAAAATAAAACTATAAAATTCTTAGGGAGTTTTTATAACACACAGTTCTTTCAACTGTTTTCTTCGAAAAAGTTTTACTCAGTAAGTCAGTTCATAATATTTTTTCTTTTGTTATGAAAGTGATTTTGCCCGGGCGTGTAAACTGCGTGTTATTACATCATTAATTGGCGAATTGAAACCTATGTAAAAATAACTATTAATAATACATATTCGACTGTAAAATTTATGAATAACCCGCTATGGTCCAGTAGGATAGAATATGTGAATCTTAATCGATGATTCTGAACTCAACACTCTGCAAGCCCGACTGAATTTTTATGTGCGAAAATTGTTTTTATAATATATCTCGTGTAAGACGGTGAATGAAACCTGCATGTGGCGGGTGAGAGAGTATCCATCAACTCGGTGCATTAGAGCAATCTTGGAATGTGATCCAAAATTTAAGTAAAGAGCCCAGGGACATTTACGATTATTAAGATTATTTAATCAATAAAATAATCTTAATTATAAGTAGGTACCTTAAGTATCAATACTTGAGTAACAATATATTTTTATAACAGTATTAATCAGCAACACTCAAATGATGAGAAAAATTTAAAAGAAATGTTATCTTTTCCAAATTTCAGTTGTCTCTGTTCTATTATGGATCAATTTCCATCCTATTTACGGAACTGAACTACTCTTCCGTCAAAACGAAATTAGTATCAATAAATGCGAATACAATTCTCTTTGAAACCGTTTTAAATGGCAGTTCCACTTTTCTTGCTTTGTTACAGAATACAGAAACGCAATCAGGCATCTGTCGAAATGTCCGTGGAACGGACGTGATGCTGCGTAAGCCGCGATTTTCTTTTTCTAACGCCTTGTCTATTGGACTTTTACATCCAATATTTGTTATATTACCTGCATGATCGAATAATCGAGTTGCAATTCATTCATTTCCGTATTAATACCGACCGTTTAGATATTAAGTCTTGGTAAATATTCAATGTATTTAAAACAACTACAATACTTCTTCGAGAGGATTCACGATATTCTATGCTTTGAGGTTCTTGCGGCAAACGCAAATCTATTTGAGAAATCCACATTCATATATTTTTAAATTTTACACTTAAAATATTTTATTGATCCACTACAATATAATACATATTTTAAATACATGAACGTACTTCCTGCTGCGTTACTTTGTACAATCTTTGGGTATATAGTGACTCTATATAAAGCATCTGAGGCGATTTCATAGTTGTTATTTTACAATGTTGATGATGTTACAAACAAAGATATGTTTTACAGGATTCGAACGTTCGAAGTTTCTTTCTTCCTTATGGAAGGTACTATTTCCCATTAAACAATAGCCTCCAGAAATTAAATGCCAATCGAGTGGTCCTTCATTAATAATTAATTATTGGGTTATGTCGGACACAGGAGGCAGGACAATGGCCGCCCTTCGTCGTTTATAACTACAAGTGGCACTCTTTGTTAAAACTGTTCGAAAGACCTCCTGACAATAATTAATCTAAAACGGTATGGGTTTGAACAATTTGAATGCCTATGCCTATTTATTTTGTATTTCTTATAGATATACTACCAGCGTATAAATAGACGATGCATTGCACTTTCTTTTTTTTTAATATGTCGGTTGGCGAACGAGCAAATGCCACCTGATGGTAAGTATTCACCATCGCCCACAGACGATGGCGCTGTAAGAAATATTAACCATTCCGTACATCGCCACCAACCTTGGGAACCAACCGTGGTACTTCTCGGAAATTAAAGATAATAAAATCAGGATAATTCCAGGAAAGTTGCTAGTAGATTATAATTTTTTTATATCCATATACTCCATGAAAAATTCAATATTTTAGTGTTCAAAACCGAATGCTAAATTCCAGTAAACTTTTCAATAAATACCATAAATTTGATTTCGGGATTAAAATCATTCCTCCAAATTATAACTCAATTTATAATTCTCTTAATAACATTCATAATTGACTGACACATCACATGAGAGACGCGCAAAGCATTTCACAGCTCAGTTAACTACGTAATGCGTACCCGAAGTTATTGAATGGAGAAGCGAAATACGAAAATCCAATAAAAAACCTGTCAAAACCAACGCACGTGACAGGTGTGAGTAGTTCGTAATGTTTACTTTGGGATTGAGGATGCGTGCAACAAAGGTTAAAAGCAATTATTCTTTGGATTTCCGTAGACATTTTTAACTTTGACCTTTCCTAAATTCAAATCATTTGTAAAAAATACATTGGTAAAGAAGGCATATTATTCGATACAAGATTATATAGATAATAAAAAATCGTGGATTTAATGCTTGTTGACTTCCAGGCAGGAGACATAACATACAGAACGTATATAATTGTATTTAACTAACATAGCTGTATTTTTAGATGTTGAAAAAGAGTAACTACTGATTTTCTTGCCGGTTCTTCACGGTAAAAACCTACTTGAATAAAGTATATTTTGATTTTGACTATAGTTTAAAAATAAAATATTTTTTATTCTGAATAAGATCGATCGATCGATTCAATAATTCTTCAAAATAATATGTTCTAGACCACGTGGTAAGTTAGGTTACCTTCTGTCCTTTTCAGTACATCTGACGTGTATGCAAAATTCACCATCAGGTTTAAAGTTAAGATGTAAACGTGGGACAAACAAACTTCGCAAATATAGTATTCGTTAGGAATTTTAATAAACAGTGCATTAAAATTTAAAAACCAAATTATCACGATATTGATACAAACTTTGCTTTTAGTTTAATTTCTTTTTCAATTCTTAGATTTTCCACAATTATTGTTCAATCAATCCTGTGAAGGTACCCAAGCTTAAATCCAGACTTTTTTCTAAATAGTATTATTTTAATGAAAAATAAGCACTATTGATTAATTTAATTTTAATATACCCATGTTTTAAATTTTTAATGGTACATTGATATTATTTTCCAGGACCTAATTTGCCCTAAAACGTTCTCTGAACCGTATGCAAGCCGAAAGCAAGGGTTACAAGCTTGTTTTTATTTCTTGTATTAATATCAGCTTTTATAAAATATTTTTGAATATTCTTCCGTATAAAGGTTATTTTATCATAAATACATTGTGAAACAGTCGTTAATACAAAAGCAATTTCAACATTACCCCATTACAACATTTCATATGATATAAGACTATGAAAATTTCTAAAATAGCAATACTTATGTCTGTAAGTTTTTAAGTTGTTTCAATTGCATAAATGGCACTACTTAGTTTACCTGCATTACATATACACATTTATTCTTTTTAAAGAAATTTATTTCAGTTACAACTAATTATTGATAAAATAAAATGGATCTAAAGCAAAAACTAAACGGTGAAAATCAATATACAATGTCAATGTCATTGGACGAAAATAAAACGTCAATTTGCAGTAAAAAAAAAAAACTTATTAAAGTTAGCATGAACTTGTAATTCAATTTTATTTGCCTCGATAAGTTTTGTTTGTTTGTGATGTTTTTTAATATTGAAATTGGATAACAATGGAACATATAAGGCAGTTTGATTGGTTTGTATATTTTTGTGTTTTTACAATAGGTTTAAAACAGCTATGTAGTGCTTTACAATTCAAAGATAATATTTTGAAACTAGTACTTTAATTAATTTAGCCAAAATCTTTTAAATAATTAAAAAAAATATAAAGTATTCGAGTATTAATTTGACTTTTGTTTAAGGTGTTTTTCTCAACCAGATATATATTTCCTAAAGGAAGATGATCTTACTAAGAGTGTGACAGAAAAAATACTTCGCAATAAATTTCATGATCCATTCATATCTAGTGATTCAGAAGAAGAAACCCCTAAAATCAATTGGGATGAAGTATTCACCAAGAAAGAGATTGTAAGTTAACTTTATGTGATATTAAATCTGATTTATTTTTATTAACATTATACTAACTTGCAACCTGGCTGTTTATTGACATCCTATGCTTAACATATAATTATATTTAAAAAAAAATTAAGTGTAATTTTGATAATTTTGACTAATTAGAGACAGCCAACACTGCTTGTTTTAGGACCTCCACAGATTTATAAACATTCGGAATTTTAACAACATATTCCAAAGCACATATTCAATATATATAATAATAGGACTATACAATTTTAAGCTTTAACATATTCTATCCTTGTAGTAGTTTACATCTAATGTTTATGAATTGTGCAAAAGTACAAGTTTACACAAGAATCAGTACCAATTACTGTAAACTGGAAATTCTTTTAATTACTTTTAAATAGTTGTATTTAATATAGTCAATATTATATTATGATTTAAGTCTCTATATATTGTATGAGTCTTTGTTACCTGAATTAAAAAAAAATATACATAAAAATATAAATAAATATACATCTTGCTATGCCATCAATTTATATATATTACCAAATGAAATAAAATATGATAAGATTGTAATACCAATATTGTTACATAATTAAAACTTTTAATTGTAAAATCTGTCTTGTCTCTGTATTAACTACAGATATCTTACTTTAAATAACAACTTACCTTATTTTCAGTTGAATCGAGAATATGGTGTCTATGTGCCATGTTTACCAAAGATACAGTACCCAAAGGTCTCAGCCCTCACTGCCCACCAGCAGTATCAGATTCTCAAGGTCATTTGTGCAGAGCATCCCCGTGTCCTAGAACAGGTGTTCATACCACGACCGACTAAGACAGACCGTCGAGTTTTTGAGGTACAAAATACAATAAATTTAAATAATCTAACTTATAGCTTCATACTCAGATACAATACTGGTATAGCTCTTTGAGCAAGCCTGTTTTGACTGACAAAAGACATTTACGAGCTGTTACTATTAATGTTATATAAATTTCGTTTGTTTCCAGGAACTTAAGCCTATATATGAAAAAGAGCAAAAAGAATACATGGAGTGGGCTAAAACCCTCTGGACTAATGTACACTGCGTCAGAGCACTACGTCCCAAGCCGACAATCGAAACTGTTTATGATGCTAGGTTTAAGATGAGAGCCACTGAAATGGAGTCATATCCTAAAACATTTAATATGGCAGCCCAGATACCTCTGGAATCAAGAAGTAACACTATCGAATTGATCCTAGAAAAGGAATTGATAAATGTAAGTAATATTTTGTTTCTTAAAGGTTGACGACGCACCTGCGAGCCTCCTCCTACACGTTTGATATCTAAAGGACCATAATAAAAAATAAAAAAAATATATATTAGGAATGCAAAAGAGTGATTGTTTATTTGTTATACTTCTACATCTTAAATAATAATCATCATGAAATTTGCATATGTCAGGGGACAAAAAAGACATAGGGTAACATGATGACTTTAAATGATGTTACTGAGGTTTATCACAAATTCCGCCCATGATCACTCGGATTCTTTGTTTAATTAGAAGAGCAACTTAGGTCAGCCAAATCAACTGATTATATTTCATAAAGAAAAAGACACCATATTCACCAGTTATATGATTATCTTCAATTATTAATAAAACCGAAATAAATATTATATTTGTATCTATTATATATTTAATTGCCATATACTACGTAATGAAAATAACACAGAGAGTAAACACACATGTCTTTTTAAAAAAATACAGGCTTTTAAACCAAACTCGTGTTAATATGAAGTGTATATTTATTTTGCAGGTTGATATTAAAGCGTTACCTCAAATTGAATGCAGACCGATAACAAAGAAACTAAGTATAATGAAACCTTGTTTGATCCCGGAGCCTTGCACCAAACATCCCTGCAGATTCATATTGCCAAGTAAGACTAAAATTTTCAATCATTAAAAATTAACCAAAAAATTATACATATATTACAAGAAACTATATGTACAAAAAAAAATATAAACAATGTCATCAAAATCGGTTCAGTCATTTCGTAGTTCACTTCAGTGACACACTCACAGAAGAATTATACATATACATGCATATATAATGACTACCTGTTTGTATATACCACTTGAGTGATGAAAATTTAACATATCAGTCAAAACATAATTGATGTGCTGCAGCTAGCAGCTAGTAGAGAATTGATGGTATTGAAACCTTTTCGTGATGTGAGTAAGCTCTTAACTTCGGAAGACGAGAATGCTCGAGTTCAGAAGTGGTTACTTTGCTTTACATGCAAATTTCCTTACGATTGCTCACGATCGTTTCCTTCACTGCCAAACGCTAAATTAATTATATTATATTATATATACTATAATTTTTGGTAGATGAAAAGTCAGTTTCCATACTTCCCTACACGGAGGTTCAAAGGGAGCTGGCACAGTTCGCGGTCGACAATGGCTGTCAGTACATAGCCAGCGAAAACGCTCTCAGATGTCTGGTGGAGCAGGACAGATCCTGGGATATTCCCGTATCCGTCTGCTCCGTGTTTGGACCCGGTACGTTCATCATTTTTTCTTCTCCTTTACTGAAGTACTAGCAAAACATAGCAAAACTATAAAGCAATAAAACATAGCAAATCTAATATATACTGACGTAAAAAAGGCGCTTCTATTCTATTTATTTGTATAGATTCCTAACATTCAAACACAAGCACAAGCCCCAAAATCGATAGCGCAACTGCTTCTTTTAATCAGCCATGAACCAGTGATTTTTATCTCCATAGATGGCGAATCGACGGACGTAGTCGTACTAGGCAACGAGTTCTCAATAAACAGGGAGTCAGTTCTCGTCAGGACCTACAAAGCCTACAAACATCTACTTCAACATACCCTCTTACCGTAAGTGGAACCTAATTTGTTTTTAACACGGCTTGCTCTGTATCACTTTTGATTAATATCCATTTCAAACCTACAGAGCGAAAGCATCCAGACTAAATAAACTTTTTTACAGTTTTTCAGAGAAATTGGAACAATTTCCTCCAAATAATACAATATTCCTCCGATCCCAGTCTGGTTAAGCAATCGTTTCGTCCAAAATTGTTTCTAGAATTCTGTAAATCTCGTCTTAAACAAATCACATGAATTCACAACATTCGTCTTACAATAAGTGACGATTTCATCCAAACTAGAATTAAAATCAAAAAATTATTTCAGACCGGCTGAAAAAAAGAAATTGAACTACAAAAATTTTGATCAAGAAAAAAGTAATCAAGAATCAAGCAAATTGAACGTCCTTAATGACATGGACGTGTCCTCCGATGATGAAGATAACAGCTTGTGTATAGACGGTATGTATTCATACTATATGTTAGTAGACTAGGTGGTGGTAGGGCTTTGTGCAAGCCCGTCTGGGTAGGTACCACCTACGCATCACATATTCTACCCCTAAGGCTTTTCATCGTCATCATAATCATAACAATTGTCATGATTATAATTCTCATCATCATCATCGACATAATCATCACGATTGACAGTATCATTATCATCATCATTATCATCACGATTGACAGTATCATTATCATCACGATTGACAGTATCATTATCATCATCATCACAATCGTCATCATTATAGTTATGATCGACAATCATGATCATTATTCTTATAATCATCACAGTTGTCATGATCATCATTATTATAATCATCACAGTCATCATCATTATGGTTATGATCGACTGTATCATCATCATCACAATCGTCATGATCACATGATCATTATTATCATCACCATAATCGTCATCATTATAATTATGATCGATAATATTATCAACATCATCACAATCGCTATGATCATCATTATTATAATCATCACAATAGTCATGATCATCATTATTATAATCGTCACAATCGCTATGATCATCATTATTATAATCATCCCAATCGTCATCATTATAGTTATGATCGACAATATCATCATCATCACAATCATGATCATTATTCTTATAATCATCACAATCGTCATGATCATCATTATTATCATCACCATAATCGTCATCATTATAGTTATGATCGACAATATCATCAACATCATCACAATCGCTATGATCATCATCATCACCATCATCACAATCGCTATGATCATCATCATCACCATCATCACAATCGCTATGATCATCATTATTATCATCACCATAATCGTCATCATTATAGTTATGATCGACAATATCATCAACATCATCACAATCGCTATGATCATCATCATCACCATCATCACAATCGCTATGATCATCATTATTATAATCATCACAATCGTCATGATCATCATTATTATCATCACCATAATCGTCATCATTATAGTTATGATCGACAATATCATCAACATCATCACAATCGCTATGATCATCATCATCACCATCATCACAATCGCTATGATCATCATTATTATAATCATCACAATCGTCATGATCATCATTATTATCATCACCATAATCGTCATCATTATAGTTATGATCGACAATATCATCAACATCATCACAATCGCTATGATCATCATCATCACCATCATCACAATCGCTATGATCATCATTATTATAATCATCACAATCGTCATGATCATCATTATTATCATCACCATAATCGTCATCATTATAGTTATGATCGACAATATCATCAACATCATCACAATCGCTATGATCATCATCATCACCATCATCACAATCGCTATGATCATCATTATTATAATCATCACAATCGTCATGATCATCATTATTATCATCACCATAATCGTCATCATTATAGTTATGATCGACAATATCATCAACATCATCACAATCGCTATGATCATCATCATCACAATCATCATCATCGTCATTATAATCAAATCGTCAACATTATAATTTTAACATCATCGATCATCATCGTCGATATCTTCATTATTCATTTGAAGAATAATAGACGGTAATTATTGTCACTATGATATAGGGATGTCTATAATTGTTTATTTTTTTGTTTGTATCATGGTTTATTATAGTCTATTAATCATCGCCACAGTTAATATTATCAGTATGTCCGGTTTCTTTATTTAACGTATTGCTATAATCGTTTTTGAGACGTTCATATAAGTTTATACGTCACATGTGACCAGCGACTTCAAAACGTTCGACGCGTTTTTATTGGGACGCTTTTAATTCACAAGTGTCCCTCGCCTCGTATATAATCACACCATCCCTAAGGACAGCGCTTCATTCCTTTAATATAAGTAACCTTAATTCGTGTGTGAGTGATTGATTTTGTATATGTGTGTGTTTAATATTTTATGTCTTACAGATATTTCCCAAATTAGTTGTGCGGAGGAACCGCAACCAGATAACGACGATGAGGAAAGCGAACAAGAAGCAGCGACGAGTGATAACGCAAGCGAGAAGCGAAACGAAGGAAAGAGGAAGTCGGATAATGTGGAGTTCTATAATTGTACTTGTAAAGGTAATTCCAGGCAGAAACGAACATTAAGGGAATAGCCTTTGTGAATTTTATGTTGAAACTTGAAAAAACATGGGATTTTTTTATGGTTATGTTATTAAGGCGATCTAAGGAATGGTTAAAGCAGCGTGATGGAATATGCTCCAAACCTTCTCCTCAAAGGGAGAGGAGGCCTTTAGCCCAGCAGTGGGAAATTTACAGGCTGCTACAGTACTACTGTACTGTAATGTTTCTTACAACGCGTTTGTATGTTGAGGAGGTCTTACAAGCTGGCGGCCCGTTCGCTCATTATGGCGTCATTTTATGGCTTCTATTCGATTGAACTATAGTCAGCAAAATCATGAATTATATTTTTTGGATTCCACTCGATTTAATTCGGTTTTTACTAGGTTTGTTTGTGAAAATATAACTTCACACGGGTTCGTTCGCCTATCTATATATATATATATATAAATATACAGATGTTACTATATATATATATATATAAATATACAGATGTTACTATATATATATAATAACCTCCTCAACGTCTAGAAAGATTATGATGAGTTCTTACTTCACCAGTACGAAGTCAGGACGGGCAACTAGTTTATTTATAAAACCGTGATTCCAATATTATTGAATAGCTACCTTAATTTAGTGAATACCTACCTTAATTACTGATACAGTTACTGAAACGATGCTTGCGCTACAAAAGATGATTACATATAATTTGAATATATTCAATATCAGTTGTGTTTACGTCTCAGACACGATGTTTGAGCTGCCGCCCCCCCGGTCCTTCAAAAAGTGGCAGATCGTTGACAAAACAACCGACGAGATTTTCAATATCGTTATACACTGTTCGCATAAAGTTCGGGTGAGTCTGATGTATCATTACATATAAACTTATAAAACTTTTAAGTTTTTCATTTAAGATACATCCATCTATGTATATTTAAATTGGCAATATCTTATATACTTAACATTATAATAAAATATGTTTACATTCAATAACATTATTATTAATTATGAATAAGAACTATCTATTATTTTAAAGATTAACTATTAAACTGAGTAAAATGAATCAGTAATTTTAAAAAATAATTTAGTTTTGGCAACGCTCCACTTGCGTGTGACGTCACTGGTTCCTAAGGATGCGGTTCGTATTCGCTCTGTTCATACAAATGTGTTGTGTTGATTGTGCCGCTTAATAGCTTTAGCTTTGTAATATTATAAATAAAAAATGAAGTAAAATACTATAGGACAACAATGGCGAAGTGTTACTAGAACCTATCCCGGAGTATCAGCTGGATCTCGGCGGCAGCGAGCAGTCGAAGGGTCGAATCAGAAGCTTGGCACTGGCGCTCCATCTGAGGAAGAACGTTTCCTTGCTGAATGGTAACATTTTTTAGTCTTTGAATTGATTATATCAATATTTGTAAATATGCGAGTCAGTTTTCACACACTCGTCTTTAAATTTTCATCGAAATTTGTTAACTTAACGGAATATTTATATCGATAGACCCCGTAGCAAATGTTGGAGATGACGTAGATAGTACAGAGAATGTGTTATTTTACACTTTTTAAGTGTACTTGACTGCTCTTTTGAATTGACGACCATGACCGATTAAAGCCTTAAGTTATGCATAAATATTTATTTATTTAGTGTTACCAACAGGCTTTATAATAATACTGCGATCTTCTTAATCCTGTTAATTTTAAGCCCACTGGTAATTTTAATTTTTATAAATATCAGGAAGCGAAAACAACAAGTTGTAAGAAATGAGTTGTAAGCCTTTATTATATTTACTTTTACTCGGTGGTCGGGTTTCGTTCAAGCCCGGCCAGGTACGTACCAATTACTCAGCAGATATTTTACCGCCAAACACGAATTTTCAGTATTTTCGTGTTCCGGTTTGAATATCTTAGCTTCTAAGATCGGTGGGAAAGAACGCGGAACACGATCATTTCAAAAGGAGACAAACATTACGTCGCCGGGCTAAGAGATAATTTTACTCGATCTTTCTAAATTTGTGGACGGATACACTGGGATGTCGGAACTTCCTCCGGCACGTCTGAGTCTCGCGCGCATCCTCGGGATCGAAGGGGCCCGGGATGGGACGGACCCAGCCGGGCACGTCTCGTACTCCGCCGGTCCGGCCCACAGAATGGCAAGATTACAATGTTTGGAATATCGAACAGTGCGGATCGACGGCGCGACCGGCGAGGTGGCGACTTTCGAAGCGACGAGCGCGGACGAGCTGCGCGCGGCGCACGCGGACGCGCTGCCGCTCGCGGCGCGCGCGCTGCTCGGCGCGCTGGAGCAGCTGCGCGGCCTGCGCGCGCGCCGCTGCGTGCTGCGCCACCAGGTCAGTCAGCCAGTCAGCTCGCGCGCAGCGGAACATGCTTTCTCTAGTATTTTACGCTGACCACTGAAATTTTACTTTTTGGCTTTTTACATCGAGTATAGAATTATTGACAGTGACGATGCCCTTGATGATGTAAAAAAAGTTAATTCACAAAACTCACTAAAATTGAAAATTCAGAAGATAAGGGAGAACATTAATATAAATTAGAAATAAAAAACATCCCAAATTGCACCCCCGGACCGCCTTTAAAGCGGACGTGGAAGAGCTATTTTAATTTTTTTTTCTTAAATATTTTCGGAGTACACGATGTGCATCAACGCGCAATGGATACATCATCATCATATGGAGTCAAATCGATCGGACGATTTAGTAGCCGACCTCCAAAAACCCATACATCGGACGTCTCCAACGCCGATACCGCTCCGTTGCAGCCGAGCCACGGCAGCAACGCGCTGCTGTTCGCGGCCGCGGCGGCGGCGGGCGCGGCGCTGCGCCTGCACTTCGACTGCGCGCGCGCCGCCGCCGACGACGAGCTCGGCCTGCGCGCGCCGCCCGCGCTGTGCGCCGCGCTGCTGCCCTACCACAAGTACCTACCGCCCCCTCGCCCGTCCTCGCCGGAGACCCACACCCAGCCCGCCGAGGAGATGAGCGAAGGAAACGAAATTGTTGTCGATTGAATATACGTAGGGAGATACGATCGGAGCGATATTTTCACTTGATTAATCACAAAACGTCTCTCCCCGCCCATCTCTTTAGTGGGTCCCCGACCTCGGGGCGGGTAAATGCTACCCCTTCCGCCTCTGTAATATCGGCCCGTGATACAAGTGCGGCCCGCCCACAGACACCGGCGCATGGCCCCGTGCGCCTTCACCCCCCACGAGCAGCACGTGTGCCGCCGCGCCCCGCGCCTGCGCGCCGCGCGCCCCCCGCCGCGCGCGCTACAGGTACGCGACACGCGCACACGCGCGCACACACACACACACGCACACGCGCGCCGACTCGACCGGTCCAGCGGCTTGTTTCGCCAGTCAAAAATCGACTATCACTGTTTTTTTTCAATTACCGATCTGTTCACTCACGACGTCGCACCCTTCCACATTTTACGAGTACATTAAACTTTGTAGACATATATCTGTATATATATTGTTTTCATAACAAATGCATTATTCCCTATACTTACCTAAAATAAAAAAAATAAAATAATCTTGTAAGCACGGGTGTCACTCGTATTAACGCACGCCGATATTTTAAAGTGACGGAGTGAGTGAATAGATCTACATTATTACGTCGCATAGTGCGTGCGCACTTCTACGGTCCATTTTTGAATTTCGATTCTCCTGGCGGATGCGAGTCGGACGAGAGATTCGGCGCTACACATGATACAAATCAACAGTCGAAATAAAATTTATAATTATTGATTGATTGACGAAAAATGTTTGTCTTCGTGACAATCTAATTACCTAATTCTAAGATACTAAACTCATTAAAATTGCCACAAAAACAGACCAACAAACGACTACACTATTGCACACTACGTACTAATTACTTTACCTTCAACATATTAATGTAGTTACGAAATTAATGTAAAAAGTTAAAAAGTAAGCTACTCTATACAGTACCTATTGTATACCTACCAGTAATCACACAAGTTGTCCTTATAAACGAATATGTAGCGCCGAAGTTAAGGTAGGACTTGCACTCGCGACTGTTCACTAGCTTGTTTCATGCTTTTAAATAACTATTTTCGGAAGCGAAATAATTTACAATGCAATTCATTCTATCCACGTAATCATAGAACAACCACACGGATCTGTAACTCGTTTTTTTAGGAATACGAACAATTAAAGTGGTCACCACCGCTCATCGATTCTGACTCCAAGAAATCACTCCTTAAACTGACAAAGTGGCACCATAGAATCTAAGATGTTATCTCTCTTATGCCTGGAATCTGGTCTACAGTCGTGTGCTCAGTTTGGTGTTGAATTTTCAATTAAACCGCAAGAAAACTTAATATATTTGTCAATATTATAAGACGGTAAAGACGTTAAGACCAAATTACACTTCTCTGGTCGACGCCGTTCATAATCTGGGAAGAAATCTCCCAAGAGTCATTACTGAAAATCGATTTATTGTTATGGATATATTTTTGCCAATAAGATACATTTAAAAAAATTGCATTTAATTTTTAAATGCTATCTTTGCATGGGCTTTTCTACTACTATCTTCTAGACTAAAATTGTTGTATTGTAATTATTAAATATAATATTCGATTATCAGTATTACTAAATATATATGCATTTATTAGGTTATTATTTATATCACCGAAACATTAATTTCACGTTAATATTCTTGAAACTTAGTGTAAACATAGAAAAAAAAAATTATGCCATATTAATATAGACTGATTGTTAAATTCGAGTATTAAAACGAGACGTTCGAACTATAAATAAGACAAATTATTAAAACATATTAGCTAACTCTGTCTGTTTTCAATCATTTTATAAAGAGGTCCATATTGCTTTTTTTTTGTTTATGGAAATTTAATATTTTTTCTATCTTCATAATATTAAGCTATTTCAATTGAAGGCGGATAAAAGGTAAATAACTTGTAAGGTGCTAGGGGTTTGACGTTTCAGTTGTTTTTGATTTGCATATACGTATGAATATCCTCGAAGTAAATATTCTTCACAGATTATAATCTGTGAAATGCCTCTAAAGTCTAAACGTCAAATATAATTATATTTGACGTTTAGACTCTTCTCTCTTCAATATTAATTCTATTAATTATATATCACAATGTCTACTGAATATTTAAACAAATATTATTGGGATGATTATTTATTTTCTTAAACATCATAAAATAAAAAAACCTTAATTTCAAACAATAATAATATTCAATCAAATCAATTATATTCATTGATCATGTTATCAAACTTTAAGTAAATTTAAAATTAACACTAGTTTTGTCATTAGCTCAAATTGTGTAGTGCTATAGAATATTCATGAATAATAATTGTTAGATGTCAGTAAATTGCATTGAATGTGTTTGTGAATTGTGAAAGGTTGTTTAGCTTTTCATGTCTTGATTAAATTTAATATTTACATTTTTAACTGTCTGCCAATGAAATACTATTCAATTTCCAGTTATGTATTTCTATTCAATTTTTGTTTATTTATTATACAATTATTTTTTTTTTTTTACAAATTCCAATTCAACTTCTTCGATGATTGTTGTAAATTAATATATTTTTTTTATGTTACCTACATCACATGTTCGTCGATTCTAATGAGATCGTTGTCTGTATGTCAACGTTATATAAAGATTGGAGTTCGTATGTCTAGTCAATAGCAATATTAATCTGAAATAAATCTATGTATACAATATTGAACGAATATTACTTTTAAATCGTCTGTAAAACTTTGCCATGTGTATTCGTAGTCACCTCGATGGAAGAACTCGAACAAGAGTACGAGTGTCCGATGTGTGACGAGCTGTATGTTCTTGGTGTTTGTTCGTTAGCTGGCGGCGGACGCGGAGGCGGGCGGCGCGCGCGCCAAGGTCGGGCGGTAGGGCCCGCTAGGCGCGTAGATACGGCCGTACGGCGCCGCACGGGCCGCACGGCTCGCGCGTGACGCTGCGCGAGTTCGGATACACTGATTACCAAATCGGCGAGCCTATTGCTATCCTTTTCTCTACTGCGACCGCTGGAGACCCCGAATACCTTCAAGTATCGATTGGCATGTTTACGTACGTCAGGAGCTACTGCACCGATGGCCTCGAGAACTACTGACCGAAGTACCGTCGAAGGGGAAAGTTTAAACGTTTAATTGAAAAAAATAATTGCTGTTTAAAATTAATTTATTTTTATGTTTTAGACTTTCTTTGGCGACCGTACGGATGTACTTTACTTCTGAAAGTATGTATGTAGCGGATTTGTTTGTGGATAAATTCATAAAATACACTTTCGACATTGAACTTTTTTATATTTTTTTTTCGAAGATGTGTTTATTTTAATTAAAAATGCATGAACATGATTTACAGTGGCTGCTTAGCGTGACGCTATAAGGACGTATTTCCTTCATGTATGTTTTTAGTGGTCAGTCTGCATCTCAATACTGTATTTCAACATGATAATTAGATACTTTAAAAAAAAAAAATCTTTTATCATGGTGTATATTACAAACATTTTTTTGTCTGTTTGTCATAATGTTAATTGATTTTATTTATTTGAATGACAGTAATGAGTATTTAAAATAACTCGATACTCGTTAAGCTCCTACTAGCGTTTTATTTCAACAAGTTATCACAATTCGTTTGTTTCAGTGGCCAAAGAAAAAAAAGAAGAAGAAGAAGAAGTGCTAATGATGTGACCGCTGTCAGTGGTAATAAAATATATATGTAATCAAAGGTGTCTTTTATTGAATAACACAATATACAATCTATGAGCACCTACGGTCTAAGTAAATAATAAATATATCCCCCGAGTATTCACGAAATACTCTCCCATCCGGCGGCAGTCACTACGCAGCCTCGTCGAAGTACCCGTCCAGCTGCGCCGCGATCTGAAAGGTGACAACGTCTCAGAAGCCGGTGGGCCGGGGGGGGCGGTACGGTGGGGGGCGGTCGGTCGGCTGGCGCACCTGCAGCGGCGTGTACTTGAGGTACTTGTCGGGGTTCTTGCTGAAGGCGGCGGCGGCGGCGCGCGCGTGCAGGGCGCCGTAGGGCGGCAGCAGCGCCTGCTTGTTGGCGCGCTTGAGCGCCTCGCGCAGCTCCGCGTCGGGCACGCTGTAGCTGCGCTGCGCGCGCGTGCTGTCCTCCCACTCGCGGTTGAAGGCCTGCCGCACGCACACGCTCACTCGACGCCTCGGCGGAGACGCCTGACGATTAGTCTGGTTTCGGTTAAAAGTAGCGACTCACGGAAAACTTATCCTTCAGCATTTGCCTGTCCTTGTCCCTCAGCTTGGCCGGCAGAGGCTCGTCTAGCACCAGGTGAGATAGCAGTTTGTTCCAGCTGAAACGACATTGCGTCACCCATACCTTCATTATATATTTGTGACAAAAATGTTCATTATTAGACCGTAATGGAGATAAATTACGAACTATCGCAGTATAAGCGAATCATAATATTAAGGGCTCCAATTTTTCATACACTTTACAAGTGTCAATATAAAAAAAATAATTAAAAAAAAATACCTTTGTATATACGAATTCTTATAATCCTGTATCATATCGCGATAGTTGGCTTCGCACTCTGGTTCCGCCAACATCAAAATATCTAGAAGTCCACTACGCTGTAAACCCTACAAAAGTATTTAATTATAAAAAAGTATAAAATAACAGACGCCCTCACTGCGAAATCACTTTGTAAATACACGAAACTACTACGTCAAACAATGCACAATAATAATAATTTATTATTAGTTTTCTTTTCGTTTCAATAGCCAGGCCACACAACGACGACATTATGGATGTTTTAAGACTTCTAACCGATTGTTTCATGTTTGTGAAATTTTATTAACATACAAATGTTATTCAAAATTTCTAATGAATTTTGTCAGTCAACTTATAGATGGCGTTCAAAATACTGGACATATATCCGACATTTTTAAATATAAAATAGAGATGAAGTTTTAGTATTGTACGAACACCATATACCATAGAAAAATATCAGTATCCGCCGATCGTTCAAAAAGTATATTTATTATATAATATTACTGGAGGTAAAAATGGATACAATTTCGCATTTTTGTGTTCAATTAGCTTGTCTATTGACAAATAAAGTAGATTTGAAAAAAAATAAGCATAACGGCTGCGTTCACACAGGGGTAATTAGTTACCCCACCCCGAGAAAATATAGCGCCGCAACGCGGTTATTCCGCTACTGAAGTAATGGAATCACACTTGTCTGTTACCGACTGATGTCGTCATTTGTATCAATTGCAAAGATTTTAGATCTCTAATTTCACTTTCTGAGCCGGGGATAACTAGTTCCCCCATGTGGACACTAAGGGTTAAGGTTAAATTTAAATAAGTTTAAATTATTACCCAAAAATAATTGTTTAATAAATGTGTTATAAAGTTTTACACAGCAATTTCTAGATTATTCGCAAAGCGATCATGGAGGGCTTTTGATTTAGTAATAGCCAAATAAATTACAATAATTTTCAAAGAAAAACGTATATATTATATAAGCAAGTGGTTAATAAATATGAGATATAAAGACGAGAACAAAAAAGGCGTTTTTCTTACCTGTAATAAATACAAAGTGTTGTTAAGAAGGAATATCGCTTTCAGCGCGTCCGGATACTGCTCGCTTTTGTTCCTCAGTGATAAATTCAATTGAGCCAACACTTTACCTAGATTTTGTGAAACGAAATATTATATTTGAACAACATATTTTACGGTGATCGATGTACACGATCACCGAATGACGAGAGATTGTTATTATTACAAAATTAACATTGAAGCATTCAACTTTGTTATGCAATTTGATACTATTAGTCACAGTATATAAACGTCAAATTTATTATATTTAACAATTGGTCAGTCGGCCACGATAAGTTTTTTTCAATAAAGTCACTAAACATAAAAATCATATTAGACAATATTGTATATTTTAAAATAGAAATTAAACACATGTACGACTCGTAAATAGCTCAAAAATGTTTTTAAAGTTAGGAAAAATGAAATGGATGGACCAGATTTTGAATTGAAACTTAATAAAGAGCCGACTTCTCTGAGAGTCCAAGTAGAATAGGTCACAAGTAAAAGGGAGCGAGCGACTTACGCATGTAGAGCGCCAACATGAGCGCGTTGCGGTCCGACGCCGTCAGCGCCGACGCTGCGCGCGCGTACCACGCCTCCGTCGCCAGCGCCGGACCTGCGGGCGGCACGGTGAGCACGGACACGCACACGCACACGCACTGCGGGGCGGGGCACTCACCGATCACGTGCATGTGCGCCGCCAGCGCGTGGCAGTAGGCCAGCGCCGCCGCCGCCAGCTGGTGCACCGTGCCGTCCACCGCGCCCGCCGCGCTGTCGCCGCGCACGCCCTCCACCCACTCCTCCAGCGAGCGCACGCACTGCACAGACGACACTCGAGACACTGCCCGTCGGCTCGGGGGGCGCGGGCGGCGCGGGGGCGCTACTCACGTGGTGGGTGCAGCTGTTGAGCAGCGCGGCGTAGGGCGCGGGCGACGCGGGGTGCAGCGCGCGCTGCATGTCGGGCTGCAGGCGCTGCAGGCGCGCCGCCAGCGCCCAGCACGCCGCCGCGCCCGCGTTGCAGCGCGCCGCGGCCTTGCGGCTGCGCAGGCACACGCGCTCCACCTCGGCGGCTGCGAGGAGCGGACGTTAGCGGGGGCCGGCTGCGGGCGCGGGCGCGCGGGGGCCACTCACCGAGCAGCGCGAGGCAGTCCTTGAGCAGCGCGGCGAGCAGCGCGGCGAGGCGCGGTAGCGGCACGAGGCCGAGCGCGTGGCGCTGCTCGCGGCGCGCCACGCGGCACAGCGCGGCGGCCAGCGACCCCGCCGCCTCCGCCTCGCGCTCGTCCACCGCGTCGCTGCCCTCCTCCGAGTCTGCGGGGAGCGGCCACTGCGTGAGTCGCGCGCGGGGTACGGGGCGCACCTCCGGCGCGGGGGCACTTACAGGAGTCGTTGATGGACCGTCGTGGGCCGATGGCGAGTCCGGTGGACTGCTCGAGAGTCTGTGACGCCTTCATCATTATATTGATCGCTCGCTTCTCCAGCCTGTTCGATATAGCAAAGAGAAATAATGTTTTCTGTTGTAACACTTTTCATTACAATTACTGATTTCATTGTACCAAATGAATATGCTTACACTTTTTGTATTTTGCTCGTTCTTCTCTGAGTGCTATCCGTACGATGCAGGATGTTTTTCGTTCTCTGCGAGAAACATTGAAGCACAATATATTATAATCAATATTTATTTAAATTCTCATAAATATACAGTCTAGGATGATATCTTACCATTAGTGGCGAGGCGGCCATCGACCTCGATCTGAGATAATCTTTAAAAGCTATGAGCGAGTTCAAAGCGGCCGGCCCTCGTATAGCGAGCAGCGGCCCGGCTGGAGGTCTGCCAGCGGCGCTGAGCCAGGCTGCAGCGGCGCGCATTGTTTCGAGAGCTATACTGGATGTCGAATTACCACCACTCACACTGACACTATCAACACTTGAATCTGAAAATTAAAAACAAAATTGTAATAAATGATTACTCATCCGGCTCAAAGGACCAAAAAATACTTTGTGGCTGAGTATGGATAATTCATAAATTAATAACACATCTCAGCTAACTATCAAGTTATTATGTAATTAAAATTTAATATAAATTCTTCACCATCCTGTAAATTGACAATTATATAAAATAATAATAATAAATTTATAAGTAAAACAATATTTAAATTTTATACTTAAAATTATTACTAACAACTGATGATATATGTTTGTAATATATATAGTGTTATGACTCACCTTCCTCTAGAGCAATCATGTCCATAAGAGAAGTTGGTGACAATGGTCGAGTATTACGACTGAGGAGCTCTTCAAATGCATTCTCTAATTTTAAAACTCCAGCATTATAAAGTTGATTCTATAAATAAAAAAAAAAATTCAAAATAAATAATATGCAATTACTAACAAACCAATGTTCAATTTATTTAGATAGTATTTAAATTTATTATCTATATATAATCTGAAAATTTTCTTTAAAAAAAATATTCATATACTTACAATATTCTCTAGTTCAACACTTTGTGGATTGTTTTTGTTGAAATAATTTTGAGCCTCTGCCAACTTATCTAAAGCCTAAAACAAAGTATTACCGAGTTAGTAATAAAATAGTATTTGTCAGAAGCTGAAATATTTATCTAAATTATTTTAATATGGTTATTTTAAATTGGTATTCAACGTTTTTTTAGTATGATATTAATTACATAATTTTTGGTAATGTTTCAGAGCAAATAATCTGCTATGAAATCTCTTTAGTATAGGAAATACTATAAACCAATCTGTATAGAACTCAAGTTCCCTTTAATAGAAATAGAGATGCATTAACCGAAGACATACCTCAAGATATATGTTCAAAGAATCCGTGGAACCTACATGAGGACCTGCTTGTATGATATCAGCTAGATCTCTGGACACCATATAGTAATTAATTACATGATCCAAAGCTGTAACTGTGTGTTCCATATCTAGAATAAATGTTATAATTATAATGTATGTTCATTAATACAGAAAGGAGAAAACAACTTAATAAAAAAGGACAATTACTATGAGAGGATGAACACTATAAAAACTATAGAACTAATATTATAAATGTAACTTTGTTTGTTAAACTTTCGAATGTCAACTACTCGATCAATCATCTGAAAATTTTGCATTCACTTTTGTAATTTACAGAAAATGACATATAATACCTGACACCTGCCACTCACTCACTCATGGGCGGATACTAGTATGAAATATTACTAACTATGATGTATTTGCTGTAGCCTTGCAGTGTCACCATACAGAGGCAGGACTGCTGTCTCTAGCTGCTGCAATCTCTGCTCGCATGCACCCAGCACATTACAGACATCACTTGCAAGAGATGAGCTTCTTTGTGCAGCCGCTTTAAGCTCTTGGATATTAGTCATTTCCTAGTAATAAAGAGATGGATACGCCCCATTTAAATATAGATAAAAATATTGTTATGAAAACATATTATTTAATTTAAAATATCTACTAACAATACATATAATTAACTATTATTTCAATATAATAAAAATCAATACCCTCTTCAACTTCATCTCGATTTCGAATTTTTTCTCCACTGCATACATCTTCTGTTGTATACTTTCTTATATTATCTTGTTAATCTTCAAATATCTGTTCACAAGGTTTTAAAATCTATACATACTAAAGAAATTAAAGATTGACAGCAAATATTATTGCATACTTCATCAAATTAGAATTACAAACACTACGCCTAGTTATTGGAAAATTAGAAATCACAATCAGTAGACACCTTGTAAAATATTTGTTATGACATTGATGTGGTCTGACGTTTCAATTTTGACATTAATTTTAACGTTATTTTTAATTTGCTTTAATAAGATGTATGTAAGATTTCAATTGATTTCTAAACAGTGCAATAGAAAAAAAATTACAATAACACATTCACAATTCAATTTAATACAAATATAACAAAAGATAATTAAGTATTATGCTTTTGGAATTTGGGTGATATTATGTAAAAGTATCCGATTTAGTATGTGGTGACGTGACGTACGACGTCGAAACGTGGCTGACATTCGTAGCTTTTACTTGTCACATATTCTAATCGTCACTCGTAGAATAGAGGTATTTTTATTTGCGAGACAAATACTAAATATCCCTTCGTTGTTTTTTGTGGTGGATTAATAAAATAGATCACTAGTGCGTATTAATATTAAATTGATTAGTAATGTACATGTTCTAATACATAATTTTTTAAATAAACGGTACTTTGTTTTCAGAAAATGGATCAAATTGCCAAGTTTGTTGAGCCTGGTAAGCAGTTCGCCAAGGACTCTATAAGATTAGTAAGAAGATGTACAAAGCCAGACAGAAAAGGTGAGTTCTAAGTAGTTTAACTTTGTTAAGATTTGTTTCCGCTTTAGCGCCGACTAAGCTATCAATGCTAGTCATGTCGAATTTAGTTCATTATGTATGGACTAAATTCGATCAGCTCCACTAAATAAATGATTATATATACTACTAAACTAAACTAAATAATCATTTTCATGAATATTTATTAATATTGTCTTTTTTGTGGAGTTATTAATAGGGCAGCAGCTGGTTCAACTGACATCCAGCCACTGTATTTCATATTCTATATATATTTTTTAACTAGCTAACTAAATCGCATATAATTTAAATTTGATACTCATTAAAATGTGTGTTTAAAACTTTTGCTACTATTTTGAGATGACCTTTTAATCTGTTTGCCTTCTTACTTTAAAAAAAAAAAGAGAATGAAAGCCTTTTTCTGTTAAATGTTGTGCAAATTTGAACATTTAATATATTTTAATAATTGCTTTCCTTAATATAAAACGGTTACTTATTATCTGTCAACATTCCAAAATATTATATGCCCTATGTCTGTAATAAAACTGGCTTACCTTTTTAGCCTTTACCGTCTGTAAACTAGTGGTACCAAGTAGAAATTAATAATTAAAGATAGTGCTAGACCAAGATAGAGTGTTAAGATATTAGTAAAATGAAAGCATGTTGTTTATTTCAATGTTTTTTTTTTCAGAATTCCAAAAGATTGCCATTGCCACAGCTATCGGTTTCTGCATTATGGGTTTCATTGGTTTCTTCGTTAAGTTGATACACATTCCAATCAACAACATTATTGTCGGATCATAGGCTAGTCTAGTTTAGTTATACCTTACCCTTAAGCCCCTGGATGTGTCTAAGTTAATTCTCACTTTCATAAAACTATCAACAAATTTTACTAGAATAAATTATTTCATTTTTAACATTTGTTTTATTTAAACAAAAAGAAAGTGTCTTATTAACATGTTATATCATCATTTATAATAAAATTTTGTAATAAATATTTGTTTTCCTACTCATTGACACACAGAATATAATTCTTCTGCATTAAGGTGGAAATTAACATGAATTCAGTAATTAGCTATTATTGCAATATTTCCAATTTGTAATGCATATTTATTATTTATATTCATATAAGTTAATATTGTCCTTGATAAATTTCCTACATTTAAGTTATTAATATAGTCAGTATTTAGCACTCCCAACTCATTAAAAAAAGATAACATTATTTAATTGTAGGACCAATAAGTTACTAATAAATAGCAATAAAAAAATACCATATTAATAGTATCTTGACTTAAATTTAAAATTATAAATGAATAGAAAATTAAAATTAGAATAGATTGATTAATTGGTGCATATAACATGTACTGTTAGCTATATATTTTTATAGTATACTTATGTTAGGTCACAGTATAATAAACAAGGACATTTTTCGATCTTGAGAAATTATGCCTAAGTTGTAAATGCTTTTAATAAAATTGTTTCAAACTCGAAATTTGTTTTAATTTGTCTAGTGTAGTTGATTATTATGCCTACACTTGTTTAGGCTGCACATCAGAATAGTTATAAAAAAAGTATAACAATATAAATTAACAATTTATTTATTTAGCTATATGCATTACAGTTTCGTTTTATATTAATTTATACATGACTCACTTTGTCCATAAAAAAATATTGTTTGCCCTTAGTACAGAGTAAAATAATCTAGTTATCACAGATTTGATTTTCTATAGATGTTTATTTACCCATGTACATATTTATTACAATTTATGTTATATAGAATTCGTTTTACAATAAAGGATATAATGTCGATAATCAATTACATATATTTTTATTTTTATGATTGCCATGTTTTTGAGCCTCTCTTAAAGTATCAATTATACTCTGTTCACACAGATTATAAAAAATGCATTACGAACTATACATTAAAGTACAATATGTTTGGCCATGTATAAGTTGTCAGTTAAGCGCTTTCTGCATGACGTGGATGTAGTAAGCGGGGTTGTCGACGCGCTCCAGCGGCTGGAAGTCCGCGTAGATGCTGTGCTGCGCGCGGTTGTCGAACGCGTCATCCAGCATCCGAGTAAAACTGTGCAATCGATGTGGGAAGTAGCACAGGCGGAATTCACTGAAATTTATTATTACAAGATTTAAATGATTATTTGCTAAAACTGCATTATCAAAAACCATTATTTTTTTTATAACTATACTGGACACTACACACGAATAAATGTAATATAACAGTACCTCTTTTCCGTTATGAGACCATCGTCTGTGGCGTCGATACAATAGTCGAGCGCGACAAGCTCGGGCTTACCACGTACCACTAATACGGACGTCTTGATGTCGACAGGATATTTGCACTGTAATATTTTAAATAAATATATTTTTTAAATACATTATTCTAACTTTATGAATTTTAATCGTCGCAAAGGTTCACAGAAAATATAAGTAGGTACATAAACTAGCACACCTAGGTAGGTAAAATCTACAAATCACATATTGTATTCGATTTGAATGATGGATTAGCAAGTGTATAATTATATAAACATCTTAGTCTCTATAAATAGATCGATAGTAACAGCCTGTAAATTTCCCACTGCTGGGCTAAGGGCTCCCTTTTTGAGGAGAAGGTTAGGAGCATATTCCACATGTGACAAAACTTCGTTGAAATTAGACACATGCAGGTTTCCTCACGATGTTTTCCTTGAATTGATTGATGAATTATAAACACAAATTGAGCACATGAAAATTCAGTGGTGCTTGCCTGGGCTCGAACCCGCAATCATCGGTAAAGAGTTACACGCTCTAACCACAGGGCCATCTCGGCTCTTAGTCCCTATGCTTGGTGTTAAATGATGGAGAAAATAATGGTATATACTTCAGTTTCTGTATGTATGGGTGTTTGTGGCCATTTTCTCTAAGTGGCTCCTTTATAATAAAAGTGACCACAGGAAATATATAAACTAAAAAAAACTCTATATTTATATTATATGATGGGGTATTTATTATCTGTGTTATAAAAATATTATGAAATAAAAATTGGTTATCGCTCACGCACACAATTGTTATTTAATATCGATAAGAAGTTATAACATGGCGTTTGATCATAAGTTTTGTAAACAAAAGATAATACTAAAAAGATGAACAAATCATCTTCAAAATTAAAACATTTATAAAAACAAAAGAGCCTCATGATTTACCATAGTCATACCTAATGGTAGACACCGCTCTCCATTTGGGTTCGTTTTGTATTCAAACATACAGTCAAACTAATGAAATAGTTAAGTCGATTCTCTCTAAGTTAAATTGATTGTTTTCATTACATAAAAATTTAAAATATATTTGTTTAGATGTAGGCAATCATTATTCATCATTAAGTTCTGAGTCTACATGTTACATAATATTTTAAATAATAAATCAATATGTTTGTAAGATCCTACATGAATAACAAATATTTTTGAATATATTTATGACAATTTAAATGCAATGCACTATTATACATTCCAAATTTGTTAGTCAATTGAGTGAATACTTACATTGTAATAAATAGAATGTCCAGGTGTTGCGCCACTGTTGATCATCGCGTCATAATTTCTGTGATCGATAAATAGCAGACCACCGGGTTTCAACACTTTAGCAAAGTTTTTTAAGCACATCTTCTGTGTTCTTTGATCCTCATATTCGTCCAGCAAATGGGCAAATGAATTTCCAAGGCATATTACTGCATCGAATGATGCCCCGGGTAGGAAGCCATCGACATCTTGAGGGAGCGTTTGCCAGCTCGCTTCTTCAATTACTGAAAGATTAGGCCAAGTTACAGTTAAAAATATATTTTTTATTAAGTATTTAAACACCTATTTTAAATAGGTAGGCTGGCAAATGAGCTACCCCCATGTAGTGCCCATAAATCATTACCATAGACCACTGCGTCACCTTTATTAATGGAATAATAACAATAACAAAAGCCAAAAGGATAATTAAACTGGCTTATTTATTGCCCAAAAAATACTTTGAATTATATATGTTGTAGGTATTGAACTTTTATGATTGTTATTGACAATTTAATAGGATATAGTACGCACCCCATTCGTCGTATCTGGAATCTTTTCTTTTTTCCCATCTTGCTTTTAAAGCATGTTTCAACATTTTATCGGATGCATCCACTGAGACCACCTTAAAACCTTCATCGACCAACATCATCGAATCTATGCTGAAATGGAGAAAAAAATAAAATATTTACATATGGAAACCTGAACCCGAACCTGAAATATGGCGCAAAAGAGGTCTTGTTTAGACTAAATTTAAAATTAGTAAAAGGCTAAATTTAAGGCTGTGTAACACCAATTTCAGGAATTTGAGGTTGTCAGGACGCACGATTTTTTAATTGTTTGGCGACCCACACTTAGCTCTTGAGTCTTCAAACATTGTACAAACTAATAAATATTTTTATTTTCATATTTTTTCAAATAAAACAACAATAAACGTGAGCACTTATCTGTGCTTAATTTCATTCGATAGACAATTACGAAAGGTCAGCCCGTATCTCATGTCGCTACTCGCTTACTGTTAAAAGATATTCTAAAATATTATTTCTCATTATTTTTCGATGAACTTTAACTAGAGTTTTAGATTACATGTAGAAAATTAACGCATCCGATATTTTTTCTTGACAAAAAAAAGTATAAACTCACTCCGAAACATGATTTTCGGAGTGAGTGTCGTGAGAGACAGCAAAAAGATTAAGATCATGTAAAAGTATATATTAGCATTTAAAATTGTAAATATAAAAATATACAGATATATATAATATATATTCTAAAATTAAAAAAAAACGATTTGGTAACCCTATTCACTTACACGAGACACATTTAATGTTTAATAAGTATAATAAATAATATCACTTTTGAGATAACAAGGTGATGTTACACGTCTTTGTAACAATTATTTGAAATAGAATATACAATAAGAAAATATTTTCTATGACAACTATTACGAATAATACTATAGTCTGGAGTAAGAAAAACTATGTAAAGTAACGGTCTACAGTGTTTAAATGCCCTACGACTGAGCTTTTTGTCCTTTTAGAGAGAATGTTTGTACTTTTGTAATTTATTTCTCTAAGCTGCTTCAACACAGGCGAGTTTCCTCGTTATATTTTTCTTCGCCGCCTTACACAAAATGAAGACAACTAAGGCATATGTAAATCCGATGATTGTTACCTTACCCAGTTTTTAAGCCGCAATCATGCGGTACGATTTATACAGGTATACTAGCTGTTTGGCTATATCTCTCTATCTTATGATTAGATGTTTATACATTGTGTTTACATATCTGCCAATGATCAATTAACAAACATTATAAACTCACCCGGTACCGCACGCCGCATCCAAAACGCGCACACAACCATGCTTTTTCAGCAGTCCAGTTAAGAAGTCTCTATAATTTTTAGTTCTTTGGTTACTATCTCCGATGTACTTCTTCCACACTCTGGCTGCCTTTCCATCAGCATACTGATCCTTAACACCCTCAGACGGGATGCCTTGCGACCGTGAATGGAATACTTTATCCGCTGACATGATTCACTGTAATTAATTATTTATTATTGTCGTTATTATATTATAAATGATGTTAGTACTGGTAGAGTTTTGTTTAAGCTTGTTTAAATAAGCTCTACCCATTCTATTCCCCGCCTCATCAGGCGCCGCAGAAACTAGTGGGGTTTTCAGTACCCCGGGAATCCCCCCTGTTAATTGGAAGCCCGCTTAGGCGGACCGACTGTCATGACGTCACGGTAACATGCGAAAGCGATCCTGTGGCGCAGGTTTTTTAGCGGGTTTTCCGGTTTACTAGGGCACCGTCGAGTCCCACATACGCCCAATTCGCGGGGGTTTTCGAGCGAGAAAAAAAATAAGGCTCTACCCATTCTAGAATTATTCTACCGCCAATCACCAATGGCTATTTTATTTTGGTGCACCTATTATATAAAAGCTGAATTGTACCTACATGTAAAAGAAACATAATAAATAAATTATATCAGAAGACTTCTTACCTCCTATGTATGTAAATATAAATAGGAGATGCCTAGATAATATTATCTTACTGTGGCAAAGGAAAAAATCTCACATTTAATTTATATGCTGACCGACTCTTAACATAAATAAATAAAATGGTCATAAAAAAATCTACTTATTTTGTTTTGACTAATTTGTTTAATTTCTCTTAAATTTTCGTAATCGAACCGTAAGATATATGTATTAGATACATATAAATAATTTAGAATATAATAGATTGTCCTACATAACATACCACGTATAAATAACACACAAATTAATTTTAAAATTACATATTTATAAATAGTTTTGGTAATTCGCAGAGACATACAAACAGACACTGATTGAAGCTGCCATGCCGCAAAAATACTCGTTACAATTACCGCTTTACAGATATACGTAGGAACGTTCTCACTACAGACATTTGAACTGCAATGCGGCTATAAAATAATCATAACGGGAATTGAATCGGTACACCTATCCCAAAACAAATAGTATACTATAATACCAACATAAGTTAATTCCGTTAAAACATGTTATATAACACAACGTACGATAAAGTAATTTACACTATGAAATATTTTTACATTATTTTAATGTAATCGCTCATTTTTTGTTAAATAGAATTCGTTAGAAACTCACATTATATTTAATTTAGAGAAAATTTTAAACGAGAATGACTCTCTGATACAATTGTTTCACTCTATCTTCTACTCATTTGATTCGTTTAATTTAATTCCGAACTAAAGTCTATTTCAATAAATCTGTAAACAAAACTAACTGTTCATTATATGTATTAAATAAAAAATGTTCTTAGTTCATGTAAATATACTACACATACAAAGGTTTAGCTGTAATATAATAGTGTTCGAAATTTAAATAATAAAAAAAGTATATTTGTTCCAAACATTCAGTAACAGTAACGTCAGTAACACGATAGTGGACTCACATTATTATGACGCAACAATCACGCGTGTGTAGGGAGAATGTGTGGAGTGACTGAGTGTGCACTTCTAGTCACCGGCGCTACCATGCCGACACTGCCGCAAATCAAATGTGCTCGCTTGATAAAAATCTGATATCACTAGGTTTGTTTCCTGGCTTTTTTAAACACAAGCATTTGATTTGATTGAGAGGTGTAGGTTGACCTTTTTTTGTTTTGTTTGATATGAAAGAAGAATATAATCACATGTAGGTATTATTTCATAGTTTAACATAATTTAATATTTTCTTTTAATAATAATAAGAAAGACGATACAATTGTTTAAAATTAATCTGGTAGATTTTACATCTAACATCACTTATTATCTAGCCTAGGATTCTTACCTATTCCGAAAATATAGGTACCTACTCATTAAATATGAAATTCAAAATTTTACACACAAACACCCATGACGATAATGCTATATATAATTAACAATTCATCATTCCGGATGCCCGTCAACTCTGGCATATCTTGTTTTCGCTTCGTGTGATGTAATATTGTTGTTCCTTACAAGATTGGCGTTTGTGTCCACGCCGGTCAATAACGTTTATTTTGATTTTAAATATCAAGTTTATGGGAATAAACACTAAGCTTTTAAAATTCGCAAATATATCCTTTTAATTATTTGAATTTGGATTTTTTTTTTAATTAATATTATTGAATATTTTAATTATAATGGTTTTTATTCAAAATTGAAGATGGTGTTTGACAGGTTGAATAGTTACGATACGTATTTACGTATAATGTAAGAATGTCATATGAAGACTCTTGGTTTCCCACGATTTTCCGTTTTACATTAGTTTAAAATTACATCTTTGTAATCATTATTGGTGACTCTATCGGCTAGAACGACTCTATAATTTATAAATTTTTATTTAATTTAATTTATGGTTTCGACTCCAGAATAAATCTTACGTGTCATTTTTATTTTTTATTAAAAGCAAAGACGCCCGAGACTCATTTTAATATTTCTCGATATTCCTTGTAATTACGCGCATAAAAAACTAAGTACTTGTTAGGAGGTACTCAATTATTTATCACGATGCCATTTTCCTTACAATCATACGTATGATACGTCATGCAACTTTTGCTAATATGATTCTGTCTTGTCATTATTTATTACATACCCTGTAAAAGATACCTTGATCTTATTGACAGATGTAAATTTTTCTGATCGACATAACTTATTATTTTCTTAATTTAATGATTTTAAAAATTGTAAAAATATTTAAAAACATACGTATAATACAAAAGTCTCTAAAGATTCGAGCATTATCCGAAAATTTTAAGACTTTTTATTGCTTCAAAGTAAAATTTAAATAGAAACACTGAAAATAATAGACGCTTGTACAATGTTACATCGGTCGGACGCTAGAAACACGAATAACAGGCAGTAACTGTTCTTGGTTTTTGACTAGTGGTTGGGGTTTCTTTAGCTGGTATAACTCTTTTTAGAAAAATAAGTTAAAAAAAATTTGAATTCTAATTTGAATTACGCATTCCATCGTTCCATCGACTGCTATATATGTTGTATTTTCTGTTTCCCATCACTAGCCGGTCTGTCAAAAAGATCAAGCTAACTTGAACAGGGTATACTCACATATACATTATACAATGCATTATAAAATAGATATATTTTAAGCTGGTAAGCAATTACCAACAAGATCCAAATCTAAAAATCAAAATATCTAAAATATACGATACGTACATGAAAAATTGTATCACTAGTACCTCGGCATCTTACATAAAACTTTACCGATATCACACAAAACCTTCATATTAAAAAAAGCCTATGTCATCAAATCAATCTCTGTACAAAATTTCATCTAATTCAGTTCAGGGGTTTAAGCATGAAGAGGTAACAGACAGACATTATAATGTTAGTATAGATACCTGTACCTACATATGTATAATTCGATGAAAGTTTTTATAAACTTGATGCTGCAGATTACCTTTGAATGAAAGGCGTGCTAAAAGTTGCGTCATAACGATAATGTATATTTACATCAACATTACGTACATTTATAATAATATTTATTATTATTTAAACATTTATAAACATTCGGTAAGATATAAATACACTGTGCATCAAAAAATATATTTTTGTAGTTTTTCAAGTAGGTTATACTTAATAAATTATCTATAATAATAATCAAATAATAAGTAATTTAAGTAACCTTATTAATCGGTAATAGATTTTCCTTTTCACAATTTTTTTTTTTTTTAACTTCTTGAACTGAAATAGGCCGCGGTGCGCATCGTCATATATTTTTTAATTTGAAATAATAAGTAGGTATTAGATAATGTCATTCCGGTTTAATACGGTTTTTTATTATATTATCAGTTGTTTTATTATAAACATATATTTATAAACGTGTCTCGTAAGATACAAACAAGAGATAAATAGTTATTTAGTATCTTTAATAGGCCTTATCTTCTATTGTAGAAAACAACATTTTTGTACGATTCTGCTTTTGAAAGTCGAACTATAATTTGAGAATTGTATATTATAAATGCCAAGTTTATTTTAAAACACACTGGGAACGTATCCTTACAGTCTTTGTGACCATACAAATGTGTGCACCACGCACAAACAATACTGTTTGCGAGGTGGATGCTTGATGTAATTTCTTAGCTGCCAAATTTGAGCGGACCCCTGTCCCATGTTATTTCCCTGTGTTGCTATATTTTTTTATATGGCTGAAGATGACTCAACATATTGTCAACATTTTTTTTTCAAGTCATAAAAAAGTAAACAAGGCACAGGGTGGTAAGTAGAACGCTTATAGATGTAGTTGTAAAAAAAAAACAAGAGATCCATAATATTCGCCAAAAAAAACCAACGATATATTGGTAAGAACTTTATTATAGGACAAATTATAAGTTCTTAAGCAATTAACTTAATGTTATAAATTTTAAGTAAATTGTAAACCAGAAATACACATGTACAAACTCTCAAGTTTGTACATAAGGACTACAATTGAAGAAAACATTATGTTATATGTATATTGCATACTCATAGACAAATTATATCTAAATTAATGGAATCGTCAATAGAAAAATATATACACATATCATACACATTATTAGTTTGATAATAAAATTTTGTACAATATTATATTACGTCAAAACTCAAATATAATCATTAATCAATGTTGACGCAATCACCTGAACCTAATATAATAATATTATACGTACTTTTGTACTCATCATCTATTCTTATATGCCATTTTCAATGAAAAAAAAAATGTGCTAAAATAAATATAATCTATTCCAATCGAAGGAATAAAGATAAAAAACTCTTAGATTTACAGATCCCATGCGATTTGCCAAGAGGTCTTCTATTAAGCACTTGATTAATATATTTATTACACGACACTACAACGCTTCAACACTCATGTCTAATTTAATATTATTTCATTCTAAAAGCCATTTCCTTCCGATTCCATACTGAAGACCATAGATTATTCAAGATCTCGGCCAATAATATCGCGCCAATTCCACGGCCAACTTGTTTATTGGTCTTTATTCCTGCTGCTGGAATAGGCTGTAAGATGTGAACATGGAATGAAATGGATTTTGAACATGTATTCTGTATACATGTGTTCAAAATCTATTTCACCACACAATCGTGTCCGGTGAAATACAAATAATATGTATATTTTAAGGTATATAATCCGCGCTATGAGAATACGAATAATACGACTTGGGCTAAGCCAAAAGAGGGGTTTATGGTTTTAGCAGAATGTCTATGAAGCGATATGTGATATTACATCTCCTCTTTCTCATTATTAATAGTATAAGTTTCGAGTAATGAAGTTATAAATCACGAGCATAAATCTATAGTAGTAAGCGAGCATCGACGCGAGTTTGCCGACGTGATTGCTAGCGAGCGGACCGCGTCTGAGCCCATTTTGATCTCGCGGATTAACGATATAACTTTAAAAATCACTATTAATAAATTTAGTGTAGCCTTTATTTGATTCTTAATATATTTTTTTGGTGGAACATAAAACTGTACCCTGTCCATTAGTCACATTTTACATAATTTATTAAATGAGATTTTTACAATTGAAAACAATACTCAAGACAAACTGAAAAGCTAAATAATACATATTTACTTGAATTTTACTAATGTAAAATTGTATAGGAATATGTTAAAAATGGAGCATTTTCAATTATCCAGCAATACTTTATTTAATAATTGAAACAGATATTAATTTAATCTTATTCTATCTTAAAAATAAAAGCTCAATACGGTCTGTTAAATACAATATAGATTTCTAATGTCAATGGCTACTTGATAGACTAAGACTGGAGTATGACCAGTGATATTTTGAGTCCAATATTATTAAATACAAAAATAAATCAATCATTATGTTCTATTACTAATTGTAATAAAGTTTATATCGTAAACAAAATGTTCTTCTTTTACATTCCAGCGCCAACATCATCTGCATCTATGCCGAGCATGGCCAGGTCGTCCAGTTCCTCCTTGTTCTTGGTGGACACCGTGGGTGTGGGCATTCTAGTCAGCGTAGTCGGAGTCGTCGCAGTGTTCTGGTTCTCGGCTTGATTGGAGGTTAAAGTCACATTGACCGTGGCCGTATTCTTACCCTGATTGTCATTCTTTTTGTCCTGGTTACTTTTGTTTTGATTCTGCCTGTTTTTATTATTCTGCCTCTGCTTCGGACTCGGCACTATCGGGACGTGCGTGTCGTACAGCTGCGGACGAGGCTGGAACAGCGGCGAGTTCATGTCGAAACCCATCATCATATGGGGGGGCGGCTGGCCGAGGATACTGAGCTGGGGGAAGGAGGGCATGACGCCCCCCAGGCTCAATCCCGGGGGGAAACCCGGGGGTGCCAGACCGGGCAGCCCGGGGAAGAGCTCCTGCTGTGCCATCTCGGCGGACTTTACCTCCGACGGAAAGATTATGTCCAGCGCGTCCTGGAAATCTTTCGGCAGCGTGGGCGGCGGGGCGGTCGTCGCTCTGGAACGAAATCACAAGTAGCTAAATGATGCGCTAAAATATTCCAAGTGCACAGACATTCGAGTCGACAAGAGAACGTGAGCTCACGGCGGCGGCGGCTGCGCGGGCGGCGCGTGCGGCGGCATGAAGGCGTGCTGCAGCGGCAGGCCCGGCAGCAGCATGGGCGGCGCCAGCTCCACCTGCTGCCGCTCCAGCTGCGCCTTCGCTATCTTCTCCTTGAACTCCGCCACCTGCGGGCCGACACCACATTCGAGGCGTGAGGTTCCGACCGAAGGAGTACGGGTACCGTTACTTATTGAGTTATACTACACGGGAGTGCGTAGTATTTTGATAATTACATACAATTATGGTGATTTATTTTCATAGACAAAAAAAATATCAACATCTTCAGTCTTACTCTTGGGCTACCTGTGAGACCTGCAAAATGACGAGGTGTTGCTGTATTAAACAAAACTTTGTCGTAGTTACGAGTACCATTTTTTATATAACTTCGTATTATAAATTATTATTAATAAGAAAAATAATTTTTAAATATCAGTTGTAATATTGTTTCACAATACAAATATGAACATAAAATCGATACCTTTTTTTGTATCTCCGCGTCCATCTCTTCTCGTCTCTTCTTCGATACCTCCTCGTCTTCTTTTTTCTTTTGTTCCTCTTTCTTCACTTCATCGACCTTTGAATTTTTACTCAAGTTCTTGTAAACGGGCATTTTACCTACGGAAAAAAAATCGATACTAGATAAGCACCCTGCCGACTGATCCGGAAAGCAACACGCAAGGGGAACTCGTTAATATAAAAATTATAATCGTCACACAAAAACAATGAGTGGGTGGGACATCCGCGGACGTCCTCGCACAAAACCCTACCACCAAGCAGACATATTTCGCAGTAAATACTCACCGATGAACGGCATCTTGCGAATATCCGGTTTCTTGGACTCCTGCCGCGGCGGGCTCCGGCGCTCCGAGTCCCGGTCCTCCTCTCGCCGTTCCTCTCGCCGCTCATCCCGCCGTTCCTCCCGGCGCTCCTCCCGCCGGCGCGACTCTTCGCGGCGCTCGTCGCGCGAGCGCGATTCGCGGCGCTCCTGCTCGCTGCGCAGCAAAAGATCGTTATAGCGCGCGCCTGTGTGCGTGCGTGCGTGCGTGTGCGTACGTGTGCGTGCGTGCGCGTGTGCGTGCGTGCTCACCGGTCGCGGCGCGGCTCGGAGCGGTGCGCGCTCTGCAGCTTGTCGAGAGTGATCCTGCGGGCGCCGAACATTCGGTTACACGATCGGTTATGACGTTAACGTTGGGCTACCGACGACTTATGTTATCGGACATAAATCGACTGGTGTGACTAAAATATGGGGAGTGCTGTAATTAATTATTTTTTTTTAAATGGGACTCTTTTTTTGTCGTAGATAATTTCGCTTGATGTGACATTTAACACTTAAAAAATATTATAAAATAAAATCCTCCTTTACCTCGTTTTAATATTATCGAGCAGCTTCCGATCGTTGTCGTTGAGACGCTCAACTTGTATGGAAGACATCCATTCGCTTAACTTGTCGTCCGAGTCATACTTGGACTTTGATTTCTTACCTGAAAAAATACTTGTATTAGTATGAAGCATACTAAAATGACTTGACTTTTATTCCGATTTTATCGTATGTTTATCGTTACGTAAATAACGATATATGTAAATACATACACAATGCTTAGCTTGTATGTATATGTAAGAATTAGATTTAAAAAAAATCTAGAAACATTATAGAGCTATGTGCAAGAAAGTATAATAAAGTTGTCCCGGGGTTTGTCACGACTGGACTCCTTGCCATATCTGCTGAAATATCTTCAAAAACACCGAAATCATAAATGTTGTGCCGACGTATACTCACTCTTCTTCTTCTTCTTGGGCTCGCTGTCGGAGCTGGAGGAGTCGCTGCTGGAGCTGCGCTTGCGCTTGCTCTTCTTGCTCTTGCTGCGCGGCGACAGCTTGCGCGTGGTGAAGCCGTCCTTGCTGAAGGTGATGGTGTGCGCGGCGTACTGCGGGGCCTCCTCCGCCTTGCCCTTCGCCCCGCGGGCCTTCTCGAAGGCCTTCTGCCGGTCCGACATCCAGTCCGTCTCCCAGTGCGGATTTTGCTCCACGAAGTTCTGCAAAGTTCACAATCATACTAACCCGCTGATCCAATGCCACGATCGTCAACGGTTAGAACGAATTTACGTTTTAAGTAAAACAAGTTTGGTCAATTAGGATAATTGACTGAGACTCAAGAAGTATATACCACCATATGTATGGGTACCGATCTACAAATTAACAATGGAGCAGCTTGGTACATTAAGTTCCAAACTTCTCGCCCAACAGTGGGCCGCTCATTGCTAGTGGCCCTACGAATGACATACGGTGTAGTTCTTGGAGTGCGTGACGGACTTGAGGTGGGCGGAGGCGCAGTGCAGGTCTCCGATGAACTGGTCGCACAGCTTGCAGTACCACGCCGTCGACGGCACGAAGAACTGCAGGCCTGGACACACGACACCGACTTACACGAGATGCACCTTGACACGATACAAAAAAAGGTATCTTCACTTTGCGAAACAATACCTCTGATGGGTGTCCGCTTGGTGGGGGCTGCGGGGAAGCTGGGGAAGCCCTCGTTGACGCCCGAGACGGAGTGCCAAGGAGCCTCCATGTGCGCCGCAGCCATCCTGACACAACAGGGGTGTCAGTATTTCAGGTTGCATGTTACTTTACCACATTATAGTTCGCATAACTACTGAATTATAGAAATGCTATTATAAGTTTAAACAGATTAAGGAACAATTTTGAATCATTAATTCATATTTATTTTATCTGAAGTCAGCCTGTATTTTATTGTCGACATGATTGAGACTAGTGTGTGTGTGTGTGTGTATCTGTGCGTGTGTTGCCACTGACTTGTGATGTGCGGGCGAGTGCAGATGGTTGAGGTACTCCTTGGCGGTCGGCGGGAACTCGTTGCACACGCGACACCAGTGCATCTCCGGGTCGTAGTACACGTAGTTGAACTTCTTGCCCGACGGAGACCTACAACCGCATCCAGACGATCACACATGGACACCAACGATAATTACAAAACGCTTAAAACTCTTTAAAGTTTAAATATACAAAAGTATAAATACTTTTTTTCATATAACAAAATGAATTAAATGTAAATTTACCACAGCCCGATAGCACATTAAATGTACTAGTTAATACTGAGAAAAACCGGAGGACGAAGCGCAGTAGATTCTATTGTATACGCATTCATACGTGTATATATTGACGTTACACTTCGTGAAAACGGTGTATATGAATATTTTTTAATATGTAAAAACACGTTTTATACAGATCAACGTTAAATAATAATAATAATAAATGGAGCGTCGCTCGCGTGGAAGTCGCTCTATATTTCGGTAATAAAACGACAAACTTATTAACATAACATATATTTATTTAAACGTATACAACAACTAACCATTAATTCTTAAGGTAACATTGGTGTGTCTTATAATATTATAATTATGTATCTATTAACAAAGCTTGCATACAAGAAACAGATTAAAAAACAATTCAAAAAGAATCCCAGCAATTATTATTATAAAGCATAGAATTTATTTAAATAATAAATTCACAATAAAAAGTAATTTCTTCGCTTCCCATCAATCCTTACCCGTACTTCTTGATATACTTCCATAATAAAAAGCTCAAGCTCTTGCATATTCGTTAAACTGTGCACTTCTGCTGTACATAGCAGTCATAACCACCAAACATTATTGTTATTAAATATCAGGAAAATTCAAGAGGATGACAAAATATACATGAGATATAATATATAATAATATTTACACTAGATACATTATATAAAGCGACCAATAAAAAGTCCGAAGCAACAAACCTCGACTTGCGTTTGGATCCGCGATCAGCGGACTCGTCCGAGTCGTGTATCTCCTGAGCCTCCTCGCCGATGATTCCGTTCAACATATCCACGACGTTGTTGATAGTCTTCAGTTTGTTCTGGATCTCCAACTATGCAATGCAAGGTAACACGATGCAGGGTTAGCTTCCGTCCCTAGATTCTTAATGATATACAAGCCTAGTTCTAAATAAGCAAACCTCTCTCACAACAACGAATTCTTCAGCGAGCATAATCAAGGAATTTTATATTAATAAAAATTGAACATATCACATCGGCAGAACATAGTCAAACCTGGAGTTTGGTGTTCTCTTTGAGAAATCTTTTCGTGTCGGGGCTCGGGGAGCGCTTGGAGTCCCCGCGCAGTTCGCTCCGTTGGTCCTTCAACGTGTCGAGTTCCTTTTTGAGAATTCCAGCCTTCTTTATGTAATCCTCGCGTTGCTTCGACAGAGCGGCTTTCTGATGACGCATTTCGGTCTCTATGGCCGCTGTGACGGAAAGCATAAGTGATGATTACATTCATACTAAGGAAATTAAATATTACATTTAAATTATAGCATTACACTTTTACCATTAAGTTAAATTGCACTTGATATCATAGCAAATAACATGTTTGATTTTGTATGCAAAGCTCAAAATCCTGGACAGGCCCGATAGTGTAGTGTTTAGGCAAAATTATTTTACTGAAATAAATGTTGACAGAAGAGCACATAGAGTTGAAATGTTACAAACCACTATTACACAATAATCCTGAAAAAAATAATTACAACTAAATAATAATGACAAAGCATCATTAAAAATATTTAGGCAAATCATCAAGGATTTACTAATATTTAGATTTTCGCCTCCACATAAGCATGATATGCGTGTTAATGAGTGCGTACGACAATAGCACAAGGGTTCAGGATCCAACCTGCCAGTTGAGGCAAAGCTCATGCACAAAATTATACTGTAAGCTGACTTACATATTTGGCTAAATAAATCACGAAATATTTATTTAAACAGTTTTAAAAACAACTTTATCATTTTTTAATTTCCTGATCTTATCAAAAAATTTTACATACTTATTTTATTAACCAGAAATAATGTAATTAAACTTGTTTTAACCCTCAACAAACTTAACTGTTATCAATGTAGGTCAACACTCTAACGAATACATGAACAATAAAAGTATCATAACAGAATAATTATTTACTGTTTAGAAAACTAAACTTTATATATAAAAGCATATTATAAATAATATATATTCAATTTCTCTAATACAAATGTATTTTATTCCCACAAAATAGTTACAAGGCAGTCCGTTATACCGAAATTATCTTTGTCAATTCTGATTATATTTATTTTGTACCTATTTCACATATGATATAGTATATATTGTTAATTGGAATATATTATAAGTATGATTATATTTATTTCACAATGTTACCTTCTTTTTTAATCTGATCTTCAACATTATATACTGGAGGAGCTGGTGGTGGTGGCAGTGACATTTGGTTCCAAGATGCCACTTCCGGAGGATGGGGAGCTGTTGGCATTGAAGCCACAGGTGGAAAATCATCATATATTCCTGAATATGATGGCTGATAATTGCTGGCATAACTGTTTCCCTGTAAACAAAATTTGGTCATATAGTTGAATATTATATGGCCAGTTTAATTTGCAAAGCACTCTGTCCTATATAATAACACAATTTTATCATCATTATTATTATAATACTACTGTGCTATTAACTCATACTGCCGCTTAATCTATTGTCGCTTACTTCTTGTAAGAATGCCTGTGGCGGAGGTCCGGAGAATCCTCCTTCTTGCAACTGATTATCCCATAATTCACTCGGCTCTGGCAATTTGGATATCTCACTAAGTATATTTTCGTCGAGCAAGTCTTTGTCACTCTTCCTCGGCGAACGACTTCTCCGTTTATCAACGTCCCTGGGATCTCGTGGGGGCGGACTGCGGCTATGCTTCCTCGACAAGGATCGTCGGCGTTTTTCAAAACGATAATCATGACGGTTCCAATCGCGATCGCGATCCCGATCCCGATCTCTCTCTCGTTCCCGACTATAATATGTTTTACGTGCAAAATCACGTGACATTTTTATTAAATATATTATATTCCCTAATTTAAATGATTACAAACATAAAATTGATACCAAAACACAAAATTCCACGCTATGCTTGGGCATTGGCGACAATGACAATTGACATTGACAATTGCTTTGGTAATGTGCGTGACAGTTGAGGTTAGGTGTTGACACTTGACTGTTCAAATTAAGTTTATTTGATATGAAGATAACTATAAGATTGTATTTATTTTATTTATAAATTTTCGAAATAACATCGGCATATCCACAAATTATGGGTGATATACAACGACAGGCGTTTACATTATACATTTATAACAACAATACTAAACACTACACTCCTACATGGCTACATTAATATCAGAGATGGTTCGAAGCCCTGTAACCATAACCGAAACTATTGGATATCCGAAATAAGAATCTATCAGAGATAAATAAATTAAGTACATTATATTATAATTTTCTTTATGCATAGTTTTATACTTAAATAGAGTTAATTGTATTTTAAAGGTCTTCGATTTAGTCCTGTGTTTATACCTAATACTGAATAGTAGCCTACATCAAGTAAAATTAATATCTTGTAATTTTTCTTTAAACATTTCTAAATAATGTAATATTCGTAACCGAAACTATCCGAAACAATCAGATAATCCGAAATAATTTCGTATCCGTAACCGTATCTGAAACTAGTAAAATATTATTCATATATCCATATCCAGATCTGAAATGACATATCCATAACATCCCTGATTGATATACATGGTTACTGATTAAGTGGACTTAGATCCATTAAGAGGTTGTAGTTTCCATCATTCCTGGCGGATTAGACTATGAAACACCGCACCCTAAACCTAAACGTTTTTCAAGATATTTAAATCTTAAAAAAATATATAAACATGAATAACAATATGAAAGAACAATATGTAGTAATTTAGGTAATTTATAACAAATTAAAATAAATAAACCAATGAAAGAAGAGCAAAAAAAATATTTTGCACTAATTAAGCAAAGAGGTTTACATTTTCTTAGAACTAAAAGCTATTATGGTCTATGAATATATGTATATATATCAATGTCATGAGCCGCGATATCTTATGTATCGGATCATAGGCAAAAACGAATGTAATATAGGGAACATTTGTAGAAAATATAAGAATAGCATAGGTATTTTGAATTGGGTGACGCTGAATCGTTCTTGGGACATTTACATAAATAGTGAGTGTAACTTTGCGAGTCAAAGTATTATTCCAAATATTATATAATATATTAAATCAAAATATTTATTCAAGTAGGCGCATAAGAGTACTTTTTAATCGTTGTGTTACAGCGTTGAAATAAATGTACAGCTACCATCGGTTTGGAAAGTGGATTCTTCTGAGAAGAACGAATTTGAATCACAGAGTATTTCAGTAAAACACAATTATTTTTTTATATATCCTGCCTAGAAATCAATAAATACTAACTCCATGTTTTTTATCTTTAATATAATCTAGTATTCAGTAATATGCCGTTTTTACCAATGTTTTTTTGAAATTAGCAGTAAACTTTTTAATAGGCTAAGTTAAAAATATTCTATTGAACCGTGAGTTAATTTATGCAGAAACATTAAATCATTAATGGACCAACGCTTCTCCAACGTGACCATGTGTGCTAAAAACTCTGTAAAACTTGTTTGAATTATTTCAAGTCGAGTAACGTGAATTGTATGACTAGGATTCCATGCAGAAGATAAAGTTATAATGACATCTATATTTTTAAAATCGTGACAAGTTATTTTAACCAATTATTTTCAAGCATTGGTTAACTATTGTATCTTAGTGATTTATAAATTGTATTTTTTAATTTTTAATTACACTTAAGTCTCGTATCTTTCCAACTTCGGTCAGTAATTTGTTTTCAATTAATAGTCACTAGTCACAAATAAGTAATTACAAATGACAATAACACACTAAACCGTGGCGTAGCTATCGTAGGGCCGGGAAGTGCAGTGCACCAGGGCCTCGGAGCTCACAAGATTTTTTTTCCAATCTGTAATTTTGAAGGGAAATATAAGTTAAAGAGGGAGTGGAAAGAGGGGATGAGGGCCCGATTCTTTTCCTATGCACCGGGGCCCTTGCCCACCTAGCTACGCCACTACACTAAAGACTGAGCGTTGAATCGCTTCCGGTGATAAAATATAGAGGACGTCTTACGATGTCCGTAGTAATGATATTTAATCGTACATAGTATATATCTTATTGGTTAAAATTGTACGAGATAAATTCTTAATTTTATCTGTACAAAGTAATGCATACTCCTGTGAAACGTTTTCATCAATTAATATTTTTCGTTAATTTGCTAAGAAATCGTAGTAGGAGAAAATGGTAACTATCGAAACATTAGTACTTGTATGTTTATGGAGTGTTAAATATATTAAGTATACGTTATATTATTTTTATATGAGGTCTCTTTATGCGGAGATGTTTTTTTCGGTATGTAACTGAAAATAACCTGGTTATGACTAACTAATGCCTAAATAGGTTAAATTAATGTTTAAAAATATAATTTGAAACTAAAGGCCTACGGGAAAGATCGTGTACTGAAAAATATCATAATATAGTTGATTTGGTTGACGTTGATGACTTTAGGGCAATAAGGAAGAAAAATACGAAGTCCCATACGGTTAAGATGTAGAAGAAAAAGAGTAACTTAGGACATTACTTGATATAAAACGATAAGAAAATCACACTGTACCGCCTAATTGGTGTGTTTTGATCTTTATAGAATTTTTCTTTTATCGAAATTTAATTTAGTTTCTACTTTCTGTCTGGTTTTAAAGCCAGTGCTCAATAAATCTTTCGGAACAGTTGTGTCCGTCAGAGGCAATTTGTCATATATCAATATCCAGTAAGCAGATAAGTCTTCATCATGACCTCCGCCTTATATGGGGATGCATACAGAAAGCAAGCTTCCGGTTTTGCTGAAGAGATTTGGATGAAAAACGCCACATTTTGTATATGACCTTCGTAACTTCGAAAATGCCAACGGTTTTTATCTTTTTGTTAATAATGTAGGCACTTATTTCGTGTACAGAAACAGAAAAGAAACATGTTCTATAATATTCTATAAAAAGAAATGAAATCGCAACAAAGTAACAAGTACAATGTAACAAGATGATGATTCGAAATGGCATAAAATACTTTATAATTATGTAATTATGTAGTACAAATACAATCAATTTAATATTTGTAAATATAAAAAGTAAAAGAACAAATCGCAAATCCTCATTACATCATGGCGTTAAACTAACGGCAAGTATTTTTTGTTATACCTACTAATATTAAATGTAGACTTAAAATCGTAAAGTAAAATTGCAACAAGCTTTTCATTTTGCAAGAAAATACTTAATCGATTTACAAGACTAATTTGTATCTGAATGGCAGATTGCAATTGACAAATAAAATTTGAAATGATGAAACAGTCAAAGCCATTAGTTAAACCAACTGTATCGCGATTTCAGCATCCTAATCGTGTTGAGCGTCATTTCTGTCTTACCTTCAACTTTGTATACATTATTGTTTAGTGCACTCTGCTTCAAGGAAGTTAGTTGAGAACACGGGTCGTTGCACCTCTATGGCGGGGAAGCAAAACTACAGCGACGGCTGAAGCGCAGCCATTGTCGCGTGGTTGTAGACCACGCATGCGCGAATAGTTTGTGCGGCGCGAAAAAGAAAAACGTCGTGCGTCCAGAAATATAATTAAAAAACATTATATTAAAAACAATAATTGTGTTTGTGTTTAAGTTCAAAATACTAAAACATAATGAAGTATAAGGTAAGCTCAAACTATTTATTAGTGTGTTTAGTTTTTTTTTAATTTAAATAATTATCTAAAACTAATATATTATATTCTGACATATATATTTTTTTAAATAAGTACACAAAAACTGTTTTTATTTTAATTAATTATACAATGCTTTATTCAATATTTATCATACCGGCGGATTTATTATTGCTATACAGACAATATCTAGTTAATTCAGTTAATTTGACTGTCATAAAATAAATAAGTAGGCTGCATTTGTCTTCGAAATTTTTTAAGAACTATCTGCAAAACCTTGGTGGTGCGTCTTCAAGCGAGATAAATAATAAACGTAACACTAATGAACGGAATGATTTTTTTAATGCAGTTCTTTCCTAAAATAAAAAGGCGACAAACTAAGGCTACCAATAAATTTGACAATGAGAATTCACGCGATACGAATAAACACTTAATGCAAAATAATTATTTTATTTATACAATAAAAATAAAGGTTAAAGTTCTTATATAAAAAAATACAGCTAAGTATAAGTAATTTTTCGTATTCAGGCATGGCGAAGGTAAAAAATATCGCTTTTTTTTTATTCAAAAGACAAGTGCCATTATCTGAAATGTAACTGATGATACTTTTTAATTAGTTGATGTATATATTAAACAAAATACATACATATAACAAAATTTATTTTGTACAAGGTTAGCGATTTACTGCAGCTTTGGGCAAATAATATAAAATAATTAACAATGTTCGATTTTATATTTCACTTTGTATGTTTCTTAAAACTAATTTTCTGATTTAGACTTAGACTCGGATTCTTATAAAAATAAAACTGCTTGCAAGTTACCTTAGGGACCTATAATTATAACCTTCTTAGCATGTGTTTGAGTGTTATAATCAGATTTATTAAATAATTGAACGTATTCAATAATTTATTTTAAGAATGTTTTTAGAATTGAAGTATTTTGAGAACACGCGTTACATCGGAAGTAAGATAGTACTAAAGTCGGTCTTATCAGTGGAACTGTCACTATCATACAACCTCGAATGAGAGGACACGACATAATTGAATACAATGAAAAAGTTTTAGGGTTCCGTATTAATAAACTATGCAGTTGTTTGAAGTTTATCATATAATTTATATTTTTGTCTGTAACGAAAACATTTCAAGAAATATGTTAGGATGTAATTATAATATGTTAGGATTAGATTAGCCGGTGTATGGAATACAAAATTGTACTCTGTGACAATAAAAATAAAATTAGTGACAAGTTATTTTCATAATGCTTTTTGACTGGGGAACTCTATTCCGCGCGGCTCGATATGGTCTTGACAGATTTAATAAACTAGGTATCTGATTATTTTAGTCTGTCATCCTAGATTATATCTAGGTTAGTTATTAGCGTGATTAAAACTTCTATTTCTATCTTTTTTTTAATAATATTTCATTTCTTTCGTTTTTCTTTTATGTTTCAACAATAACTTAGAAATAACACTAAAAGCTGAGTGTGTATATATTATTACTAGAAATAAAAATATATATATAAATTATAGGCTAGTGGTTAAACTGTTAATTCTGATTGCAACGGTTAAAAAATAGTTGTATATAAATCAAGCAATCCTTCTTTTGCATTGCTTCACTATCGCTCCCGTATAATATCACAGATATTATGCTTGCTACATTTATAATCTAAAATAAACACCATATAAAAATGTTGGCTCTGGTGCCAGAAATATGAATAATACTGGTTCCTATGTCGCGGCCACTGCAACGCACGGCACCGCATGCCTGACGCCGCGGTATCACGCGTACGTATGCAGCCTTACGTTTGCCATATGTATATTTTTAAACACTTTTCGTCGACCAACAACTCATTATTATTAATAATGAGCTGTTAGCACATAATAATGACTTTAACGATTTAACGAGGAAGATTATTTATTGGTTTTTTATTAAGAGAATAAGTAATCAATAATATATTTAACTTAAAATTTCGTTCAGGAATAATTGAATTAAAAAAAAATAATATTTTATTCATAAAATAACTATCTCTAAGGTTGATTGCGGAAAGCAAACCGTTATTTTAATCATATTATATACTTGACACCTATGTACCTTCTATATAACCTATCACAGCAACGACAGCTATATACAACATTTAGATTTTAAAACAAACACAACAGACAATTTCTTGTTTTTTTGCAGCTATGAAATTCAAAATTCTCGGTGTTTTTATACTATAATATAAATGTCTTATACATATGAACCTACCCCTAGATTGAGTCTGTTTATTGATGTAAATCGTATTGAAATCCGTTGCGCAGCTTACAAGATCTATGCGTACGGACGGTGGGAACACATTTTGTTTTATACTACGCAGAGATAACAAAGGGGTACTTTTGTTTGTTTGCTTATTCTTGTTTCAAAAGTAAACTTTTCGATGTGAAATATTAACAATAATGAGACATATTTTAGTTTCCGGATGAACGCTATAGACTACATATTATGTTTCTATCAAATTTATATTATATGTGTATGCAAAATTAAATCTGCTATTTATTTCACGACATAATATTTCATTGCTATTGATTCAGTGATAAGTCACTGAATCAATAACAATGAAATATTATGTAGAGGTAGTCTGGGATCTGAATAAGAACAGGTTTATAAAGTTTGGGATCTACGGGAAAAATAACTTGTAACTTTGTTACAGAAATATATACTATTGACAGGAAGCTAGTATAAAAATTATAACATTTAGGTACGTGTCCGTTTAAATGTAATAAATAGTTTAAGTAGAAATATAACGTTATTATTCCTCAACGCAACGCGCCACCCATATTGAGGACTAAGGTATTATCTCCTCTCTACAACTGCAGTTGTACTGTATTAGCTAACTCACCCTTTTAACTCGGCGAGCTACCCAGGCGGGCTTGTACAAAGGCCTCTAAGTAAAAAAATATTTCATTACAGACAAATTTTCATAGAAAATCGAGGAGGATGCCGATTGTGTAGTATACATCCGATTATACAGTCTTCCAGTTTGAGTTTTTAAAACAATATTCGTTTCTGCAAGTGATCACGTTAATCTAGTACTACTCGCTAACCGTTTATTCTACCTCCGAACAGCCATGCTTTATATTGCTGCGTTCCGGTAAGAAGAATGAGTCAGAGTAATTACACGGACTAGGAACATATTAACATCTTTAGATTCCATGCTTGACAGCGCATTGACAATGTAAGGAATGGCCACAATGCCAATGTCTGGACAGAGGTGAACACTTATCATTGGCATTTAAAAAACACACACAATTTAGTCATTTGTTTCCTGTAATTTTCATTGCTTATTAAATAACCTACTGATTTACGGCCATACCGATTTACTCTAACCAACTAAACATTGTATAATGAACTACTAACCTCACGGTTTCGTATGTAAAGGAAGATCAGGTTATCGGTACCTCGACAGCGTGTATATTCAATTTCATTATGATCGGTTGAATAGTCAAGAGGTAAAAGCGTAACAAACGAACAAACTCACTTTCGCATTTATAACATAAGTCAGGGTAGGACAGGGCATTAGCGTGCCCTGGCACGGGGCATTAGGCCCCGGTTGAGTCCCACATACCCGTCCCGGTCCCCCGACCGGGCGGCATTCGTAAATGCATTTCCTCCTCGTAAAACAAAAAAAAAAAAGGATGGTCAGTTAGAAACATTCCCATAACAGTTAACCCAATCAATACATTAGCAAGCGAACTTCAAAGTGACCCAGTTACGTATTCGCCGTTACGTTGAAACAATACATTCAAACAACATTATATTATGCTCTTTTCTAAAGAGATAGCCGATCGGTTCATACAGTGCTATAATGATAAAAGTCAAATCTGTCACATGTACACAAAGAAGAGTAGGTAACGCGTTGTCTGTATGTACTCGTACTGTCCGTTACATAACCCATAAACTGTGTGATTCACACTGAGATTTCGGTAGGCAGCTGATGACTTTATTGTTGCTGAGATAAAATTGAACAATGTTAAGGAATATTTCACAATTTATAATTGTGTTTTATTTAATAAAAATAATGCTTATATTCCATACATAATAATAAATAAGCATAGTAGACAACAACTCATCAGTCATCTTAGAAGTTTGTAATTCAATCTTATGGTCCCAGAATTAGAAAGGCCAATTGTGAAGAGATATTCATAAAACATAAATATAATTCATATATATAATTACAAATATAAGCTTTTCTTAAGTTAGGAATGAAAAAAAATATTAAAAAGAAGTTAAACTGTCTTTGTCTAAATGTCATTGTCTTTGATAGTAGGCTATGTAGGGTAATTACAATTAGTATATAGTGTATGTACTAGTTAAACAATACAATAACTTGACAGATATAACACTACATCCATTAAAAGGAACAAGTTCAAGCTTATCAAGAATTGTAGTCTCTTTGATTAGTGGCAACTTATGGCTCATTTAAAGATCGTGGCTAGTGGCGGTGATAACCAACTTAAATATAGATTCAAATTCCTAAAATCACGTCATTAAAATCTATATTTTAAACGTTTACGTTCTAGTTTTAAAAGCCTAAAACTAGAACGTAGTCTTTATTAGGACAAATTCTAAGCAATGCTTGAAGTAAAAGCTCGTGTCCTTGTTAAAAGGATGCGCACGCGCACATTATAGAGGTGCCTGAACTATAATCGATTTAGTGATCTTAAGGCATGCGGTTTGAAATATTTGAAATGTTATAATTCAATACTTATATGCCTGCATATTTAAAATCTTTAAATTATATTGTACATATATTTCATATATTATTGAAAGAATAAACATATAAGACATAAAGATTAAGTACTTCAGAAGTTTATAGATCTTCGATTAAATTGCAAAGACTCTGGGTTGATATCACAAGTGATATTCAGTCGGAATCATTACACAAAACCTAGATTTTCATATTTCAATCATTGAAAACAGGCGAAATTCTTTGCAAACGTTAATTTCCAATTTCACCCTCTTGGGTGATGACACTGTAACATATTTTCTTCACTTCACTTGAAAAAAACAACAAATTCTATATTTCTAACTTTCGAAAACAACAAATTTCCATGCAAGCTTTCATTATAAGTTTCACCTTTAAGTGATGAATTCTGAAAGACATTTTCTTAGTGCTCGCATAATTTCCATTCAGAATTCCTGTGCAAAATTTCACTGTTTAACCCATTCTGATTTGGGCTGTGCATTGTATGGCAGACAGTTATTTTAAAATTTTATTAAGGTCACTTCCATAATGTTTAATATTAGGTTGAATACCTAGTATAATAAGTTATTTTAGACAATTTAATATAAATGTGTAATTAAATAAATTGTTTCCTTCATTTGTTTAATTATATGTATTATAATATATTTGTTCAATAAAACGTCTGCATTTCTCATAGTATTGTATCATGCCACTAGAATGTCATTTATCTTGTATTACGAACCATAGCATTAGTTTCCCATCGCGACAATCAGAGAGTAATGCATGGAAGACGTTCCATGAATAATAATCGTGGTTTTATGCATCCGCGTTGTAATTAAATCACAACGATTAAGTACATAATAAAGTTACAATAAACAAACACGTTTAATTGGAAAAATAAAGTAAGTACACCGAAATTACGAAATTAGAACAATTTTACATCAGTTTTATCTTGAACTTGAGATTTCCATAGAAAACCACTTTTATTCCGGTTCAGTTGCTATTATTACAAATTAATCTATGGCTAAATAGTGACATCAGATTAGCGGGAAAAAAATAAAAATGGCGCTAGCGTTACGTACCGAAATGGTGCAAGTTCGTATATTCTACGATCCACTGAATGATTTAAGCCTTGAGAATATTATGACGTTTATTAGTTTATTTAGATCTTTTCTTTTACAAAATAATCAATCTTACATAACATTTAAAGCATATAAATTTCGACTTTTACTATGCGTTTGTAATCTACTAAGCTTTTGAAATGTATATGTATTATATAGTTTCAAGTAATTATAAAATTTCTGAGTATGACAGTTCATGTTTGCTCAAGAATATTATTCATGTGTTTTTGGGATGTTTTTTACTATCGCTTAACCATATTGCTGGATACAAACACAGATAGTCGATAGAAATTACTTTTTACCTAATTTTGGTGTCCATGATAATTAAAATCGACTTATATTATTATTATTATTATTATTATTATTTGAATTACGATGCTGAATGTACACAATAATTATTTCCTAATAATTGGATTGTTAGCTGTTAGTTTTAGATTATCGTGTATAACAAGATACACTTTCTAGTTTTATGGTAGAAATAAAGATACAGATAACACTTGTATGCTTGATCGTTAATTTAGTTTGATCCCCGACTTGGGCCATTTGAATGGTATAGTTCTTTTTTGTTACGATAATTTCAGTAGTTGCCCAGAATTTCGAAATAGCTCCCGTACTTTAAATCACGCTAATCTGTTGCTCAACTAACGAACAACTTTTTCTGTTGGTGTCAAATTCGCCGTAGTATGAGATAAAAGGTATAAAGAGTACGCTTTAATTACACTCCCTTGAGCATTCTTAAGAAATTATCAAACTTACATTTTTCATAAACCTTCACTAATCGCCAAGAGCGACGTAAGGATGTCACATACAACAATATGCAGAATACATTAAAGGGAAAGTACTACAAAGACACATATTCATTCTCCCACGGTTAAGGAGAAATCATCAGTTTGTCGCAATAATAATGGTCTCACGTTATTATATTAATAAAAAAATTTAAGGATGGAGTAACGGTAAATTGTATCGAAGCCGACATCATTTGTTTAGGCTTAAAAATAATATTAATATAGGTCAGAAATTTATTTTATTTAACAATGTAAATTGTAAAATAAATAGTAGAATATTGTCACATAAACACGCATACATCTATTGTATTTTTTTATAAATAATATCTTTTGCTTTTAAATATGTGGTATATAATTACAAAGAAGTTTTGTTGCTGCAAGTTAAAAATATGTATATTTAAAATAAAACAGAGACTGTGTTGTTTTATAAGTGTAAACAAAAAAATAAAAATAGACACCAAAAATATATATCACAATGATTTACCCTCTTACCCGATCCATTATTCAATGCTGTAACAGTTTTTATTCTACTGTAGATATATACCATGCAACAATGAAAAAATTCACCACAAAAGCACGTTTCGTGATGAGTTTATTTCCTTTCGAATTCAACGGAAAGCGAATGCCTAAAAAGAAATAAGAAAAAGTCAGAAGTAGAACAGTGTGGCAAGTGGAACACATTGCAAGAACAATATGACATAACTCAGTCCGCGCGTTCGATTATACTTGCATTCGGCAGATCGTTAGTAGATCAGTCTTTTTATATTATGTTATGGCTTACGTTGAACGTTGTGTATGTACTTGTACTTATGTTTCGATCATAAATAATCAGCTTACAATAAAATGTATTATTCTACATAAGATTATTTAGATTTAAAATTTCTCGGAGCTAGTACTTCTTGATAGTTATAGGTACAGCATATATAAATTTAACTTTATACGATTTTAACCTGAATATGACTGATTAATGAGCAACTATATTCTGGTCGGTTATTCTCAGTAGAGTCTTACGTGAAATCAATCGTAATTTTAAATTTATTTTATGTTTTAAAATGTCAATACAGAAGTTTTCGTACACGCATACTTCGTTGAAGTATATTTTTGATTAATTATTTACGACATAAACATATTTAACGCTTGGTTTTGTACATATATTTATACATATTTCGACAGAGAGAATTATCAAAAAAGTAAAAGTAAGTATCTCTCTACTGTCAAAAATTCCCTTCTCTTAAGAAATAGCTTTGCATTTTATTTGGGTTTTCAAATACTCATGACGTTATTATAGTGTTTCATCCGACATTTGTAAATGTACTCACGAGGATATCTTCACGGCTAAACCCAAGATCAGTTATCAACACTAATTAAATGTGTATTAAACCATTTCTCCATTAGAAGACTACAAATATTATATAATATCTAGGACCTACTCTAGTTTTATAATGAGTAAGTTGACGAAGAACAGGCTGCAAATGCTATACTGCTGGACTAAAACCTCTTTACACCCTTTTAAAGATAATTTTTGAATCAATTCAAGTCATATTCGATACACATGTGAAAAAAAAATTCACCCGAGACATGCAGGTCCTCATGATGATTTTCTTCAACACCGAACACGATTTGAATTATAACCTCAAATTAAGCAAATGAACATTTTTCGTTGGTTGCGGTGAAACAGTCGAGAATTGTTATAACTAAACCGCAAGGTTGTTGTTTTCGGGGATGTTAGTTATATTTCGAGAAGACGAGATCGAGCGTACACGCCTTTTATTTCGACGAATACCTATTGAGAGTAGTTATGGTTATAACTATATACCTCTCCCTTTGCGGATAAGCTTTTGAGCATATTCCACCACGCTGCTCCAATGCGGGTAGGTGGAATACACATGTGGCAGAATTTCGTTGAAATTAGACACATGCAGGTTTCTTTACGATGTTATCCTTTACAGCCAAGCACGAAATGAATTATAAACACAAATTAAGCACATGAAAATTCAGTGGTGCTATGCTGGGTTTGAACCCGCAATCATCGTTTAAGATGTACGCGTTGGCCGAGATGGCGCAGTGGTTAGCTATGGTTGCTTTGTTAAATATGAAATACTATGGTCATTATTCCGGTGTAAGCAGAGAGTAGATTGAAATTAGCGTTAGAATAACAATGATAAATTCCCAGAAATTGTGACGTCCTCGCTTTACTAAAAAATACTTATCACAGTAGAATTATAACAAGAAACAAGACTTTCTATTGCAGTTGATTTTGAAATTATTTGTCAATAATTTAATAGTACAGCAAGTAATTGTGATACGTTGAACTTCGGTGCAATAATATTTAGCTAATAATACTTAGCCGTGGCCGAATAAATAAATGATATACGTATACATTTGTTTATGTTGTATAATTATCACTATTGAATTGGTTCTCATTAGCTTATTAAAAGTAGGTATAACAAGATCATAAAAGCTAGACATTATTTGGGATTTATTTTTATTTATTTATTTATTTATTAACATCATAATTATGTCAAGAATGAAGAACGATCGTAAGGAAATCTTTATTTTTCCATTGTTTGATTGTGTTACTGTTGTTAAACTATTTAATTAATCTCAAAATAATATGAATTTAAAAAGCGAAGGATATTCGATTTTTTTTTAACTGAATTAAAACCAACCTAAAATACAATTAAAAAAAAACAAAACGAATATAAAAACTACTTTATAAATTAGCTCAGAAATGAGTCTGGTGATAAATAATTAAATAAAAACGGATTATGTGCTTGATTTTCGTTTTGTCACTTTTGCCGTAGTGATCTTATCTCCATACGCGAACGTTATGTCATTTAATTCGGCAATTCAATGGCCAGCATCTTATTAACCGGTTTATGTTTTCATTGGTGTATTTATCTTATAGTCCCTCTTATCTCGGCCCATTGTTTCAGCACAATGCGTCTGATGTCATGCTAAACTGGTTATATAATTAATAATCATTATTCGGTGATATGTTTTTGTTATTGATATCGTTTACCAATAATATTAAAACTTTGTTCTGAAATTTGTTCCGTTTAAATTGAACCCGAAAGCGACACGGCAGTACAGTGCCCTGCGTAGTTGGTTGTGGCAAATTTGAAATCAATGTTTCTCAGTCTTAATTTCTTATATAATTATGATATTTTTTACAAAATCTATTGTAACGTCTACTATTAGTATGTTTGGATAAAATCTTGGTGTGAGCCAGTGTAACTACAAGCACAAGGGACATAAAATATTAGTTCCCAAGGTTGGTGGCGCATTGGAGTTTTAAGGAATAGTTAATATTCTTTACAGCGGCATTGTTTATGGACGGTGGTGACCACTTACCAGCAAGTGACCCATTTTCCCGTTCACCTATATGATACAAAAAACAGAGTTGCTTGGTGTATATTGTTTTTTATTACAACAATAAACAATTTTTTGATTAAGCTTTGCTTTCGTTAAGATTAAAAGACACTTCGTTCTGTAAACGAGATGAATAATTCTGTTTTTCTTTCTGAGATGTCCCAATAAATTTATGAACTCAGAGTTTGAAACCATTAGAACAATAAGGCAGTCATGTACATGCACATAAACCATAATATTTTTGATGTTTGCAGGTCAAGGACATTGACAGTGAGAGCCAGCGGTCTGCTGCACAATTGCCGGATACCGCAAGCGGACTGGAGGAGAAATTGTAAGTTCATTATTATTCTCATGTTCCAGTGTAAGGACGGAAATAGCTAATGTACTTAAATGAAAAAGTAAAAAAAGAAGATAATTAAGTACATATATATATTATTTTACTGCCTAGAAACGCAATTTTTAATAAGAATAACGCTATTTTTATAAAGAATTTAATAATTTATAAATTCGTCTTATTGATCATTTATCGTCCCCGGTAATAAAATAAACAAATGTGTTATTGATAAATGATATGTTTTATTTGGACAGATGTATTGTATAGGTGCTACTTATCCGACGACACTAGACACAGCAATCAGTATTTTATTTTGTTCTAATTTAATTAAGTAGACCTTGTAAATTTAATTCAAATTTAAATAATATATATCTTTATTAATAACATTTCAGTTGTTTCTTCAATTTTTTTTTAAATAATCCCAATTTTGGTATGTTCTCTTTAATGTGCATTATTATATATTTTTGAAGTCATTTTGTTTTTAACTTTTCTTTCATGCTGTTGTTTATCGAAGAACATCCTGAAATATATTTTTATCTAATTTATTTCATACATATTCAAATTAACTTATTTATAAGACTACTGAGAAAACGAGGAAGTGTGCAGACGTGGCACAGCGGCGCATCATTGCATTATGCAATACTGTTGTGCCGAGAGTGCGTACCCGCATAAATAATGCACCTTCATCACATTTCAAATCTTTACATAGGATGAATGAGAAAATGGAAACTATTAAAAGACCATATAATCTCTCAACATCGATTTTTGAATATAAAAATGATGACACATAGCCTGATTTGAGCCCAACTATAAATAAACTTATCTATAAATTTATTAATACATGTTTAATGGTTTTTGGTATATAAGCACTGATCTTTTATAGGCATTGGCAACGCGTGTGATAAATTGAAATACTTATTAATACCTATTACAATCTATACACAATAGGGAGATAAAAAATATTATGCTACGGTAACAAACACGTTTCATTTACAAACGCCACTCGAAGATCATTAATATGACGGCAAAACTGTTATCATTATATTTTCCGTGTCGTGTCGAGGAAGGCATAGTAATACACGATTGGTACAAATTGGTAAAATAATAATAAGATTAAGAATTACATATTAAACGGTACAGCATTACTTTGAAAACAGAATCTGGTCGCATTTGGCCGTGACTATTGTTTATACCAGATTTTATAATTCAGTCTTAATAATCCTAACTACAGATATTTCGGCCTATAAATTTATAGTTTTTGAACAACACAGAATTATGTTAGATAGCTTTTAACCATCGACAAATCAAATAAACCAAACCGGATATATATTTAATTTTAAGTAAAGAATTTAAAAAAAAGAGCTCTTAGTTGGGTAAGTTTCGTGGTTTTCTCCGTTTTATAAGCTACATTCTAAACAGATGGTAGGTAAATGCTTAAAGGAAAGGTGCAGTACTGTTTTTTATTACTTTAATAAAGTGCATTTAGGTATTTTGAATATAAAAAAAAGGAAAATATCTTGGTGTTTTGTGCAAGCCCGTCTTGGTAGGTAACATCCACTCATAAGATATTCTATCACCAAGTAATAATAAGTAGTATGTGTATTGTGTTCCGGTTTGAAGGGTGAGTGAGCCAGTGTAAGTACAGGCAGAAGAGACTTAACATCTTTGTTCCCAAGGTTAGTGGCGCATTGTCGTTTGTAAGGTAAGGTTAAGATTTCTTACAAAATCACTGTCTATGAGCGATGGTGACTACTCAGAATCAGATGGCAGATTTGCTCGTCCACCTACGTTTAAATATATATATATAGGTATATTATTGCATAAAATTGCCCTTCTGTATTTATTTCCTTAACATGATTATAGCAGTATTTATTTAATTTGGGAACAGAGAGAAAAAATGCAATGTTATGCAATAGAAGATTACATAAGAAATATTAGAATATCCTAACAATATTCAAATCGATTAACGTCGTATGTTCGGAAAAGGTTGCTGGGCGTGTCGTGGAATTTGCCAATATTGAACGATGACGCTATCTAGCTATCCCAGTGCTATATCATCCTAACGGCTCCTGAGCCGTTGACCTTAATTCTTGACCTCCTCAGGTCAAGAATTAATTAACATGTTTGTACGCCAAACATTAATTATTATGTGCTATTGGTAATTTATTTAAGGAATCAGAGCTTTGGACCTTCGTCTAAAGACGCTGTTATTGTTCATATATTCTGCTCTTCCACCTTCGATGTCTAACCAGGGGTTCTAAGATGATTTATACTCGTTTTTATTCACACTGGCTCTCTCATTATTCAAAATACAGCAATACAAAGGTTTGCTCTGTGGTAGAGTAACTGGTGTTAGATACTCTGTGGATTTAGATCAGGGATGTTATGGATATGTAATTTATAAATAGTGTTTTACCCGTTTCAGATACGGTTACGGATACGAAATTATTTCGGACTAGCTGTACCCGCGACTTCGTGCGCGTTTGAATTTAACAAAAACTTATTGTTGTAGCTTAAGTTACTCCTATTTACGTCAGCTATCTGCGAGTGAAAGTCCCGTAAAAATCGGTGAATCGGTCAAATTAAAAAATATATTTTGGTATATATACATATATATCTCTGTATGTATATATATATATACCGTGTATACACATATATGCATGTATGCATAAGCGGACGCTCCAATTTTATTATATGTATAGATCGTCCAATTGTTTCGGATAGTTAAGAATATAGGATTATGTAGAAATTGTAAAGAGAAAATTACACAGTAACACTTGGACTTTATATTCAGGCCTGACTTCTATCTTTAAGTATGAGACTATCCTAAGACCAAAATGATAACAAGCAATGTTTTTATCGGATTCATTTACGGTTACGGAGATCCACAACATCCCTGCTTTAGATAAGAAAGTGCAAGTGCTGATTTTGTGAAGTCGACGGTTTCTGTTATGCTCCGTCAATGTATTCAGATCATGTTTTTTAATGTGCTTACTTTTAAAATTCTTATACAGAGTGTTCTATATATTGATAATATGAGACGTTGTGAACTGTTTGAATTCATTTATTTATTAAACACGAATGGAAAGTTTTTGAATGATTATTTTAATTTTAAAGTATAGTTAATTACATTATTGTTGCTATTACATACAAATTAAAAGAGAATTGAAGAGAAGGATAGGTTCCTTCAATTCACAGATAAACTACTGAATATAGAAAAAAATCAATACTTTTCAATTTTCTAAGGAATTTTATGTGTACGCAATAGATATATCCGTTAGCACTTATTGTCTAAGAACTGAATGGTGTCTGGACCTTAAAATTTTATCATAATATTCAAAAACAAATTAATTATAAGTTACCACAGATTCGTTATGTAGATTCTACCGAGAAGAGTCGGTAAAAAATCAATTGTTATTCTTTTCTAACAATTAAATGCACTCATATGCAGTCACCACAAGATGTCACAAGATGACAATTCCCATGGAGTGTTAGCGGCAGACAATCGATCAGTTATAATTTTAAAATATTCTCATAGCCTTAATCTTTGTAATAATAATACACCAAACGAATCCCAATAAATGGTCTTAACGGTAGTAAGAACTCAGAGCAATATAGGTAGGTATATTATTACAAGAAATCGAACGAAATTATGATCGCTAATTAATCTTCGTTATGAAGACTAGCTTTTATAATTTTCACTACATACACTTTGTAAATACAATTTATGAAATTCTTCAGAATAGATCTTATTGTATTATGAACAAAATAAATATTTAATCTCAAATATGTTATCGTACTTTAAACTTTATTTCTAAAGTCATTAGATACATTTTAAATTGTAACTAAACAATGTAAAACTATATGATATTCGTCGGAAATGATAGGACACGTAGCTGATAAGCTCAATGTAAGCACTATGGTATTATACATTCATAATTCATACTTGGAATATGATTAAATTTGCATTTTATGTTATCGTACCTACTTGGTAACAAAAACAGATGTATTAAAAAAATATGAAGAAAAAAATCCATACAATTTAAACGTGGAACTTAATTATCTTATATATTAAACTTTACACTTCCCATATAAAGTTAATTTATCTTATAGAAATTTCTAGAAGCTATTTTTAATAATAATCAAATAAAGAAAAGATAATTATGAACTAATATGTAAAATCAAACACCAAAGTTTGTGGGGATAGATGAATAGATATTTACTTCTCTTTCACACAAAAACCACTGAACGGATTTAGATTAAATTTGGAATCGAGATAGCTAACCTGACTTAACACATACATACCTAGATCTCACCCCAACGACCCAAACACGGGAGTGCAGCTTCGTGCGAGTTAATATCTACGTGTTATAAAGAAACAAATATTGAAAGTTTTACATTTGACAGACAGAGAGATTTACAATCAAGTTTATATAAGAAATAATTTATCATGAGTTTGTCTTTGGACATAGATCATAAGGACATAATCCAATATGAATGCGTAAGTCGAAGATTCAATATAAATAAAAACATAATTTAATCAACACACGCGCCTTATAATCGCCATACAAAGACATGGCAGAATTATCGACAAGGCATTACGGAGAAAGATACACATGTATCATCGGTTGACACGATATTGTGATAATGCGATGCTGTTCCTGGTCAATTATATGCAAAACTCACGACGATCGACGCATACGAATCATTATACCTACGAGAATTTATCGATCGAATCTTTCTTTTCTTTATTCATACGACCTTCGATACAGCAACGGTATGTACGTAAATTATGGAAATTTCTCTAATTATACTCGAGTTACAGTCATTGTAAAATATAGTAGGTTTTTTTTTTAATAATAAATATATGTCAGTATTATTCGTTGATGACATTATTGATGCGTTCTTTTAGTTTTTATTTTGAAACGTCGTTGTTATTATTATTCATCAGATAATTTTCAGTTTACATCACTATGGGTACTCGTCGTTTCCATTAGGTAATTATGCAAGTAATACTAAGGCCACGTACACACTACTGTAGATAATACATTTAGTAATGTATTGAATGGTTACCTAGTTTACGCACTATCGTTCACTCCTAATTTACATTCAATTATGTTTTGTTTGGAATCGATAATTTTAACTGTAATTTTATGATGTTTCACGACATGGTTTGGCGGAATACAACTAACGTGTTGTTCGAACGCATAGAACAAATATTCTTCAATATTTTTGGTGGAAAGACTTTGTGCAAGTCCGTTTGTTTTGGTACGACGTAGTTATATATCAGAGTATATTATGCGTATTCCGATTTGAGATGAACTAAAATATAGTATTGTTTTCCCTTGAATGGTGATTAAGCCATGTAACTGCTTGTACAAGAGACATAACATCTTAATTTCCATGGTTTGTGGCGCATTGGCGACGTAGACATTATCTATTGCTTAATAATTCGTTTCTATTTTTATTTATTTATTTAAATACTTTATTGCACAAAACATGAGTATATAAGAGAAATAAAAAATGATTAAAAATGGTGCGAAAAGGCAGTCTTAGGTATCGCTTATAGCACACTCTCACAGACAACCTTTGGTTATAGGAGCTTATAACGATATATTTTTTTAATGTTTGGTTTGAGAAATATTATTGTATTTATATAAAATGTCACAATCAAAATATACTTTATTCAAGTAGACTTTTACAAGCCCTTTATAATAGTGATTTTACAAAACTGTAATAAGTAAATCTATCACCGGTTCGGATGATTCAGAGTCTAGTCTAGTCTAGATTCTACCGAGAAGACCCGACAAGAAACCCAGTAGTTACTCTTTTTTAACATTTGGGATACATTGTCTTAGTTAAATACAATTATATATATCTCCTAGCTTTTTTATCATCTTTGTAAACTTGGGTTGAATAATATGATTTATTTATTAATGTTTTTGAAAAAAAATATTTGAATTTAAGAATCGGCAAATTAAAAATGTCTGAGGAATTTAATATAGAAATGAAAACCTTGCCTCAGAAGGATTTGTTGACTTTGACTATTATGAGCCTATCCTTACGTCTCGTGCAAACACAATGATCATCACTGATTCTATGTTACTGTTTCAAGCGATCAATGTTACTGTTAATGGAATAAAATTGTTGTAAATATATCGTGAAGCAACAGTGAGTATTCCTATTTTGTTAAAAACATCCCGAAGGGAGTCTCTAAATCCAAGATTATAAATAGATCGGACAGCTCTCGTAAAATAAAAACAAGTTCAATATTTGTAGCACTACTTGAACGTAATATGCCATATGACATAATACTATGAAAATACCCAAAATGTACTAGACGAGTGGTAGTCTAAACAAATACTACTCAATTAACGAATAATGTTTAAAATGCATACGATTTTGATCAGACTCGGAATTTATTTGAACGCTTTAATATTAACAAAACATCATTTTATGTATTTAAATAAGACAGACATAGAAATACATAAAATGTCTTCGAGTTTGAGAAGAAAAGGAAAGCATGTCAGTTATGCAGTAAGTATATGCATACTATTATCTTTGCACGACTTTGTCTTTAAACAATCGAACAGATTTTGATATTAACATTACAAAGGTAATGGATATTTCTATTAATGATTTAAAACATTCCTTTTCAAAATCGATCGAATGTATCGGTACGTAAGTAGATTTATAAAAATTCTAAAATCGTTTTTTTCATTAGAAGTTTATTATAGAAAAAAAAAATGTATGTATTCTACGCTACATTATGCAGTCTACGCTTTAAAGCGGGCGCGTAATTTGACACAATTTGACATAACTGGTGTGACGGATGCACACGCGATCAATTTTTCGCGTTATGTACGCGGTATTCGCAATTGAGATGATTGAATATAAATTATAGCAGTTGTTGCGAAATTAACTGCTATTTCAATCGACGTTAATTGAAATACCTATATTGTTGATAACTACAGTAATCTACTCAATGATTATATTTTTAAACCAACTACATAAAGGGGTGGCTATGGTGGGCTATTAAAAATAATATAATTAATGAACATTTTCAGGCCCATTCGTATTTTTTTTATATTATATATTATTGATTAATGTATTTATATCTTATGTCAATAAAAACATTGATAAATAAGGGATATTATACATAGATTATATATGGGGATAGTATTTGTTGATTTCTAGGCAGGATAAGTATTTCCTATTTGAATAAGGAATATTTTGATTTTGATTGTTAATTAAAAGGTTTCGATATAGTTCTCTAAATTTACTATGGTTTAAAATTTAATTGGCGCGCGAGTCGCTTCAGATGATTACTTAGAAATCATTTTAAAAGCCTATGCAACCCACGAGCAGTTATAGTATTAATAAATTATGTTCGGAGGCTCTGTAGACAATATAACACACTTTCTAGGAATGAAATGATCTTGATATTGTCCAAATTCAGAGTGTTTCGCTAAAATTTTAAACTAACAAAAACATGTTTAATTTTTATTTGATTTCTTACCGTTTTGAATTCTTTTTTCACTTTTTATCGTTACTGTGCTTAAATATTTGTTGCTTATGTATAGTGTATTCTGTGGTCTCCTGTAATTGAAGGAGCAACTCACATTGATTAATTTTAAGAATATGCATTTAGTGGGTGCCTTTTGTTGGAGATACATAAATTCAATAAAAAAAAAAAATTATAATAAAAGTCCAAATTTACTCGTTTAAGTATTTCGTTGGATATTTCGGATTTAATTTTTCTTTTTATTATAAACATGAAATGATCTGTAATTATTATTAATAATATTAGAAAATATTATGTATCTATACATTTTTAATCATTTATAACTAAAAAAAATAATGTTATAATCCGTACAAATAGGTAAACACAATGTTCCTTAAGGCTACGTGTAAACATTTTTATTCCAAACGAATAATAGTAAATCCTATATAATAATGTTTTGAAAAGTAGTTCTAAGAGCCTACTTGAGTAATGTTTGTTTTCATTTTATATTAAAATTTATTAATAGCTACGTGCATGGAATCGCAAGGAGTAAAGCCCTTTGTTCCACGAAATCTCGGAAATCCCTCCAAGGCGAAGGTCGTACATCCTCATAAAGAAAGCCGCACTGACTCACAAACATTTATCATTTAAATAATGCGAATAATTTATCGTTAACGCATTTGTAGGTCTCGTGATGGATGACCTCTGACAGTTTCGACTTTACAATCTTGTAACTTGTCAAATCGATTTTCTTCATGATTTTTTTAAGTCAATTCTGTATATAATTTGTGGTGTCGTATTTATTTGTCAAACATGAATGTAAGAAACAGAGATTTAAAAAAAAAAAAATATTATTATATAAATAAATGTTACGGATGGACAAATGGGCGACCTGATAGTAAGTGGACACCTGATGGGAGTGAATATTAACCATTCCTTACATCGCCAATGCGCCACCAACCTTGGGAGCTAAGATTTTATGTTCCCTGTGCCTGTAGTTACACTGGCTCACTCATTGTTCAAACCGGAATACAACAATACTAAATATTATTGCTTGGCGGTAAAATATCTGATTAGTGGGTGGTACCTACCCAGAATCACTTGCACAAAGCCTTCAGGTGAAATTCACCCCTTTTTCAAGATGGCGTCGAACGCACGTAGGAAATCGAGGTTGACAATTTCAAGTTAAGCTTTTCTAAGGCTCTCCTACAACATATCCAAAAGTCAGCCGTCTCGGTTCATTTACATTTCCAACGATGATTTAGAACACTGATTGAAGGTCCAGGAATAGCTTAAATTTCCCAGTGCTGATGTCTATTGATAGCTACGACCGCTAGGCATCAAATTGCCCATTTCTTGAGTTCTTATTAAAATTGAAAAAATAAAAACATAAAGATACTCTATCTCAATTTGTTTTTAAACAATTTTTTTATTATAAGTTCTTTACTTTGTGTAATAATTTTGTAATAGAATTTATTTCGATAACAAATTCACGTTACTGGTATTTAGTTCTTGTGTCAGGATAAAGAGATCTTATTACATAGACTCGTGACAACTATTGCTTCGTGATGTGCCCGACATTGTACGACGTTGTGAGATAGGAAGGTAAATTATATGATATTAATAGATTTACGGATCTGTGGATCACCTTGAACTAATGTCAATATGCTAATACTTTGTAACAGTTGCATTGTTGGAAAAGGTGTCTCATCTTTTGTGATGAAAGATTTACCGTCAGTGTAACAGGGCAACGACCAATTACTCGTTTGATCGTCTTCATCTCTGAAAGAAAATAAACGTGTACACATTACAATTATTTTGATAATCAATCAAAAAATATCTACGGTTTATTGTATTGTTTTTTTTTTTTAATTCAAGATAACAATTTATTAAAATCCAATGTTGTTACGTGAATATTATTAATTTTTTTCTAAGATTAGATACTAAATTAACAATGTATGGCATTGCTAATTAAAAGATTATTATTCGTTGTAACAATAGGTTACTTGAGGGTCATAGTCAGCTGTTGGAACAAGCCACCATTTCTGACACTATCACATTTAAGCAGATTTAACCTTAACCTCCAGTTTCTGAAACGACAGTAAAAGTTAGATTAGCTATTACTAATTTAATCTGAATACTTATAGATTGACATCTTCTCCAACAATGACCTCAATTTAAATTAAAGCCAAAATAGTAAAATATTATTTATCATTAATTTCCTCTAAAGATCGACAGATGATATAGAAAATTTTTGGTATTTGAAAATTCAGTAGGAAGTAAAGGTCTGATTGTACGTACAGGCGAAGATGTGAAAGTTCGCGGCCCGGACCTCGAACCTCGAACAACGGCAATTAAGAGGGAAAGTGAAGTCCTTATTAGACATGATTATGGTACGTTGTGCACGCCACTCCAAAAAGTGAGACATTACATAATATGAAATTACAACGTAATATTCTTACTTTCGATGTCACCATCGTTATATTGTTTTAAAACATTTAAAAAAAATGTTTAAACTTCGTCAACGGTTAGCAAAGCTCAGCAGAATTTAAAGTTACCAGGACCAATTTTAGGGGACTACACACAATAGATATTTCTGAATAAAAAAGTAAGACAACGTTAATGTAGCATCTATTTATATTTTGTATATAGATGTTTGTTAAAATCATTTAATTTTCTCATTCATCATCATTGAAACAACTGATAAAATACTTAAAAAAAATTGTTCAATTTCAGAAAATACGTATGGCCCGAGAGTCTTTTACTCTTCTGTTGGTCCAGGGCCTCAAAATCTCTAAATTCGGCCCTGGCTCATACTTACTGAATATAAAAAACAGTTTTTAAAGTGCAACTTAGTCTCAAATCTTTATTGCTTAGTTTCTTAAGCACGGTGAGATCAATGTTCACTTTTAGTGTTGGGTCCTTATGATTTGAACACGTTAAATATTACATTTCCAAGAGATCTAGAAAAACAAAGATAGTCTATGTCAATAGTAGATAATCTACTAAATACTTTTTAGATGGACTAAATCCACGTACATTAATGTATAATATTTTCACTGTTATTTTCCGTAAGCCTGTCACATGCCATCACGGTAGCACGTCTTGTGTCGAGCGGTGAAAAGGGGATGTGCGCTGCGTTAATTAACAATCGTGACACAGAACAGAGAATACGAGTAATAGAAATGATATAAACATTATTATTAATATTCAAATTATCGCAATATTATGTTTCGGTGAGACTACTGTTTCCAACGTCGTCAGTCACGAAATCACGACGTCAGAACTCGTTAAATACTTCTCTATGAATCAAATGAAGCCGGAGTGATTAATAATAATTTTGTTTTATTGTAAAATATATAAAGGAAATTTCATTGATCGTAAAGTTTATTTTGGGTTTCTGTTGTTATGAGCATAGCTACAATCATTTATATATAAAATCAAGAATATATCATACTAGTGGTCGCCTGCAACTTCGCTTGCGTTTAGGGGTTGTTCGTCAGATGGTCGGCATAAAAAGTAATATCCTTGCTTGGAGTTCGAGTTTGCTTCATATGAAATATCATCAAGTTCAGTATATAAGCATTTATAATATTAGTAGTAAAATTGTCTATGTCTTGCCATTGTCTCTAATTAGATTAATCAACGCCAGATGAACTCTTTATTAAAAATAAATTTAAAGTGTAAAAGTAACTAATTATAATGATAATTCAAAATTCCAAAAGGTGTTCTGAAATTTTATTTTAAAAAATTAAAACTCATCTGTTAATACACTATTTATTAACCATGCGCGCGCATACCACTTCTTATTTTTTTTATTCTAAGAAACAGGCCATCGGACTTTAGAACTTAGCACAGTTTTGCTTTGGCAGTGAACCTGACGACTGGCTCGACATTTTAAATAGCCGGAAATCTGTACCTAATTGTAACGCAGGCTTTGTCGTCCTCCCTCTTGGTTATCCCTATTACTATGACTCCTATCCCTACGACTGCAAGACGGTTGTGAATATTGCACGAGTGAGACACTAAATGAATTCTTATACAATCTCACTATAGCAGTGCAACTTTTTATAATCATCATAGTTCTGTCTCATATAACATTTTGACATTTCATGCCCGTTTACCACGGTGAGATTCGAGTCTCTTCTTACAGAATACTTCTAGAGAGCGTGCCAAATAAATAGTTGTACATATAAAAAAACAAAGACTCCAAAAACAAAATTCTTCTTCTAAAACACATAAAAGGATAAGCTTTAAAAAACGTGTTTACATGTTCAAAATAAAGTACCTTAATTGAGAGAAAAAGTTATTCATGTGAAAATATCAGTTATTTTAAATACAACACAAATAAAAAGAACATTATTAAAAATTAAATTGCCTCAAGATAATTTAGGAGGCAAGCATAAAAAAATAATTGCATTTTCAGTGGACGTTACGTTGTTGACGTCTAATTATTATTATATAATTTATATCCTTATAAAGACTGAGTGTTGATGACACTTAAAACTTGATTTATCTTTAATTTTATTGAAGCTTTAGTTGCGAAATCCTCGAATGAAATATAACACTAGACTAGATACTCTACCCGACTTCGTACGTGTAAAATATGTCCAATTTAAATTATATTCCAATCCAGGGAGTCGATGAGACACATAAAATAATCGGTCCATACACAGATATCCAATAATTATATATAAAGATTTTCTATCGTATCATATTAAGGCAACTTAACTAACCATCGTAGGTTTGGTAATTCTGCCTACCTACTTGAAATAAAAAAAAATACATTCTTTTCGAGTATTTAGTATAACACTGTTTAACTCAATACATATAATTTTTTTTTTTATGAAATTGTAGTGTAGTATATTTCAGTAACAATAGCATTGAAAAGTATTTAGGAGAACTATGTTGTTCTTCGTAGAGCTCTCTGGCGAAATATCTTCGTATTAAATAGCTGAATAATCTACAGTTCACAAATAGACTCGTGATATAATTTTGTATTTTCTCGTCTGTGTATGGGCTAGCCTACTCGTCACATATACCACAAAACAGCCAGAATATTGTTTTCTGTTTTTAAGCAACCATCTCTCGTTTGGATATACCATACTTAGTTAAAACAATAGTTCATTAGTAGTTACGTAAGTCGTGTTTCGAATACATTTTCTTCCTTGTACGAAATGATATACAAAAAATCCGTATTGTTTGTAACCTATCAAATTGATTTATTACGATTATATCGATAACGAAAGAGGGTAAAATCATCTAACGTCTTTCGTTCTATTTTTATCATACAATATCATTTATTTAGAAACTAAATGGTATGGTATAATAACATTAAAATTTTAATCCAATCACAATACAAACAAATAAAAAAAAATCGCGTTTTATATTAATATGTATGTAATTTACGTATTTCGTTAATTTGTTCATAAAATTTTCAGGCCAGCCTAAAGTGACGCCGAGAACTGTATATATGATACAATTCCCAGCTCAAAATATTTCGTACTTGTAGATTCGTCCCGTTATAAACAAAACATGTTTTTGCAAAACATTTGCGAGAGCAACAACCTTTAAATTTTCGTCATATCTCCCACACAATAACTCAAGTTCGGTGAACCGTGACTCGAGCAGGTCCTACCTTAATTGAAAGTAACGACCAGAGATTTAATTACGTTATGTTAGGTACACTTTAGTGGTGAAGAAATATAAGAGATCATACATTTTCAACCTTCCTCAATCACAAAGTAACCAGGGTACCTAAAACCTGACGATCAACCCCTTAAACACGTATAATACTTTAGTACTAGTAGTAAATACTTTAGTAATTTGATATCACTTTTCTCATCAAAAGTAATCTAAGCTCGCGTTCGAAAAAATTAGCGTCTAATTAAATTCTTATTTGTCGATAGAAACACATGGAGATGAATTGTATTTGCGAGTACCGTTACAGGATTACTATCACAACAATCAGTTGCCGTTAGCTTAATCTAAATACTTTCAAAGAATTGCCTTTAAAAGATTAATTAAATGTTATAAGACCTCTTCGTTCCTGATAAACCGTTATGTCCTGTAGAAAGTGCAACTTCGATCAAAATCAACTAGAGTGACCAGATTTTTTATGTTAGACATGGACAATGGAGATATTATTTATTATTTTAATTTAAATGGTATTTTTATTTAATAAAAACAAATTTTTTAGTGTTCAACTGCAATATTATTTTTACTTTTATTGAAGTTAAATTTTATTTTTGAAATAAAAAAACGTCATTTTAGTAGCTAGATTTGTCAGTATAGTTATTTACACTTACAAATTTACTTGATGTACTCCGATTTGAGCAAGTACAGATCCTGTCACGAGAACATAACATAAGAAGGTAGGCGGCCTGGCTAATGGACTTGATGGTAAGTGGTTACTACCACCCTTAAATATTGGCCCTGTAAAAATGAACCAATGCACCACTAACCACCAACCACCGGATGAAATGATAGGTAGTTACGCTGTACCTTTCAAAGCAGAACAAAAAACTAAGCGTCATTGCTTAGTGGTAGAATATATGATGATTGTACATGGTGGTGCCACCGAATATACTTTATATTTTTCACAGTTCCCGTGTCTATGAGCGGAAATAACCACGTAATTAAAAACCCATTTGCCTTCTAAAACTCAAATAATAACAGTTTCAAAAAGTCGCGAAGCCTGAAATAAACATATCTTTTGGTCACCCTATTCGCGACATGAAACATTTGCCTCGGTATTGTTTGTACAGTTATGCAAGTTCTTTATGCGAGGAATACAAAGAAATAACTTTATTCTTTGTGACACATGATAGCCATTGATGTATGGGTTTAACTGTTGATCTGTTATCGTTGTTTTGTATGGCTGAAAGATGATTTAGTCGTGTTATTATGTAAATTATGTAGGTAATCTTATTTGCGGTCGATGACTTCCTGAGTTTTCAATAAAACTAGGACATAGTAGAGACAATGGTTCGTTCCTCTGAACTGGTATATCTCATTGATATTATGGGTGGTTTGAATACGGGTAGGCTTTACTTTGTGGTTTATGTATGTTCGCGGTGGTCATCTGCATATTTTGTAAAAATGTTGCTGAGATTTAATTTACTTGATTCGAACCCAGTAGGTCATTCAGATAAGATAAATTAGAATCGTATAATCTGTCATTTTTACTAAGGCTGAGATCATACTGAATGCTATAATAATATAATATAAAGCATGTGGCTCAATTTCATATATTTTTTTAAAATTTAAAATATTCGATCATTTATATGTCATAAATAAGCATAAACGTAAACACACGGTTAAATAAATTACAAAAATATTATCTAGAACCCCACATAATAAGGATAACGCGGCAGGTAAGATATTTGGCAACGAAATGCGTTCATTAGATGTCACTACACAACTACAAAGAGCTCCAGAGACGATAAATTAAACGTCACACTCATAGGGCGCCTGCAACCATGCTTCAGTATTATAAAAATCGGTTACTAGGCGTTAATGTGCTATCTGAATCGACTACAATGTATATACACGAAATAAGGCTTTGTTTAGTTTGCCCTTATTAAAGTCAAATTATGCACGAAATACTTTTATATATAGAGTCTGTAATGAATATAACACTAAATTTTCCAGTATTGATATATTTACAGAATCAGTTGCTAACTTCAGGAAATTAGTGCTAGAACCATAAAGCCTAGATCTTTTATTTGTTTTTTTTCAAATTTGCCCTTTTTTCATAGGTTTGTTATTTCTTATTATTATTATTATATTAGATATTATAATTAATTTTGTTCTGCTCTTATTATGTGTTTAGTTATAAGTGGAAACTTTACTGGTATATGTGCTAATTTTTATGCTTTAGCTTTAAGAATGACTTGTACTGTTTGTTTCCCTAATAAAGTAAAAATAAAAAAAATAAAAAATAAGTCTATGTAATATGGTAATGTCTTACTTAACTAAAACTAACTTGTAAGTTTCGAGAAAATTTGCAAACGGTCTGTTACTTATGTATCATAAAAAAATCGATATTAGTCTTAAGCTATACACGCTGCATAGCATATATATTATATACTATATCTGGAAGGTGCAATAGAACGTCAGCATAAATCGAATTCAACGTTTAATTCATGTCGCGTGCTCGCCGAGTGAATAATAACCGCTGTCACCGTTAGTTCGAAGCGATTACAATCTAGGATTATTTTACCGAAAATATGAGTAAACGTATTTTTTATTTGCAATTCATGTTTTTCCTTTTTCAAATCAAATCGAGGCAACTCATTGAAATAGTATGTGGTAACATACTATAGACATTACTATTGTAAGATATGTATGTCAATCATTCCTTACGTCAATGCGCCACCAACTTAGATGCTGAGATTTTAGATCCTTGTGCCTAAACTTGTGCCACAGGCTCACTCACCCTTCAAACTGGAACTATACTTTGCGGTATATTATATTATGATGAGTGAGTTCTACCTACCTAGACCGGCTTGCTTCCACCTAGTTAAGTTTATCTTAACGTTACAATGTTTGTAATTTAATTGTGTAAGTGTTTAAAATAGTATCTCGTGATACGACTAGCCGTCTCAGACTTACTTCATCTACACAAGGTTTTAAGTTGTAAACGTTCACAATCTAAGTTTGATATATTCGTACCTCGACGATAACCTTCAACCTAACTTTTATATACACAGTGTTCATCATTTTCCTGTTCAGTCAAAATATGTAATATTTTTAATGAACGACTCCACGCGCGACTCTCGTCGTGTGAAAACATTGCGTATAAAATTAATTACGAAAGTCCAGGACAAAAGTCTACTCTATGAAACACGTAGGACTGCAGATGTACACAACTACTACAAATCCAAATTTAAAGTAGCTACTGTACGCGTCATGACGCTTCCTCGTTGTACCACATTTCCGATTCATGTCAAAAATAGACCTGTGGCTATAATACGACGTGGTTTTATATATATATTTTTTTTTATTACCCCAAGGTCCGAGTATCAACTGCAAACGGCAGAAATACATTATTCGGAATTACAGATTGATATTTGCGCTATTTTTTCGTTAGCAAAAAAAATCCGCTGCGGCTTCATCCCTTAAAATATTTTTCCTAACATAAGAAAGGTTCAATGTATCACACAGAACATACATCGTCCCACATTAAGACTCGTCCTCTTTTTCAGAGACCCTGAGTCATTTCAACGTGTCTTTAGACTTTATCACGAGAAATTTATTAGCCCCATACATGAATCGCATTTTTCAATGGAAATAAATCTTTAATATTTTTACTAATAAGAGGTATTATATCTATAACCCTGCCAAATTTCATTACAATCATAAAGAGAGAGGGAGAGAGAGAAAAGAGTCACATATAATAATTTCAAAAATTACATAATGAACAGACACACACATCTTATATGTGAATAATATCAATTTAACAAAAGTCTGCCGTAACCGTCAGAACGTAATGGAATTCTCTCAAACATCTTAAATGGAAAAAACCACAAATATAATCATTTCAAGATCCTAAATAGTAATCTTCATTGTTCTTGAACAGTTGTCTGTGTGTATTCAATTTATATAAGGGGTTAGATATTCAGTAGATGGATTTAGAAAATATGCTATAATTTAAAATTAAATAGCCTGGCTGATAAAACTTTGTTTATTTTTTAATTTTATGCAAGGAATATAGACATTTAAAACTGTTTGTATTTTTTAAATTTATTGATATAGAGGGTAGATGGACAAACGAAACGATAAAATATGTCTTTGACTCATTCCTGTTGAATATCTTTAATTTAGCAGCTAGCTCTTATTTGATCTCCAGATTTTACAAACCATGTGATCAAATTTGTACCCACTTTTTTCCTAATTACACCGTCCTTCGCACCATTCATAGTATATCGGATCCATTCATTACTGTTCCAACCTAATCAATGTTTGCAATGAGACTACGTCTATAATTTTAAGTACCTATTTCATAAGTAGGTACTTAAAATGTAACCTGTAAGGAAATGTCATAAATATAATTTCAATTAGTTGTATTTAATCTCAATTGTTTTCCGGTATTAGCTGAGTGTAGAGGTGTGCAATCAATATGAAAGTGTAAATGTTTTAAGTGATAGCTGGGTGCAAAACAATTGTTGGTTGCATTCCGTTCCGTCGCCTGCGCGCGCAACGACGATCCGCGGAAGCTTAGCGATCCGCCTCTAGCCACAAATAGTAAAGACTTCGGACTGGAATGTCTTAATCACGCACTAATTGTTACTTTTTGCTTTAAGCTTGTTAGTTTATAAATAAATTAAATTGTAATACATTTAGGTGGCTAATATACACCAACGTAAATGATAATATGATGATGATAAGATGATAATTATACTATACTAGGAACACTTTTAATTGCTCCATATATATTCTCAAAATTTCAAATGTTTACCTTTTATAACTGAGAGTATGCATGCATGCATTACTTTAATGTATCCCATTATAAAGGATGATGGAGTACACAGAAGATTAATCTGAATTAAATATCAGAAGGCCCCCTTCTTTGTTTTTGAGGCCTCACGTAAAAAAATCCACCCTTATAAATAAAATAAATACATCATAGTGTTCCTTACTCTTTGCCTTATGGATGCCTAACTGAAGATTAATGAAATAATCACAGAATTATCAATAACTTCATTAATTCTCAAAAATAAAAAAATGACAACTTAACATTATGTGAGGGTTATATGGCACCCTGGAGGCCAAATTAAATGTATTGGACTTTAATAAAATTTAACAACAAAAATCACAAATATAATATTCGCCTTCAGGACCTGCACAAGCTGTATGTTTATCGCTAGAATATCTGGCTCCATAAAATATCCAGCTCGTATCTACATTTTCATTTGGATTGAAACGGTTCTTATCATATTTAGAGTGAGTTTCTCCTCCTGCGTCACTTTCAGAGCTACGGCTGGATATACTGACTCTCTGGCGTCGTCGATTAACACTGCTCCCGCTGCCCACTCCACCACGTTTAAGGCCGCGTCCACCGCCTCGTCCACGTCCACTACCTCGTCCACGTCCACGAGTCTCAGCTAAGCGCAACGATTCAGTTAATAGATTTTTATTATTAATAAACACCATTAGGTAAATATTCCAAATTCCCAACAAATATATTCAATACTAGATACATAGACAATGAATAATAACATCGCAATCAAAAAAGCTGCAGATTACGTAATGTACTAACTTTTATTATAATAATTTTATATGGCAATTTTATTGTCTATAAGATCCAAGTATTTTACCGTTTAACGCAAGCTATAACAGTTATTTGAAAACTTATACTACATGTATCCATAAAAATAGTAATCTTAACGATCATTGCCATCACGCAACATAAGGCCGGTGTGAAGTATTCCTATCTCAATATTTTTTTATGGTATAGCTTGGTGGACGAGCAAATGGGCCACCATGATGTAAGTGGTCACCATCGCCACGCGACACCAACCTTGGGAACGAAGATGTTATGTCCTTCATGCCTTTAGTCTCACTGGCTCACTCACACTTCAAACCGGACCACAATAATACCTCTCGGTATTGTATACTGCTGTTTGGCGGTAGAATATCTGATGAGTGGGTGGAACCTACCCAGACGGGCTTGCACAAAGTCCTACCACCAAGTAAAATATATAAAACCTTTAAAATATAAATTATTGGATTTATTATTTTGCCTCAATCTATACTAATATTTTAATTGCGAAAGTAACTCTGTCTGTAACCTCGTCTGTAACTCTGTCTGTAACGCTTAAGCCGAACCGATTTAGATGATAGATGATATGGAGATAGTTTGAGTCCCAGGTAAGGAAATAAATAATGGAAGATGGTATCAGTAATATAGGTAAAGTTTTATAAATTTCACGGGGGTACAGCAGATTCATTGTTTTATTTTATTTTGGTTCATAATCTTTTCATAAGCAATTAAATTGAAAAATATATAAGAAATTAATTGATTGTTACAGTTTTAGTTATTTTATTAATTCTAAAAATAAAATAACAATTTTGTTAACTAGATATAGCTATTCAATTTCAATGGTCTTTTGATTTCGTCACGACCATTGAAATTGAATAGCAATTGCGACAATTATACATAAAAGTTAAACTTCTGTCGTCTTATAGCAAAAAAAACTGTATACGACAGTTCATACTTTTAATAGTCATCTTGTTTCGAGAGAAATTCTCGACATGGTTCAATGTTTATCATTATATTCAATTAAAAAACTTTATTATAATATACGGACAGATGAGACTGTTGCATGTGTCTGTTAAAAATATTGTGTACTAATAATAGTTTATGATTAATATATCTTTATTGATAAAACAACACTTAACGACTTATATCGACTTTAATTTTAATTCCAAAATTCCGATAACAGAGTAGAATAGAGTAATATAATCTATTCCAACCACAAGAGGAGAAAAGCTAAATAAACAATATAGTAAATTGAAGCGATATCATTGGTCGACAGTTTAATGATGATGATGATGATGATATTCACTGTGAATTTGCGGAACAATCGCGTTTTGAACGTCGATGAAACTGTTTTCGGAACTTTGGAAGTAAAATTAAAGTGAAAATAAATGGTTATATTATATACTCATCATAAACTTTTAGTAGGTAGTGTACAATATAACTGAGTTATTAGCAAATCGCGTGGAATACGTTAATCTAAGGTTAGTTTATCTTTATTCCTACTTCGATTGGAATAGGCTATTTTGATCTCTGTAGTATAAGAAAATGAGAGAAAGTGGTTCTAATTTTCTTGCAAGACAATTAATTGTTTTACAAGATACTATTTTATAACATTATTTATATGCATAATGGAGAACTGGAATTACTATTAAAATAATTGATAACTTTATGAGTTAAGCTAAGATTTAATATGCAGAATGAGTTTCTCTTAAACAAGCAGACATGACACCGGACACATGTATATATAAATAAATACGTGAAAAGTAAACTTAATACCAATTTTTTTTAAATATAACAAGAACAATACTCCAAGTTAATTAAGGTATTACTAATATTCCTATTACCACTCCTTTTAAGAATATCACTTGTGTTGGGAGTGGAGACGACAATAGCCCAAGGGGTCAGGATCGATCCTGCGACTTTTTAAATCGCACAGAGGAGTATGGGGTTTTACATAGTTAAACTTTACACAGAGAAAGAGTGCAGAAAGTAATGTCCTCTAAATCTAATGGATTTAATAATACAACGCCAGCGTTTCAGCGGTTCGCATAAAGCCAAATTGGCATAAAAAAGCTTGGTGTGCTCAGTATACAAGACACTAATTCGGCCTCACATGGACTACTGCTCTAACCGCTGGGCGGGTGCTACCCCCGGTACCAGCTTCTTCCATTTGACCGTATTCAACACAGAGCAATAGAGATACGACTATGGAACCTTCGAGAAAAAAGCTTACACATTTCTTAAAGGCCGGCAAGAATCCCGGTATCGCAGATGTCCATGAGCGGTGGTATTCACTTTCCATCAGGTGAGCCTCTTGCCCTTTTACCACCTATAGCATAAAAAAACTTACCGCTCTTAAAAGATTGCATATATGTACAATATATGCAATATTTTTATGGCCGATAAAGTATTTTTTTTTTATTGACATCATTATTATTATAACTATACTTTTACTTCCATGAGTAAATCATTAGTTATGGGAAGTCACCCCCCTAAACAATCATCATTTGTACCACATATACAAATCTCATATGAATAACAAGGAAAACTTCGATTTACTCTTTCTTATCACAAATTATAAAATGCCTTTGCTATGCGACATATTAATTAATAATTATAATTAAATAACAAATACTTCACTAATTCTAAAGTATCAACATATAACTAGACTATTAATAACTTGAAATTAAATGAAATTTGAATAACCAACGACACGAACCTAACCTCTGTGTTAAAACGATTTATATATAAGTATATTAATGATAAAAGTCGTTTGTAATTTTATTTACCTGTGATATCAAATACCATCCAAAAAAGCATTTGCTTGAAAATTTAATTGAATAAAAAATTAAAAAGGTAATTTCTTATCTTAATTCGCGTCGCCAAAAAATGTACGGAACTTAACTTACACTTGTTCTTTTTTGTATCGACGAAAGGGCATTGCCCTACACATTAGTCATCTACATCGCAATTAAAACATATAAAACACTTTATTGTCTAACTTCAACTTTAACTACAAGTACCCAGGATGAGAGGTCTATTTAATCAATAAGAACGCCTCTTGCACATACTTCTGTAACACTTCTTCTTTTTTATATTAAATTATTTTTGGTCTGTAATATAACATATTTGTGTTTGTAAAATAATTAATTCTACAAAATTCAAGAAAATCGTATATTCTGAGTCAAGAATACCTAATCAAATACTCTTTATATTATACCAGAGGACGGTAACTCGTAAAAACACTTACGAATCGTCTTGATACGTATTGAATTAAATGTAAACTATAACATCAATTAATATTTATTATATTGATACAACGTATACAATATATATGTTAATAATACATAGGTTTAAGGAAACTTCACTTTAAAATGTACGAACGTAGCAAATTGGAATATAAACGGCGCAATTTTTTTAAATTTGCATTACGAATAATATTTACAAAGGAACCTGTTAATTATTATAATTATTATTATGTTACGATCATAACCATATTTGTAAAGAGTGCGTAAACATTGTGTGTAACTTCATTGGAACTAATTAATAAAACGTCATCGTTGGAATAAAACGTCACTTGATTTATGTTAATGCGGAATATGTTCGAACCGGAGAAACCCTATCGATATAAAAAATCTAATAAGTCGTTTACATTATGCGTTTGTATCTGGAAAAGTTAACGATAGGGAAAGAGCCTCATTTAGGGTATTTCAAGACTGCACTAATATTAACTCGCTTCGTCCTTCCTATAACTAACAGAGTGGAACGAGGGTTAAGTGAATCAAACTTGGGTTGCTTTTCATACTGATATATTACTATTTTTCGATCGTGGTTTGGCCCAGGTGTTAGGAGACATACTAGGGCGGTTATAGGTTTTTGGTATAAAAAGTAACTTAAGACTTTCCTTGGGGTTCAAACTTTCATACCAAAATTCATCAATTTCGGTTCAGCGGTTTAGCCGATGGAGTTACTTTATTGCGACTATGTTATTATAAGCATCATTGCTAATTATATTTATTAGAAACACGCTAAGCTGTTATTTGTGTATAAAAAAATAATATTTCGTATTATGTACATATTCTATAGTACAAAATATTAAACATTTAAAACATTTTTTCGGGTTATAATGGCCCGAAAAAAATGAGTTTGGACCTTTTGACCTTAAACATTTGTAGCAACTTTATGTAATCTGTTCAATCAGAGTAAAATTTCAAGGACGAATTTACGTACAATATTTCTTGTACGCAACTTTCTCGACGTTTTTTCTCAGCGAACCCAAAAATTATAAATGCGCAATAAGTGAAAGATCTAACGAACTCGTCTGTTTATATTTAAACTGTTTAACATCAGTTCACTTTCACGTGCATTAATTACTGGGTCAACTACGTACTTTCATAGATTGAGAACAATCTATCAAAACTGTTAGCATATTGTATATTTGTTATAGAATGATAGACGATCAAATGGTCCGCCTTATGGTAAAGTTACCTTGATCACTAGACATTGTCATTTCTAGAAATATAAACTCCTCGGACCGTCCAGACGCAGCCAATTTTTGCTCCAATTAAATATTTTCAACGTTGGTGACAGTGGTCTCTGGGTGATATTTGAGTGGTCTCAGGTGGTATTTGTTTTATTCCACCACGTTGCCCCAATACGGCTTGATGGATATTAGATCTACTATCCATCAAACCGTATTGGATCTGCTTACATGTTTATTCACCACCTTGCACGTGTTTATTTTTGAAGTATAAACACACATGCAAATTCAATGATACTTACCTGGGTTTGAACCCGCAATCATCGGTTAAGGTGCATGCGTTCCAATAACTAGGCATACGTTTTTTTTTTTTAATTGAGCTATTAAATACCTGAGATTAACGCTTTTAAACAAATAGCTCTTCCACTTTATATTTTAGTACAGATAATGGAACCTCCTATCCTTAAAGAGGAGAATGCTAGGAGTTTATTCCACAATAGATAAAATAAATAGTGTATGTACAAACATCACTTTTTGTAAATATATAAAAAATATGCTAATATTTTAAATTGATTGATGTTTTAAAAACCTGAGTTGAATCAGTGAAAGTCAAAAACATTTGAATATCAATATATGTATGTAATATAATGGCAAAAACTAATACTAGAAAACCGGATATTTCATTATTCAAGGTCTCATCATGTATCTGTGTATCTTCTATATTAAAAAAAATAAACGATTTTTATCTGCCCTCTATTCGTTCCTATGGCTTAGTATTTTATTAATCCGATGGTGACGAAAATTTAGTAGGTTCTTTTCCGTGCACTCGTTCAACTCAAGAATGCCCCAAAATAATATTTTTTTTATACCATATTTAAAATTTATTTTTATATAGACTCTTATTATATTAGCAGCTAGTTATTTATAAGTATGGAGTTATATGACCAATCAATACTAATACTATTTTAAGAAAACTCGAAATTGAAAATTTGAAAAAAAAAATGTTCTTAACGTCAACTTTTTTCCAGAGAGCGGACAGTGCGATGTTCGTCGGTGATAATCATCGCGCTAGGGTTGTCACTGCTCGCACTCGGCATCTACACCACTGTGCTGGTGCTCACTGAGTACAAGAGCCCCCGACCCTGTCTCAGCGAAGTCTGCGTCAACACAGGTAACATGTTTGTCACACAGTTGGGGCTAACTTGCCGATACGAACACTTGTCCTTCAAATGGAGCGATCATCAAAATTAGTTTTGGCTCTCTGCCTGAGTTTCGTTTTTAATGTATTTGGTTCACCTGTCCCTTCAAATGATGACGAAGATACGCAGATCTGTACCAGCGAATTATGCTCTGTTACCGGTGAGTTAACCTATTGAAAAAATATTTGCAAATCAGCTGTCTTGAGGTTTTGATATTTGATTTTCAAAGGGAATTCGAGTTTTAGTTACGGGATGTTATTTAATTGTTTTCTTTTTGCATATATAAGAATATTTATTATGTATTCATATACATGTAATGTATTATAATTATTATTTCATATCTCGTGAATCATGACATACATAACAACTATGATTACAAATATTATAATTATACAATATAATACGTATCATAAAATATAATATATATTAAATTTATGATTATTGACAGCCGATATAGTGAATAATAAAATTATTTGTAATTTGTACGTCTTGCGTTAGTTTAACACGATGCGGAGTAACTGCTGGCTTCGAAGCTCACGGCGCACACGATCTTTGAGACCTTCAGACCTTAGATCATTGATATACTCCTGCATATAAACCTCAGAATACTATTATTATTTATGTTATCTTTATCTTTTACTGAAGATGTTTTAATTTATGGAAGACAATATAATCTACCATAAATTAGTTTCCACTGTTTGTCTGTCTTGTTTGATACCTAATGTTGAGCGTGATGATGTGAGCTACATCTTAAATACACATATAACCAACGAAGACGGTTCTTGCCGTCTGTACGCTTAGATCTTTTAAACGCAACGGATTTAAAAGGAATGTTTTTGTCTATAGTAATACATGCATAGTAGAGTCGAGCCGCGAATTTCAACTTTCCTAGTGGAAATAAAAACAATATTTTTTTCTTTTTATGTCTGTTCTTTAATCTAATAACAGTACATTTATTGTACCCATGAAAGAGATTAAAATAACGAACGTTCCTACCAAATCAAAACCTTTGTTTATGTAAAAGATGTAACATGCAAAGAAACATATTGTTCCTATATCGAATAACACGGTCAGCTCGCAAGGATTTGAATACTATCAAGTTATTATACTTGCAAATATAAATTAATGGATGTAGCTATGTTAATATTATCAATAAATCTTTTAATACCGTTATAATGCAGCAAAGGAAATCTTTTGGCGCACGTATAAATAAAAAAGCTCGTGTCAACTCAAGTTGTTAGCAGGGTTCCGTATAAATTGTTTTTTACTCGAAATTTATTTTTATGTTATTCAGACAATTTGTTAGCTTAAAACAAATATAATACGGTAGATTTATTCAGTTGCTATAATAATAAAAACTTATTTAATGTTTGGTTTTTATATAAATAGTGTTCGTTCATTGGTCAAAATTCGATCATTAGAATTATTGAAAATTTAAGAAAAATATGACTTCGAACATTCTTTGAAAATCAATAAATGAAAATAAATACACATCTATTGAAATATATATGTATATGAATATCTAAATAATATTTTTTGGTCATCTATTTAAAGCAATTTGACGTCACCCGAAACAGGCTCACGTCTCTAACAGAGTTTAACGGGACCAATACATACATACATACAATAAGAAATAAAATAAATATTAAAAATAGAAAGTATTTCTAAAATTTTACGACTACTCATCTTACAAGTCCTTGGCGATCTAATTAATCTAAAAATCTAAATTAATATACTTTATCAAGTTGACTCTTTTGAACCACTTTACAAGATTATATTAAATCTGTATGTACTTCTATCGATACGAAATATCTATTCTGCTGAGAAGAACCGGCACCATAGTCAAATATTTCTTTGCCTGCAATTCGATCACTTAAATATGATAATTAAATACAGTTGAATTCATTAATCCAGTATAACTCCACTCTTTTTTATCCTTATTCATATTATTATAAATGCGAAGGTAAGTCTGTTTGTTCGTTCACTTATACATCGTAACTACTTAACCAATTGTGTACCAGTCTGGTGTACCAAAGCAGAGAATAATTATGTAGTTCTTGAAGTGCTTTATTTAATAATGCTTTTACAATTTAAATTAATTTGATGAATTTTATTATAGAAACGAAAACCATGTTCCATTAAGAATGTATTGATTTAAACAATCGATCTAAAACCTTCCATTGAATTAGATATGCGCAACTAATTAATTTTAGTTTAAGAATTCTTTGATATTAATTCTGTACACATACATTTTGAGCTTTTTGTGTGCACACGATGATCCAAAAATCAACGTCAAGAAGGCGAAATATAACAAAGTTACCCAGTCATCCCAGTGTGATTTTTCAATTTACTTGGTGGCAAGGTTTTGTGAAAGCCCGTCTGAGTAAGTAAGCCTTTCGTCACATATTCTACCGCCAAAGAGTGATACTTAGTACTGTTGCGATCCGGTTTGAAGGGTGAGCCATTGTAACCACAGACACAAGGAACATAACATCTCAGTTCCGAAGGTGACTCGCACATTGGTTATGTAAGTAATTATTAAAATTTTAAACGGCGCCAATGTCCATGGATAATGGTGATCACTTACGACCATGTGGCCCATTTGCCGATCCGCATAACAATGTCATAAAAAAAGCACTCAAATGTTCATAATAATTTTAATATATTAAATGAGGATAGATTTTAACTATAAAGTATTATATATTTTATACGTGCGATTTTTACAGACAAGTATAATTATGACATATAAAAAAATGCAGCTCAATTCGCGTTGACGTCTAATCTATCGTTCCTATCACAAAATTTTGCTAAGCTTTAGGGATGGAGCACAAATTCGGCACAGCAAAGGTAACGCGAGGTTAAAGTCGTAGTCGTAGATATAAGTATATAGAAAATCTAAATTAGTCATGGATTAGTTAAACATAAATGTGATCAATATTGAAAATATTGCGCTGAATTGTGCTTGTATCTCGACCTTTTTTGTTTGTTGGTGTGAATGTCTCCGAAATGTTAACTAAAATAATATATGCATGACTATATTTATATCGAGTCGTACTCTTGAGATTTAACAGATTTACAATTGAATGTAGCGCCAGCAATCATCAGCATGCTATCTCTGCTGATTTCAATTAAAAATTTTCCTCTTCATGACAACGATTTCCTGACCGATTTCGGCCACTCCAGCTATTCTCTAGAAGAAGCACATTCTCTATTGTTTCAATATCATAACCCGACACTTCTAAATTCGGCTTCTAAATTCGGGGCTGCTACTGTCAAAAAAAAATTTTCATTGGCTTGACTTCAGGAATCCAGTCCCACTAAAGTACAGCATTATAAGCTTGCAATTAAACTAATTCATTATAATATAATAACTATAATTATTGTTCTGATTCGCTTGTCGAATATTGACATTTGAAATGGAATCTCATCAACAATTTGAAAAGCCATATGTCGAATATGAACGTATCTTCATACTTCCACTATTTCATTTCATTTGCATAAATTGTATTCAATGTCGCATTGGTAAATCTGTTAATGCATTTTGAGTCACAATACATTTTTACTGTTTTTAAAACTAATCACTACCATTAAGAATATTAAGCTTTAAAAACACATTCGTGTTATTTTTCGTATTATCCTCATTGTATATTCCACGTGTTGGTCTAATTAGGAAAACTGTTCGTACTGCGTCATTTCGTACTGTCGTACTTGCATGTGCAAATCTCTACGCGTTTTGTGACAAGCTACCATTACGCAGTTCGGACACACGTGGGGCTGATGCAATTGAAAAATTAACTTCGTGATCCTTTGACGCCGCGAATATTGTTTACATATTTCTCAAATGAGCTGTCATCTCATTTTATATAACTCAATATAATTGATGTTTATGTTGTTATCAATAAATTATAATTTTAAATTATTTATTTAATTTTTTAATCTATTATATTTATTGTCATGTGGTATGAATATATTAAGCTCATTTTTATGTAAAATATCCTAAGGTATATAGGATAATTATGTCATTTTTTATTTCGATAATAATTATTATTTTTTAATAAAAGATTTTATTTTCAACTTAAACCAACCTTAGTTTAAATTTTACACATTCTTCTGATACCTACCTACCTTAAGTTTTTGAAAAGAATATTAAGTTAGTAGATTATTAAGTTTATTTTTGGTTCTTCTCTGTTGAATATAATTTCTAAACCAGTAGTAGCTTTGTATTTAATACAATTCTGTTAAATAAAAATTCAAAAGTGCTAGTAAAACCTTCCCTATATAAAGTATATTTGGATAATTTGTTATACGTAATTGTTATGACAAGAGTTATTTGTCACTCTTGCTGAGCTCGTACTGTCAAATATAATGGAACTAATCAAATACTATAAAATACAGACATAGACAGTTCTAATATATAGATATAGCAATATATAATATTTTTTTTACATACTGCTCATATCTTGTAAAATTTTTTACATTCGTTTAAGTATATGTTTTTTTTTTTAAATTATTTATTATATTTGGAAAGCTCTTTTCATAAATGTATGTATTTATTACTTATAATGTTACATAATGTTTTTGAATAGCGTCAAGAATCCTAGCGGCAATGAACAAAAGCGTCGATCCTTGCGAGGACTTCTACGAGTACGCTTGCGGTGGCTGGATAGAAAAGAACCCGGTGCCGGAGTGGGCGACTTCCTGGGACCAGCTGGCGATACTCCGCGAGCGTCTCGTGTCCGACCTGAGGGAACTCTTGGAGGATAAAAACGATGATGGACTGCCTGAGAGTGTATTGAAAGCTAAGGCGATGTACCGCACTTGTATTGATGTTGGTAAGACATATATATATATATGTATATATTTTAATTATTTAGTTTTAATTTGTTTTGTTATTTTACTTTATAGTAGTACAAAATTTATATACAATATTGCAAAATTGTTTACTTAACAGGTCCGTAATTGATAAATTGTAGATTGTGTTTCCTTGTGTTACATTTATTTAAAGAATCAGATTACAAAGTTACTAATCTCCTGAAAACGTCCAGATAAACTTGAAGAGAAAGGCATTGAGCCCATCCAGAAACTTCTGGAAAGTCTTGGTTTACCATCGCGTCCGCCCACCGAGGCCAGCGCGAACTTCACTTGGGAGGTCGTTGCGGGACGCGCGCGCCGCCTGCTCGGGCTCAACGTCTTGCTGAGCGTGCAGGTCGCGGAGGACGTGCGGAACACTAGTCGCAACAGGGTCGTGGTAAGGTTTTTGACAGTTTAGATTTATTACCTTCGCCGAATAATATTTCATCATAGATTTCAATATCATCGTAATATCCTTTTTTTCTTTAAATAAAGTATTACTAATTAAGATGACATAAACTGTACCTAAATGATCCTACCAATAATTGGATCGTATCAAATCCCGCCACATTTCTTCATCCACCAACACGTAGTGGAATTGACTAAAAAAAAACAAAAATACAAAGACTAATATGTTGGGGCAATTTATTTTAAAAGTCATTCACATATATTCATTACGATTTTCATTCAATTAACACACAATGGATTCTGTAATGAATTATACATAAAATCTCAAACGCTTTCAAATGAATCCGAAAAAACTGTCAACATTGATGAGGACAATGACTTGTTTAATCTCATAAACTTTATTACATTTATTTTGAACTCTGAATCAGCAAAAATTAAGATAACTATCAGTAAAATCACGCTGAGATGAAACTTCGTTCGTGATTCTGATTATCGCCGCTACCCTTGAAAAACACAATCCCATTTAAATGATAATCGCATTCAGGAAGTCACGAATCGAATTTGAAAAGTATACCTACTGGATGTCATTTGAGATCATCACTTGGAACTATAAAATAGTTTGATATTCAACGAGTGCAAATACTTTATTCAATTAGTTTTAATTATAAAAATATTTATAGTTAACAGTAAATCAAATGAAATGAAATCAAAATATACTTTATTACGCTTAAATACTAGCTTATACAGAAGCGTCTCGTGTTCTACACAATCAAATGCTTTAGACAAATCACAGAATACTCCAATATTTCTGTGATTTTTCCCAAGCATCGTGCTATTCCCGCATCAGTTGTCCAGCGACCTCTTGTAAAACCGAATTGCTCACTATGAAAAATAGTATTTGTACCGAAATGGACGAGAAGTAGATGTAAAATATTTTTTTCGAATATTTTACTTAAAGAGCCCAGTAATAACAGGCTTATTTCAATACTCCCAGTATTGAAATAAGCCTGTAATTACTGAGATCGCTTCTGTTTCTAGTCTTAAAAAGTGGTAAAACTTACTACATTTTAACAAGTTAGGAAATGAACCCGTGTCTAAACTCTTATTAAAAATTACTGCTATATGCCGAGCAATATCGTATATGATGTTATTAATAAATTTTACCGAGATGCCCCATATGTCGTTAGTTTTTTAATATTGATAACTAAAAAAACTTAAATTAGCATTAATATATATTTTCTTACTATATTGTTCCGTCTGTTATACTGTTAGATATATAAAGATGAATACGAGCAGAGATGAAGTGCTTAGAACGCGTGTAACTTAATCGATGATTGCAGGTTAATTTCCAGGCAAGCAGCACTATATACCCATGTGCTTAATTTATTTATAATTCGTCTCGGCGGTGAAAGTATCCATGTCAAATTCGGCCACATGTGTATCCACCATCCCACATTGGAGTAGCGTGGTGAAATTCGCTCCAAACCTTCAGCTGAGCAAAGCAAAGCTTAAAGACAACTCAATAGGAGAGGAGGCCTTAGCCCAGTAGTTCGACATTTATAGACAGTTACTTTACGTTTTTTAGACCAAAGAATTACTTTGGCTATGTGCAAGACTGTTTAAATACGTCACACTTCAAAGTTCCTCTCATTCTTAAAATTACTTCGATGCGGATTGGTTATATATGTTGTATATATGGTTTTTTTCGAGGCTGAATATGGGATAAATTATAAAACACATACATGTTTATACAAATAGTCGTGATGTTGCTTATTTACCATACCGTACCATTCGCGTAATCAAAAAACAATAGTTAGGTACATTGTCATAGCTCAAACAATCTAAACAATATTAATCTATTTCCATTTTCCTATACAGGTGGAGCAAGTGTCACCTGGCTTTTCAGACCGCTACCTCCGCCAGCCAGAACAGTTCGCTCACGAATTAGAGCAGTACCACAAATACATAAAGTCTGTGGTGGCCATCGCTGATCCTGAAGTTGATGCACAGAAATTTGCGGATGATATTATCGAATTTAGCAAGAAATTGGCTATGGTAAGATTTTTGACAGAGATTTCAAAGATAAAGCTAAATTAAAGGCTTACATTTGTACTACAAAATAACTCAATCCAGAATAATGGCAATCCAACACGACCGGAGAGAGCTCAGACCCAATGTAGAGTGTACTCCAAAGAAGGTCACACATTTAGTGATTAGTGGTCTTATATTAGTTGGATGTTCATACTTAAGAGGTGACTGGTAACCGTTGTGACGTTAATTGCATCCCTCCCGCAGAGCATGACGCCGGTGGAGGTGCGGCGCAGCGGCACGCACCTGTTCCACGAGGTGAGCGTGTCGCAGCTCGTGAAAGGCGCGTCGGGCGGCCCGCCCAGCTGGAAACAGGTACCTCAGCGGCCTGCACGGTATTTCTTTAAGTAGTTATTATATGAAAAATTAAGAATATTCATGAAATCAGTATGACTATTATTATTGTACAATAATTGTTTAAATGCTTCTAAAAACGTAATCTTCTGAAATATCTGGTTCAGTTTTCGATTGTGAATATTTCAGCACGACTGGCAGAAATACATCGATCTGGTGTTCTCCAATACGAGTATTGTGTTGGATCAGAACCAAGATCGTGTCACTGTCATGGACCTGCCGTACTTACACAAGCTGTCGGCACTGCTGGCCGATACGGATCCTGTGACTATCGGTGAGATTAAATGATTACATTTCACATCAAATTCAAAACTAGCTTGCTTTTTAAAATGTCTTACTTCATACGAGACGCTTCCTGGTACTTCTAGCGCTGCATCCAGGCGCTTCGTGTGCCTTTAGTTTTATAATCACAGTAAAATATAATAAGTGAATCTTTTTAAAGATTTTTTAAGCGTAGCTATTACCTAAAGTGCTTACGATATTATAGTGGGCGTTTAAATAATAATATTGGCCTTAAGAAAATACACTTTGCTGTATGTAACTAATTAACAAAATCAATAAACTGATGAAACATCAAATTGAAATAAAGTCATAATTATCGGTGCAAGAGCGGACGCCATAGTTGTTTCCGCGCGCGTACCGACTCGACTCCCTCAAACGTTCCGGTCACGGTAACGGGCCGGCAGCTGTCGCACGCGGCGTGGGCGACTACCTGATTCGTTCAGAAATCCATCCGCTATAATATTTGTATTAAGTTTTTATCGTTATATTTTCACAATTACAGAGAAATTCCTCTGGTGGAGCGTGTTCTCGACGGTCGCCCCGATGACCAAGGGTGCTTTTAGGGACCTCGGCTTCGAATTTTCGAAGGCCGTTTTCGGTCTCCAGCAGAGGACCCCTCGCTGGAAGAGCTGCACCGCCAACGTCAACGCCAACTTTGGCGTCGCCCTCAGCTACCTCTACGTCAAGAAGCACTTCGATCAGGCGTCGAGGCAGAAGGTTCGCATTCGTGTACGCTGACTCGGACGAGTCGAACCGTCAGACGCATGGCGCCCGCTAACCGCCCGCTAACCGCCCGCTAACCGCCCGCTAACCGCCCGCTAACCCGCCAGGCCACGGAGATGATCGAGGACGTGCGCGAGGCGTTCTCCCGCGCGGCGGCGCGCGTGGCGTGGATGGACGCGGGCACGCGGCGCACGACGCTGCGCAAGCTCGCCGCCATCCGCACCTTCGTGGGCTTCCCCGCCTGGCTGCTCGCGCCCGCGCGCCTGGACGACCACTACCGACACGTGAGGCCCCCGACCGCCGCGAGATCGGTCGCTCGCCGTTTCTCGTTCGTCCCCGCCACTAGTATCCAATTCTTTGGCTGCTAAACAATTACCTGTACCTTTTGGTTTGTTAATTGACGACGTTGGGGATAGGACGCCGTACAAACGGCAGCATCTCAAATTGCATATAAACATTAATATTACTTTCAAAATCACTTTTACTAGAATAACATAATCGCCGTGGCGAACCGAGAATTTACCACAATTAATTGCCTACTTTACCAATGGGTATGGATAAACTGAGACTGAACTATTGACGTTACAAAGGCTGGTAGCGACCACCTAGTACACTACAACATACTGTACAGTACCTGGCTGCGAATAACATATCTCGTCATATCGGTTAGTGTGAGCCGTGTAATAATAATACGTTTACGTTTGTCAGGTCGAGGTAGTCGAAGGAGACTTATTTGAATCATATCTGAAGTTAACGTGGGCGATGGTCAAGAAATCCTTAGAGACCCTCAGGGAAAAACCCGACAGGGACAGGTGAGATATTTGTCAATAATAACTATTTACGTTATTTGTGACATTACAAAAAAATGATTTTAACTCCTTTCCGTCAGATGGGTTGCCACAGCCACCACGGTGAATGCATTTTATTCGGCGACTCTTAACTCAGTCAGTAAGTAACAGTTATCATTAACACATCCATAGTTTATATACAAAAGTCTATTTATAATATTATAACGCTGTTATTTTTAGCATTCCCAGCCGGTATTCTCCAACCACCTTTCTATGGAAATGGAATTGAGTGAGTTTTTAAATATTTAGTATTATTAACAATCACACGTCAATACACGCACGCATAGAAGTTACTCGCTGTCTTATTATATCAAAGTATAAAATAATTTAATATTTTCTAGGGCGATCAATTACGGATCTATTGGAGCTATAATGGGACACGAGATTACTCACGGCTTTGACGATCAAGGTAAATAATTGTAATTTTAATTTTTTAAACTTAACACAAACTAGAAAAGTTTGATAAAAGTAGGTCCCAGTAATCATCCTTGCAGTACTCCTGAATTAATCTTAAATAAAGTTATTCAGATTACGACGTTTTTAAGTACAATTAACGTATTAAGCAATTTAAATATTAATTGAATAGAATTTTAATTTCTAAAATTTAATACGCGAAGCGTTTATGAAAAAACAGCTAGTACTTAAAGACTGTATTTAAATTTTTCTGGTGTACAGGACGTCGCTACGACGAGCACGGGAACCTCGCGCAGTGGTGGTCGGCCGGCACGCTCGAGCACTACCACGCGCGGGTGCGCTGCATCGTGGACCAGTACAGCAACTACAGCCTGCCGCAGCTGCCCGGATACAAAGTGAGACACGCCCTACTCGTAAGCGACGCCGAAGGGGGTTCTCGCGGTACATTCTTCTGATATCAATCATATCGACAAACGATCGAGATGTTCAAGATTGATCTTAATCTGCACGCGGTCGAGGAGCATAGACATCCGGGAGGGGCTCCAACGGCGTATCGGTGTGTGCAGGTGCACGGGTTCAACACGCAGGGGGAGAACATCGCCGACAACGGCGGGCTGCGCGCGGCGCTGAGCGCGTACGCGCTGCTGGCGGCGCGCGCGCCCGCGCACTCGCGCGCCGCGCTGCCCGGCCTGCCCGCGCTGCGCACCGACCAGCTCTTCTTCCTCGGCTTCGCGCAGGTTTGCATTCACCTCTTTAAATCGTACGCAATCGATACACTTACCTCCTCTCAATGATTAATATATAAAACTTGAGTGCGAGGTGTACTTACCAAGGACATCATTGCTTATATAAGTACAAAAAACATTACTCGGTTTGTCATTTTTTTCAGATATGGTGCGGTAATACGACTACGGGCGCTCTCAAATCTAAAATGGTGGAGGGTGTGCACAGTCCCAATAAAATCCGAGTAATCGGCACTCTGAGTAATTCTAAAGAATTCTCAGAGGCCTGGCAATGTCCAGTGGGCTCACCCATGAACCCCGAACATAAGTGTGTGCTGTGGTAGACTAAATGTGATCTTAGAAATAATCGAACCAAAGACAAGACTCGAATGTTACCAGTAAGTTACCCATAGACTTATTCGTTAGCTAGATAGGGCCAAAGGCAATGTTTCATGAACATACTATGCGAGTCTACCTCTTCAACTATTCAAAAGATTGAAAATAAAATGTAATCTGTGCTTAATAATAATTATATTAATAAAAAACAGCATTTTTTATATATGAGAGTAGAAATGCATACTATTTAATACATAATATTATAAAAAAATCCGCAACAGTTATGAACAATGTTCGTTTTCAAAATTTTCATTTGCAGTCTGCAAAATATTATTCATAGGATTAAAAAGCGTAATTCAGATTTGCTAAGTATAAACATGAAATAGGGCCAAGTATAACATAAGAAATATTAAGCATGAAATAGTTTTAATAACAAAAATAAAGACATAAATTATAAGATCTATTACTGATTAAAGTTAACTAATATGTGATACTATAATTATGAATGTGGCATTTTAAAATTATTCATTAAACCTTGACAAATTGTTTATTTTAGACATAAGTAGATTAAGTTAGAAATTAAACAATAGTTAAGATAAGAAGTGAATTTATTATAAGAAACAAAAAAATACAATAAACTATTTATTATGAAATAAGAAATGATACAAATGAGACTTTTATTTCTTCCTCACATACTGGAACTTGTATACGGGGGCTGAAACTTTGGTCCCACTCTGTATTCTTTTGGGTTTCAATACTTTTGCATCCTGTAAATGTCTTTTGAGTTCCATTTTTTGTTGAATGACGGTGAGATGTTTTTCACGCTCTATCCTTTGTGATAGTTCCTTGTATGTCTTTTCTTTAATCTTCTTTGTTGATTTAATTATCTGTAATTAAATCAATTATTTGATGGTTCCACTAACTCACTGCACTAAAATTTGGTGTCATAAGCTAGTCACAAGACCAGTGAGACATGAGACCAATTCAAGAAAACTACAAATTAATTTAATAAACAAAAGGAGTTGTAACATTTATGTACGTAGATTATTTAAAACAATTAAAAAATAAGACATATGACATAAAAATTGCTAAAACACTTCATTGTAAATTACCTCATCATTAACTTCAGGTAGGGTTATCTTATTGAGATCGGAGAGTCTCGGCCTGTTAGACTTCCTGTTGATAAGTGAGGGATGTGTATCCAATCGTTTAGCCAGATCAAAATTTTTCTCTTCGCCTTCATCCACAAAGAAAACATGCGTGTTTGGTGTAGAGTCTGCCACATCTGTCATATGGAGCTGAGACTAAAACAAACAAATATGTACTGATATTATTTATTCTATTATCAAAACATGATGATGGTAAATCTCAAGTAGCTAATAGTGTAGGAAATATATTAGTGCACAAGTATTGGTTTAATATTTGGCTCTATTTTCCTTCATAATTGAATGATCAGAGAGAATTCAGGTGCTGTAGTTTAAATGGATTTATATGGTTTCTGAAGCATCTACAAGCAAAGTGTTAAAACTCCCAACTTCCAAACACCAGGCTGCTATTGAGAATTTCTTGCCAGGAAATACCAATAATTTTCAATAGGCTCAAACCAGGATCTAGGGATCTTATAGGTATATGAGCTGGTCAGTGGGCTATCAAGGCATTCACCTAAACAAATATGTTAAACAGACACAAAAAAATATATATGAAAGTACATAATTGGATTAAATACTCTACAAAGCAAACTATGGACAGGGAACCAGTTATCAAGATTGAATTAAAATGTTAACCATACTACATTTAATAATCATGCATTTTATTATTTAATACAAAAATTCAGTGCTTACAATTAATTCAATATTCTTTTAATAATATAAAAATCAACATAAATTTATAAGATGGCTTTCAATTTACCTGCAATCTTTGTATCCGCCTACTCTCAATAGTGCGTTTCATATTAATATATTTAAGATCCTGTGTTTGCATCAGTTTTACTTGCTCAGGTGTGTGTTCATCTTCTTTCTCCAGTTCATGATGTTCCTTTAAATAAAATAAATACAACAATATCATACCAAGCATAACTATATGCTTATATGGAATCTTAGAGAACATAAGCAGCTTTAAATGTAAGATATAGACACATTGTAAGAAACACCAATTACAAATGTACACATTTAACAGAGGTGTTAGTTTTACATACTATTTAATAATGTAAATGTTTATAAAGATCAAATGAGTATAAGTATTTATTAATATTAGATAGTTGCGTATTTTTGGCTATGAGTAATTCTTATTCAAACTAATCATGCCTAAATTTGTTTAGTTGAAAAGCAATACCAAAAAATGTTGGCTACAATAATATTAAATGATAATTTAAAAGTTATACAAGAAATCGTGTATTTCATGTACAATTTATGTATAACTACAATTTTGAATTTTTGAAAACGAATACAAAATATCCTTACCCCATCTTTCACTCTAGAATTGATCATATGAAAATAAAACTCATCGGGATTCCTGTCCAATGTTCTTTTACGCAAAAGTTTAAGCGTAGCACCCTTTTCATGGTAATCATTTGCGCGTTTTTTGTAATCTTTCTTTTTTTCTAGTAAACCAAGATGTTTTCGAGACTCAGGTTGATGTCGTTCCTTATGAGTCTTCTGATTAGCCTTAGCGGCTTTTCTCCACGATGACATTATTGTTGTTTTACGATACTTATTATAATTGAATATATTTAATTCAAAGATTTATAAGAGTTTACTTTCCCAGATCTCAAACTGTCACGTTCACGTGTTTACCGTTGTCAAATGTCAAAATGACAGGTCTCAAACTTAAGAGAGTTCTACTCTTAGTTGCCATACTAACATCTCTTCATTCTTGTTAACTAAGCTACGAATATGTTTTTTAAAGCATGCTAGGTGTACATCCAGAAGATTGCAACTTAATAACACTCTGTTTAGCTTAGATTTTATTTCGTATGCACTAGTTGTAAATAAGTTTTGTAAATAAAAAAAAAAAAAATATCTTGTATTATTTATATTAGATTTTATACATTTTGTGTAGATTTTTGTAAAACTGTTGGTGTTAGATAACAAAGTCGATGTATATATTTTAGCACTAAATATATTTTGGACTAAAGCAGTTTTTTTCTACAATGTGTATCAAATTAACTAACTATATACCTACTATTTAACTATATATTTAGCAGTACAAATTATCTATGCTGGGTGGAATTTGAATTTCAGTAGATCTGCGTATTGCAATCGGTAATCGCACAAACAAAAGAAATAAAATTTCTAAGGCACTAAAAAGCCCCACTCCAAGAAACATATTAAATACTCCACCTAGAGATGCTGTAAAAAAATATAATTTACCACATTTTACAAATAAGGGTCACGAAATATTTAAATTATTTATTAAATACTCAATAAAGGTGAATAAGTAACAAGAATACCAGTACTTATATAGCTATTATTAGCTTGATAAGTAAGAAAGGTAATGAATAACTCACACAGCAAAGTAATCCAAGTTTCTGTTGGATTCACCACAAATATTCTGGATCCACTAATCCTTATTGATATAAGGAGAACAGAACTTGCAGTTTCGTTTAAGCCGGCACTAAAAATATGATTTATTATTATATTTATAAATCTATACATATACGTTTATTATATTTTTTGTGTAAAATAACTTACTATATTTCGTTATGAGTATATATAAAAGCATTCATAGGGCTCGATTCTAAAACTAAGAATGTAGATACCTTTTTGCAAGATGGCAAACATTTACAAGTAATATTTTCTGTAAAAATATTAATATAATAATAAGAATTAATAGGTATCATTATATGTGTTACTGAATCACACAATATATAGATAATTCTTAATCTTTTACCAAAATTAAATCGTCTTAAACAACTCATTTGTGTCATGAGACACGGTGGAGGAACACTATCTTCATTTCGGCTTTTACTTCGTAACGGATCTGAACAGCCACATGACTTCTCCTTACATTTTAGCTAAAACGTTTTATTATTTTTCATTAATACACTTTATCAATATGAATACGACGTAGTACTGAAAATATTAGGTTATTATTTAAATGTAATAGAATATAATCTCATAAAATGTCTGACCAAACATCGACTTTTCGAATATCCATCCGCAGTACTGCAAGTTCCTTCCACAAATTTATCAGGATCGCTGTCCACTACAGACGTGAAAGTCACCTGAGCAAGATAATTATAGCCAGGACTCAGGATCATGGGTTCTACCCATTCTTCGCCGTTAAACTTAGTGTAAACCTGAAATATTTCATAACCTTTTTCGGTTACTAATAATAATTTGGTAGAACTACAATTTTATAAACAACATTATAGTATTTTGTCCTTATATTTATTCATCATTCTCATGCTTATATATTTAATTATGTATTAGAAGACATACATATAGTAGAATATCACTATAATGAATAATTTTATCTCACCTCACAACCATTTAAAGTCGGTTGATCAGAACATTGAACTGCAATTTGAAGATTTCTTTTTGCTTCTAATCGAGAAGTTCGACTTTCTCCGATTTTCAATCTAGAGATTTAAATAAAACATATTTATTTTAATTACAATTCAAAGACAATACGGTAACATGAAGATTCAAAAGTTCTTTTTGTGAGCCCACTTGAATAAAGAATATTTTGATTTTGATTTATAAACTATTATATAAATCACACTTACTTCTTAGGCCGTGACAAGCAGCACACGCCCCATTCAGTTAACTCCCTTTCAAACAATTTCCCACAAGGTATCATGATGGATTGCCAGCGACAGTTTTTGACTATACTATGACATGGAGGCATGACTTGCATTAAAGCTTCAGGTAAAGTCAAATTATTTTTGAAAAGAATTTCTTCTAAGATAACAAGATGCTCCTTGTTTGTGTCTTTTCTTCGAAGTACATGATTTAAAATAGTTTGGAGACGACCTGTGACGTTTGTATTTATTAACCTAGTCAGAGAGATTTAGGTGATTTAAGCAAGTTATTTTTAGGTTTGAATATCAATATCACCTATAACTAAGATACCTTAGTTAGTATTTTTGTAGGTGATCTAATAGATAAACAAATAGATATATAGTTTGTTAGATACTAAAAGACAGATACATAAAAAATAATAAGCATTGGCTCGTTTTCTAATATAGAATAAATATGACAAGAACTTACAGTTTTTTCTGAAATAAATACGCAATAGTTTCAGCCGGAGGGCAAACTGCAACGAGTGGCATTTTCACTGCGTCTTCCTGACCACGTAAATCGTGTAGAGTCAGTAGCGCAGGTACCTCTAGGAAACGTTCCCATAATACAGCACAAAGAACACCGGCACAACATGCGCTGGCACAGCAGCAAATTAGCCATCCAATGCTACAAAATGAAGATGCAATGAAACGTAAACTCAATTAACAGAAATGGGAACTAAAAGGATATTCTTAGAGACTATACTCACCGATCAGCATAATACTTAGAACATAAATACTTAAACCCGTGTAGGGTTGTAGTTCGATAGAATTGCCGCATTGCATGACTACACGCTGACTGCTTCATTTTGGTATATTTTTGCAATCAACTGCCAAGTCAAATAAGTTATTCTTCTCTGAAAGAAAGTCTTAGATTTTGTAGCAATTTACGCTTTGATGTGAAACTCGTGAGTGCGGTATACAAATTCAACAATGGTAAATGATAGCGGCTAATGTCTATAGAATTTTACAAGTTCATAGATGGCTATCATCGAAGCCTGTAATTAACGATCACTATCATGTGAAAATTGTGATCGATTAACTGTTGATGTGTTTACTAGTTTAGTTTAGTAGTGACTTGTTCGCGTGACCTTATATAGTAATTAAGTGTATACTAGGTTTTTTTGCTGCATATTTTCGATTTCATATTCACACTAATAAGTATTATTATAATAATAGGCATATTTATTTCATAATGCATATCGAAACTTTTATAATTTTGGGAGTAAAATTAAAGTGGAAATAAGTAAAGTGTAATAGTGTTGTTTAATAAATAAAAACATATTAATCATAAACTCTTAGTGCACAATATAGCTGAGCTATAAGCGAATCACATACAATCTGTAAATCTATGGTTTGTTTATCTTTTTTCCTTCTTTCATTGGAATAGGCTATACATCGTCGTGGTAAAATAATAATATCTTAACTAATTTGAAATCATGAATAGTTTGATAAGAAATTAGCTGTTTGTCGTATCAAATTTAATATAAAATCAAACGTTTAATAAAATAACTCGAACGGTAACCACGAGATGGGTAAACATGAAATAAAAATAAATAACATTCACTTTTAATTCCTTTATTTGCATAATTTTATAAAAGTTACACTTTGGTTGCTAGACAAAATTTGTTAAAAGATTTTGGACATTATTCGAAAACAATATAATTTATTATTACAATAATAGAACGTGCTACATAATATAACAAATATTTTTAATTAACATTCAATTTTGTCAAGTGTGAGATCACTATACATTGGAATGTGAATGCAAATATTTAAATAAAGTATTCTCCGTGTACATTTACGACCTTTGATACATTTTACATGATGGTAGGACTTTGTGCGAAGAAGATACCACCCACTCGTCATATATACTATCGTAAAGCAGCTGTACTTAGTATTGCTGTGTTCCGAAATGAAGTTTGAGTGAGCCAGTGTAACTAACGCAAGGGACAACAACCTTATCCCCAAGGTTGGTGGCGCATTAAAAAAATGGTCATGGGGCATGGTCAGACGGCCCCTTTTCCCGTCCACAAACATTTTAATAAAAAAAAAACAATAGTAGGTATTTGGCCAGTCGGTAAACATAATAAAGACACATAACGCCCAAAAATATATTTACAAAAGTAATCATATCAATAACAAAGAAGAAAGCTGTTTTGCGCACCAGACGTCACAGATAAGTGTTACCGTGGTTCTCCTAGTCAATCAATTTTGTGTTACATCAAATAATCCGATAAATTTGCCTCAACAACAACATCGGACGAGACAAGAAAGTTCTCGTGCAAATACCATGATTTCATGTCACTATATAATGTACGATAGCATATTAAATACGTCACGTAAGGTTAGGGGCCATTCATTTATTACGTAAGACTATTTTCGCTTGTTTTTGACCCTCTCCCCTTTCTCGAATCTTTTTCAAATAATTTTAACTTTGCGCATTTTTTTTATCTTACGTAAGAACTATCGAGACTCCTTCCCACCCCTTGTAAACATAAGACATGGTCGACCCCCCCCCCTCCTAAATCGTCGTAATAAAGGAATGGCCCCGTATGACAATATTTATTTACTAGGAAATCACAAGTTTATTGAAATATAATCTATTTTTTTTTAATATGAATCAAATATTGTATGCGTAGTTACGAAATATTATCAACATCAATTATTTAAATAACTATTAAATAATTATATAAATGATTCCGTCACATTGGCGTCGGATCCAGAGCCATCTCAATCTATGTTGGGGCCCTTGGACACACATGAATTTGGGGCCCTTTTATTAGATATTTACTAAAATTAAAAATCTAGAAAAACATATTGCAAAAAAAACACAATGAAACAATTTATTTTTAATTTTAAAAATTCGTCTTCCATGTAGAAATAATTTGCTTATAGCCAGGCTTTAACGGTCGTTTCAAATAAACAGTGCTGTAATTTTCATAAATTCTTAGGAATCTGATTGGTTGTATAATGTTATGGCCATAGTATATCCATTTGTATCATGAAGAGCACGTCAATAGCTTTCAACCTTTTAATTGGTTAATTGTGACAGTAGGCTGTGTGTAAATAGTTGTTTATCGTACTTCGAGTATCTAGCTGCCTCGCTGGTCTAACGGCCAGATATAAAGCCGATAACGATGTTTTGGATTCAAACCCCAGGTCGGGCCGATAAATGGTTATTGGATTTTTCTGTCGAAAAATTCTCAATGAAGTCTGGAAGTGTGTCTTCGTGCCTCGGAAAGCGCGAAAAGCCGTTGGTCTTAGACCTGAACTCTTACCGGTCATGTGGGATTTGCCGACTTATTGGATTATGAGAGTGAGTGAATAGAGCACAAACTTGTGTGCGTATCTCGGCTCTAGACCGTGACCGAAATCGGTCAGGACACCATCATCATTAATTTCACCCCCAAGGCGCTCCAATAAATGTTTTACATCATAAATATATTTAGTGGTAAAACAATGTAATTGATGTCGCTAACAGCGCTACTGTTGCGAAGGATTAGAGACGCGATCTGAACTATAGGTCGCTTTGTTTCGTGGCGTGGAGATCGCGCGTCGATGTAGAGCGGCGGAACTGCACGCTGGATGATAACAAGTGCTTTTAAATTGTTATCACTCATTTTAGTTCATCGTTGTTTTTGTAAATTACAATATTTAAAATACATTGTATAGTGACATGATATTATTCACTTCCTTTAGCTGTTATCAGTAAAGAGATTTTTCGTATTTTACGAATAGAAATTTACTTGTACAAAAACAAAAATATCAAGGAATTACAATTATTAAAGTCTCAGTCTCCTGAGCTAGGTATAAATTTAAATCAACAGGAGTTATATCATTTTTGTATCTGTTAACAAGTACTTATATTTCACTAATTAACAAATCAACCAATAACATCAATTAAAAAACGTGAAAAATTTAAAGTAGAACCATGCTTGCATGCTAAAAGTTAATCAAAGTAAAATGTATTAAATAAATATATCTGCTACATATTATAGGATATAATATGTATTACATCTCGTGGACATACAACTATAAATACTACCAAACTATAAATAAGTATCCAGTCGTTTGAGAGATTTGTTCAAGTTGGAATATGCTGTCCGTTCTTGCGTCTGTTTCGCCCCAATCACGTTCATACGAGACGCGAATTATAGCGTTCTCTTCACTTTCTGCTCAGAAACTTAATAATTATTTTTTGTGATTGTTAGGTGTATACCAATTACTAAAGTAGTAATATTATCTATGCCTAAATATCATTGTCTTTGATTCGGTAATATTTGACAGCAGACGGCAATCGTTGTCATTGATGATATTACTCACGCCAAGACAATATAGAAAACTATTTTTGTGATTCTAATGTTATTTTGTTTTATTTCGTGTCTGTCAATAGCCGTGTACTTATTTTAGTGTAAATGTCAATCGTTAAATGTAATTTATACATACACGAATTTGTGAAAAAACAACTTTATACGATATTAAATTTCGGATAAGTAGATCGTATATTATTAGGTACAATTATTCTTAAAATTTGTAGTTACGTCTAAATATTAATTTTAACACCGAGTATAATATTATAACATCGAATACTAAAATACTACGGACATTTCATAAACATTACATTTATATATTTTTTTTGATCACATTCAGTTTTCCATAATAAAATTATTCTACAAATTGTCTATTGGCGTAATTGTGTAAGCGGCATGAGTCGTGAGCACAACCTAAACTTGCGCAGCAGGACCCTCGGTCTCCGTAGAGCGCCGAGGCGGCACGCGATTGGTCCGTCAGTAGATGCTTGTCGTCCATTGGAATCTCACTTGTCATTTGGCCGAAAATATAACGCGAACCGGCCCCAACTACTGCTCATCTACGCTCACGCCTCCTGCTGACTGTTATACCATAACATCAAATTGATATTTGTAGCCTTAACACACTATCGATTACATTTATTTAACATTTTTCAAAAATATATTCAAAAACTACTTGTTTTTACATTAGAAAATAGTTTATCTGCGAACTGGAAAAACCTGGACATCGTTATAGGTAAGTAATTCTTTCGACGGGGGACTAGTCTTACAGTCGTTACAGCATAATACATCCTAACGTCCAGTATTTACCGAAGTCAATGTCACATCTGTCAGTCATTCCCTCACCGGTGTGAACCACACATTAGTTTTCAAAATTTATTAGCTACGACACGTTTTCTACAAACGATAATAACACACAGAAAAATTTAAATACCAATAAGATATTGATGGTAATCAGATATTTATTATGTATTTAAACTTCTAAAAATCAAATAGACCGAGCAGTACCCAATCTTCGATCGGCACTCACTCAGAGAAGTGGTAAAGTCGCTTAGGAAGCTGGACGAAACATATCGCCAAAAAGGGCGCGCAGGAGACGAGTACTATGATACAAACGTTCGTCGACCGGTTGAACTTCGAGAGCAGTCGGGCGAGGCGAGCGCGCGTCACGAGCGGCGCGCGGCGTCAGGAGGCGGCGCGGCGCGCGGGCCGCGCGGGGCGCACGTCGCGCAGGCAGAAGGGCGCGCGGCACACGGGGCACGAGCCGCGCGCCGCCAGCCACGACGCCGGCGCGCCGCCCGCGCGCGCCGCCCACCAGCGCGCCATGCACGCCGTGCACCACAGCACCCTGCGTATTGCGTATCGCGTATGATACGCGATCACGACGATGACGGAAATGTGGTCTCCGGCGTTATTATATGATACGATACTTGACTGCCAATACCTATGAATTGGCACTCGCCATATTATAACAATATGTGACATTAATAATGTTTGTTCACGCAGGCAATTTCGTGCGAGACCTCATGGGTGTTAACGTGTCGCCGTCATGTTCACTACGATCATACAGCGACGACAATAAAAGTGGATATAACTAGTTCAGTATAATAGTGTTGTATTACAAATATAATAACAATTACTTAATGAACTGTTTGTAGGAACTATTAGCAAATCGCATGGAATATGTAAATCTAAAGTTTGTTTATATGTACCTATTCCTGATTCGATTCAAGAGGCAATACAAAGCATTCCCAAGGTCACCGGAGAGGAGGACTGTCTGCTATGCTGACGGTACTAAATTATGAGAGTGTATCTTAATGATATTACCTGCAATTGCACTGTTGACACGGCAAGTGCTCGTCCTCGATATGCGGAGGCGGCGGGACGCAGCGACGGTCTAACTTTACATCAGCCGGGTTTTGCATGCATCCGATGCATAGCTCCACTTCCTTGTTACAAATTAAAAATAATTTCGATTTGGATAATTTAACGAACAGATCGTGGAATCTGGACAGATCGCTGATGTTTTTTGTGGCCCTCGTTTTATTTCGTCTCTAAAGATAATGAGGTGAGGTAGTTAGTTTAATAACACACAATAGATAAAACAAATAATTTAAAAGCGCCATCTTAAAATAGCGGACGAATGGGGACTACTGACTAATTAAGTTATAAAAACATAAAAGTAGTAAAATGTTTATAGATTTACCTCATCAATTTGGTAAACAGGATTCTGCTCGACATGCTGTTTGAAAACATCTACAAATCTCTCAATTAGTGTGGGCAGCAGAGATATATGCTCAGGGACTCGTATTGCTCTGTCTAATCTTGGTTGTAAGTCTCTCAGAGACGTTGTCGAAATCCTAAATGTGAATTTTTTGATGTCATCCCTTGATGGGATCGCTTCTATATTCACATATTGTACTTCATCCTCACCCGATGTTGATAAGTTGTGGCTGTCAGTCTGTTACAATTAATAAAACTGTTATTCATAAATAAATATTAGTAATTCAAAATTTTTTATTAAAAGCTAGAGTAATTTACGAATACAATTACTCCATAGCATTAATAATATCAGTGTTATTACAGGAACAAGGGGCATAATATCTAAAATCCTGAGGTGGGCTGTGCATAGACAATATAAGAAGAGGTCTGTAACTGTGTACTTTTGTCTTTGATCTCACGGTGAGTATCTATTTATAGTCCCGAGGGTATGTAAAACTATCAGGTGTTACATCACAATATGTTTATTAAACATACAATAAGAAATAGTTAAAATACTCACCGCAGTCGCTACCAATGCACAGTCTCTCTGTTTCACCAAGTTTATGCCATATTGAGTTACTTTAACAAGCCACGAGTGAGTAACAACAAATTTGCTGGTTGCACTTAATGTTATCGATACTTTATCCACACTGAAATTGTAATATTTACTTATTGTTGTATAAATAACAAATTTAAGTATAGTAAATTTGTAAAAGTAAAAATAAAATAACGAATAATAAATACTAAATACTGTTTTTACAAACAGTAGTGAGTAGATCATCAACAAATTCAAACACAAGCATAACACTAATCTGCTGAACATATTACAAGAGTTTATAAATAAGAAAGGCAGCCCAAAAAAAAAAACTTTAGGGTGCTTGTATGGCATGCACTGACTAAAATATCAGAGATGCATCAAATGATACATTTATTTGTTATTTACTCATAAGTGGGCAAACATTCTTTGAAAAAAGTTTACAAGTGTTTATTTTGTTTTAATATTTTATCTGTAATCCAATAGATTCATTACAACTATTGAAATATTAAACGTAAACTTAACAAGATCTACTTTGGGAAATTCTGAATTCAATTCATGTTCTATGTTATTATTGTGAATATTTTTATAACTTTTATAAACCTAACTCAAAACCATATAAAATTTCTAAGCTGACAGAATTGTGAATATGTAGATTTGTCTGAGTTTATAGGAATTGCAAAAGGTTCTTCTAATTTTATAGTATAAAAATAATAAATATTTATGACGTTATTTGATGACACCAAAATAGACAAAGAAATTTAACCTTATTCTCATATTTTATCTTGGTGTCACAATTTTTATTGACTTTTGCTTAATGTATATTATTTTCAAATATTTTTACATACTTTTGGTAAGGCTAACAGGCTTATGGCTCATCTGATGGTAGTAATCACCACTGCCCATAGACACGGGTATTACTTAGAACTGTTAACCATAGGTGTTACATCCCTTGTGCCTGTAGTTAAACTGTCCACTAAGTAATGTGATATACCCAGATTATAATGCACATAGCCCTATCACCTATGAAATCTTTTCATAGCTGATAGGGAAATTCTTCTTGAAATATTAACCTCTATGAAATCATTCTAAGTAAATGAATCAAATACAATAGTTTGCTAATTCATCAGTATAGATCTAGTTATGTGCCATACCTGACCTATAGTAAAATATAATACCTTCGAAACTCCACATTGAAGTTGGATGCCACGACTCTCCAATCGATTCCTGGTGTCACATAAGGTTGTAAAGCTTTTACAACAGGGTGCTTACTCTTGTCATATTCCCACCAACTGACCATTTTGTACCCCATGTAAAATGGGATTATCAATACAGCGGCTGCAGCCGATAGCATCCACTCTCCACGCACACCACCGCACCAGAGTGTTGCGAGGTACCCAGCTGGCAGCATCGAATGTATTAAAACAGTTATAGTTGTTCTCTTCATATGATATCCAATAAAATTCGTATTTTCGGAGCCAAGCCAATTGTCGAAGAGTTGAGCTATAGTAAAACCGGCGGAAACAAACTCAGCGGGAGGATATACAACACAAATCGAAAAAAGAATATAAAAAAGAGTGATTAAGATATCCATTATGAAAAATCACTGTGCGCAATTTCTCGTTCTTAAATAGACTGTGCGTACTGCGTAGGTTGGTAAGGTGAAAAGTATTACTGAGCAATGCAAATGTATTGATCGATGTCACTATTTATTTTTATTGTAAAGGATGCACACATTTTGCAGCTTTACAGTTTGCACACAAGACACAACTGAAAATGACACTAAGGTAAACTGATTTTGACTTATAATGTCAAAAGCCAAATACAAACAACCAACGAGTCAAGAATTAAAAGCATCTGTCAGAATTAAAGTCTTTCCAATATCGATTTAAAATCTATATGAGGCAACATTCCGTGCCTGTTTATTTTGTTTACCGCAAAGTAATCGAATTTATACCCAACATCTACACTATATTTGATCTTTCAATGTTTCACGACCGGTAAGCTCTATATCTTAATCTCGTATTTTTTTAATATAACTCTTTGCTTACTTGATTATACATTTCTTAGAGTGAACGTTATACTTTTACATAAACGTGATAAGCGAATCATAACAAATTAAATGGTCTTAAAACGTATTTAAATTTATTATTTTATACTATTTAAATTATAATCATAAACAACAACCACTTAAGTTAGGAAGGGAAGATAGATAAGTGATTAAAGAATAAATTAAGAATTTTTAATCGATACTAAAAACGTTTATTGACTAAGTAACAACGTTATTCGTAACATGTCAAAATTCGAAACGAAACATCAATCTGTTGACACTTGTGACATGTCAATTTCGATGTGGAAATGTGGACACGTATTAAATAATAATATTGGTTAAATTTCATCATATTATATATTTATATCTGTTAATAAAGCTATTTACTATATTCCATCAAGCCACTGCTCTTTTAGGCATACAATTAAACATCAGTGACGTGTACTTTAAAGGTAAAACTGAAATTAATCATAGACGCCGATGAGATAAGATGTTAAAATTATGTTTAAGTCATTTACTTTTGATTAATTATAAAAAAGTGTTCACTTAAATTGTAATCCTAAATCTACTCCAGCTATAGACAATTTTATATCTTAAATACATATATACTCATTTATACAAATAGTCAAAGATTGTCGACGAATATTCACGCACGGTAATACATACTATACATAATATGCATAAATATATAAAAATATTTTATTTGTCGGTATTATTTATAGTGTTAAATAATAATAATAAAATCAAAATTGTTTATTTTGAAATATTAATTATTGTTTATACATAATAACTGGTAGAGATGCATCATTAACCAGATGAGATTTTAACATTCTAAAAGTTTGTCAATATAACATTATAAATAAGTGACATATAAGAAATAGCTGTTAGAATTATTAGATGCCAACTTTTCATAAAAAAGAAAAGAAAAAGAATATTAAGAAAAATAAAATCACACTACATATTGCTAAGTGTAATAATTACAATTAATTTTAATGTGTAGTAGTATAAGTTAAAGCTAGCTTTCAGCGGGGAATTATTGAATATATTTTATTTATACTTATATATTATAATACTGTTACATATATGCAAAATAAACAAATACAGTTGTGGATGATATTAATTGAAATAGTTTAATTGTAATTGACATTAACAGTATGATTTTGTTTTAGTAACATGGCGGGTGTAGAGCAGCCTTGTTATACCCTTATAAACTTTCCGACAGACTCAGAACCACACAATGAAATGCAACTGAAGCTTGACCTAGGTAAGCTATATTCTTTAATAATCAATACTAGTTAAAAGAGCCTGAGACATGTTCCTTTGATCAGCTCCTATGTTGGGATTGCATTTACCAATTGTCAAGTTAGAGGTGTATTTAAACTCATTTCAAAAATTATTTTACATACATGTTTTTTTTTATTCAATAGTGTTGTTAACAGTATCAAAAGTGTGTAAATTTTGAGCTTGTATTGTAGAGAGTACTTGTCAAATATATCTATACTTTCAATTTTGATTCACACATTTTAACTAGTGGATGAAATTGAATAACAGATATAAATGAGGTGTCATACAAAACTTAAAAAAATATATTAACAGAAAAGGGTGACATAAAGAAAAAGATTGAAGCCCTAAAGAAGACTATTAGCATCATACTCTCCGGTGAGAAAATTCCTGGTCTGTTGATGATAATCATCAGATTTGTGCTGCCACTACAGGATCATACTATTAAGAAGTTATTACTTATCTTCTGGGAAATTGTACCAAAGACCTCTCCTGATGGCAAATTATTGCAAGAGATGATCTTAGTTTGTGATGCTTATAGAAAGGTAAACTATATGAATGCATTCTTTATTTTTTTATATTTAAAATGAGAAGAACGATTAAAACTAATATACAAGCCAATGGCTAAATCCAAGAGATTTTTAAAATAGTGATGTAATTGAAAATGAAACAAAAATGTTTAGTACCAAGTTGTAGACAATTGTGTTGCGTTGAAAATCAATTCAGAGTGCACATTGTGAAATATATAGCATTATGCATGGATTGTAATGCCATTATTAAAAATAATTATCTATATATTGTAATAAATCGTTTTTTTATGTAGGATCTGCAACATCCTAATGAGTTTATCCGGGGCTCGACACTCCGGTTTCTGTGCAAGCTGAAGGAGCCAGAATTATTGGAGCCTCTAATGCCGGCCATTCGAGCTTGTCTAGATCACAGACATTCATATGTCAGGAGAAACGCGGTTCTCGCCATATTTACTATTTATCGGTAAACATTGTTATATATTGTATGAAGCATTGTCTTTTGATGAATTTCCAACATATACATATATAAGTAATTTATATTAGGCACAAATTTTTGTTGAAGTTTGTCAGTAAGCATGTGACATATAATAGTCTGTATGATTTGTGACATTCTTCGTGCAGAAACTTCGAGTTCCTGATCCCGGACGCGCCGGAGCTGGTGGGCACGTTCCTGGAGGGCGAGCAGGACATGTCGTGCAAGCGCAACGCCTTCCTCATGTTGCTGCACGCGGAGCAGGAGCGAGCACTCGCCTACCTCGCCGAGAGGCTCGACCACGTGCACGCCTTCGGGGACATCCTGCAGCTCGTCATCGTGGAGCTCATCTACAAGGTGCACGATGCTCCGCCGGCACGTATGGGGCACGGCAGATGAGCATTTGATATCTATTAAGCGGCATTAGTTGACTATTTAACACGTATGTTATCATTTATAAGTCATGTATTCAATATTTTATACAACAGTTGGTATCTTTCAGGTGTGCCATGCGAATCCGTCAGAACGTTCACGGTTCATACGTACCGTATATGGACTGCTGAACGCCCCCAGCGCCGCCGTGCGATACGAAGCGGCAGGAACTCTCGTCACCCTCTCCTGCGCTCCAGCCGCGATCAAGGTCGGCCATATGCTCAATTGAGTACTTCGTATCCCATCGAATGCCCTTTTCACGGCCCGAGCTCGCCACATTCATATCCCCCACTAAAATATCGATCTCGATTCGCCCAGGCGGCCGCCGCGTGCTACATCGACCTGATCGTGAAGGAGAGCGACAACAACGTGAAGCTGATCGTGGTGGGGCGCCTGAGCGCGCTGCGCGCCGCCAGCGGGGACGCGGGCGCGCGCGCGCTGCCCGACCTCGCCATGGACGTGCTGCGCGTGCTCGCCGCCTCCGACCTCGACGTGCGCCGCCACACGCTGCACCTCGGTGACGCCTCGCCCCACGCCCTCCCCCTCCCCGTCTCGTCCTCGCGCCCGCACTGACCGGCGACTTGCTCGTGTGCAGCCCTGGAGCTCGTCGGGTCGAGACACGCCGAGGAGCTGGTGGGCGCGCTGCGCAAGGAGGCGGCGCGTGCGCAGCTCGCCGACCACGACGACGCAGACAAGTACCGCCAGCTGCTCGTGCGGGCCATGCACCGCGCCGCACTCAAGGTGCTCTACCCTTCTACCGTTACAAAATATGAATATTTTTTTAAAATGTCTGCCTTCAGAGACACCACTAGGAAAATGCTCAGCTCGAATTGACCATCATTTTAACTTTTCAGTTTCCGGAGGTGGCCGGCACGGTGGCCCCGGCGCTGCTGGAGATGCTGGGCGACGGCAGCGAGGCGGCGGCGGCGGACGTGCTGCTGTTCCTGCGCCACGCGCTTCACGCGTTCCCCGACCTGCGCCCGCGCATCTACTCGGTGAGCGGGGCTCGCCGTCTCGTTAGCCTCTCTCTGTAACGGCAACGATTCGAGTTCAGCGTGAACCTCAACCCCACTTCCCTGTCACAGAAACTGCTGGAGGCCGTGAGCGGCATCCGGGTGGGCAAGATCGCGCGGCCGGCGCTGTGGCTGGTGGCGGAGTTCGCGGAGAGCGGCGACAGCGCGCGCGCGGCGCTGGACGTGCTGGGCGCCGCGCTGCCGCCGCTGGCGAGCGCCGCGCCGCGCGCCGTCAGTGGCCCCTTGGGGATGCTTGTTTTATTCACATTTGTCATAATATAGGTAGGCCGCCAGTGGGCCGACCTGATGGTGGGTGGTCGCCGCCGCCCATAGACGTTGGCTCTGTGAGAGGTGTTGACCTTCAGCTGAGATGTTATATCCCTTGTGTAGTTTCACTCACCCCCGTCCAAACCGGAACACAACAATACTAAGTATTGCCATTTGGCGGCCAGACGGCCTTACCTACCCAGAACTTAAATGTTTCTTTATAAAATTGCTTATACATCATTGCACATTGTACCGTACTTGCTTGTTATTAGTAAATTCGCCTCATCAATAGCCTTATCTATAAAGGATGTTTAGCGAGTGTTTGATTAAACACTGACCTCCCATTTTTTGGCGTCATCAATTTAACATTCGGAAGTAAAGGGTAAAACATTCATTAGCTAATGATTAATTAGACTTATAATTAAAACCGTAGATTATTATGAACGATGTAAATTTAGTGAGAGATAATTATTTTATTTGCAAACAATTGCTACTCAGGAAGAGGAAGGCGCACAAGAGAATCCGAGCGTGAAAGAGAAGGAGACGCCCGCTCGGCAGCTCGTCACCAGCGACGGCGCGTACGCTACGCAGTCCGCTTTCAATTTGCCTAAGTAAGTAAATGATATAAATTCGTGTAACTAAGACTTTCGTGCGGGAAAGCAATCGATCGAATGGAATATTTGCTTATAAATATTGACTCATTTCGACAAATGTCTGAGTACATAGTGGCGTGTACGACTTGAACTTTCTGCAGAGGAGTAATATGCTAATGTCTTGTGTCAGGGCGGCGACTGCGGCCGACAGCAAGGTCGGCGGGCTGAGCAGTGCTCTGCGCGAGGGGGAGAGCTTCACCGCGGCCTGCGCGTGCTCCGCCCTCGCCAAGCTGTCGCTGCGCATTCGCGAGCCCGCCCTCGCCAACCGCGCGCTGCACCTCGCAGCCTCGCTGCTCGCCTACCACAAGATCAACAAAGGTCGGCACCCGTCGGCTCCATCGAACGGGATACATACTATATTTCTGCAGATTTGCCGAAGAGAAGCGGTTCCACCGAAAGAACTGTATTCGGTCGAATCGACAAACACAACAATGACGTCTACTAATATGCGACGCTCCGGTGCGCAGGCGCGGGCGGGCTGACGGCGGACGACGCGCAGCACGGCGCCACGTGCGTGCGCGCGGCGGCGGCGCGGCCGCCCGTGGTGCGCGACGCGCTGCTGCACGCCTCGCGCCGCGCGCTGCACGCGCTGCTGGCGCTGCCCGAGCGCGCCGCGCCCGCGCTGCTGCCCGACTCGGAGGTGAGTGTGCACGGGGCGCGCGCGTGCGCGTGCGCGTGTGTGACGTCACTCACTCGTCACTGGCTCGCTGCGCAGGCGGAGCGCTCGGCGCGCGGGGCGGAGCGCGTGTCGCGGCGCGCGGAGGTGGAGCGCGGCATCACGTTCGCGGCGCTGGCGGGCGCGGCGGCCACGCAGCACCACGACATCTTCGAGGTGTCGCTGAGCAAGGCGCTGCAGGGTGCGTGTCCTCATCTACGTGATACGTTTCTTCTTTCTTCTTCCGTCTAATATTGCGGCCCTCCGATTCCGTCTCGGCCGGCGCGATGATACAATTTATATTGAACTCGACGTGCGCAGGTCGCAGCACGACGAGCTCCGAGCGCGGCAAGCTGTCGAAGGTGACGCAGCTGACGGGCTTCTCGGACCCTGTGTACGCGGAGGCTATCGTCGCCGTCAACCAGTACGACATCGTGCTCGACGTGCTCGTCGTCAACCAGACCGGTGCGCTTTTCCTCACTTCGTTTATTCGACTTTCACAAAAAAAATATATACTTTCACTCTATATAATATTCGAATGCCATATTGCTAATATTCATAACTGACGATGTAAACTACGACTCAGTTATTCGAGTTATAGTCATATGAGCTAATCTCGGTGCGAACGTTCGCAGACGACACGCTGCAGAACTGCACGGTGGAGCTGGCCACGCTGGGCGAGCTGCGGCTGGTGGAGCGGCCGGCGGGCGTGGTGCTGGCGCCGCGGGACTTCGCCTCCATCCGCGCGCACGTCAAGGTCGCCTCCACGGAGAACGGGATCATTTTCGGGAACATCGGTGAGGGATCCAATCATTTTGATCATAAAAACCTAATGTTTTGTTTTATAATAACACTCTAACTTTGTTACTGCTCTATGATCCGAGACGTAACCTCAAGTAGATAATATATTTATTAGAGGTTTAATAGTTAAAAGGTTAGTTTTAGTGTAGAGCATTTTAGAAAATGATGCATCTCGGTACGCCCGCAGTGTACGAGGTGTCGGGCGCCGGCACGGACCGCGGCGTGGTGGTGCTCAACGACATCCACATCGACATCGTGGACTACATCCAGCCCGCTGCCTGCAGCGACGCCGACTTCCGCCACATGTGGGCCGAGTTCGAGTGGGAGAACAAGGTGCGCTCCTGACAGATTGCACTCTTTATATATATAATTATTTACTTTGATTGTAACGCTTTTTTTTATGTGCGACCGTATTCCAGGTGTCCGTTAACACGAATATCACCGACCTCAAGGAGTACTTACAGCATCTCTTGGCATCTACCAACATGAAATGTCTTACGCCGGATAAGGTGAGTCATTATCAATATACGCCATTTGTCTTTGTATATATACAACGCGGTCCGCTATACGAATGGTACCCATACGGGCGGCGCGGCAGGCGCTGTCGGGCCAGTGCGGCTTCATGGCGGCCAACCTGTACGCGCGCTCCATCTTCGGCGAGGACGCGCTCGCCAACCTCAGCATCGAGACGCCCCTGCAGCGGCCCGGCGCGCCCGTCGTGGGCCACGTGCGCATCCGCGCCAAGACGCAGGTAAGGCCTCGTGCCGGCCCGTTTGGCCCGGTACCGATCGCCATGTATTCTACCCTCGAGCTGCGATAACTGCAGTTGTTGTGTTCTCATTTGACGGCTGAGTTAGCCATTTTAACGACAGGCACGAAAGCCATAACATAATAGTTGCCATGGTCGGTGGCGCATTGGTTATGAAGGAATGGTGAATGTTTCATACAGCGCCAAGTCTATGGGCGGTGGTGCCCATTTACCGTCAGATAGCACATTTTTCAGCCCGCTTGCCTATATTATAAAAAAAACTCTATAATTATATGTAATGTGATGTGTCCGCGGTTACAGGGCATGGCTCTGAGTCTAGGTGACAAGATCAACATGATGCACAAATCCCCGCCGAAGCTGGCTGAGCCCACCGTCGCCGCCTGAGTCAGCTAAGTCAGCTGCGACACTTAATAGATTACGTAGTTTTGTATAGTCTATTTTATTCCAATTCGACTAGTACAAAGTGTGAACGGAATGAAAGACTAAACTTTTAGTGAAAATGTTTTTAACTTTGCAAAACGCTATCATTAAAGGAAGAAAGTAGATTATAGTAACTCATTTTTGTCGTGTTAAATTTTTGTGCTCGTTGAATTGGAATATCCTATATCTTAATATTATGGACTAGAAAATTATTATGATTAATATAAAGATAATTCTGAGCGAATGAGTCGATGTTGATGCGATGAGACCATTTTTCTAAATCATTGTTTGATTATAACTTTTTGGTAACTTCCCTAATTTTTATATTTTTAGCATAAACAGATATTTATATTGTTCTATTCCGAAATATATTCTTTTCATTTTAATAATAGGTATTAAAAATATTTATGACAAATTAATTTGTATTATAAACCATTTTGTCAGCTCTGTAAATTAAAATGCTGCCTTTGTGATGATTACGAAAAATACATTTTGTTAAATATATTTCTTAGATTAATTAAACTTTTTTTCTTTAAATATTTTCATTATATATTATATGACTTTGTAACATTTATACTTTATGGGACTTAAAATCAACCAATATAAAAATGTACTTTATTCAAGTACAATCTTAAAAGCACTTGGGAATCGACATTTTTCAAGATTTAAATAAATATAATTATATCATCACGAATTAGGAGTGTAGACCATTTCCGATCTCAACCGATGGAGTCATTTCAATTCAAGGGCACAGTTTTTTTTATTTTCTTTATTCTTTACATTGGATTAGGTTATAAAATAAAACAAACTAATAATCTCAGAAAGTATGACGTAATTTCAAACTCGCGTATCGGACTTTTCAATATACATATCTAACTATAGACATACGCGGGATTGGAATATAGTGAGGTAAAAAAACACAAAAGCCTTATGAAATAAATTAGTTTATTGTGACGTCATAGATGTTGGTGACGCAGTAAACGTCCATGTTCCGTAACGAATGATTCAACAGTATAAATAATAAAAATAATTTATAATAGAAATAAGTTAATGGATTGGTTACAAAACAGTACATTCCGACGCGTCTGAGTCGGCGGTCTAACCCTGGTCAAGAGTGGCTTCTTGTATCTGAAATTGAAAAGAAATATTAAAACATTTTTCACTTGTATTAGTTAAATCTTAAGTACTTATTAAGCGGGAATCCCCGAACACACGAATGAAGTTAAAATGTTAGCGTCAGATTCGATCCATTAAAGTTTTAAATATAGAATAGTTGTATACGAATTCGACCTTAAAATTCCATACTCATCTCGACCAAAGATGTTTCACTTAAAATCCTGTATATAATTCAATTTATTATGAGTGAAGCGGTACAGCTGGCAAAATAAGTAATGCGATTGTCAGTTTCTAATTCTTATCTTGAACTTATATATTTTTATTAACGAACTAGTACTAGTAGTAGAACTAGATAAACGGATATCAATTGACATGCCTTGACCAGTGTAGCCAAAATTAATAATAATTAAACCATAAACATTTATCTATATATATTTCAATTTGGAAGAAATTACTGATTTATTAACACAAGAAAGACTAAATAAAACTGACACCGTCATAAATGATTTTAAAAAAATCTTAATAATTTATAAATTCAAACAAATATTGCAAAGAAAAAAACAATGTAACAGTAATTATTTCTTCTTTTAGTTGTACTATATAAAACAGACACGCTTGCCAAATGTTTACCATAAGTAAGATTACTCATTGAGACTAATTACTGTCTACAATGCGCTTAAAGATGAAATGATTAGGCGGATGATTGATTGTTTTGGCAACATCGGTCCTTGTTTTGCCAATTCGAAACATCTATTTGGGCGCCAATCACTAAGAAGTTTTCACTATTAAATAGTCTTTAAAGACGATACGAGAGATATTTAATTACACGCGCCTTAATGTATTATGATTTTAAATTATCTTTAAATTATCTTTCTATAAATGGTGGAATGTTGTGACAAGTAACCAGTAATAGGTATTGTTTGTACTGTTGATGTATATCGAGTATTCATAAATAAATCGTTTAACTCACTTATTCCTCCTCCTCTTCCTCTTCCTCTTCCTCTTCTTCTTCCTCCTCCTCCTCCTCTTCGACCTCTTCGACCTCCTCGACCTCTTCAACCTCCTCTTCGGGCTCGGGTTCGAAAGTGGGTTCTTCTTCCTCCTCGACTTCCGCCTTTACGTCTTCCTCGCCTTCGGGGGATTCGATGTCGCCCTTCTTCTTGCCGGGCCTCTCTCCGAACCACTTGGGCAGTCTCGCTGTATAATTAACATTGTGTTAGTCACATATAATTGTCTACTTACATTACTTTGTGCAGTGACTCGGACTGTGTGTAAACATAGAAAGGTTGACAAACGTCAGTATCAAATAAGTAAATTATGAAATCCATCTTTCTTTTATTGTAAAAGAAGACCTATAAGTATTTCTTGCCGTACATCGGCGATGTGCCGTGTATCGGTGATTATATTTGTAAACATTTTGGTTGTGTGTAGTGTTTATGGCTCATGTTTTCGGTAACAATTATTTGGGAATATTAACAAAACAGAACAACTGAAAGACACGAGCAGTGATGTTAACGAAATATATTTGGTCAATGTATGTACACTTTCTTTCACACAAGTGCTTCATAAAATTGATACCCACACAACAAATAAAGGAAAATATCTTACTTACGCACAGTTTTATACAAATACTGTTGGTAGTTCCCAAAAAATTAAATTTATGTTCATACGGATACTGGTAAAATTTCTTCGGTAAGATAGGTTTTAAAATCGTGATGGACCAATATCCTGATGTGAAACTTACTCTTTTGCCTGCCGCCGAACTGGTCGGCTCTTTCTTGCCACACCTTCTCAAGGAAGTCCTTGTTGAGTTTTTCTAGGTCCTAGGAACGGTTAACACAAGGGTCAATTTAAAGGTTAAAACAACAAAGGATCGTAATGTCGAAGTGAATCCCCTGAGAAATCGTTTTAAGACATTGTCAAACAATTGTATTTTATCTATGTCTACTATTTGACAATATCCATTAAACTGTTCTCGTGATGCTTATTAACCCATGATATTGATGCAAGAACATGCCGGGGTCACGTGGACATGCCATACATTGGAGCAAATATGGGGAGATAAACAACATGACTTCATTTCCGCATCTTACTTTTCGTGCGGTTCATGAACTCTTCCATCCTCTCTTTCCACGTCTTTTCCAAAACCTCTGCTGCTATAGTATCGTAACCCTGTATTTAAAGTTGCTAATTTGAATTCAGAAAAGTATTTTATTGTTATAGTTTTCTGCCCAAAGTCCCTGAGTTCCATCATATGTTATAGAGTTACCTAAAGGCTAAAATAAACTCATAATATAAGGAATGCTATGATTCTAAAGAGCTCTATTCTAGAACTAAATTGGTCATTTAAGTTTTAAATACGTATTTTCACTTTTTAATGCTGTACTTACACCCTCGAACAATTTCTTTTTGTCATCGTAGGAACGTGTGTCGACGCGTCGCTCGTACTTGGACGCAACTTGGATTTTGGGCTACAAATGAAAGAAAAAAACATGAGTTACGTATGAAAATTTGAAAATATTTTACCTGATTATAATATTGTCTTATACTCACGGGATGCTTGCCTGTTAGCGCCTCTGGGTCGAGACCTTTCTTGAGGGCCTTGTGCCTCAATTGTTGTTTCTGTCTTTCTTTGAGCTCTTTTAACTGTTAACAAAGGTAAAGTTTTAGTAATTTGAAAGATAAATAATAAAGATTCTTCACGTAAATACTCACGTCGTAGTCCTGTCTCTTTTGTCTCTCCTCGAGATCGTATTTCTCTGTCTCGAGTTTGATAATGCACTCCCATAATTCGACGGCCTTCTGTCGGAGCTTGTCCACGGAGAGACCTTCGATGTTAAGGGGCTTGATACGGATCGACAATGAGATCTTCTTCTCTTCTTCAAGCTGTTCCTTGGTCTTGTTGCGCTCGACTTGAGCGTTGCTAAGGCCGAACTGTTGAATATTTAAACATGATGATAAATATTTATTATAATTTTTTGAAATATCATTTTCATTGTTTGTTTGTGATACTCACGTTTTCGTTCTTCTTCTGAATAGTGAAGTTAGGACCGGTTTTGCTGGCATCTTTCATGGCCTGAAGCATGGCCTGGCGCTTCTTCTCGGCTTCCTCGAGTCGCTGCCTCTTCTCTTCGATGTCACGTTGTTTCTTTTCTTCAACTTCACGGACTCTCCTTTCTTCTTCTTCCTTCTTCTTTTGAGCGAGGCGCTTCTCTTCTTCAGCGCGAGATACCTTAACAAAAAATATAATTATATATCGTTCACTTAATTTTCGAATTAAACTATTCATGTCCACATATTGTAAATATATTTATTACCTTGCGCTTAGCCTGCTTCTCTTTGAGGCGTTTGAGCTCATCTTCTTCCTTGGCCCGTTGTTTGCGCCATTCGTTGATGTACTCCTTGAGTTGTTCATCCAAGTCCGACCGCTTCTGGTCTTGACGCTGTTAAGAAATTGCTCCATATAATCAACTTTTTTCTATATTGCAATTTTTTATTATATAATATATTTTATTCATAATTTGATTGTCTCTGAGCTAATTAATTTTATCATTAAACTAGTATTTGATTTTTGATTCTGCGAAAAAATTTAAAATTTGACAGTTATGTTACCTTGATGAACTCTGGGTCTCCCTCACCCCTGAAAATGAAAATATAATATCAGGATATAGATCCTATGGAAATGTTTATGTTAATGTTAAAACCCGTAACAGCCACGGTTCACAATACATATAGCGGTGTTACGATGAAATTATTATTTCTGGTCATCTTTTAATAGGTTTTCCTTATTTAGAATATTTTGTGTTGCTTTGGTAAAGTTAATGTATCGTCAGCTTACTTTTTGTTATGTATAGTTAACACTTAGAACATATGACCCATTTCTTTAAAAGCTGTACAAAACGTAAACAAAGGGACGTAAAAATAACCTAATTAATTTTATTATTAAAAGTTAAGTTATGCATATCGTACTAATTTAAATTTATAAGGTAAGAAGAAACACATCGACAAAAATGCCTATAAGCGTTGACACTATCATTACCAGGATGTAACTGTACCAAATAATTTCTTAATTTGTTTACCTTTTATACAAGTTGTAATTAAATGGCATATATATACTGTTAAGTCAGTCTGTACTACATGTACTTTGCCATTACTTATAACGATAATATTATTAAAAAAATTGTCAATAAAGCGTGTATTGTTCTGTGTATCGGGTTTGTAAATGTTTTTATTTATTTGTGTCAATTTGTCGTTTATGAAACAATTGTATTACTTATCGAGGACAATGGTTTACATACAACAATAAAGTTACATATTAGCCATGCTTTAGTTAAAACGGTATTATCGTGCATTTCGTTATCAAGGAAAAAGTCTTGAGAACTCTTCGAGTTTCCCGTGACCGACATCTGATTTCTTTGCGGGCCGGCGCGGGCGCAACGCGATAATTACAAAAATAGAACGCCTACCGGCGGATAAAAATAGCGTTCGGCCACGGTTGGTTTAATCGTTTATTCAACGATCGTGTGGTCGGACGCGATAAATCTAGAATTAGAGAGAATATTCTCAACGTGTCCATGCGCCCGGGCCTCGTTAGGTTAGTGTTGGGATTATTTAGTTAGTGACACCACAGAGAGCGGTGCAACTTACGCGATCGACGGTCTACTCCTAGAAACAGAAAATGACAATCAGCCTCTACTACACTTTACAATTTACTACTCTTTAACTTAAAGAATCACAGATAGATAAATAAAAAAAAAAAAAGCGGTGAGAGGATTATTTCGCGCATCCAAAATAAAAAAGTTACGTGTGTCTGTAACATCATTTTAAATTTTGTAATATCCTTTCAATTGTTTGATCATTCACCCAGTGCAATATATTAATTTCGTTTCCAATCTCAGCGTTGCACGACCTTATGACCACATTCAGTCACTAAAAGCGAAGCGTTTCATCTTAAATTACTGTAGTTGCTTATAATACTTACTCTTGTTTGGGAGCGGGTCTTCATTGAGTAACGGCAACGGCGGCGGAAATAAAAAAATACACCAGATTAGAAACTTATATATCATAAAACGACAATATTTTACAAATGACACTTCACATAAGCACTTCAATATTAGAATGATTAACTGCGCGTACTTACCTGTTACCAAGTCGATCATAAAGACCGATGGTATTAATTAGATGTTAACAAATGTTTTCGATATTAATAAAGCGTATTTTGAAAGCAGAGCTCCTATGGATGGTTGAGAATCTGAAAGCAATAAAAGCGAAGATTCAGCACTAGAAGCGTTAGACGGGAGTCTAATCTTAGCCTAATTAGCGAAGTGAGTGCAAGTGTCGGATCAACGAAAGGGCACGCCACTTACTTCCTGTAACAAAAGAGAGAATAGGGGTTGGTGAGGACGTGCAACTAACAAAAGTAGAGGATATGAAAAGATGGGAAAACCAAAATGTGTCTCGAATTTACATATCGAAATTGATTATTATAAATTTGTTTTCTAAAGTCTAAAGAAAATTGGTATATCAAATCTGCGAGGCAGAAAGTCTGGCCTTCGTAAGCTTGAGAGTCTAAAACTAAATAGGAGTAATGAAACTAAACTTTGGGGAGTGATTGGATTGAGCGCCGATTGCAGCAGAAATACTTACGTCTCCGGGACTTCTTCTTCTACTTCCTCCTCCTCGGAGCCACTGTGGAATATATCAATGATACAAAATAGTTCGATCAACGCGATACGGGCTGGGTGCAAGACCATTTCATATTGGGGTCATTAGCATATGTTAGTAAGAGGATATATACAACTACAGTTGAAAAGGGATTTTGATAAAGTCGATAGATTTCTGTCTGTTTACGTGTAGGCATATATTTTGTATTGTGTCTTATTGCGTATGTTGACATAGCTTAAATTGTGTGAAATCGATAATTTGTATTGAGCGATATGAATTTTAGATACTTACGAATATTCCTCTTCGTCAGACATATTGGTGATTTATTATTCTGTAAAAAAAGTTATGTTATTTAGTTAGGAATTTATGTGCAGAAGTTATTTCTTCTTCATACTTATATAAGTATAAAGGGGAAATAACTTGGCCATAGGGATAGGTATACATTATTTTTTTAAACGATTAAGCTTATAAAAGATTTCGGGTCTCAATTAGTTCCATGGGGTACTCGAATGTAAAAAAATATAATTTTATATTCATTACATTGGTAACGGAAATTTTTTTTTTATATTTAAAGGACCATATTACACTCATACGCTTTTTAAGAAATATATATATATATATATAGATATATCACCAAAAGTATTGCGGCTTGTTTTTTTTTACGCAATCTTTAACTAGTGACGTTGATGATGGAACAGTGAATATATCTGTTTACTATATTAATAGCTTCTTTCACCTTCAAATATTTCAAGTAGCGCAATATTTATACACCTACATTTATAATTTAAAAAAAAATCTGTTGCTATATTAAGTAAAAATCACTGGATCAATTTAGATAAAACTCAGCTTGTTGATACAGGACATTAGCTATCACTAAAACCTAGAATCAACGGATTCGATACCTTTAATACTGGAAATGTAAAGGTTCCGATATCGAAATTGAATGTGGACGAAGTCGTGAACAGAGCGAGACGTGATATTAAAATAGCATTAGTTATATAGGTTGCCTGTCAATACTTATACGAGTCTATCTCATTGTTTATGAAGTTCAATCTATTTTAAGCGGTTTTATCTTTCCGACCATTAGGCGCACCCACGTCCCGCTGGCTTCTTGGCAAATGTTCAAAGCTACATCAAAATTGGATTGTTCGTTTAGTTTAGCTACGCTCCTGGTGCCGATTTCAGTATTGCTATTTATTAATCACGCGTCTACATGTAGGCCCCTAATTATATTTGTTATAAGAGTACGACATAAAATCCTTGTTAACTGATTTTTAACAAGGATTTTATGTCGTACTCTTTAGGGTTAATACATTGTCAAAAATTAAATTGGTGTACTAGCAATAAATAAAATATTACGTGCTTGGCATTAAGATGAGCAAAGACTTCGTAATTGTTTAGTCGTTACTTGAAATTGAATAATATAATATAATCTCTAATTTCTAGTCAATAAATATTCTCCTAAAAGGAGTTTTACTAGGGAATCGGAAAAATATATTTTTAGAACACTCTAAGGAGTTGAAAACAAGCTCATCTTCATAGGTCACATTTAAAATTGTAATTTTATATCATTGTATTAATAAAAAAAAAACGATATCCTTATTTGATGTATTTTTGATTTTAACAATTTGTTACGAAAATCACAAACCTAGTGTACAGAGTTTAGTGTAAAATGTTTTAAAAAATACTAAATTTGTATTAGATGTGTTTTTGAATTTAACAATTTGTTAAGAAAATCACAATCCTAGTGTACAGTGTGTAGTGTGTAAATGTTTAAAAAATATATGAATGTATCGTGTGTGTGCGAGGTGCGGTAACGTAATCCCGCGCGCTAAAGATGGCAGTTCTATTTCGGCGCGCAGCGCCACCCGAATTTGGCACAGTTCACGCTGCGCTTATTTATAGGCCACTACAATGCAAGTCCATTTCGTACCGAAACTTTTCTCCAAACTTTTTAATTTTCAAAAACAATTCCGTTTCCGAACGCACTAAGGGCTCCTACACACTGTACATCTGGACACTGGCACTACACGGCACGGCACTTACGTCGCACGGGTTGAAGGCGGTCACTCAGTCACTAGGCACTGGTTCTTCGACCGGCAGCACAGCGACGTTGGAATGTGGAGTCCGCGGCGACCGGGGCGGCTCTGACCGGCCCGCGCTTCGACCGCGCCGCCGCGGCTGCCCCGCACCCCGCGGGTTATATTTAGCCACAGTCATTTTTGAGCCGAACGCAGCCAGCTCCGATTTCTAAAGAGCTCGCTGAAACCCTGCACTCGTGATTCCAACCCAGCAGGAGGTCGCGAAGGGCGTGGTTTCAAACCTTACCGTCCGCATCTGATGGGACGTACTTGTTGCAGCCGAGTTGTTGGATAGCATTATATGTGTATGAACGTACAACAATTTGTAATCATATTGCTTTAATTAAATATATTTATAATAACTTATATCACTTTTACAAATAGTTCAGTATAATAAATCCCAGTTATGTAAAGAAATATGGTTTGTACGAAACGATGAAATACGATAACATACAACTTTGGTGGTTACGTTAAATTTATATCTTACTTCTATATTAGATATATATAGCTATATAAAACTTCTTTACGGAAGATATACTAGTATGTTTATGATTTTATCCATTTCTACTATCACTGTGTGTATAGCGGTTATATTACGCAATTCTTTGTCTTAAGATTATGTCAGAAAGGAAGATTTCAGTATGTATGTAATTTATGATGTATATGAATAGGTACATATTTTCGTATATTTAGAGAGACCATTAATCCGATACCAAACATATGACGTCAAAAAAGTTTTATAATTTGAAAAATATTGTGAAGACCAATTAACTTGACATTCAGTATATAGCAGCATAGTTACTCCTTTCGCTCCTTTGTTTTGGTGATGATCAATAATATTGACTGACTAAAGATATCTGTCGTGATTTAACAACGAAATTGTTGGTTAAAAAAAAGTTTTTAGGTATATGCATTTTTAATTAATTTTGAGAAGGTTAACGAGCAAATAGGCTTACATGGTAAGAAATTACATACTTCCCTCATAAGCGCTGGCGTTGTGAGAAATATAAATCATTCTTACAATGTCAATGTGTCACCTGCCACAGCTTCATCTCATGCCAGAAGCCTGAGTTCGGGCCATTTGAGAAACACATGTATGCGGTTTCATCATCATGAAGTATCATCTCACAGTCTCATCAGTCGAAGGACACTAGGCCCTTTCTGTTTACTTCTCAAATGGATGTTCCATAAAGTAGCCCGTACCGGTAGTAACTTGTCATATACCGGCACTACACTTACCACCGCTTAAAAACTATAGCTGTATTTTTTTCGCCTGCACTATTCTATAAATCGAGGATTGTAAATGGTTTACTACTTTGACAAACAAACAGGCATTACTGGTGATCAGAATCTAAACATTTTAGATCTTAAGCATTGTTAACATGATCCACAACCTTAAGTGTTTTAAACTCCACTTTTATAGCAAAAGTATCATTCAACTCAGAGCATAGTCAGTAAGGTTAGCGTAAATACGGTTACAAATATCTCGTCGGTGTCTAACTCATCATAGATATTATCTCTCTATTGGGCTTTTGATTCCTTTTATTTATTCTAATCATTTAACAATATATAATGTATGATGTATCTCTACATAGTATAAAACAAAGTCTTTTTCCCACCGTCTGTACGCTTAGATCTTTTAAACTACGCAACGGATTTCAATCTGGTTTTCATCAATAAATTGAGTGATTCAAATGGAAGGTTTATATGTATAATCCATGCATATTATAGTTTTTTTTCTTTTTATGTTTGTTCTTCAAGCTAAAAGTTGTATATAGACCCTTGTTGTATCCGTGTGAAGCCGGGACAGATAGCTAAACTTAACTAATATTATAAAGCTGACCCGAAGAGTATGTGCCTGAAGAATGCCTTTTTTAAACTATATCTTAAAAACTGGAGTAGGTTAGCCCGTTTTCTAAGAAAGTTTACGATGCATCCTAATATATATTAATCAATGTAGCAAACTATAAAAGAAAGTGGCTTAACAAGAACTAAGAAATGGATGCGGTAATGGCGTTGATACTCAAACAGGTTTATTATTTAATGAGATGTTTTTGGATTATTTGTTCATGATATTGTATAACAAACAGACATGTACAATATAGAAATGTGGGTTAAACTGCAAAACACTGCCTTACAGATCACTACTAGTAGTTTTTCTTTACTCTGTGCGTATATCGTAAAGGTTACTTTTGATTTCGGAACTGTATGTTCCTGTTATTGTCACTGTCAGTATGAGTATGACACAATCTTAAATTTATTAATCTTGTTTATTTACCAAAATCCATTCGATCAAAAAAATTAAATTCTATTAAAAATAATGTGCAATAAAAAATTTAAAAATGAATTTTCATAATGAACCATGTGATCCATCGACCCCGAAACGTCGTCGGCTTGGAATAACAAAAACGAAACCTCAAAACGTATTCAAAGCGGCAAATTCATCTTTCATCAACACCACGCCTATTCAAATGCGTCTTTCTTCAAATTTAGCTAATAGGTGTGATTCGCCGCCGCTACCATGCAATCAAATAGAATATCTATCTGAATCAACAAGTAGTAGCTCAGTCACTAATGATATACCATGTTCACCTGGTGTTTTCGAAACTTGCTTCTTTAAGGACATTGCAAATTGGGATTCATTTAAAGTCTCTAAGAATAAAGAAAATATACTAAAGGATTATGCAGATGAATTTAATGATGAGTTTCAAACAAGACCAGAACAAAATATTACGACCGATTGTAGTATTTCAACATCTAAATGTGAAAAGCTTTTTAGAGATGAAATAGAGCAGAGTTTTAATAACTTAAATCAATCTATAATTAATATTAACATTAATAAGGATAAGAGTTCATTATTTGAAACAAATGATTCATTTTTACTAGACATAAGAGAAAGTGGTATTATAACTAATCAGGAAAACTCTAAAAATGATGAAATAAATAAATTTACTAATAATCAAGTTATTTTAAATATGAATCAGAATAACTTTTATGGATTGCCGATGATTGTAAAGGGATTATTTAAGACTTACAGAAAGATTGAAAAATTTTATGGTAATTTTTTTTTATTACTTTTCATATTACAAGTTGATTATGTCTGAACATGTACTACGTTACGTCAGCTAGCTTATTGTTCTACTTAAAATCTCATTCATTTGTTGTTTTTAATAGAGTAAAGATTTGTTCAAACACACTGACAAGAAAGAAACCACCAGTTACTGACTCAACTGTTTATAAAAATATTAATAGTTTTATATGCTCATAAACATATAACAATTTGAAAATCAAAAAATACATAAATAAAGGTTTTAGGAAGCGTACTAGCATCTCTCTAAGTATGTAGGATAACAGTTTTTGTAGGAGTGTTACCTTCAAAGGCACTTAGACATAACTTCAAAAAGTGCGTGCAGTAATGAACTTTTGTAGTGCAGTTCACACCAGCCTGGTTGCTTCTTATTAATTTGAACATTTTTACGGCAGTGGATTGGGGTAGTAAATAATAAATAGACTGCATTTTTAACAGATTGGCAAGAAGAATGTCTCAATTTAGACACTATCAAAGAACGGCGTAACCTTATATATGCCTTGCCAACCAGCGGAGGAAAGACTTTAGTAGCAGAGGTATTGATGCTCCGGGAGATACTGAATAGAAAAAAAAATGCACTTTTTATTTTACCATTTGTAGCTATAGTTCAAGAAAAGGTAAAAAATTTCAATTTATAATCATTTATTTGTATTGTATTATTAAGAGAAATAGGTAAATACCTCATGATCATTTGATAGTATGAAAACCTAGCATGTCAAATTTTTATGGGGACAAAAAGCAAAAATTGCAAAAAATTAGCAATAAAATTAATGATGTTAGGTTATATCCATTAGCTTGATTTACTACCATAGAAGAGTTTTTGCAGTTTTTAAGCCCCAATTACACTAATACAAACTAAAGAAGTCATGTGGCAAGTTTTTTTTTAAATTTATAATCTTTGAAATGAACAAATTTTTACCTGAACTTGTGCCTTTTCAAGGTTTCATAAGGTACCCAGCTATAGTTAATTGATTGTAATAAATTTTTCAAGTAGTTCTCAGAGGTCACATAGGCTCACCATTGGTTACATATCTTAATTACTATGCTAGTAATTAAGATATCTAAAAACTATGCCATTTTAAAGTTTGTGAATTGATTTATTTAAAATTGTCTACACTATGTTTAATTTATTTTCTAAACAACTGTACTTTTCGTGGAGCAGACATTGCATAATGTTATAGTCTAGCTTTATTTTTGTATAAAAATATATTGCTTTTACTGAATGTAATTATTGATGTGTGCAAAATAAATAAATTTCCAGATTTGGTCCCTAGCACCATTTGCACTGCAGCTAGATTTCTTGGTAGAAGAGTATGCTGGTGGTAAAGGGCACATACCACCAAAGAAGAGGAGAAAAAAGAACAGTATATACATTGCAACCATTGAAAAAGGGCTGGCATTAATACGAAGTTTAATTGAATTGGATAGACTTGATGAGCTCGGCTTGATCGTGGTAAGTTATAAATTACTTTGTTTAAATTTTTTTGTTATTTTATTTATATACTTGTGAACTTAATATGTTTGAATTTCAATGCTTCATGATGCAGGAAAGAGGTAGTATACATTTTTAGATTACTCTTTACAAGACTTTGGAAATGATAACTGTACACCTTATCTTTTTATTCAGGTGGACGAGTTGCATTTGATCGGAGAACCGGGACGAGGTAGTACACTTGAAATGTTGTTGACAACTGTTATATTTGCTAACAGTAAGTTTTATTTATCTTCAATAAATATCTTTGTTCTCTGGCTTCAGAATTGATCATATAGAGATACTATTTAAAATCTATTCTCCAAGTTTTGGTAGAAATGAGCAGTTAGGCACATTGTTTACCAATTTTGTACTTGTTCTTGGACTCAATATAATAATTTTTTTTTATATACTATGTACGTTTTTTATAAAATTACTGTTTCTTATTCACCATATTTTTGATCGTATCGATAAGCCAATCATTTGAAGATTTAATAATGTTTGTATGTAATATGAATATTATTAATTTAACATACTTTTATCAAAAACTATATCGAATATAATGTACTTATTTACAGAGGGAATACAAATTGTAGGAATGAGTGCGACCATAGGTAACCTTCCTGATTTGGCAACCTTTCTAAAAGCTGACGTATATGAGAAACAGTTCCGTCCAGTCGAGCTGGTGGAATACGTCAAACTGGGCAACGTTCTGCACCGGATCGTGTGGGGTCCCGGTGGGATGGAAATCGTGCCCGACAGGGAACTCTCCTTCGACGTGAGCTTTATTGTTATTTAATTTTGCCAGTCAAATCACTCGAACTTCACGAAAGTCAGAAACGGCTGAATATTTCTTAACCGGCCACTGCAACGGTTATAAAAAATCGATCGCTTCATCCGCGAGCTCCACAGACGTGACTGACATTCCCTCGCGCGGCGCAGTACTCGCGCGCGGGCGCGGCGCTGGACCCCGACGCGCTGGGCGGGCTGGTGGCCGAGACGGCGCCGCGGGCCGCCTGCCTCGTGTTCTGCCCCACCAAGCGCAACTGCGAGAACGTCGCCGCGCTGCTCTGCAAGCTGCGGCGCAGGTCGGCCCGCACACGCTTGCTTTCATTGCGCCCTCGGGGCGACTCGCGACGAGTGACCGACGTTGTCCTCGAGTCTGACGCGTCCTGTGGTGCCGCACGCCACTCAACTCAACGTATTGAGGATAACATTTTATAAGACTAATTTTGCGATGTCGTTTCTTACCAGTTGTAGAGATTATTACTTTATAACAAATTTGCCTGAAAAAAAGTAAAACTTACCGGATATTGTAAATGACATTTAACGGGCTAAAACTAATAGGGAAATGACAAACCATCGCGTAGAAGAACGTGTCGCTTTGCAAACGGCGCTCCGCAACGAGGGTGCCGGATTGGACCTGGTGAAATTCGTGCGCTTCGGAGTGGCCTTCCATCACGCGGGGCTGGCCGGGGAGGAACGAAGTCTGCTGGAGCACGCTTTCAGGTCTGTGGAGTGATTGGAGTTGGTCTAGAAAATGAGATATTTGTGAGCAATTTCGCTGAAACTAATACGGTTCGTAGAAATGACTCAGTATTTTTCAGAATAAGTTACTATTTAACTCGAAAGAAATTCGTGAATATTCGTACGTAACCATTCGGTCGTCGTCCGCCGACAGAGCCGGCGTGATCTCCGTGCTGTGCTGCACGTCCACGCTGGCCGCCGGGGTCAACCTCCCCGCCCGGAGAGTGATCATTCGCGCGCCGCTCGTCGGCCGGGAGTTCATCACCCTCGGCGCCTACAGGCAGATGGCGGGGCGCGCGGGCCGGGCCGGCGCCTGCGAGGCCGGTGAGTCGCTCGGCCGCCGGCCGCCCCGGGGCGCGGCGGCCGAGCGAGCGTACACGGGCCCGTGTGTGCAGGCGAGAGCGTGGTGGTGTGCGCGGCGGCGTCGTGGGCGCGGCTGCGCGCGGTGCTGGCGGGCGGGCTGGGCGCGGCGCGCAGCGCGCTGGGCGCGGGCGGCGCGGCGGGCGCGCTGCTGCTGAGCGGCGCGGCGCTGCGCCTGGCGGGTGCGCGCCGCGGCCTGCGGGCGCTGCTGCGCGCCGCGCTGCTGCCCGTCGCGCCGCCCGAGCCGTGAGTGCGCACGTGAACCCTAGGCGGCGGCTTAAACGTTTGCCGTTCCGGAAGTGCTAGTCGTAGTCGTAGACGAAGTTGCAAGGAGGCAAACGAAAATATTTTTGAATAACCATCCTTTTAGAACTCGCCTGTAGAAATGCGGTCCTCGTGCTGCGATCGTCCCGCGGTCGATTTCATACGAAACTCTGCCCGGAAGTAATCGTGTCGTCTGTCGTCTCAGGTCGCTGGACGTCGACCGAGTCTGCGACGACGCCGTCCGCGCGCTGCTGGAGAGCGGGGCCCTGGAGGTGGTCGGCGGGGGGGGCTGGGACAGCATCGACGACGACACCGAATTGGCTGTCAGCAAACTGGGGAGAGCCGCGATCAAGGGTACGTCTAGAATTGACCTCGGTCAATATATTATTAAAATTTACACTTAACGTGTATTCAACTTATCTATTTGCAATGATTTAATAAAAAAAATTGATACACTACAACATAAATAGTTAACATAACCTAACTTTAGATGAATATAATTACATAGTTTTTAATAATAGTATTCATTAGTAGAGCAAATAAACGATAATAATACATTTTGTGGACTGAAGGACTGGACTGGTGGAGTAATGGGCTGGAGATTTCATCGTCTATTCCATTCCATTCCATTCCATTCAATTCCTCCATCAGGAACGTATTCGATTACACAAATTAACTAAGATTGTTGTCCACTAACTACGTTTAACATCGCTGTACCTAACAATGTCATATTGATACGTACAGTATTTGCAGGATGCATGGAGTTAAGCGTCGCCAAGCGACTGTTGGAAGACTTGGAGATAGCATCACGAAGTCTCGTCCTAATGGGCAGTCTACATCTGTTGTACTTGGTGACACCTCACGACTCCGGTATAAAGCCGGATTACAGGCATTACTATTCGTTGGTAAGAGTTTTTTTGGGACTTTATAGAAATGTTTATGAGCATAATTTGAAGCCATAAAGTAGTATAGAACGGAACACCTGAACATCGACGTACCTGGAAACTGTTGGGGAAAATGTTATGTCTCTTGTTCCTGCAGTAAAACCGAATGAAGCGACAATAGCGCGATTTACAGGCCGCCTAGCGATGTAAAAAGTCGCAGGATCGATCCTGACCCCTTGGGCTGTTGTCGTCCCCGCTCCAACACAAGTGATAAGCTTTAAAGGGGGTGGGGGCGTTTATAAGAATATTAGTAATTCCTTAGTTAATTTGGGTACCCCAAAAAAGTTAATATTATATTTAAAAAAAAAAACTGGATCACTCACCATTTTTGAGGATACAACAACACTACGTTTGAGAGGATGGTAACTTGGTAAGTTAGTGGTGGTAACACATTGAATGACTTATTGATATAAGTATTGAGAGTATGTTCAAATTAGACACTTAATGAAAATTTTCAGCAACACACAATCAAAGATATTATCATATGTTAGACATCTTTCAAAATCGTTTCGTCTAGATTCCAATATAATATAGGCAGACTGGATCGTTTTACATTAGTCACAGTGAAAGTTAAGGTATAATATTTTTTGCAGTACTGCGAATTGGACGAAGAAGGTGTGCAGACCGCTAAGATATTGGGGATAACGGAAATGAACGCGATTCGGATGATGACCGGGAAACCTATTACCGTAAGTCATCTGATTTTTAGGCTCCCGTGTGGGGTATACGGAGCCCAATTGGAAACCGTTTCAGTGGACTCTTCTGTCTTTTAAGTTAAGTCTTATATAGACCCTCATTCAAAACTCACAGAAACCTCATTCGTCTAAATTAACAGGAGAAACAAAAAAATAATTGTATTGTATTTTTAATTATGGATTTGTGGTGAAATGGTAATTTTGTTTTCAGAACGTACCAGAGAGTGTTCTGTGCCGATTCTATATAGCGCTGATGTTACGTGATCTCTGGAGGCAGATGCCGTTCCCTGCGGTCGCTGAGAAGTGCGTATAGAGAGTTTTGATTTTAAATGGGATAGTTACAAACTTCAAAATATATCAGGGAAAATCGGACAGGAACTTTTCCTATTAACGTTAATGAAAGGACCAATTGGTCCATTTAAGTCTCTCAGGTATTATGATACTGTAACATCATAACATTACTAAAGTGAATTTGGAATCAATCGGTCGCTACTTTAAATCTTAACGTCTAGATTCTAGATCATGTACTGAGTACATTAGTAATGGCTCCGGAGCTACACACGTATCGTCGTCGCCGTGGCTAAGCGAATAGGCATGTGTCCGATGTATCGAAACTCATCTAAAATCGAGAGATGTCGGAATATCAGATGTCATCGATGTGATGTTGACGAGTAGCCGTTTTCACCGCATCTAAAAAACTATGAATATAGTTTTGGTACGTCAGAGCACTCAATGTACGATAACATGAACACTCACGAAACATTCGCCCTACCTCTCATCAACTCAACGGCAATCCATACGCGAGAAGGAGATGAAGCGAACGTTAGACCGATTTCGACGTCCCCCTCTCACATATCGCCCGGCGTGAAGCTGGACAAAGACGACACGACACTTGAAATCGCGCAGGTACGGCGTGTCGCGCGGCGCGCTGCAGGCGCAGCTGGCGGCGGCCGCGGCCTTCGCGGGCGGCGCCACGCGCCTGTGCGAGGAGCTGCCGGCGCGCTGGGGCTTCCGCGCGCTGCTGGAGCCGCTGGCGCTGCGCCTGCAGCACTGCGCCGCGCCCGGCCTCGAGCGCCTGCTCGCCCTGCCCGCCGTGCGCAAGGTGGGCCTCGCCGGCGCCGAGTCCGAGCTCGTGTTCGTTCCGCGTTGTGACACCCGGCCGCCCGCAGGCCCGGGCGCTGCAGCTGCTGCGCGCCGGGTACAAGTGCGTGGAGGACGTGGCGCGGGCGAGCGCGGGCGAGCTGACGGCGGCCATCGGCCACCTGTCGCGGACGGCGGCGGACCACCTCGTCAGCTCGGCTAGGGTATGTGCCGGTTCGATAGTACCCGGAGGGTGGTCATGAAGGTACAGGCTACACTGCCGACCCGCATGAAGTGGATTCTAGATTATTTTGTAATAATTGTTATATATTTTTTTATATATATAGATGATGCTCATAGAGAAAGTTGAAAATCTGAGGGCAGAAGCTGAGGACGTAATGGAAGGCTTGAAGATATGAAATAAAAAATGTAGCATTTTAAAAAGTTATAGTAAAATTGTATGATTTTTTTTTGTGTCGTAATATCAGGGCAATGATTTTTTAAATTGTATTTAAGCAGTAGCACAATTTGTTAAGGTGATCATTATTATTAATTATCTGTGTTAAAATAATAAACAATTACTGATTCGATATGTACTTTTATTTATCGCTTTTTATAGATACAAGGTTTCAATTTCAATATCGGCAGTTTCGACTTCTTGGCGGGCGGGTCCCGTATCTTCGTGAACTCCATGAAGAAAAACACCTTGTGTGTCTTGTCTAGTTTCTTAAGACTGAATCCCAGTCTCTGAACGTCTCGGACGAAGTCGTCCACGTTATCGAAACGACTCTCGACTTCGGCTATCAACAGATGGCCCCTGTAGAAGAGAGAAAAAATATTACTTATTAAAATTAATCTAATTCTAATTTAATTGGTGGTAGGGCTTTGTGCAAGCCCGTCTGGGTAGGTACCCACTCATCAGATATTCTACCGCCAAATAACAGTACTCTGTATTGTTGTGTTCCGGTTAGAAGGGCGCCAGTGTAATCACAGGCACAAGGGACATAACATCTTAGTTCCCAAGGTTGGCGGCGCATAGGTGATGTAAGGAATGGTCAATATTTCTTACAGCGCTTTTGTCTATGGGCGGTGGTGACCACTTACCATCAGGTGGCCCATATGCTGGTCCGCCAACCAATGCCACAAAAATAAAATCGTATTAATCAAAGCGAGCGAGAGGCCCGTGGCGGGCGACGCAAGCGGCTCGCTCACCCGAGCCGGAGCACCCGGTTGGCCTCGAGCAGGTAGCGCGTGAGCTCGGTGCCCATGAGCGCCAGGCAGTACACGGCGGCGTCGAGCTGCGCGGCGCACAGCGGCGTGCGCGTGACGTCACACGCCTCGACGGCGGCCGAGCGCGCCACCAGGTCGAACGAGCGCACGGCCTGCGCCACGCGCCGCGCCAGCTCCGCCTCGCCGCAGCCCATGTCCGCGATCTTGTAGCTCTTGGGCCTGCCGGACGGAGTGCTTTTAACTTATGTTGAAAATTAAAAAAATAATTGTAAGCACTTATGGCTCGGGTCTTTTTTGATTTATACTGAAGTTTTATTATTATGAGCACATAGTATGTACATATTGTTTTTTAGTGTTAATATCTTAATGCTCAATATAATTAAAGATTTTTACTAAAGATCTCTGTCGCTATAACTTAGAGTTTGCTTTTATAAGTAAAAATCTGTGGCATGGTGATAATATCAATAACCCTTACTTTTGAATGAACAGTGGTTGGGTATTTTATATGACAAGTCTTTTTCCATAATATTATTGGTATTACTAATGTTAAGCCAACGCAGCTTTATCACATAATCAGCCTGTAAATTTCCCACTGCTGGGCTAAGGCCTCCTCTCCCGTTGAGGAGAAGGTATGTAGCATATTCCACCACGCTGCTCCAATGCGGGTTGGTGGAATACACATGTGGCAGAATTTCGTTGAAATTAGACACATGCAGGTTTCCTCACGATGTTTTCCTTCACCGCCGAGCACGAGATAAACAAATTAAGCAAATGTAAATTCAGTGGTGCCTGCCTGGGCTTGAACCCGAAATCATCGGTTAAGATGCACGCGTTCTAACCACTGGGCCATCTCGGCTCAGCTTTATCACAAATGAGTTAATTATTTTATAAACAATTTGGCAAATGGCAAAATGTGGTTTACATTTTATTCAAAAATTAACTTAGGTCCTTTTACCATTAGATCATAAATGAATAAAGACATTAAATACAATAAATATACATATAGTACCTACAATTGGACACAGAGCAAACATGTAATATTTGCTTACATTTTTTGAATTCGTTTAACAATAACATCAAGTGGCTTAACCGGCCACTTTTTCATTTGCTGCTGGTACCCTTCATGGTAGGTTTGAAATGCCGTAGGATCTTCTTCAAATAACTTCTGTGCCTCTGATCCAGTTGTTGTGTATAATTTTTCATTTAAAAACCGAAATTTTGCCGCTGAAATTATTAAAACTATATTAATCCAGATATCAATGGATCATATCTAAGAAAATATACATTTCACCATATATTTCCATAGACAACAACATAGACAATCTCTTCAGTAGTTAGAAATACATAACCTTTTTAATTTTTTATATTATTACTTTTTGATTTAAAATGAATTATCGCAGTTGTACAAGATTTGAACAAATCATTTTAACGTAACAGGAGTGAGTTTTATGTTCTTGTATCACCATAAGTTCATAGCAATATTAAGTCATTTAAACTTTTAATCATATTTATTATAAATCAATTGCAACAGCCTCTTACCCAGCACATTTACACCTAAACTTCAATAGACAATTAGACAATATTTATGTATAATAATAATATTTATGTACCTTTAAGTCTCTCCAACATTCTCTCTCTCAATGGATTGCTGCTAATGTTTATATTATTTCTGTGAGTCTCCTTTTGCAAAATCGATTTGATTAATTGTTTCTTCCGTTCATTTCTAGTACTCTTTTTTTTTTCTTCAGAATATTCCTCATGAAACATCTTTTCAACATCGTCATTATTAATTTTGTTTAGTTTTTCCTTTTTCTCGTTAAGTATTAATTCGTCTAAATTATCTGTGTCATAGTAATTTTTATTTTTTATACTGCTTTCTTCATTTTTTGGAGCATTTTTTATTTTATTAGGTTTTGGTTTTTTATTTACAATTTGTTCTATTACTTCTTCTACGGGGTTTATTGTTACTTCATTTTCAGTATTATTTTTTATTAACTTAGGTTTTGAAATGTTATTTGCTGCTATTTTTGATTTTTTCACATGATTAACTATTTTCCTTGGATTTGTATGCAATTTTTTCTTAGATTTAAAGTTTGGTTTTTTAATGTCATTTTGTTTTACACTTGGAGGTGTTTTAGTTTTCTTAAGTTTATTTTTTTCTTTCTGTAAGGAAGACAATTTAAATTGAATAACCATTGGGTAAAAAATGATCTCAATAACATGATAGATCAAGACAAATTTTCCTTAGCCGAATTTTAGCTGAAGCTGCCATTGCAAGCCTCACCAAGAGTCCTTAGATCGGATACTATTTACAGAGTTTCAGCAATATCTGAGAAAATGATAATTTCTTACCGGGGTTGGTTTATTGAACTTTGATTGGCTTTTAGGAATATCCTCTTCCCAATCTGGTATTTTAAACATTTTTCAGGGTCCCACGATTAAACCGATATAAATAAAATAAGAATTATTATAATTTTTAATATTTGAAACAAACTTTTAGCAACAACGTGGTTTTGAAGTTTGTAATTGTAAATAATAAAATGTCAATGTCAAATTGGCAGTCTTTCAATCCTTTTTTTAAATTCAATCAATAATAATAAATGGTAAAACCCTACAGCCTAGTCGGTGATTGTTTTTTACTTTATTAATTAATTTATTTATAATTTTTGTACAATTAACAAAAATATTTTAGTTTGAAGAAAATAGTATGATATTATCTTCATGAACATTGAACAGCGTTGAATCAATCAAAATGAACATCTCTTATTAATTAAATATTTTTAATTAATAAGAGACATACATTTAAAAGTCATTGCTATATTAATCGACGTATAAAATAATATATCTTATAACCCAATTAAAGATCTATTATTTAAATACCCATATATTCGATATTTACTCTAAAAGGCATATGAAATTGATTAAAACTGTCTAAAATACGAATATTTGATAGTCAAAACCAAAATATTTTTATTCAAGTAGGCTCATAAAAGCGTTTTTAATCATCACGTTACAGTGTCGAATTAAATGTAAACCTACCACCGGTTCGGAGAGTAGATTCTACCGAGAAAAACCGGCAAGAAACTGAGTAGTTACTCTAACCACCATTTTAATAACAGAGTATGGAAATAAAGTAAAATTAAATGTATATATTGGATATATATGATTTTAATTTTACTTTATTGCCTGGAAATCAAAAAATACTAAATCCACCCTTTTTAACATAATATTTAAATCTTTAATAGGCTAATTAAAAAAAAACTGTGGAGTCTTATTATAGAAACGAATAACGTGCCTTAGGAAGGATGTTTTGACTTTGCAAAGTCGGAAACTAGGTGTTATTAGTTTACATTTTCTCCTCATGGATATACAATTATTGTCATTGTTTCTTTGGAAAATATTTATGTTATTCCTTTTTTAAATCAAGTTTACGACGATGACGATATCTTCCGGATACATTTCGGCTGCGGCACACCACAGCACAGTATGGCCAAAGCAAAGTAATTGTATTCCACGATATATTTTACTTATATGCCAAATTTGTTAACGGCCGTCAATACCGTGGCTAAACAATAAAACATAAATAAGCTGTCGTATTTATAATAGTAGTTCTAACTAACGTAGTTGAAATTTAATGTTATGGAGGTAAAATTAAACAGGTAAATTTAAAGTAAACTTACTAGCACACTTTTGCTACTGTACCGTTAGTATTAACACCTTCGTCATAATAGATTAGGAAAATACTATGTTTATGATTGGTAGAAGTATACATAACACAACTGCCGAGTTCATAATATTATAGTCATAGAACATTTTAGTAGTGTAAGCCTAGTGTAGATTTCAATTCTAAAAATAATATACAAAGTATAAAAAATCATACGAAGCAAGAATATAAAACATTTTGTTATGTAATTAAGATATTTAATTTATTTTTCATTTAACAACTAAGAATATAAGTGTAAAATATCAAAATTTAATTATTCAATTAATATATCCCGTTTTATACGATTTGAAATTTAATAGTGTACTGAAAATTGATTGTGATCCATCATTAATGGGAAATAAGATAAAGGTAACTGTTTTATAATGTTTATTATATACAATTAAACATCTCGACGTTATGTAGACAGTGGCGGACTAACAGGGAGGCGGAAGGGGCGGCTCGCCCCGGGTTTCCTGTCTTGAGGGGAGGGGGGGGGGGTCAAATACATCCGCGTTCCCTGATAAAATCCTAAACAACACTTTAAAAATGTATTTAGTACCTACATACATAATTTCAACAAGATCAAAACGCTTCTCTACTGCCATCTACACTTTTTACATAATAAATAAAAATAAACATTTATTTATACACACTGTATGTAAACAATGTGAACTGAATAAAAAGTTTGTGAAACGACATTTTTTTTAAAAGTTGGGGGGCCTCATTCAGGGTTGCCGCCCAGGGCTTCTGACGGGCTTAGTCCGCCAATGTATGTAGAACATAATTTAATTTAAATCATGTAAAATTCATTGTGATTATTCACTAATTTATCTAGAATATAGTTTAATATTAAACCCGCAATCTACCACACAATATTATATTGTGTAATAGATCGCGGGTTCGCGAGATGAGAGAATGACTTTTACAATAATAGTCCTCCAATCATGAATAACGCCCGTTCATTACTGCGTTGAAAAAATAAACCAACAAACATTCTGTTTATATAATATAATTTATAGTAACACTACCACTGCTGGCAGTACAGATTCCTGTTGCTGCTGTTCATTTCATTTTACACCAAGACATAGGATTTGCCATATGAAACCTTCACCGAAACACGCTGCATATTCTGCATCATCTCCCTATGTTCTACATATATTGGTTTAGTAGTTTTTTTGCAGGCAATAGGCACAACAAAACTTCTCCTCATTTATTGGTATAGATAGATGTACATATATATCTATACAGTCGGATTTAAAGGTCTGGAGGTCCTAGAGCAACTGAGGCGGGGAGACCTTAATTATATTATGAATTAATTTGAATATTTTAATTGAAATCAGTAAGTTTCAATTTATTTACTTGTGTCGGTAACTTTTAAAACAATAATTAGTAACAGTTTTGTAATTTGTCTATGTCTAGATATTTGTTAACTCGTCGGAATCTCTGTTGTGGGGGCTTCTCTCATTTTTAGGCCCCGGGGCTGTTGCTCGGCTGCCCTCCCCTAAATCCGGCCCTGTATGTATATGTATTTACGTGTTTGTTCTGCAGACATTAAAATATCTACGTATTATACAAAAAAACTTTTCGAAACTATGTATTTATTTAATTGTAATGTTATTGTTGTATATAAAATAAGGTTATATTTGATTAGCTCTTATAAATAAACCGACAACAACAAATTATAAAATTATCGAGTCTTATTCTTCTGCGCATGATCGAAAGCTGAACATGCGCTCTTAAAGCAGACATTACCACCCAAGTCGGTGTATTTTTACCAGAGAATACATTCTTATTTTATCTATTACTAAATATTGAAATACATTTAGTGTTTTTTTTTAAATGATTTATTATTTACGAAATGTTATATCAGTGTGATGTGGTCAAATGATAATAAGCATTTGAAGTATTAATTGCGTAGAGGTTATACTCTACAAATAAGTGCAGAATATAAACTATCACTGCGAAATATATAAAAAAAAAATATCAACAAATGTCAAATATTAATGAAGAACTGAAATAAGCTGTGAGTATTTTAAAAAAAATAACTGAAAATTGCACACTTTAATATTTTAGTATTGTTCGATTTTAATCGTAATTTTGGGTGTCCTTGCTTGCATTGATTTAAAAAAGACTTATATTTATAACTTATAAAATATTATTAATTATTGAATTAAATATTTGTACGCGATATGAATTTTGTCTTAATTCATGAAAACAAATCTTTGTTTTAATTGTGCTTTCAGTACGAAGCTTTGTTCATTAATATCACTTGCGTTAACAGTTGGGAATATGCCTAGCTGCGAACAGAGATGATGTCAGTCTGAGGCAACCTTTACTGATGTAATGTGAATCTCAAGTTGGCAGCGACCCATGGCGAAGATACGAAGAGACAAGATTGTAAGCTATTTTTTAACTATCTGTACTGTTTGGAGCTTTATTTGTTTTCTTAGTTTTATTTAAAAAAATACTATTTTAATTGTTTTTTCATAGATATGTTGTGGAAAACTTAATGATAGTTTGATGAATGTGTTTTCTTCATTGCAGTGGCGGTGGCGTTGTCAATGGAGTGTGGTGACCCTCGCAGCAATCGCACTTGTCGTGTACAATGCAGTTGCCAACATGTGGCTGCTGAGCCCACAACCCTGTAGCGTGCGGACCACGCCACCTCCCAGCGAGCTACCAACCTGCGAACCGTGCGTCGATACGGCTGCGGTTATGGCTGTCGACGACGATCCTATAGCCAGGCTCGACTTACGACTTGGTCGATGGGACAGCTCTAGATCATATAGGATGTTCGATTATGCCACAGTTGGAGACATGTATGCTGAAGCATCAGCTAATCACCGTGTGTGTTTAGCGACTCAGAGCTCCATAGAAAGATTGCACGAATTACTCAGAGTTGCTGCTCACTGGACAGGACCTATATCGGTAGCAGTATTCGTAGCCGGAGACGAGTTGAGACTTCTGAGGGCATTCGCCACGTGGTTGTTCCGATGTCAGCCGGAAGTGTACGCTCGATTGGCTCTGCACGCCGCTACGCCCGTCGATAGACCAGGAATCCAGGGTAATATGCCTAATTGGGCAAAAAACTGTGAAGCAGCTCCATTGCCTCCGGGAGAAAGAAGAGCGGATACAGTTGCGTGGAGAGCGCGGCATCCTTACCCACAGAATCATCTTAGAAACTTGGCCAGAAGAAATTGCCACACACCTTATGTATTCCTAGTTGATGTGGATATAGTACCGTCTCGAGGAATGGGAGAGGCGCTAGACAACTTTCTGGCAACCGCACCAAAGTGCCCTCTGTGTGCGTATGTCGTACCAACGTATGAATTGGACAAACGCGTAGCGCATTTTCCTGCTAACAAATCGGAGTTACTTAGGCTATCGAGAAACAAATTAGCCATACCTTTTCACAGAAAGGTTTTTATTTACAACCAGTACGCCTCAAACTTTTCAAGGTTTGTGTGGTTTCTGATAATAAACAGATAATTTGCCTTTATGGTATCGACGGAACTTTGAAAATTTGTGTTATTCTAGATGGGAGTCGTCTGGTGGTAACGAAACTCTCGACACTCACATCAGCCACAACGTGACAAACTTTGAATTGTTATATGAGCCCTTCTATGTGGCTCCAGACACGGTACCGGCTCATGATGAGAGATTTTTGGGCTACGGTTTCACCAGGAATACTCAGGTAAGATATGATATATACACATCAGCTGGCTCTGGCGAATTCTTCTTCATGTCAATGTATTAATGTATAATGTATGTAGATAGAAATATTATAATACGTGAAATTGAAACATTATATCAATCAAATATTTATATATCTTTAACGTGCTATACGTTAAAGATATATAAAAATAAATAATGATCAAAATAATAATATTATAATCTGTTATTTGGTTAAAAAATGGTTAATGGCCTTTTCTATCGTGGCCTACTGAGCTCTCTCAATGGCAATCCAGAAGCGTCCATATGTAGATACTCAATTACTGTATTTATGACATTTCTAAAACGAGCTCTGGGCTTATCATACTACTCGCAATACGCTCTACGGCGAAAAAGAGTTATTGGTTAAGATATTACTTGTTATAATAACGTGTTTTTTGATGTAGAAATGGTTTTTATATTAACCACTTCGTACAAAGTCGTCATTAGTTGACGTTATAGCTCATTAGCCTCCATATCGTTTGCCATGACAATTGACATACATATATACATAACCAGGATCACGTCTGGCGGGTCATGCTAGTATAAATATAAATTTTATTAGGAAGACAGACCTGCATTCGTCGCCGTGACGTCAACGTATCCTATTTATGAAGCTGCCTAGTATGTTTACATGAAACCAGAAAAAACTAATAATAATTCTGTTGATGTTTTGATAAAAACATTCCTAAAACACGAGAAGTAAGGATCAACTCGTGTTACCTGTTTCCAACTTTGCAAAGTCGATATTCTTTCTCTTACATTTGAATAATTTTGAAGTTTATCTTAAAACAAATATTAATATGTATACTATTATTCTGAATTTTATTTTATCATCTATTATTGGTAGTATCGTTGGTATTCAAGGTGTAGAGTCGGTATTCGTTGATTTTCTTGTATTATATATGTTTAGTTGTATATGACGTAATGTGATGGTATTACCAGATTATTTTTTCGGTAGTTTCAATATTTTGAACCGTACATACATTCGGTAGAATCTATATGAGTACCGGCTTTTTTGTATCTTATAAAATGACGATTCAAATATATTTAAGTTATTGAAGGATTTATGTTGTTTTAGTAATTAGATTATATCACTATAGATCTAAGTGTCTTGAGTTCGATCCCTGGATCAATATCCTTTAAGATTTTGTCGAGAAAGTCGTTTTTTTCCATCGGACTATGAAAGCGCGCATGAGTCGTGGAGTTAAAAAAACAGACAAAACTCTAAAAAAAAATAGGTTTTCTTATAATAGAGCTCTGTAGGCTTGGGTTTAAATTATCTTAATATACATAACAACTTTATGCCTCTAGTGAATTTATCGAAGATGTTAAATGTTAATAAAACACATTTTTCGTGTTAAAACGATCATACATAATAATGGCTGCTTGGATCTAATGAAAAGACATAATAAAGTTTCATGACGGTAATTGGAATGTTGCCAGTACTGTGAACCACATATATTTGTAAATATGTCTGTGGACCGTCAAACTACGGAAGAGAGGTAAATGTTTCATTTTAATATGGATCACTGTACCTCCGGGTGACCGAAGTTGGCTGACCTCGTTCTAACGAGACATCGCTTTGCTTACGTATACATAATTTTTTTTACGCTATATTTTAAATTAAAGCATACAGTCTTATTATTATTGTCCAATAACAATAAAATTACTTTTTTTGTTTATATTTACAAAAAAGGGAAACGGTTCTTAGTTTGGATATAATTATACTCGTACATATATTTGTTTGTATGTTTAGGCATAACTTCGTCATATCTGTACAGGCTGAATTGTAAAATTGATTTGTTTTATAAATATATATCCAAGCAACGGTCAGTAAATGTCAGCAAAATACCGGCCCAAATTTAAGGAGAAGGACGTATTATATTATTAATTACATATATAGCTAATTAGGAGAAGAGCAATTTCGTGAGTGGATAGATCTATAGGTAAAACTAATTATTAGATTCACAGAACTTGTGTGTGATGTTGATTTGAGAGGATTTTCTTAGAAAAGTCTAATTAAAAAGTAACAAAAACTTGGTGACTATTATGAAAAGTGCCATCTTGGCAACAGCATTAATACGTCACTAATTGAATCCTACCTAGCCTTACTATATTGTTTCGGCTCCGTTAAATAACTAAACCAGGATTGTGCAGTTAGACACGTAGCATCCACACATACTTTCCTCGCATTTAATACGAGTGTTTCGATGTGTTTTAATAAAAAGAGTAATTATACTACGACTGCTTCATTGTGTTTTATATCCAATAGAGTAAGAATATTGCGAGACGTTGAAAATAATAATGCATTATAAAAATTAAAGCTAGTATAACTCGGACACGTACTGAAAACGGTGCAAATTTATAGTGACGCAATATTGAAGTCATAAATTTTAATTTCAAACTGACTCCAAACTATTTTTTCTTTTTATCATAAGACTTTTTTAAAAAGTCGCTGAATATCATCTATGTGAATAAACATCTGACGTCACATAAAATTAGGTCACTGAATATGTGCCTTATAATTAGTGACGTCATGGTTGATAGCACGCCGTGGGAATGAAACGATCGCCTCCTGGATATTTCTTTGTGATATTGAATATATGTAAACCATCACAAATTGAAAAAAGACAAAAAAAAAAACACGCTGAGTTTCTTTTGCCCGTTCTTTTCAGGTCAAGGTATTTTCTTTTCCGAGACGGTGGTAGTGCTTAATTTGACATTTAATAAGTGAATAAAGGAATTTGATTTGATAATTAAAGGTAATATGAACATTTCAGATTTACATATTGATAGGGCTTTTCTGTTTCACCGGCCAGCATTCCTTTGTATTGCTAGGTTTCGTTTGAAGGATAAGTTAGTGTAGTAGCAGACACAAGAGCATACACAGTTCATCTTAAGACCGCGTTGCATAGATATTGCAAAAAGTTGTTTCTACTTCTGATAGTGGCTCTTTCTATCGGGTTGTCTATGTGTTCGTTGACTGACCTCCTCTTTAACAACAAAAATAAGCTTTATTTGCATTAAATCAATTACCAGACGCAATTTTAATTTTATTCAATTTTGAATGACATGGATACAAGCACGTTTCTAAACTTGACACATTACCAGGGCGTTTAACGTTAATTCTGTCCACAAAAAATATCATAAACAAGAGGCCAACGCGCAGCTGGCTGAGAGTTGTTTGTGAAATGCGTTAGAAATAACTGTGGCGGTTGACGTTAACCTGTAAACCTCTTTCGACTAACAGATGATTAATTACGAGTTAAATATTTCAGTCGTTGCTTTAATCGTGCTACTTGTATAAATTTAATAAAACCATTTAAGTGTATAAATGAAATTAATGAAAAGCTTAAACTACATAAATGCACTTACTTTATGTTCCACATTATGTTAAAAACATCCACTTTGGTAAATTATCACATATTTTTTAAGTTTCAGTATATTATATAAAATCAAGAAAAACCTTTGATTGCTAATTGTGTTTTTAAAACTCAGAGGATTATCGGTTGATTTTTGTAATCTATGTCGAAAATGTAAGAAGATCTTTTAGAAAAGCGCGAGCCGCTGATTTACTGTAAAACAAGGCAACAATTAATTATAGTAATGTTAATATTAATATATGATAATGTTGGCGATGTTCCGACCAATTTCGGCTACGGCGAACAATCTCAAGGGAGACCAGTTAGCTACGCAGGAATATTATGCCCAAGTGTTTACGCAGGTACACCCTCTATTCCCTTACTCTCATAATCTGATAGGACGGCAAATCCAACATGCTCGAAAAGGGTGCAGGATCACGTACTTTTCGAGGCACGGTAGTGTATATACTTCCAACTTCCAGACTTCGGTTCGTTACTGAGATATTTCGACAGAGAAACCCAGTTCATTTTCATCAGGCGAACTTATGATTTGAACCCAGGAACACGTGATCTGCAGCCTTATATCTTTAAACCAAAGAACATTTTGTTATAAAGTTATGTTAATATATTGTATTATTATCCAATACTTTATTCACAAAGATTATTACCTCGTATTTTTGGACTTCAATAAAGCCGAAGGAATGGTAGCGGAAAGCGCTTGTCTCTACATATTGTTACTGATGAATATTTACTTTCTGTACTATGTGTTCTGCTGTATAAGTATTGCTAACTGATCTACCATTCGGTGGCCTTATAGTCTTTGAAATGTTTCGGATTTGCCTTGTACGAGCGAACTTTATAACCAAAAAAGTATAAACGATATGTTTTCACAAGACGAGATACCCGATTAGTGTAAGTTGTAATATTGAATGGAGGAAAAGTTTATACGTTTTAATAGTTATATATTTTCTCAAGTTTACTTTGTCACGTATTAAAAACCATATTAAACGATTTGAACCCTATTTTAATAAGTGCTCGGGCAGTGTTCGCCTCGAAATTAATTTACGTAAACATAAAACCATATTTTATCATAAAGACATAAGTATTTTAAGCAATTGCTGATATTTTTGGCTGTGACGTACTTTATCTCATACAATAATGCTATTCGATCCACTGCCAGGAATCTTATTATCAGTTATAGTTTCAAGAATACAAATGTTTAACGAAGGCAAGCATTCGAAATAAACAGTTATTTATCGGAAAGAGAACATTAATACTCGTTCAAATAAATATGTCTCAGCTAGCTTGTTGTTTGAAAAGAGTTGTTCATGATTTTTTATTTAAATTGGCTCGTACAGTATACAGTACCTACATGCCGATTGATATAAATTACGTAATGAGTGTTGCAATGATTAAAAATATCTCTCAGTAATTAAAATATTACTAACATTGAAATGTAAATAGTATAATATTACTAATAATACAATATTTTATTTAAATTAAAATATATAAAGTGTTTATGAGCTTAGAGTGAGTTAATGTTACTTTAAATGTTTGCAGATGCCAACAGGAAACAAATAATTCTTTCATTGTTGTTTATTTTGTTCATGTATGTACCACCTAAATTATTATACTAGTTTTGCGAACGAAACATAATAAATAAATAATAATATAAATCGAGTGAAGGATGTCTATTATCAAGTCGCTTCCGTCCGCCATATTAGATTATTGACGACGTCATTCAGTCTATGACAGTCGTGCCGTTAATGCAAATGTCAGGGGACCTTACGATAGCTGATTGGTGGAGTTGGTTAGACTCCAGATAATGTCACATTATTTGATTAATATTACAGATTATATCGTATATCCAAATAAGATATTTTTTTCGTATCTGACCTATAAATAAACTTTTTTTCCGTCACGACAGCGCGTAATTGGTCACGACATAATTTATAGATGGCGCCACATATTGAAACGCTATCAGATTAATGAGTTTCATTCCAGTCCGGCCTCTGACGTCCCCGTCGCATAAATTCACCCAAAAAACTCCGAATTAAAATTTCTCGGTCCAGATGGAATGGAATTTGGGTCATTTGTATCGTTATTATTATTTTCATAGTTTTAACAATTTACAAAGAAATTTAATTTGGATGGGTTTTTGTGTTTGGGGTTAAGGCTATTCACCCTGGACGTGAACGTTCAACTTAGAACACAAAATGAACAAAATAAAATCGAATCATTAATAAATATATTATATAACTTTATCTCAGAAAAAGGAAGATAAGTTTTTTCTTAATTTATGGTTGCTTTAGTCGTAGACAATGGTAAAAAAACATTTCTTCCACCATAATGCACCGCCAACCGCGCAATATAAAATTTATATGTCCTTTGTGTCTGAAATTATACTGGCTAACTCAACATTGAAACCAGAATACAGTAATACAAAATAAATTAAACCTGTTGGCTGAATAATCTCTGCGTAAGCCTTCGTCGGATTCAGATTGGATTAATAGATTACAGATAATACAGAATGCTATAAATAGCAATCATTTTAATATTACTAAAGTGAATTAGGATTTTGTAAAGAATGAGCTTTTTTTCTATCTTATAATTACATAATCGCAGATATGTCAGACTCATGCCAAGATACACACACCCACGGATTTACTGACACATAAACTACACACACATAGAATCACATATCAAGTTTGGATTAATTTAGATCAATATCTATGGAAACGTTTCTTAAAAAAAAACATATATTTTTATTTACATTTTGTCTAATCATGCTTTACTTTTTGGAGCTGCCTATAGTTTATAAACATTTATTTTTTATTTTTCACATATTATTGGATACAATATATATTACAATATTGATTATACTTAAATTAATTCTTGCAACTCCCTGATCTTGTAATATGCTTACAAATTACAATACAGTTTAATTGATATTCCGTGAGTGAAATTGAAAGTAGAAATTAAAATTAGACCTTGAATATTAAATCTGATCGCGACCAAAGCAATTTAACTTAGAAAACTAGATAGAAATGAACAAAAAATGTACAAGGCAAGCCCCCCTTACGTTAGTCATTAGATGTCGCTCATAATCGTTCCTTTAAATCAGCGAGTATCGTTCTTGTCAATCGAATGTAGGCTAACGATTTATTTCCTTCGTTTTTTTCTCAATCCTACATGATATAATTTTGCTGAACGACCTTCGATCTCTTGGTTCAACCAAAACTCATTAAACCTTTAATTATATTTACTCTGCTTCGGGTTCCTTCTAATAAATTTTATCAAAATCCGTTGTACCTACTCTTCCACGTGTGAATAATTGCACGATCTTTAAATAGCTTCGTGCAATTGTTTCTGCAACACGTGATTAGTTTATTGCACCGCGGGAGCTGCGAAATCGCCTGCATCTCAACCGTCGGTACATATTATGTTATTATGTATACTTATAATCTTACAGGTTATAAGTAACAGGTAACTTACAGGTTAAAATAATATGGTAATATTAGGTTATAAGAATCTCTTAAAAAAAAATTAATAGATTTTAATGAGTTTCTTTTTTGTAAGTACTTTTTATTTAAAATAGATAGGCAGACTCAAAAATGGGCCAGTTGATGATAAGCGGTCACCAAATGGCACCGTAAGAAATATTAACCATCCCTTGCATTGCCAGTGCGTCACCAACCTTGTACCATTAAACTATATGAATATAAACATTCTAGAAGATTGAATATTTCAACTTTTGTATTTATGTATATTCTAATATTTGGTTAAATATTTACATATGTCATTCACATTCGTGAATTTGAAAGTAATAATAAACAAAAGAGAACCTGACTCTTTCTAATTTTAACCTGGAGCATAATGGACAAAACGACGTGAGACGTCGTCAAACGTTAATATTTTTTTCCTAGGAAAAGAAATATCCATTACAGTCTATGTAATATAGTCTCAAATCATCGCAAATGAAGACAAACATACATCTCGCATATAATAATATAAAAAATTCCATTATACAACATGTTATATTGGATGTCTTGATATAATGTAAGCTATTTGCATTTTAATGGATTCCACGTCAGGATAAACATTAGTTTTAAAACTACGGATAATTTTAGAACAAGCGAAGCCACATACTTATTTATAAGACAAGTTTTTAGCGGATAAATGGAAACAGTAGGACAGATTTTTGAATAGTTTAATGTGAAATTAGATAAAATTCAATTTGATGAAGTGAAAGTACTTTGTATTATTTTCAAGGACAAAATCGAGAGAACCGTGTCTTAAAGTAGCTCTATCGTTGTTAGTTGCTAATTTTTATGGCTGCAGATTCCGAACAAGTTGTAACTTCTAATTCCAGGTTAGTATTACGAAGTCATTGAATTTTGCTGGCATGAAATTTTCAGTACCAGACTGGAGACGCAGAGAATGGCATTGTTTAATTTCCTTGACTTGGAATGTACGTAGCCTATGGATCTATGTTTAATCTTCGGTCTTGAAGAATTGCTATTCGATCAAATGAACACGTGGGAATAGAGAGTGCACCTTTGATGCGACAATTATTTTGCACTATCATTCGCAGTGGGCTAGTGCTCCAGATTAGTCGCGTTGGCCGGAACATAGTCAGGAGGATCTTTCATATGGATGTTTCAGCGTGAAACGACTCTGACGCAAAATTAGTTACATTTCGTTTTAAGTTTAGCGAGCTCCTTTTCGTACCTTTCATATTTGAGACCATCACATGTTGTCATGAAATTATTTTTTCTGATTCCATACTCGCAGATTAATAGGGTTTTTTCTTATTATGTTTTTACCGACTGTTCCTTTGTCCACCGTGTCAACGTATATTATTTCAGAAACAATGTACAGCAGAGAAGGCCTAGTGATGAGAACATGTTAATCTGAATCTAAGATAGCCAAACTCAAGGCACTTTCACCAATTTTTTCTTGTTGCCTAATTTGTGTTTGTTATTCAACTGATGGTCGGCTATGAATGAAATCTTGTTATTAGGTTTTCATCTTAAGAGAAGACCAAGCCTTTGAAGCAATTTAATTTCAACATGATTTTTTGGCACTGGGAATCCTAATATTCGGGTATAAATAACGGGAATTCCATTTCTATTTTATTTGACGCGAATCTACATGTGATACGCAAGCGTAATGACATTGTTCCAAATTATGTGAATAAAATTAAAACTTCGTATAAAAAGGAAATTTGTATCGTATTTAAATATTAAGATAGACATGAGTGAATATTTTAGTATTATACAAACAACTAGCGACCCGCCGCGGCTTCGCACGGGTGAAATGCTGATACTAAATATACTATAGAATGTCTTACAACGTTCACAGTTTTTCAGTCATTAGACAATACAAACCACTATTTCCCTGCGTTTTTAATCTGTAATATCTTTGAAAATATCAATTTAAAATAAATGCTTTAAAAGCGCCATATTTATCTATATTAAATTCACAATGTATTTAAGGTACTTAATTGGATAAGGATTGATGCTGTATTCCTTAAAATAGTTTTGGAAAAAAGCCATTATTTCTCGTAAAAAGTTAAGAATAAAAAGTGGTTATTGTGGGTTATCCCTAAGAGACAGACATATACCATCGCTGACTATTTTGAAGACTTTTATAAGGTGTACAATACTATAGTACATTATCTTGATCTATCACATAGGGTTCAGCCAGCGTTTGCAAAGTAAGCGCAAAAAATGATCAATTTTTTAATGTCTAAAATTATCAGTATTTCTCTACTACATTGAGCATGTATTATACATATAAACCTTTCTCTTGAATCATTCAATCTATTATAAAAAAACCGCATCAAATTCCGTTGTGTAATTTTAAATATCTAAGCACACACAGGGACAGACAGCGGTAAACGATTTTTTTTTATACTATGTAATGATGTATATAATGTTGTCATAGATATTTCGAATTCACAGTTGGTGCAGATTTTTGGCACAGTCACGTTTGTAGTTTTCTGTCGCGAACCCTTTAATTATATTTATAGATCTTCATGTCATAGAAACTTTTCTATAAATAGCTTGAAACTAATTTACCCGGCGCAGTGTATGTTTGTAGTCGGATGGAGTTTCTGTTGTACATTACTTCATTGAATTTGATACGGATTTCACCAAACATAATGTTTATTTAAATATTATAGCTATATATATATTACCACAATAATAAATATAGTATAGTATAGTAACTAAAACATTAGAGCAATTTAAATTAATGAATTCTGTAAAGACTTATATTAACTTTATAATGCTTACATAACAATAACGCCTAGATATGCTACAGTATAGCATATGTAGGCGGACGAACAAATGGGTCGTCTCATGGTAAGTGGTCACCGCTGCCCATAGACATTGGCGCCGAAAGAAATTTTAAACTTTCCTTACATCGCCAATGCGCCGCTAACCTTGGGAATCGAGATTTTATGTCTACAATCGTCGAGGTCCCTCGTCGGTCGAGATTCATTATGTCTCGTGGATGCTTAGACGTATGACAACGCACACGTTATTCCTTCCGACGTCGATGATATTCTAATTCGAGGTCTCAGAGGAGGCCCTTAGGACTCCCAACATCTAGCTCGATTAATTTAACTAGCAACCTGCCTAGTGTTAGCGTCCGGTGACGTTGTAGAGGACATTATTACCGACAGTAGTACACAAACCGATTTTTTTATTTATTTCGGATGTTATTCATAAACCGTGAAACATTCAGGTGACAGATGACAGCTGGTCGATACCTTACGTCGAAGTATTTTATGATAAAATAAATAGAAAATTGTATGTAAAGGTTAAAAGAAAAAATAACGTTACTTATATAAGAGTATATAACCCTAACATTATTCGACCAGAATAATTCGGTATTATTAAATCGCACCTGAAACATAACATTTAGAGAAGTACAGGTGAACTAATAAGAATAAACAAAGCCTAATGCTTGCGTTAGCCGCTGATTTACGGTACGACTTCTAGTTGTCTTGTATGCCATCATGGAGCCGTGCCAAGCGATGTTTGGCAGTTGGCACCCGGGATCTATCAGGGAGGTGTTACGCTTCATAACTGTTTTGTTTTGTATTCTGATGATTGATCTTTGCATCATACATTTAAACTCTTAACATATTTTCTTTAAATATCGGTGATTGATTTGGCATTAATAAGAATCAAAACAAACTTTTAAAACAAAATCGTTTTTATAATGTGGTAGCTAATCATAAATCCTCTTTTGTCTAAACTGAATAAGTGAAAACACAACAAAGCTTATAATTATGTAGTTGATTTGTTAATTACAGTACAACAATATATAATTAAGCTAATTGTCCCTTTATCAAAGTGCCATTGCTTTCATTAAACTTTAATAAAACAAGATTAATAAAAGATTGATAAAAACCACAACAGAATAAAAATGGATGAATCAGTTAAGTTACAAGAGTGTATTGTAATATGTCAATGTACCTACTTCTCTATAATACTACCTGACACTGCAGAAATAATCTGTGCCCTTTTGGCAACTCTCAAAACCTACGATGTTATAGTATACAGGTGCAAAAAGGACGTAACTAAATATATTGGAAGATAAAAAACACAATTCTGTTAAGCTTCAAATTATTTAGATTCAAGTGTTTGATTTTCTTATGAATTTAAAATAAATAAATAATAAATATGGCCTATTCCGAGATATATCTACCTACGTAAAGAAAATAATTCGAATCTGATCAGCAGATTTGGTGTGAATCAGTTATGAATATAAACTTAAATACAATAATAAATAAATTACTCACGCTCAGTCTAAACCGGTTGGCCTAACGGCAAGATATTTTGCACAACAGGAATTCCATGCTGAACAAAGGAAGGTTGTTTTAAAAAATCATCTGTTGACCGTTGAACACGGGATGGAAGTTTGCCGTGCCATCGGATTATATGTATTAGGGATACGATAGTGAAATAACTTATTACACAAGAGTATTTTTTAAAACGAATTGTATGTTATGATTTTTATATAAAAATAACATGAATATTATATAATAGTTATCGTAATTTTTTATTCAATTGTGTCGAATACGTTGTATACAGCACTCTAACAGTTTAAGCATTGTGGCGATAGTTAAATTAAATTAAAGTCGCTCGTATGTGTAGTGTTCATTGCATCGTGCCAGCACGTATGAATGATTGCGTGACTAAATATTTACGAGTCAACGGACAAGCAAAGGCACGTTGACACAAAATATGTACTAGACTGAGCACTGAGTAGTAAATTAAACAACTTCATTTGTGACATCGACACGTACAGTGTATTTGTATTATAACGGTTTAATTTTTCATTTGTAACTTTTTAACTCTCCTTCGATCTATGGATGTGATTATATGAAAAGGGACGGAAGTGTGTAACAGAAAATCAGGGCAGCGCGCGCTGTTTGATTTGACCAATGGGCGTACTCGATTCTAACGTTGGCCATTGGATGGTACTAATTCATTTTCCTAAGTGAGATGTCAAATGTTACACATCTTATCCAACGACTGTTAGGTCGTCTTTTTAATATATAGTGAGTGGCTTAATTAATTTTGAAAGGTGATTCACCCAGTATGTTAGGAAAGGGAAATAACACTAAATATTGATATGACTTCAATGTAAGCTGCCAGATAGATTTTAAATCTTTAAAATTTAATCAAAGACATATTTATAATTAAAAAAATATATGTATCATGATATCAGATTAATGTAAATAACTCGAGTGCCTATTTGCGTTAGTTTTTTTTAGGTAGGTTGTCTTACAACTTATAAGGAGTAGATCGTACATCTGGAAGTCCTGAATTCAAATCCCGGATCGGGCTAAAATGTAATTTCGTTTCTGTATCGAGAAATACTCGATCACAGTACCGTTTTTCGGAAAGCCCGTAAAGTCACCAGTCCTTCGTTTGAACTCTTGCCGCCCGTATCGGATTGTTCGTCCCTTCGGACTATGAGAGTTCACTTGTGTTACAAAACGAACATGTGTACTATAATTCGCGTAGTTGCCTAGTCTCTCGAGATACGCCACCTTGGCCGAAATCGGTCAGAATGATGTAATCATTGCTGTTAATAAAGATATTGCATATCAATCCCAATATTATGTTGAGGTGTAAGATTTGTATTGCTTTTCGCTGTCTCGTTAATAACTGTGACTCTGGTTTTATTTGAAAACAAAAAAGTCGTTACCTTTCGTGAGTGTGATTAAATGAAAAAGTCTGTTTCTACGAATTTAATGCGGACTGAATACACGTGCAGATTTTGTCATGACTGTTTTCTTCGCCGCCGAGCAAGATGTAAATTTACAATAGAAAAAAATTAAGCGATAGCTTAATGGTGTATTTCCGAATTTGAACCCGTATCATCCCGTTAAATATCAATATATAATTTTTTACTGTTTTTTATATGGTAAAGATTGGCGGACTACCAAATGGGCCACCTTATTGTAAGTGGTCACCACCGGTGATAAATATTAACCATTCTCTACATCGCCAATTAGCTACCAACCTTGGAAACTGAGATTTTATATCCCTTGTGCCTGTAGTTACACTGACTCACTTAACCTTCAAACAGGAACGTAATAATACTGAGTACTGCTGTTTGGCGGTAGAATATCTGATGAGTACCCAGACGGGCTAGCACAAAGCTCTACCACCAAGTAAATATGATGTTATTATTATTCGTAATGTTTATCGGATTATTGTATTTTGTAATGTGTTACTTAATACTTTTAATGTATTAAAGTTCCTATACTTTATTTATAAACGTAATATGGTTTAACATACAAATATATTCGTCGTAGTTTATTTGCATTCAGCGTAAAACCGTACGGATGTTACAGCGTGTGACGTGTATCCATTTCAGGGGTGCAGATATGGTTTTTGAATAAAAAAAAGTTGTTGTCACTGAAAAATAAAAGTGTTTGAAAAACGACGTTGGTAAAAACAAAATTTTTAGTAGGTATTTTGTAATTATTTCGTGACAATTTATATAATATATTTCCTTTATCATGAAAGTTAAAAAAAAAAAAAGATAAATACGGTTATAAATAAAAAAGTCATTATTTACGCTTTGTTTGTTTAATATTAATTGACATATTTAAAGTATTAATGACTTAACGAGTAATATCGTAATCGTCTACCATTTTAAATATTAGTAAAACTAAAAACAGTCATTGTTTGTATAATATATGTATATAGTGTCTGTCACCCCTGATCATTGTGTACGCGGCGAGGATGCTACAGAAATAGCTCGGTTGGAGAGCGAGGCGGCGTGTATTGCTGAAATTCGATACGGTATGTCGAGACCGCCGTGACGCGCGCTCGGCCGCAGCGTCGCAACGACGCGCGGTATTTCGACGAATACCTTGTCCGCAACGCTTGGCGTTTTCTCGTTTCATTTTAATCATTTTCTTTTTTTTTTTTGTTAATTATTTCATTAATCGAAGGTGTTAATATTTTGAGATGTAAGCCAATACGATATCTGTAACTTGTATTTCTGTAATTACATTGACCACAATGATGTCATATGATCCATCAATATAGATAAAATTTAATGTCTGTGTGTCTGTATTTTATACGTTACTAAATCATTCGTCTGATTATGATGAAACTTTGGAGTTTTGTTCTTTTTAGGAACGAGAAGACTTTTTCTTTGTGTGTCGTTCAATGTAAACGTTTTATTTAGACTCTTAATCTATCCGCGCAAAGCCGGAACAAGTATTAGTGTATTAATATTTATTGTATTATTGTCGTTATAGTAGTAGCTTGTGACTTTTTCAGAACTTTTTGATTAATTTTCTTAAGTTAATAATTTTCACGTCTGCAGTGAAAATTATTACCTTCTAAAATAACATTTTGAGATGTTAATTACATCTATAATTATCTACAATAATTTATCTACAATTATCCGATCAATGGAACTTACCTATGTTGTAAAGAAATGTAAATATATAATTTTTTCCACATCTTTATCTATAAAAAAACTGTAACCGAGCCATGTCTGTACATTGAATATATTTTGTCTTATCCTCATAGTCATTACTTGATATTATCGATACAGAGGTCAAATATGTTTATTATTAAATGCGTATCTGCGTACTTCTTACCACGAAAAATCTTAACGGATTTTTATGTAATTTTGTATGGTGATATTGTTGCCTATGTCAACACCTATTTAATACTTCTTATTGTGAAAAAATGAAGCATTCCCAAGGGAAAATATAAAATATGGTTCGAGCAAAAATAAGTTTTTAACTTTCGTATATTATGATAAAAAAATAATTTGCGAAACCGCGGGGCAGTTAGTTATTAATATGTATAATACAAGTCAACGCGTATAAGATCATTTTACTATGTGGTTGGACTTTGTGCAAGCCCATCTGAGGAGGTTCAGTAAGGTAGGTACCCGTGGCCGTGGTACCCTGGGTGGGTCAATCGGGGTTGGTTGTTTCCGTACCTACTAAAAACGCTGCGAAAGCCGTCTTGGGCACGGATCGAAGTGGCTGCGGGATCGTGGTGGACCACCTTACAAGTCGGTCACGATCTGTCTCTTAGGCAGTGTGTGAGCTTGTGTGTGTATATTATCGAATAGTCTTGTAGCCGTTAAATCCCCGTGAATGTTAAAATACTGCAATCACATTTTCCTTCTATTAAAAATAATACGGATATAAATAAGGAGGCATGTTTTGTCTTGGGAAATCAAAAACTTTAGAAAACTCTTACATTTTGTAGTATTGTCATAATAAAGAAAACAAAATCTTTTATTATAGCTATTCAACGACCGTCCGTTATACTTACCTCAGTATTTTATTTATTTATCAATAAGTAATTGACATAATGACTCTTTTATAAGAATGGTTTCTTTTGTTGTTCATATTCGTGGTTTTAGAAACTATTTCAGCATTTGACCCAGCTTTGTTACAGTTTATATCTTACAGGTCTAAAGTACGAGCGGAAGCGTTTATAATTATTTGTTTGAATAATTATGTTTTTTCAACTGGTCTAGTGGCTAACTCATAAGGTAGTATTATGAAATCCAGGGTTCATAAACCAAGTACAGAATATCTTAGTTCTAAAGGTTGGGGGCGCATTGGAAATTTAAGGAATGGTTATTTCTTACAACGCCAGTAGACATTTCTATCGGTGGTGGTGACCACTTACCCAGGCGACCTATTTGTACGTCGACTTAATTATTATCAAAAAAAAAACCGAAATTGATCGTGACAGTATTTCAGTATTTATACCCATAAATTATAACACCTCGTCTTATTGCCTGCACTGGTGACAGGAGGGCTGGTTCGTTTTTAGCCCAGAGGATCGGAATTGCGATTCAACGGGGAAATGCTTCTAGCATTTTTCCCAATATTCCACTATTTAGAATTCATATTTATATATATTTAAGGACGTAATGTTAATAATTCTTATGTAAATCAATAAACAAGTGTAATTCCCTCATTGTATTGAATCTGATCACTTATATAAAAACAAATTCCATTTACTTGGGCCGACACGGTCCGTTGGCGGGTGAAGGTCGATTAATCATCGATTTTATTCATAGATCGATGCGAAAGTTATCACCTGATTTCTGTTTATAATAATCTGGAAAATCGATTAAATTACATCGAAAAAATTTAGTAAGTGACCCATTGAGGAGTGCGGCTCTTATGGAGAAGGCTTAGACATTATCACTATCTTGCACCCGTGCGCGGTGTATACACACGGAGCAGAATTTTATCCATACATGTAGGGTTTTTGCTTCAAAACCGCAGGTTTTCCACAAGTACAAAATTAATTGTAAACACTAATTAATTCAATACATCAAATTCAGTGGCGCTTGCCTGTGTTTGAATACGCGACCATCGCTTAAGATCCACGTGATTTGTCCACTGGACCACCTCATCTTTCTGAATTTATTACACTGAATTAAAATTATATTTTCGACCCAATTTATTTTAAGCTTTTGTAACAATTTTCAACGTAGGCAAGTAAATAAATGTATGCAACAAACAAACAGGCTATGGAGTCGATTTTCACAAGCGAATGAGACTCGACTAAATTAAAGGAACACATTTTTCCATTGAATATTTCCCAGTGTTTCTTAAGAAGCAAACGATTAGAAATCTCATAAAACGTGGAATGTTGCAAGCGATATAATTATTTTCAGACGTCCGCCGAACGGAAGAACTGATACTAAAAATAATAAAAAGTCGGTTTTGTGCCAATCCGTCTGTCGCGAATTTACCATTTCGCAGGAAATCTTTCGAAATATCCTCTCGTTAGAACTGATTGGATGTTTCAACGGATTGTTAACTAAGCTAATCACGGTACTTTTTCTTTATCAACGGCCAGATTGCTCAAAAGATCCGAAATAATACAGGCGAAATAAATTTTAGTGATCATTTCGTATTGATATTATTTTCCATTTTAAATTTCGAATAAATATTTGAGACGCCATTTGTAATTATTTACTTTCTCGTTACAGCTATTTGATGAGGTTTTTAAAATAGTAAGATAGAAAGATACTCATTGAAAAGAATATTACTTCCTTGTATATATGAGGTTATATATTTTTAAATCGTATAAATTTCTCTATTTTCTTGAATTTTGATATTTCTATTGGTTTTGTTGATGTTTACTTAACTTGTAAGATATATCGTTTTGCTATTAATGTCAATATTTGAATTGTACTGAATCAACTTTTAGATAAAAGATACATTTAGCTCAATGGTATACATCCGGGCTCCGGGCTGTGTTATAGTCGAAAGAGGGACTTCCTGAGTCGGCATATTTGTATAGCTTTATTCATAGTGCAGTATTTTATTAAATAAAATTGTAAAACTACTACCAATATTGATATTTATTATTATATATTAATATTAAATCGATATATTAAAATATTAAATAAAAAGCGACCATTATATATTTTAAGATTATACTAATCTGTATAAACATACATTATATATGAATATACATTATGTTGGGTGGTTGGGTTACAGGCGCCACGCACCACTCAGTTATATTATCGCTAACATCTCATCATCGAACTTTATTTCAATGAGCGTGTGTATTTACAGGCAAAAGGGACACAACGTTTTAGATCCCATTTTTAGCGGCGTCTAGAATATTAATAAATTGTCAATGTTACATTTGCCGTCTACCTGCTGTAAATTAAAAAAAAAAACAACAAATATATTTGCATGAAGTTTTGCGAGTAATAATTATTGGAGATGAATGAAACATATATATTTCAGACAGTTTACTGATTTCAGTCCGCTCTGATGTATTTTTAATAATCCTCAAATGCTGGTTCACGAGATGTAAGCTGATCTATTTATGTTAGAAACGTGTGAAACATGACGTTAGAAATGACGACACGTTGTGACGACAATCGAGTGTATTTGAGATGTAAAATTCCGTGTACCAAAAACTATTCGATAAAATTTAGCGTTCGTTTTTTTTTAGAATTTGTACACAAACATTAAACGAAACTGTATACGTGCACCTGACATTTTTTCAAATGGTGATATTCATAATTTATTTAGATAAAGTACCTTTATATATCTATACTAAAAGTTTAAATGCGAAAGTAATTCTGTTTGGTACCCTTTCACAGTTAAAACAGTCAATCGAATTTGATGAAATTTTGTATGAAATAAGTTTAAAGGGAGTAAAAAGTAACCTGTACTTTTTATACCTAAAACCTACAACCGTCCTTAAACGCAGGTGAATCGGCAGGCGAAATCTATTTTATCACAATTGCAGATTAAGTTGAAAATAAGAACCTGCAAATGACTCCCAGCCATGGTGTAGGTCTTCCTTCGAGGAGAGAGTTTTGAGAATTTTCACCACGCGGCTTCAATGCGGCTTGGTGGAAATACGACATGTGTTTGAGCTATGCAGGTTTTCTTTCAACGCCGAACACGATATCATTTATAAATACAAATTGAAAGGTACGAATAGGTATATTGAATTGTGATTGCGCTTTCAAAAATGAGATGATTACAAAATAATCGTCAGATTCATTAAAACAGAAAGTAGTCTTGTTATAATAGATTGGTAACTTGTAATCTTCGATATATATATTTTTCAATATAAATTTAATAAAAAGACCTTGAATACCAATTTAGGTGACAAATTGAAAATCATTGTTTCCAACGGTGGATATATAATTTAGCCGAAATTAATTTATCTGCAAACGAAAGGTCGCGACCGTGGCTCTAGAGTAGCGTGAGAAATTTTCGATTGCGGTCAAACTTATTTTGCAATCTGTGGCTTGGGACCTAGCCGTAGTCGCTCCAGCTCCTACAGCTCCAGTTAATTGTTAGCTGTTCACCTGCTCCGAGATGGCTTGGCCAATTTTATGGCTACTTCTTACCATAGCACATTTTGTAGGTAAGTGCTTTTTGTTTTAAATAGTTGCTTCTATCTATTTTTATTATTTATCTTAGATTTTCCCATTGAATAAAGATGTACGCTAATAATTATCGAATTTTTAACTCTTATTTGAAACTATTTCAAATTAATTAATTTTCGGGAATTGTTATTTGGTTACTTTTTACGTAAATTATTATTGTAGATCCCCAACAAACAACTGCGGGGGAATGTTGTTCTGATGATCAAAATACTGAGGTGGCAGAGAATGAGGTACAAGAAGTGGAGTTGGCAGCCGCTTGCCCTGAGCTCAGTGAACAAATCATTGGTGGTAGGCCGAGTTCGATAACCAGGCACCCGTATCAGGTGTCTATGGTGATGAACGGAAACTCTTTCTGTGGTGGTTTTATAATTAGCAGAGATTATGTTCTCACAGCGGCACATTGTGTGCAAAAGTAAGTTATATTAAACTTGTATGCTTACGAAGTTTTTGTGTACCCTTAATAACTACAGTAATATATTTCTATTGGATTCAGTTCTTTTAGCAGGCTTTTTCTTACTCGTTTTAAGTAATCTTGTTTTAAGTTTTTCAATTATGTCAAATTCGACGTGTGATTATTGTGGTGATGAAATTGTCAATTAAATTTAAAATTTGGGTGATCGTTTATCTATCATTAAGAAACGTTGACATTAATTACTTTATTATTATTATTATTTATACATATAATTATTACGTAAATAGTTTTTTATACGTATATTTTCTTAAATATCTATAGCACAGCCCCAGAAGCAATTCGATTGCGAGTGGGCAGTACACGACGAGACTCCGGAGGTCGCATCGTCAGTGTGTCTGCAGTCACCGTGCACCCTCAATACGGGCAGCCACAGTTTGACCATGACATTGCTGCATTGCGACTTTCACAGCCACTAGTTTTTGGGCCAGCAATCCAACCTATTAGACTTCCTCGACCTCGTCAAGCTGTACCGCTTGTGCGATTAACTGTTACTGGCTGGGGACTTACTGCTGTAAGCTAATTTTATTTATAATTCTATTCTGCGTTGTTCTATATGCGTCTAACACAAAATGGATGTTTTTCAATAAGGCATTTTTCAAGGTATACCTGAATTTCAGAATGTCTTATATTTTTATGTATTATTCTGAGATTAAAGTTTACATTACACTCCCCAGTTATTCATTCCCCAGTTAAGCCTAGCTAATTGATTCGAGCTATTAAATCGAATAATAAATTATCGCTTTCTAGCCGGGAGGGCGTAGAATTCCAAGGACAATGATGGAAGCCAATGTACCAGTTGTTCCACACTGGTTATGTAGACTTTCATACGGAGACTCGCTCACGAGAAATATGTTTTGTGGGGGGCACTTCCTAATCGGAGGCGTATCATCATGTCAGGTAAAAGACTGAAACAAAAATAATAGAATGAAAAGTTCTTCAAAATCGGATTTGTTTCTTATTGGAATAATTTTATATTTTCATTTAAGGGTGATTCTGGCGGTCCAGCAGTTTTCAGAGGAACCGCTTTTGGTGTTGTATCGTTTGCTAGAGGATGCGCTCTGCCTTTGTCGCCGACCGTCTTCAGTAACATAGCCTCTTTACGAGACTGGGTCACACAGACTACTGGAGTTTGATCGTCACTCTGAAATGAACTTTATACCAGTGCAAGAGAGTTTAAAATAGCATGAGAGTGTCTGTGATATAAATAAAGAACAAATATTTGAGCTCGTACGCCTGTTCTGTTTATCGACTGTTTTTATTTATTTTGTTACATTTAAAAATAAAGCTTACATAATGAACATTTTTTTCTTTACTATCATCCCAACCGAATTAAATTCTCGCGCCTTCTGTAATCTGTTATACGATAAATTTTAATTTAAAAGTAAAGTTTCAATAACTCCTGAATAGTGTATCCTAGGTAATGTTCCGTTAAGTTACTTGAATCACAAATTGCGAGGCAATAGATTGTTTTATTTAGTTTCTATTTTACAAACATATGTTCTTTCTCCCAACTTTAATAAAACCCGTTTTACTAATATAATAGGATCTTCCTTTATCATGGTCTTACCGAATTAATTAAAGTAAATACTTAAATTTTTAGACAAATTTGATGCACTTAAAATAAAGTATAACGCGTCCCAGTTTAAATTTCACAATAATTACTGCTGTCAGATTAAACTTATTTTTTGTTTCAAAATAAGTTTGTCGTAATTATTTTGAAGTAATGCATGTGATTATTTTTCTATTAATAATAATGATACAATATTAACAGCCAGTACGTGTCCCACTGCTGGGCTAAGGCCTTTTCTGCCTTTGACGATAAGGTTTGGAGCATATTCCATCACGCTACTCCAATGCTGGTTGGTGGATACATATGTGGCAGAATTTCGTTTTTCTTCACCGTAGAGCACGAGATGAATTATAAACACAAATTAAGCACATGAAAATTCAGTGGTGCTTGCCTGGGTTTGAACCCGCAATCATCGGTTAAGATGCACGCGTTCTAACCACTGGGCTATCTCGGCTCTAATAATAATTATATGCAGATATTAATTAAATACTTTGAAATGTATAATAGTTAACAATTGAGTATCTAGTTAATTGTTTTCGGCGGGATCAAATTTGATAACCACTTGACGTTTTAATAAAATCGCCAGAGTAGCACTATTATAAGCACATTTGACAAGGTAACACCTTGCAATTTTTTTTTTTTGTGTGTATATCAAAAGAGGTTTCGAAACTGCCAAGGAGTGTTGTTACAAGTTTATGTATAGTTCTAGATATTCTACAAAGATGTTTAAACATTAATTATAGTATGAGTCAAGGGTATGACCAAAGTCCAATATGACTCGAATTACACCCAAATACAGGGTTGCTCTACCCTATAGTAGATGATGATGATGATGATGATGATGATAGAGTGATAAATGGCTCCATATATTAAACTTTATTTCTATATTCAGCCGTAAGATATAACAAACTTATAGCTATAGCCCTAATCATAGTCACAAAACGTGGAACAACATCTCAGATCCTAGAGGCACCACTTATCGGATGACCCCCTTGTTCATTCCTTGTTATCAATAGAATAAATGAAATAATATATTATACAATTTATATATAGTTACTTATTCTCTTAACATATGTTCCAATTAAAACATAAATTGTTCAGATTCAAACGAATTCGTACAATATTCTACTTGAAGTAGAATATTCAAAAGCAATAATTCGTGTTTTATTCTAGTAGGCTTTTACGAGCTCTTTTGAATCGACAAAATGGTACCGTTCACAGAAAAACTACGTTTTTAACGAACCTTTTTATACACCGGAGGATTTTAATGAAATATTAAACGTGTGCTGGTTTATTACGTTATGAGTTTAAAATAAAGATATTTTTGAGAATAAAAGTTCAAAGAGTTACTCTTGGCATACGTGTTGTTAGTCAAAGTTAATATTCAAGGGTGAAACTTGTAATTAATTATTAAAAATCTATCACCGGTTCGGAAAGAATGGCAATGGTTTACGATCTGCCTAGCGGTGTAAGAAGACGCAGAATCGATCCTGACCCATTGGGCTATAGTCGTCCCCACTCCTAACACAAGTGATAAGCTTAAAAGGCGGGGTAAATATATATGTAATAGGGAGAATATTAGGAACTCCTTTATTAATTTGGGGCATTGCTACTATATTTAAAAAAAAAATGATTATTATGGACCGGTATCTTCTCCCATTATTTGCACTATTAGTGACCTACTAGGTTGTGTCTAATGTCCACTTACGAATTATAATATATATTTTATTAATAATGAGTTATAATGGTTTTTATTGTCTCTAGGTTTACGAGATGTTCCTGATCGGATATCAATTCAAAGTACTCTCTCCAATCTTTACAATTCACTGGGGCCTACAGGCGCGGAGGACGCGCCCTCTTTGGAGGGAGAAACAGAACGAGAAAAACCGTAAACACTTCGAGACTTTCAAAAGAGAATTGTACGCGAGGTATAGGAGGGACCCTCTTCATTTACTGCGAAGACCTCAGCAGGCGAAAAAAACATAGGCTTCGCAAGGCCGTGCTTCAATTGCCGGCCTTGTCGTCATACTAGCCATTGTACTTAGACTTTTCTAACATTACATTCTGATGTTATGTTCAAGAACGGCTAATGGATTCAATGAATACAGTGCAGTGACCTAAGGTGACTATAGTCTGTAAGAAATTTCATTTTAATTTAAATTAACGTAAATGTTATTGAATAAGTTATTTAGGTTTAATTAATGTACATAATTTAGAATAAATTTTAACAGGTGAAAAACTTTTTGAACGAAATAACAAAGCCCATTCGAATAGAATTTGTAAAAACAGGAAACCTTGGTTGAAATAACAGTCGAAAATTTCGAATATATATTTATGAAAAAATAATACCAGATACAATTGTTAGTTAGAGACGAATTTCGAGTTCGAGCGTTCCGTGGGTTACCTAGCTGGGTGCCGAGTAGAACATGTGGCAGAGGTAGAAACTTCAGCAGTTATCCTTGCAATGCGAATCGATACTCACCTTTACTTTGTCGTGTTCACAGAACGTTCAGCAGATAATGGTTCAGGTGGTACTGGTATACCATAAGCTCTTGAAAGTGTGAACGTATTTTTGTTGGTACTAATTCAAATGAAAAGGCTCAAAGACACTTCCACTTTATTTCTTAAAGTACCGACATAATGCTTGCTGAGATTTTTAAGAGTTAATTTTTAAATAGGCCTAAATTAACGCACTTTAAAAGTTATGTAAATATAGATTGTTATTGAGGTCATATAGAACGGTCTAGATTTAGTTCCTCGATATTTTTACGTTTCAAATAGTTTTAGATTTAAAGCACAAAAATCGCTGAAAGACAATGTTTATTTTAGTTTCTTCGAAATAGTAACATGTCCCGTTAAAATGGTACGTTTTAAGCGAAGAGAGAAGAGTTTTATTTTGGTTATTGTTTGTTTTTTTAATGGTTTTAAAAATACATTAACGAACTTGTCGTACTTACTTGATATTATGGGGCTATCAGGTATTATGACGTGGGTAACACCAGCACTTTACCGTCTGCGAAATGTTATCATAATAATTACTTCTCAATTTCAATAAAAAGTTTAATTTAATGTTATTAATAACAAACTTTAACATTACTCTGTTATGTATTTGAAATTTAAATTTAAAAATCACCTTATAAATGTCGACGCTATGTTCAGTTAACGAGGTTGAAACTTTACCTTTAAACAACAAAAAACAATTTAATTAATATTGCATTAAATTTATATTTTTTCTTAAAAAAAAATATTTTTGTATAATGTACAAATACATGAAATTATCACATCAACTTTTTAAATTTGAAGCGGATGAAACTTCACTTATGTAGAAGTATTATTTATTATACACTAAACATATACCTTCTTCTAAACGCGTTGCATCTTCTGGTGGTAGTTTTATCTATATTGGTTAAGTAGGCACACTGCTGCTTACTTAACACTTGTTTGTATAGATGCTCGGTGAGCATAAATATCTTTATTGATTAAATTGGTCGATTTGTTGATAGGTTAAAATAATTTAAATTATTTAATTATGCAAGAAATTCGAAAAACAATTGCGGATTACATTAATTCAACTACTTCGTTAGATAAGTTTTACGATTACCTATGTACACGATATGAGCAAATGCAATATAAAATTTTATTATTTCTGTAAATATTTAATTTTTAATAAATGATAGAATTGATACTCAATTGTTTTTTGACGACTATGAATAAATCGAAATTCTATTAATAGATCCGTGTATTGTTGATTTATTCAATTGTGTATTACTGGTTTGTATGAGTTTCTCTTCTGTATTCAATTTCTGCTACCGCAGAATAAACGGTTGTTGATATGCTTCGTAAATGTGCTATTAATATTTCCGTAATGTTGATATCAAAATGGGATTGAAGCAAACAGAGATAATTTGTAAGATAATTTGTATATACGAATGCACAACAGGTAATTTGGAGAGCAATGAAACTAAAAGGATTTACTCGTCGAATCAATTGTGAGAATGGTGTGTATTTCTTGTCCAGAAGAGAGAGACTTTAGCAAAATAAAGAAACCTAGTAATCGAGTTTTCATTTAAGATCGGGCTCAATCGCTTGAAATTGAGAGTTTGCAATTATTGCATAAATGGTGCGTCGTACGAAAAAAACTAAATTATTTTTCCGATTAGTTTTACTTGAAAATCTTTTTGATATCATTCGATTAAACACAGTCAGCAAAATTTTTATTTTGCATCTCCAACTCCAACCCAAACACAACAAAACACACTTCATTGCACACTTATTATATTTCAATAGTAAAATCTAATATTTCGATGTTTTTAACTTTTGAAGTCCTCTTTCTTGGAATGAAACGGTTAAATTTTATTTGGACTAAAGAACCGATACCGTTCAATGTCTACGATCGAAGTAAACTATAACAGTATCTGGTGCGATTAAAGTTTTGGGTTACTTTACTTTTTTAACAATTTAAAGTGAAATTAAATATTATACATTTGTTATGATATTTTTGTGCACAAAAGTATTATATAGTATATAGATAAGTACGATAGTCATATGATAGGTTTAAGAACCTTATGTGAAGTTAATTATCTATGTTGTTATAGACTTAAATGTTGTATGACTAGATTAATTTTGTAAATATACTCAAACTAAACAATAACATTGTTAGCCTCATTATGTTCAAATTTTATGTAGTCTATATATATGTTGTAATTGTCTTTATAGTTGCGTTATATATGTCGCAGTCGCACGTCAATTAGGCATTCAATGAAACGCCTAGCCACTTTACTAAACAAATTCAGGCCACTGGTTGAACGGCGCCTTTTAGTAAAGTGTCTAGGCAGTTAATTAAAAGACTAATTTAACCATTTGGCTGCGACATATATATTAATTATTTACGAGCAGTTATGATATTCAAGAAACCAATTGCTTATGGATAGTTGAATATTCTACGAGCTCCTATTCGTTAGCTTCCAACTAAGGCTACGATTAACGAATAGTAGGATATGTATATTTGGTTGACAATTAAAAGTTGATGTACGATTCAACTGTCCGTAAGTCTACCATCTTGAATATAGTAACTGGACTTATGTTGTCTCTATGGAGTAGGATATAGCACAATTGGGATCTTAGAATCCCCCAGACGTCACGTAATTATGAAAGTCCCGACGACCTCATTAACGTCTGCTAAGCTGTCACCGGTCGATCGAATAGTATTATGTATTTTTGTTACTATTGTTTTCGTTACTCGTTTAACCAATTTGCTGATGTCAGATATGCGTGCATTGAGGCGGACCTTCGCGTCCACGTCATATGTTATTGTGCGAATCTTAATAAAGAAACTGGACATAATTATATGGTAATATCTATCAGGTTTCTTTGTAACATTGTCTAGCACAACTAAATTTATACGGATAATATAAGGGACTGCTGAAGCTGATAATTATGTTAGCTATTAAGAATGTCCTTTTTATAATCAGACATTGTTGTTACCATGTTTTATCGATATACGTCGACATGTCTCAATCGCTTATGTTAAAGCATATATTAATAGTAAAATTTATTTAGAAAGTTATAATCGATGATTTCAGACGCGTAGTAACAATTGATTTTATTAATATTACGCAGTACGAAAAGAACACACGTTGGCGTTGATTTTTTTATTGCATTTGAAGCTTTGTTGTAATATTAATAAAACTATCTTAATGTCAATGATAGTACCTTATGACGATTTGTTTTGCACAAATAAACGTAAATGAAATTATTTCATACCATATACATAAATAGTTGTGTATTGTGTTACGTGTTTATGTGAATTTCCGTAGGGTGACAATGATTCATCGTGGGTGGACGGATTAATTGTAAAACATGTGCTGTGTTTAGTATATAGATTATAATTATTATTTAGAATACAGTAAAACCCGCTGAATTTGAGCACGTTTAATACGATTTCCGGTATAATGAGCAATTTATGATCGCCTACAGCAACATGGTATGTTACTATGTAATATTGTCACGCTTATTACGAATTGTCGTTTAACCAAACGAGTTATTTTTACGACGAGTTGTTTAGTTGAGCTCAGCAAAATAGTTTTGTGGGTGTTTACTGTATGTCCGAAATAATTTTATTAAGGTACCTAGCTGTTATTAGTACCGTAGCCTGGTGCTGATAGGGCCCACGCACATTTTTTGAGTAAATCATTAATTGATTTGTGCTAAATTGTAAAGGCTAAAAATTGCTATTTGGGTAAAATTTTTGATATTGGTCCTTTTATCACCGGGCCACAGGACACTTAAAACTTTTTCTTCTATGTAGATAGACATGATTTTATTGTACTATTTTGTTTCATTGTTTTTTCATTGCATTGACGTGACGCCACGGAGTCATAAATGCACAAATGTATAACAAAAATATTGTTTTAGTAATATCGTTATAGTAGTTGTTTAACACTGATTAATTTTATTTTAAAGAAAATATATATCCGAATTGAGTACAAAAATATAAAAAAAAAATCATTGCAATGGTTCCTTTTATTTTGTATCGTGCCTTGTTGTTGTGACATAAACCAAACATTGTTATCTACGTGGTCCCTTGATATTAAAATACAGTGTCACTACGTCATATCTGTTAGATATCAGTCTAAGTGGTCGTCACAGCATAGAAATATAAGTCGGTCGAGTCGGTTTTACCTCCAAGGCACAATAGACGCTTTTCTGATATAAAAAATACCGAATGATTTTAAAAAATGTTTTCGGTTTAATACAAGCCATGGAGACCGAAATGTTGTTGCGAGACTATATTGTAATGTTGTCCTCAAGATATCGAGAGGTGTAAGGAATGATCACACAAAGGACGTAAGAACATGGGTGATATGAAAATATTCCTAAAACACAATTGAGACTAGGTGTTTGTGGAGAAAGGCGGGAGGATACATATATAATGGTATTTAACTAGCATGACTGTATTTTTAAACGTTGAAAAAGCGTAACTACTGAGCTTCTTGCCGGTTCTTCTCGGTAGAATATACATTCCGAACCGGTGGTAGCTTCACTTAATATAATTTGTTAAATGACGATTCAGAAGTGCTTGTAAAAGCCTACTCGAATAAAGTATACTTTGATTTGGATGAGGTGTTAGGTACAATCTGTCCTATAACGTAAATCTGATAACGTGTGGGATTGTGTAAGACATTATATTGTAACAACAAACTTAGACTAACTTTGTACTTCTAAAAGTAAAGTAGAAAAAGAAAATTCTATGATATACTTAAATAGCAATGAAAGAGAGAATCAAACTACACACAATTATAAAAGATACTTTAATTATAACAATTATATAGATTATTACAAGCATTTATTGAACTTGCGATGTTTGTTAGTTTCATATCATGTGATTGACGGTTTAAAAGAAATGTTAAACATTCTTTACAGTCAATGCGCCACCGAAATTGTGAATTTAAATGTTACGTCACTTGTACCTGTAGTTAGACTGGCTTACTCACCCTTCAAACCGGTAGGGCTATTCAGCGACACGAAATTCAAATCTCACCACAGAACACGAGTGTGAAATATCCGAATGTGATATGCGACAATGACATTAATAATTATAAAATTTATAGAATCCTCGTATCAAAATGGCGTATCACTGTAAGTAGGTTGTCAACATTTCACGAGTGAGATACGAAATCTTACAGAATCGCACTGCTGAACGCAATACGAATTGCTGTTCGACGGTAGATTATAATATGGTGGTACATACTTAGAAGGACTATCACAAAGCCCTACCAAGTAAGGGTTTGGGTCAATCTTGCAAGCTAAATGAGGACCACTTCCTTTTATCATACGGAGTTTACATGTTGGTTCGGTTCCGATGACAATGTATTTTTATGTTAAGCATATCTCCATTTTACATCCTGGATTGGCTCTTCTATAATATAGTTTTAATGCTACAGTAGTCAAAACAGAATAAGATTTAACTCTATCAGAGAGTATTATTAGTCCTTGATGTTCTAGAGATGAGTCCATACACCCAGTCCCAGATGACAGGATTGGTTAGCCGAGTATAAACACCAGGGAAGTTCCCTCGTGCGCAGCCCAGACCCCATGACACCACTCCGATCAAGACGCCCTCGCTCACCAAAGGTCCACCGCTGTCACCCTGATGATAATGAATAATTCATTAATTATTAAAAAAAGCAATTACTTTGTGTCTATATCCAAACAAGCACCATTGGACTTCATGTGCTTAATTCTTGTTTACAATCTTGTGATCGAAAAAACTACTACTATTTAACCATCCCACATAGAAGCTGGGAGGAGGAAGAGTTCTAAACCTTCACATCAAGCGACGAAGAGTCTTTAGCCTAGCAGTGAATCATTAACAGTTACTTACTTAACTAATCACTTTGTATCATATTATTGTTGTATACTCGTATATGCCCTTTTATAATAAGTTATCACATCACGTCATATACGCATTTATATTTATAATAATTATAGGATAATTTAACGTGAATGGGCGCGCCTTCGCGAGTGTTTACACCTTAATTTATCCCTCAGTCCGTACGTGCAGGAAGAAACAAAAGTAAACATGCCACTTTTAGTTCCAAAACTTGAATAAAATAAAAAGGCGAAATGGTGAAATGAAAGGTTAAATTACTTGGCAAGCATCTGGTGCTGGTTGACTGAAAGACCCGGCACAGAACATAGACGCTGGATCGATAGGGTTTCTATCCAAACCAGAGTGGCGGCAAAGTTTCATCGCGATCGTCATAATCGTTGATGATTGTAAAAACGTAGCACTCGGACCACTTTCCTGAAAAAGACAGTTGGAAATATTTTGGACAATTCGAAAAAGTAATCATTCATTTTACAGAAATATAATAAAAGTAAAGCTACCACCGGTTCGAAAAGTAGATTCTAATCAGAAGAACCGGCAAGAAACACAGTAGCAATATCCTTGATGAGAAATAGATATAAAAATTAATTCTATTACAAATTATTTCTCTTACAAAATCGTCGTCTTTGTATTTCGGGTCTTTGGTTATTTTCTCTTTCTATCTTTGTCTTTTATAAGAACATCCGGTGAAATAACGAAAGCGTCATTCTTGTATCTGTTATGCGGTAATTGTTACTTACTCTTAATTTTCCCCACCCGGATACGATGGCGGCTTGATCTGCTAGCATCCTGGCTCCTTTTTCCACCATCCGGATGGGAAGCACTCTCGCCGAGAAACGCAGAGGAGAGTATAGTTTGATTAGACCCACGTCGTTTACTTTTGTATTCCTAATGTATTTTGGATGTACATATGACTCCTTTATGTCATACATCTCTCCCCCGTGGGTTTTCCAAGAAGAGCCGAGTCGTACACTCAGGTCGTTCGGTCGCGATCTTCAAAATAATCATTTTGGAATTAACTAGTTACTGGAAATGAGACTATAAAATTTTAATTATTAAATCCTGATTAAGTACGGCTATAGTGACCATTCAGAGTAGAATGAGAACCGTTACAAAATTAACCACCCTCAAAGGGTTTGGGTTACCCCAAAGTACCTAATATGCTGTAAGGTAACCAAAAACTGATCAAGCAGTATCAATATCAGTTAGTTGTCTAACTTTTCTGACCACATAAGCTGCAAAGCTAAGTCTTATCCGCATTGGAAACTTATATCCATGAAAACTGGTTTAGATATAACTTTCAGGACATTAAAAGCTTAATTCCATATGTGTGATTAACTTCGTATAATTCGCTTTTAATTATTAAAATAGAATAGATTTTAGTGATTTGAGTAGAACCAAGGACAAGCTTCTATTGAAACTAAGTTTTACGTTAAGTTATTTATATTTTTATATAGTATATGTTAGTAGTATATATTAGGATGTAAATATAAAATTTTTGTTAATAATTCACATCAAAGTTACGTTCTGTAAACGTTTCACTGTTGATCTTAGACTCCAGTGCTCTTATTTGGTGGTAGGGCTTTGTGCAAGCCTTGGTTGGTACCACCCACTCATCAGCTATTCTATTGCCAAACAGCAATACTTAGAATATTATGTATTGCACTTGTTCATTATTTGTGTTCCAGTTTGAAGGGTAAGTGAGGCAGTGTAACTATAGGCACAAGAGACATAACATCTCAGCACACAGGGTTGGTGGCGCATTGGCGATGTGATTGATTTGAATGGAATGGTTTTTTTCAGCGCCAATGTCTATGGGCGCCGATGACATTTGGTGGTGACCACACACCATCAAGATTATTTGTCCTATACAATAAAAAAGGCGGGTTACATGTTGTCGCCGATATATGCATGTTTTATTACGGTGTTTTTTTTTGCTATCGAGTATTAAATTAATAATGAACACAAATTAAACACAATAAAAATTCAATTGAGCTTTTCCGGTTTGAATCTCGGAATAATCACCTGCACCACTCCATTATACATATTATAAATGTATTGTTTGTATGAATATTCATTCAAACTCGCACATAATAAAAAATATTTACTTGCTAGCTATAAAGTACCACTAAGAAAATTCGTTCCGCAGGAGAATAATAGTTTATAAAAATCCAAGTATCGAAATAGAAGAAAAGTATTTTATCAAGTAGACGTACAATGTAAATAAAAGAAAACATATGTTCTTAATATCCCAGAGACGTCCTATTGACTGAAAACAAGCTCACCATTCGTAGAAAACGTATCGCTTTCCAAGTATTCGATAATAAATTTCTTTAGAGCCGTCGTAAAGAGTCGAACCACCTACATTGGACGGGGAAAAAATATATTCCTGTTTCTGCCACCCTGGAGGCGATTGCTGTTTTGCATCGGAAAAAATACAATTCACCCCTCGAGGATAAATTGAAATTGTGGAAGGCTGCAATTCACGAGGGGCAAGGCGTAAAAAGATTCTGCCATGCTCGTTTAAATTCACGCGAGTGACAGTACTGACTTCGATGTATATGAAAAATTGTTTCGATTTGTGTCATTTATCTGTCTATATGTATTTAATAGAATACCAATCAATATTTACTTTACTTTAAATAAACCATTCATTATATTAAATGTTCGAGAAATAGATTATTCATTGTGATGTTATTTATTTTGTGATATTTATAATACAATAAATTTATTATACTTAATGTCGTGGGATATCAAATATACTATTATAAATTCAATTATTACTAACAAAGCTGCCCGATGCATTATTTAATAATTATTGCGTTTATAGTATTATTTAAAAATATTTCTGGCTTTGAGCTCAAAGACGCTTCGCTTAAACGAGAACGTAAACTTGTGCACATTCTGGTTTAAATATTTCCAAGCCCAATCAAAGGAGGCTTATAATATAATAAAAAAATGTTATGTTAGAAAAGGAGTGTACTATATATAAAAACTTCCGTATCTCCCCCTTTTCATACCCTCCGTGATAGATTTTCGGAAACCGTATTTTAAGTTATTGTCTCTATATATGGTAAGTATATAGTATTCTTGCTTTTTAATACAATTTATATAAAGTTAGTAATGGGAATTTTCTTACCAAAATACAACTATGCGTCGCGTTAGGAACGTATATTAGTACTTATAGTTAAAAAAGGTATTATATATTGGTATTTGATGTAGACACGACACCTTCGCAAATAGGAAATAACTTTTTAAAAGTTTTAAAGGTTATCTAAGAAAATATATTGTAATTTAGGAACATATCAATATCGAGTCTACAGAACTTAGATGACAGATGCTTCCCGTTTTCATTTAGAAGTTTTGTTATATAAATTAAAATTTACTTCAAATGTGGTTCGAAAGAATGAGCTTTAAAATTGATAAATTCCGTTCGATAAATCGTAGTGAACTAAAACATTACATGGAAGTTTATTATACTACAAAGAAAAACTCAAATTCGGATTTCCAATAATCTATTTGTAATTTTTATCGTAGTTTTTTTAGTAAAATTATTCTTGCGTCGTTTTTTGCTTTTCAATGGTCGAAATATCCCATCATAATAATCATTATTAATTTTTTGGGAAGCCGATATATTAAACGAAGTATCAAATTCTATATATACATAAATTCTTTTTAATACATTATAATGTACATACTCGTCAGATATTCTACCGCCAAGCAACAATACTTGGTATTGTTGTGTTCCGGTTTGAAGAATGAGTGAGCCAGTGTAACTACAGGCACAGGCGACATAACATAAGTTCCCAAGGTTGGTGGCGTATTGGCTAAGTAAGGGATGTTTAATATTTCTAACAGCGCCAATGTCTATGGACGGTGGTGACCACTTAACACCAGGTGGCCCATTTGAAGGCCTGCCTACCTATTACGGCTACTACATCAAAAAAAAAAATTAAGTTTAAATAATATTATATAATAATATATTTTTAGAAATAGTCATGGAGAAAGGATAGAGAGGCAAAGGTCGCCTGGAGTCATAAAGCTTTTTCCTAAGGTGAAGATTTCAACGAATTCACTCTACTGTAAGTCGCGTAAATGGACTTCGTTCCAGAAAATCATATTGTGTTTTTCTTCATCGTGCTATCAAAGTGTACGTGATACCGAAGGTAATAAAATAACTGAACTAACCGCAAGAGACAGTGCGCTGCTGTTAACAACCACAGGGCAGTTATAATAGAACCACCGCATATTGGATACGTCTTCTCTCTCAGCGAAACTTGCCAAGGTACAGCGGCTATGGATGTGTTTACTCCGAAGACTATGCGGCGCGTTGAACCTTATACACCGAACAGTCAGAATATTATTCTATACGAATAAATTATGACACGGCTAACTTATTTAGATCTAAGTAAAGGTATATTACCTCGACGTGTAGCTTTTGTGTACGCTGAAAAGACAATTGATAATTAAAGTACGAATTTAAGTCGGCAATCGATTTAATATTAGTTCCCGTATTGTTTTATATGGGTCCCTTTTTCTTTTTTAATAAAGTAACAACTTATGTATGTGTAGTGGGGTATTTTATTTCTCACTCTTGTCTCGTAGAAATAGCTTGAAATTATTATCTGATACATACAAGTCTATCACCTTCAACCGTATAGCAAATAAATTGTAAATATAAAATAAACATGAAAATTGAATAGAGCTTGCTCGTATTTAAACTATTTTTGGTTATGATCTCGTGTTCCACGGGGCTATCATGTTTCATATTTTTAATTTTAGAATCTTTTTGTTTCAAGACTGGTCAATCCACATCTTTTTTTTTTAAAGAAAAAATATGTAACGCGCAATTGCTCACGCCATTCAGTCTCGTACTTAGAAACAAGAACTAAGCCTGATAGGAATATTTTAAAAGTTTCAGAGTTGCTTCATGCAACAGCCACAACTTTTATAAAATTCATGAACTTTTACTCGCTTATATGTAATAAGATTTATCTTGAATCAGTAGCGGTCGCAGCTGAAGACTTTAGGATATTTATTAAGTATAGGGGGATTAAAGACTTCTCGTCGTTAATTCTTACTGGCCAGTTGCTCATTTGAGACATATATGGTTATTTAGCTTGCTCTAAGCGAAGATTTTATGCGGCTTGACAAAGAGACGAAATATAATTTCGAATGTACGAAAATTCATAAATTTAATTTATGTACATTTATTAAAAAAATAATCTGAATTGTCTATTTTTGAAAGTTTTAGACGTTTACGATTTTGAATCCGAACGGGGATCACGACCCCTATGACAGCAACCCTCAGACCACGACTGTCTTGAATAGCGTAGTTACAAGAGAAAAACGACGTAAGTCATATTTACTCGTTAATTTATTTAATAATGTGCCGAATAGCCTTTTATACTTTTCCTGGACTCTCGTTTTATTTAGAAACTCTAGAATGTTATGTTTATTGATCTCCGCCTCGTCGGCCAGCTCGGAGTAGTCTATCTCGACCTTATGGCTCACGACAACTTCCTTAGCTTTCCCAAACACTGATATTATTATTATTAGCGCACATATACGATACGCGACTTTCATTATTGTCACTTAGGGTATTTGTTTAATGACAAATCAATAAACGTATTTTATGAAAATAAAACATGAAACACATTTTCTTCGGCTTTGATTTTCACTGACATTTAAAAAAAAAAAACAATTTATTTTTTAATGTTTCGATTCAATCTATGAATTGAATGCTTAAAATAATTAAGCGTGAAATTAAATTTACGCAACCGATAATTATAAGTCGATATATCATTTAAGTTGGTTCATATTTTTAAATTCTAAATAACATTATAAATACGAAAGTTATACTAGTTAGACAACATAGAAAACTAATGAACTTTTTCTACATCGACTCGGCCGGGAATCGAACCCGGGACCTCGGATTGGCGTATCCATGAAAACCGGTGTACAGACTACTCGACCACGGAGGTCGTCAAGTTATGTCATTTAATTTTACTTTTTGAATATTTCATATAATTTTTAACAGCTTAAATATTTGGTTCATAATTATTAATATATTCTATCTCAACGATTTAGTTACGATTTTATTAGCATTAATTATCGAAAAATAATTAAAAATAATAAGAAATACAAAACTGTAACGTTAAAGTTGTATTATTCATTAACTCAAACTTATATTTATTATGGAAGATGTTGAGTCCGACTGGATTGAAAATACAATTTTCTATAGCGCCGCGGGTCTTGCAACACTGATGAACGTTTTAAAACTTAAAAGATCCTCCCCCTGAATCTAATTAACGAGTTCTCAGGTACTAACACGGTTTCTTCGCCAATTTGTAATTAAATTTGCTTCTTTGCCGAGGTTGGTCTGTAAATGAGCTGGGCGCGTGGTGTCTCCAAGTTTCTACCTAATTCGGAGTTATTTACTTAATAATTTTGTAAAACATTGTATTGAATAAGTTTATTTTAATATTGTTTGTATTCGGATAAATGATAATGCTTATTTTTGTAATTTACAATTCCACTTTGTATATGTCCCACGGTTGGGAACCGTCCAGATTTCACGATGTTTTTCTTTATCGCCGAGCACACGTCGAATTATAAACTCAAATTAAACATATTAAAATTTAGTACAGCTAGTCCGGGTTTGAACTCTTTTGACGACAGTGTTATATCTAGAAAAATAAAATACGATTAAGTTTTAAGCTGAACAAAGGTAATTTTAATTGAATTTACAATTCATAATTTCAGATATTTAAAATATGTTTGAATATTTCATAGTAAATTATGTTAGTTCAGGAAGTAATTGCTATTTTAAAAACAAAGGCGCATAAGATTTTAATACGAGTAAGTGGATATTTATTCTTATTAATGGTTCAATTAGGTTATACTACCATGTTAGACTAACGATTGGCTACATTTAAATGTAATTTTATACAATAGAATACCATCGAATCTTTAGAATTTGTATATAATGCCCGTAAGAAAAATAACCACATTTTCCTTACTAATGAGCGTACAATATAGTAACCTTTATTATAAAGGCAGCTATCTTTATTAATTAAAAATATGCTTTTATATTTTACAAGGATCTCTTAAAACCTTAATCTTATATCTAAGCCCATTGTTGGAGGCTCTCAGGCAGGAAGCACAAAGGCACTAACTAGTATGCTACCCCTCAAGTGATACAGGTCAGACTTTGACCTGCGCACTTTACAATGTATGTGTGACGCTACTTTTACACAACTAAAGCAAAAATAAAGATAATAATTTATTTAAACAGATATATATACATAAATAAATAGTAATGATATGCCTTAGCGGTGTAAACCCAGGAATCTTAACCGAAATAGTGGTTTCAAAGTCGGGTCAATGAATTTTAATGTTCTAAATATTTGTAAATAATTTAGCTTGTGCTCGGCGGTAAAGGAAACATCGTGAGGAAATCTGTATATGCCGAATGGAAATCTGACACATGTTTCATTCACCATTCGCCATTCTTTTAAAACAAAAGGCGGCCCGCGCAACAAAAATCAAAATAATCCGAGTCTGTTCCGTTTGAATGATTGTTATTTGTTATATCCAAAATTTTTACAGTTTCTTTTTTTTTGTATGTATGCCGAAGTACCTCGAATGTTTTTATATGGAATATTGTGAAAAGGAGATAAATACATTATTGCAAATGGTAATAAGTATTTACTTAGAGAAGTAATAATTGAATATACCTATAATTTATTATGAAACAATCCAAAAGTGCGTGACATAAGAGAGTTCAGAGAAATAATAAAACTTTTCTTAAATAAACTGATGTATCTCTGATAAAAATCTAATATATGATACAACTCTGATACGGAACATTATGTCCGCATACTCGATGAAACCCTTCTCGAGTTGCAAGCTAGTTAAAATATTTCAGCGATAATAAATAATGAACTGCTCTTTTAATTTTTATCTTTATATTTTATAGTCTGTACGGTGTAAGCATTTATTTGACAGCTTTTATCACAGAAAATTCATGAATATTGATTTCGGGTAAACCGATAATATTTTAATTTTTTTTTAAATTTTATTAATGAATGAATGAAATTAAAACTTTTTTAAGAATGTACAATTACGTTTCTACTGCTTTGTATAAACTAATATAATTATGTAGGTTTAGATAGTGTCGAGGCTGAGAATGTGTCGAATAAAATGAATATGTACGACTTTGATGAATGATAAATATATTATACAGTAGGACGTTTGGCGAGCGTCAAGCGTCATCACGCACACAAAGATAATAAAGTTGACTCGTTTGTGTTAGTTCTTTTGTAGTGTGACACTATCTAGTCACATTATATAAATAATTTAAGATGTAATATGTAACCTTTTTCATAATATATTTGAAGAATATATTAAAACGATTTAGATAAGGTTATGAAATGATTTATATGATACAGATTGAAAGTAGAATGATACAGTTTTGACATATTTTTTTTTTTTTATTGAAACGGAATTTTACAACATTTAATTTATTTCAATCAAGAAGTCACGTGTGGTATTAGTTCAGAAATTGCAATTAATTCCGAACAGGACAGGTGTGTCATAGGTTTAAAATTAATCTTAAGTTTTCAGTTATCGTTCCAACGTCAATATTATTTTAAGAGAGATATATTAAAGCGAACAAGAGCCTCTTCGAGCGAAGTATATTTCTGGACTTGATTTTCTTTTATTGCAGTCATTGTTGCAATTTAACGAACACAAGTTCCAATAAGTAACGTTGTCGCTCCCACAGATCGGCTGATAATCGCCTGGGCAATGACTACAATCACAATAATCATTTTTACATTCGCCATCGTGGAAAATACTTAACGTATTATTCATTTTTGGATTCATTTTGTTGTCACATCGAAGTTCGCAAGAATTACTATAGGTTTTATGATTCGTACCACAAACTGGTGAGTAGACATCTGTGCAGTAACAATTAGGACACGGGCCTTTGCTAATCATTTTCAAATAGGGGTTGCGTAAGCGTTTCGCATCACAATCAAGATGACACGGGTTTTGATATGTTTTGGGTTCCATAATTCCGTCGCTTCCACAAACAGGGCTCAGAGTAGCAGGACAGTTACAGAGTTCACAAATGTTTCTATTGGCAACTGTTACAGCAGGTGTCTTTGAGTTCGAGGTTATTCTGTTCTGGCACTCTATGAAACAGAGGTTATCATATACGACACTGTCACTCCCACAGACCGGTTCCATCTTCTTAGGACATTGGCATCCATTTAAACAAGTTCCAACATTTTGAAATCCAATGGGCAAATCACCATTTAATTTGGTATGTATTGCTGCGCAGTCGAGAACGCACTGATTCCTGTATAAAACGTTGTTTGTACCGCAAACAGGCGATGCTAACGTTGTGCATCCACAAGGTGGTCCGATACAAGAGGTTCTGTAAGCGAGATATATGATTGGTTGGTTTTGTTTCAATCGCTTGAAGTTTTCATAAGTTAATTCACACTCATTAGGGTATGTTACTCCATCTAAAGTGCAAACTGGTAGGTCCACGTTTTGACAAATGTATGGAGTACACTTGCTTTCATCCTGAGGTACTATTGGTGCTAAACCTTTATTCTCGTTCTCATTACTAGTGCAATTGAGGAGACATTGATTGTAGTAAGTAATGCCATCAGAACCACATACTGGGTTGAATGTATACTCACAAGGACAAATTGTTGTCGCGAGATATATTGTTTTGGTCACTATTAAAGTATCACATTCGATTGGCGGGACTTTCAATATTGTTAGGAGTGACAGCGCACCTGAAATAAATTAATGTTTCTTATGTTATTCATTATATACCTACATATAAAATGATATACTCGTATTTTGCTAAGTAGGTGGCTATCTGCTTATCGTCGCAGTTAATAAAAAAGGTTGTATGTAAAATTATGTGTACTTTGCAGCATGAAAACATTATTTCGTATATATTTATTTATTATTTCAAATTTTCTGTGGAGTGTATTTATGGTACATAATGTCTAATTGACTTCTTGATAATTCACCTAAGATGAATATTTTGTTGTTGGGACACGCTAATCGCCTGCCTGTTTGGAAAAAAAAACTATTTGCATAATGCAGTCCCTCAACAAAAGCATTTGCCTATCCAACATTTCAAATTCTTGAATAACATAAGTGAGTGAGAAGAACTGAGCATTGCAGTGTGCATTCTGTCTGACATAACTGAGCCGACTGCAGGAAAAAAGTCAAGATCGAATACCTATTCGATTGTTACATTACAGGATAATATTTTCGGCGAGCTCTTTGATTGACTATTATATAAATATTGTGTTAAACGTTCCACTTTAAAATAAAAGATTGACAGAATTAAAAATACAAAGTTCTTGAAAGGGTATACCGGGTTCTTAATAATCCCGAAGAAGCACCAATTTGAATTGAAATCTAAAATTGAAAAAACATAGGCGCTTGGTGGTACGGATTTTTTTCTCAGTTGTTGGGTTTTGTAAAGGCCACCTGAGTAAGTATTCTACTAATACCATATAGTACAACTTAATAAATAACATAAAAAATATACGTTTATATAAATATCTCTTTCTTCTGCGTTTTATGTGGGATACATAAAATCAAAACAAAACAAAATATACTTTATTCGAGTAGGCTTTTACAAGCACTTTTGAATCGTCATTTAACAAACTATATTAAGTAAAGCTACCACCGGTTCGGAATGTAGATTCTATCGAGAAGAACCAGCAAGAAAGTCAGTAGTTACTCTTTTTCAACATTTAAAAATACAGTCATGTTAGTTAAATACAATTATATATGTATGTATATATGTATGTATGTATGTAATATATCCTGCCTGGAAGTCAACAGGTATTAACTCCACGATTTTTATCATCTATATAATCTTGTATCGAATAATATGCCTACTTTACCAATGTATTTTTTAAAAATGATTGGAATTTATGAAACGGCAAAGTTAAAAATCGCGTGGCTTAGTTTGCTTAAAAACAAAAACACAGTTAAATACGACCTATTTTAATAACATTTAGTTTATTAGTAAGGTTATTTATACTTACATAGTATTCGGTAGCTCATAACGAAGAATCGGCACTTCAGCCGAGTGATGTACCTGTATATACTGAGCACCTTATTTTAAACATGCAAAATATAAATGAAATACTGTAAGGTACTTATTTGCTTAATTAAGCGATATAAAAAACCAGTCTTGACACATATGATAATTAATTATCTTTTCAGTTTTTTTTTGTATTTCAGATCTTTTATGTTTCGAAGTTGGCGTCATAATATAACAGAATAATATAGTCGGTCTGTATGTTACGTTAACTAAAGATTAACAGCTCACTTGAACAACATAGTATATGTGCATATGATGTCATGAACTTGACCGATTCTAGGTTCGGCAGACATTATCAAGGGAGACCAGACATTAATGCTGGACATATAACTATAGGCTGTGCGTAACCACAGATCCACTTTCCGTATAATTCTATTCTCTCCTGTTCATAGTCTGGCCCGACTCCGTGCTGCGGCTGATAATGTCTCTATCGAAAAATTGATTATATAATAGTTATATTGGGTTTTTCCTATCGGAAGGGAAAGCGTAACTTGTAAATAGAATGATAATGATAAATTAATTTGTATAATAAGGGTTTAAACTAAATTCCAATGTCAATTGTTGAATTACTTACCTTACAATCTGTATCGATGTATGACGATTATTAAATATTTCAAGTTTCTGAATCGCGAATACTAGATATTTTTACTGGGTATGTTTTTTTATGATATCGGTAGGCGGACGAGCAAATGGGTCACCTGATGGTAAGTGGTCACCACCGCCCATAGACAATGGCGTTGTAAGAAATATTAACCATTCCTTACATCACCAATGCGCCACCAACCTTGGGAACTAAAATGTTACGTCCCTGTAGTTACACTGGCTCACTCACCCTTCAAACCGGAACACAACAATACTGATTACTGCTGTTTGGCGGTAGAATATCTGATGAGTGGTTGGTACCTACCCAGACGGGCTTGCACGAAGCCCTACCACCAAGTGAATGTAAGGTATCCGACAGTCTTCTACGTCTCCTGACTAATGTTGGTACGGCTCGCCTAGTGTATTTTAGTTATTTTTACACAATAATGTCTTATGGCATTCTACTCTGGGATAATGCAACCGATTTGAATACCATCGCTCAATTTGTTTCTGATAGTGTTATTATGTACGCAAAAACATAAACGATTTTTCCAGAAAGTGTGCCGTACGTATATAAACTTGTTTGTTGTTGTCATTAACGTACAGTTGAGAGTACAGGGGGTGAGTAACTCTTTTGTGGGCCTAAAAACGTATAGTTTTTATAGGAGGATCTCAAAAACCGTTCAAAAATAGTCAATTGTAAAATTTAAAAAAATAGATAAAGAGCGTTTGTCTGCTAAAGGATTTTACAAAACTAATGACTGCTTAGTTGATTGCACACTTTGGGATTGAGAAGATTGCCTAATTTAACCGATCAGGCTGTTTCAAATAACGAAAATATATTTATTATTATTGTATGAAAACAATAATTGTAAAATATGATATCCCGCTGAGTTTCTTTCGCCGGATCTTCTCAAGTTCGAGGTATTAATTTCCGAACCGGTGATACATATTTAAATATCAATAAGCAAGTGTAACGCTTCTATATTGAATAAAGATTTTTGACTTTTTAACTTTGAAGACTCGCCCACCCGCCTGATGACGCTGTAGAGGCTACTACGGCCAATAGCTAAGGTCAATACGAAAAAAAAAAATAGTTGGAATGTATGCGTTTGGTATTATTGAACATCGTTCCTCGATGATATTTCGGGGGTAAACAAATTTTACGTAAACATTGAACGAATATTAATCATTATTATTGGTCTCTTGTATTAATTTATCAGGCTGATGATAAAATAAACATATGTAGTGCACGTTACAGCAGAAAGATATATTTTTACCAAATTGGTATTTGATTGTGTTTGTAGGTTAACAAGAGCATTTGTATTTAACGAGAAATATTAGGTGTTTTCGAACGCGACGCTCACGTAAATAAAATGTAGGTCAGTTTTTTTATATTTTCCTTCAAAAAAATGATACAATACGATAAGACGTGTCATATGTGATCAAGGAAATGGCAGCTATTGTAAGACAAACGACGAGAAGCATCAGAGGGTGCTTTATGGTTTAAAAATTTCATTTCTATTCGACAACTTGGAGCTATTTTTATTACTATAAAAGTTATTTAGTTTACGGAATCAAAATATGTGGCGTACAGACTACGCCGCCGTTGAGATAATTTAATCCATTAAATTAATTGATTTCATCTAATAGAAATGTATGAATAGGATCTTCAAAATAATCTAAAAAAAATCCCGTCAATCTCGTGTGCGAATAAAATCACTAATTAAGTAATTTTTTTTTTCAATTTTCTTAAGGTACCTAAGGAAAAAGGGAACCTTTATAAGATCACTTCCATCCGTCAGTGTGTCTGTCCATCAAGACCCTTTTTTTTGGGAACATGTAAGATGAAACTGAGGTCAGCGGTCAGTGAGGAGTGAGGAGCTGTCAAAAATCCGACCTTCTTAGTCTACGCAATCAAAAGATATGGCCATTTATGTCGTATTTCCGATACATTCGCACGTGGAATCAAAACCTGTAGGGTACTTCCCTGTGATCTAGAATCGTGAAATAGAATTATGAATTTGGCAAGAGTCAATATTTTGTGGCACAAGTATAGGAAAAAATCAGAAAATCAGTAAATTATTCAGTATTGTGAGGTGGTACGGAACCAGAATTGCACTCACACGATTTAAACAATTGAAGAACTATTTCTACAAGATTTCTACTAAAGTCTAGCAAATTATTGAATTATTTTTGTCAGATATATGTATATTTCGAAAGAAATAATAGTCCTAAAGGACATTTTTCTATATTAATTTGACAAACAGTGTACAAATTTTGTAGTAGGGTATTTTTTTAAATTAAGTATACTACAATAAATAGCCGATCATATCAATCAATAATATATATATATATATAAAAAAAACAAACTTTATTTCACCAAAATTCTCTTGTATTTATATTTCAATTATGTAACAGTATTACAACAGAACACATTTTTAAACTTATTTACTTAAATATGAAAGGTTTTTAGTCTCTTAAACAACTTTTAACTTCCATAAAAAACAAAATCATCTTTTTCTTTAGAAATATGTTTTTTCTGCAACCGTTACCATATTTAAGGTACGTAGTTAGTTGTTAAAGGTACAACGTCGCAACAATTTCTTTTGACAACCTTCAACATAGTGTTTTAATATAAGCAGTGACGACGATACGTGGTAAACAAATGAACTAATATAGTAAACAATATAAGAAATTGACAAAAATAAATCGCCTGATAAAATTTTAATAGCAATAACTCTATAATGCGTATAATGTGTTAAATTTATGAAGGATTATTATTAATCGAGTTATTAATATGGTTAAAATATAACATCTTTTGTTTAATATTCAAAGATTATCAGTTTTTCTGTAATTGTTGTTTTATAAGAACAAATAAAGTACTATTTTTTAATTTTTTTTTTATGTTTAAATGTCTACAAAACAAAATGACAATTACAAAAATACACATGATTACATTTTTCATGATGTAGACACGGCATGCGTTTAATATTAAGTACCAATTAGCGTCTAGTCGATGATACTATATATATATGATGATAGCAGCAGATACCAAGCATACATTTTTTTTTTGTTTAATTTGAGTTCTTTAATCTATTGAAATTTTTTTTTTTAAACAATTTTTATTGAGGCTATAGAACGGTCGGCAAAAATATCGTAATAATAACTAATACTATTGTAAGAGGAACACATGCGGTATAAAGGTGAGTGGCTAAGAACATTTGTTCGAGAGGTAGGAAGACAAGAGGTCCTAGAGTTGGGCAGGCGACTGTTTAAACGAGGGATGGAAAATTTTATGCATTGCAGGATATCGGACGAGTCAGTAAGCCCATGAATTAGCTTGTCAAGAAAGATAATATCGTTCATTTTTCTTCTAGTATGAAGTGAGCTTGCTCTGTAAAAATTGAGCCATTATATGTACGATTTAAGTTCGTGACATTTTTTATCAGTATAAGTGAGGTGATATAAAAATATCTTTTGAACACGTTCAAGTCTATTAATGTGAACCTGATAGCAAGGACTCCATACTACACTACAATATTCCAGGATATTTCGAACTAAGGTATTGAATAAAAGAATAGCAACACTCGGCTGCTGAAATATTTTTAACTGTCTAGTAATAAATCCAGATAGTTTAGATGCTTTTTTTATTATATGATCAACATGTAGCCTATAACTTAATGAACTATCAAGTATAACGCCAAGATCACGTATGCTCTTTACTTCTTGTATAGTTGAACTGCCATTAATATAGTATATCACCGACTCAGAAATAATCTTGCGAGAAAATTTTATGTAAAAACATTTTGTAGGGTTGATGTACATTTGATTTATGTGGCACCAATCACAAATACAGTTTATATCCGCTTGCATTATTAGCTTATCTAAATCACTTTTTTAAGTCATCAGCAAAAAAATTAAAATTAGATTTTATGTTAAAGCATAAATCATTTACAAAAATTAAAAAAAGTAATGGTCCTAAGTATGATCCTTGAGGTACTCCTGTAGCTACCTCATTTTCTGCTGACTTGAAACCACGAATATTAACTAATTGTGAACAGTTTTCTAGATAAGACTCAATCCATCTCAATAAAGAACCATGAATTCCTATAATATGTTCAATTTTTTCAATAATATCCTTCACAACATCAAACGCAATTACAGATACATAAGACACTAAATTTGATGCTGTTGATCTACCAGCCAAAAATCCTGATTACAATTTATATATTTAAGTGTATGGACTAATATTTCTCTATGCACAATGGACTCAAATATCTTACCACAATTTGAAAGTAAAGAAATAGGACGATAAGCTGTTACATCACCCACATCACCCCCTTTACGGATTGGTATTACATGAGCTTTCTTCCACATGGATGGGAATATACCCGTCTCCAGGGACTTATTATAAATAGTTGTTAAGGGCATATACAAATTTTTTGCCCATTTTTTAAAAAATAATGAAGGTAATTCATTGGGACCGGATGATTTATTCGTATTTAAAGACTGAAGACATCTCAAAACATCGATTTCTGCTCGAACAATTTACTTAGCGACGTAACGTTGCCATATGGATTACGAAAATCTAGTGTTGGCAGTTCTGAACATGCATGACTTAAATTATATGTACTTTGAAAATGCTTGGAAAAAAAGTTAGCTATGGCTTGTCCACCCACTGCTTTTTCAATTCCTAGTGTCATTTCATTTGGAATTTATTTTACTTTTAAAAGCGCTCCAAAAATACCTCGGATTTTGACGTAAAGTATTAGGTGTGTTATTTATATAACTAGTATAGATTAATATAGATTAATATAGATCAATATGGCCCTTTACAGCATGTAATTTAAATTAATATTTTCGAAGATATTACAGTTTCAAAACGCAAGGACATAGCGGTATGTATTTCCTAACGAGTGAAAACTGTGTACGTTGTACCTATTTGTTATCACTACATAGTATAAAACAAAATTGCTTCCCGCTGACTGTCTTTTCCTGTCTATGCTTAAATTTTTAATAGATAGAGCGATTTAAAGAAAATGATTTTGTATGTATAATACGTGGACAATATAGTAGACACTGATAATTTTAGAGGTTTCTAATGTGATGTCGTAAAGACACATTTTTTGCGCATATATTGTAAACGCTGGCTGAACACTATGAGATAGATCAAAATAATGTACTACAGAATTGTACACCTCAAAAATGTCTACAAAAAAGTCTGTGATGGTATATGTCTATCTGTAAGTGATAACCCACTATAACATTTTTTTGTTATTTATTTTTTACCACAAATATTGGCTAATTTTCGAAGCCATTTTAATCTATACAGCGTTAATCCTTATCCAATGAAATACCTTAAATACATTGTTGATTTAATATTGATCTATATGGCTTTACAGCATATGATTTAAATGAATATTTTCGAAGATATTACAGATTTAAAAATTGCGGAACGTTTTTAGCGTTTGCGGTGGTACCGGCCGGCCGGGGCGGCGGGAGCGTGCTATAGGCGCGTCGGAAGTCGGAGGCCGCAGTTCTCCCTGTAGCACTTTGAATTTAGCAGCGATCGGACGCGGTTATTATCGGAGCTCTCTAGCGATTGAAATAACAATCCATACTTCCATACTAATATTATAAATGCGAAAGAAACTTTGTCTGTCTGTCTCGTTTTCACGCCAAAACTACTGGACCAATTTAAATGAAATTTGGTACACAAATAGTCTAGAGCCTGAGAAAGGACATAGGCAACTGTTTATTTGGAAAAAAGTGCTGTAAAGGGTTGAAAAGGGGGATGAAAGGTTGCAAGTTGTTGAAAGTATTGTCATGTTTAGAATTTTGAGAACTAGAAACATAAAACTTATATTTTAGGCTGTACACTTATAAAATAACATATTATGACACCCACTCGGGAGGGAATTTTGGATATTCTACCCCTAAATGGGTGAAATAGGGGTTGAACGTTCGTATGGAATTTTTTAAGTAAGAAACATGAAACTTTATTTTTGGGATACTGATTAAAAAGGAGTAGATACTTATTTAAGTGTTTCTGCATATTCTACCCCTACGGGGGTGATATAGGGATTGAAAGTTTGTATAGAAGTCCGTCATTTTTAAGATAGAAACATGAAACTTTATTTTTGGGATACTGATGAAAAATGAGTAGATACGTATTTAAGCGTTTCTAGATAATCTACCATTAAGGGGGTGAAATAAGGGTTGAAAGTTTTTATGGGAGTCAGCCATTTTTTAAGTAACAAACATGAAATTTTTTTTTTGGGATACTGATTAAAAATGAGTAAATACCTATTTAAGTGTTTTTTGATATTCTACCACTAAGGGGATGAAATAAGGGTTGTAAGTTTTTATGGAAGTCGTCATATTTTAGGCTAAAAATATGAAACTTTATTTTTGGGATACTGATTAAAAATAATTATAAACGTATTTAAGTGTTTCTAGATATTCTACCTCTAAGGGGTTTAATAGGGGTAGGACATTTTTTATATAGGTTAGTCTGGAAATCCGTCATTTTTTAAGTTAGAAGCATGAAACTTTATTTATGGGCTACTGATTAGAAATGAGTAGATACGTATTTAAGCGTTTCTTGATATTCTACCTCTGAGGGGGTGAAATAAGGGATGAAAGTTTTTATGGAAGTCCGTCATTTTATAAATTAAAAACAAAAATCTGTTTTTGTGCCACTGATTAAAAATGAGTTGATACGTATTTAAGCGTTTCTGGATATTTTACGCCGAAGGGGAGAAATAGAGATTGACATTTCGTATATAGGATAGTTTGGAAGACCGTCATTTTTGAAGTTAGAAGCATGAAACTTTATTTTTGAGCTACTGATTAAAAATTAGTAGATACGTATTTAAGCGTTTCTTGATATTTTAGGCCTAAAGGGCAAAATAGTTGTTAACATTTCGTATTCAGGTTAGTCTGGAAGTCTGTCATTTTGAAGTTAGAAGGTCGAAATTTTTTTTTTTGGGCTTCCTATTAAATATGAGTTGATTCGCATTTAAGCGTTTCTGGGTATTCTACCCTAAGGGCTGAAATACACACCAATGTGGTATACAAAGAGGTATTACATTAACATAACATTTTAAGTTAATTTGTAAATATATTCATATTCTACGCGGGAAAAGCCGCGGGTAACGGCTAGTAAGAGATAAAGTGTACCATACAGGGAAGTTCTCATTCGTGGGCAATCTAACTGGAGTTAATTCATGAATAATTGACATTAATTTAGAGTAAAATACTTCAACCATTTCATTAACATTCGAGCATCCATCCCATCTGATTGTCCAATCTATAGCTTCTAGGGCAGTATTCAGCGCTTCATAGTCACATTTTGTGTAATTGTATCTTAGAATTTTATTATATTTGACAGTGGCATATGAAGACGCTTGTATAGATATTTTGAGAGGATGATGATGAATGTCAGAAGGTACTAGAGATGCTAAGACTTTGAAGCTAGAAAATGAGGAGGAATATCTATCTCGCCTAAATATGTTATATCTCTGATCTATTACCTCGTAATCATATACAGATTCATTTAACCACGTTTCGGTTAAAATTATCATATCATAATCATTACATAATACAGATAAATGAATTTTTCTACCTTCGTTCTTAAGCCTCTTACATTTTGGTAATAAATACTTAAAATGAATTTTATAAAAATAAACAACATAAATAGACATGCTTTAGATTGGTTAAGTTAATAAGTTTATAGTTTTTCCAAAAAGTCTTTATCCCTGACTATTTTAGCGTCTGACTTAATATTCTTGCGCACAAAAATCTTTCCATTGCGTATCCAAACAAACTCATATTTTTTCTCCTTTGCGACTATCCTTGTAGCTGCATGCAGTTGTTTATTCATAGGCGACAAATGTTCCATCGCATAAATGGGCCGATTGGTTGCAAATCCAAGGTGTGTTGAATTGAGCTTATTATCCTTGTTCTTAAAGTTGTATAACTTGGTAGCTGCTAGAAAATTGTCACGAACTCTTGGGCTAATCATTTTTATAATAATACTGCGAGGCCTTTTGCTCCCTGGGTTGTATTTAGCAACCCTATGACAATTTAACACATCTTTTTCTGATAGTTATTACGACACAGTGTTTGCAAGTTGTTTGATGTGGGTAAACAAATTTTCAGATTTGCTTTCTGGTACGCATTGAAGTTCCATGTTAGAGTCTCGTGATCTCTGCTCTATTTCTTCTAGCGCTGCTGTTATCTCACCCAGTTTTGTTTGCAAAGTACTATTTTCCGTTACAAGATTCGAAATCAGCTTTGAATTTTCCTTGTTAATATTTATTAATTAATTGTCGTGTATTTCCGATAAAAAACTGTCAGTCTTTACAACCTCGTCAAGTTCTGTACGCATTTCAGTAAATTTTGTACCAAGTTCTTGGATATCTTTTCGGATGTTACTTAACGTTGAGTCGAATTTACTTAAAAGTGACTTTTGCTCTTTGAATTCGTCATTCATCTCATTTCTTAAGCCACGAATTTCGTCAAGAATCTTGTCCTGATTAGAATTCGGAGTACAAGCATCTGGTGATTTATTATAGCCAATAAAAGGAGACTTTTTCTTCGTTATATGTTTTCCGTAATTAAAGAGTGCTTATCGCACTCCGGACACACCCACTTAGATCGTGATATCGACGTAGATTCATTATATTTCACACATTCCTGATGATAATGATTGGGGCAATTTGTAGACGAACACCTGATACGTTTCTGAGTTACCAGAAACATCCATAAATCATCTTCGGAGGTGTAACAAAAGAGGTATTAAAAATATAGTAAAAATAAAAATATGATTTCTTGGATTTAAACCCAGCGCGTTATAGTTTCAATTGAGTAAATGACACCGTTCGGCCAACGTTGTGTTTCTAATTGAAATTACTGTACCATTCTTTGTCCTTCAATGTATGTTGATTTTTATCTACAATTTGTTTTGTTTTTGTAAGTTGTACGTAGGTAATCACTTAATAGTAAAACTAGTGCCTACCGGCATTCACTTTATAACTAGATGTATTTTAAGTTTTTAACAAATAACACTTAAGTTTTTTAAAAAAATATTTTAGCACTATATGTAGACTGACCATAAACAACTTAAATAGTATAATGTTTTTTACTTAACACGAAATTTTTACGAAAAAATATTTAATTTTACTGACGAGTGAGGATAGTACGCTGCTGTCTAAGACGCGACCAACATGACATTTTAGAACATTCTAGAATATATATTATTATAAATTTATAAATTGATGGCTCGAAATGTATGTATTTAATAAGAAAATTAAAGGTTAAAACAAAATATAAAATGCGTTTTTAATATAAACAAATAAATAAGTTTCAAAAGAGTTTTGATTCCATTATAGTTATAAGATAACAAAATATTATAGTTTATAATATAATTAGCATGTAATGTGCTTTTGCATGTTTGAATAAAAAGTTGTTTTTTTTTTATTACAATAAATAATAAATTTCAAAATGAATAATTTAATCTTTTAACAATAACCATTTTTCTCAATTTCGACAACAGATATTCCTTTACTCTGATTACACTGGTTTTGGCAGTACATCAAGCAGAGGTTCCAATAGGTTTTATAATCAGCTCCACACACAGGGCTATACAAAAGTGGGCAATTATCACAATTGTAATCGAATCCATGACATTTGCCTTTATAAAGTATGCTTAAAAGTGGATAATTGTGACGTATACGTATCTTATTTTCACAATCCAATTGGCATGTATTTGTGTATGTGTTGGTATCGCTAGCACAGATGGGATCATATTCATCAGAACAAATACATCCTCCGCAGTCTCCTTCGTGTACAATAAACAGAGTTGGTCTGCCGAGGTATTCTAATCGTGTACTTTCACATTCGAGTTGACATACATTATTGTATGTATTACCGTCACTACCGCAGATTGGGCTGTAGTTAAAGGGACAATTGCAATTTTGACAAGCTCCGTTGTACTGAATTTTGATAGACGTATCGTTCGATACTTGATTAATGTCAGCACAGTTTAAGTAACAAGCATTACGGTATGACTTATTATTAGTTCCGCAAACGGGAATAACCGTGTTGTAGCATTCACATGGTTTTTTGCACAGTCCTTTGTATAGTGGTTCAATAGGCGATAAACCTACTTGTTCCAGATATTTGCTTTGACATACTAAATGACATTCATTAGGGTAGCTTTGTCCGTCACTTCCACATATTGGATCGACTACTGCGGGACAAATGCAAGAGTCAATGCATTTGCCTTCATTAATTATTTCAATAGTTGGTTGACTAAGTTTCAGGAGCTCTTTATTCCTAACGTCCAGTTGGCATTGGTTGTCATAAGTTTTACCATCGCTTCCGCAAACCGGTTGATAGACAGTTGAACAGATTGAATTTTCGGAACATTCCCCTTGTTTAATTATTTTGATTAGCAATTGACCTTTCTTTTGTAATACCTTATTTTTGCAATCTATTGTGCATTGATTAGGGTATGTCTGCCCGTCATTACCACAAACTGGTTCATAAACATTAGAGCACATACATCTATCAGGGCATATTCCTTCACTGATAATAGATATAGCCGTTTGTCCATTTTGTGGAAGTTTATTTTTGCAATTTAATTCACATTCATTTGAATACGTGTTGCCATCGCTGCCACAGACGGGTTTAAAGATTCTAGAGCAGACACAACTTTCAAATAGTTTTTTAGTGTTCCCAACTTCGATAGGTGTTTGTCCATTTTGCTGACGCCGATTATTTTCACATTCCAATTCACATTCATTAGAATACGTTTTTCCATCACTGCCATAGACGGGGTTATACACCGCAGGACAAGAACATCCTGCAGAACATTTCCCTTCGTTGAAAACTTCGATGGCTGACTGTTCATTTTGCTGACGCAGTTTACTTTCACAATTCAATTCACATTCATTTGAATATGTTTTTCCATCACTACCGCAGACGGGTTTAAAGATTCTAGAGCAGACACAACTTTCAAATAGTTTTTTAGTGGTCCCAACTTCGATAGGTGTTTGTCCATTTTGCTGACGCCGTTTATTTTCACATTCCAATTCACATTCATTAGAATACGTTTTTCCATCACTACCATAGACGGGGTTATACACCGCAGGACAATAACATCCTGCAGAACATTTTCCTTCGTTGATAACATCGATGGCTGACTGTCCATTTATCTGACGCCGTTTACTTTCGCAATTCAATTCACATTCATTTGAATACGTGTTGCCATCGCTGCCACAGACGGGTTTAAAGATTCTAGAGCAGACACAACTTTCAAATGGTTTTTTAGTGTTCCCAACTTCGATAGGTGCTTGTCCATTTTCCTGACGCCGTTTACTTTCACATTCCAATTCACATTCATTAGAATACGTTTTTCCATCACTACCATAGACGGGGTTATACACCGCAGGACAAGAACATCCTGCAGAACATTTCCCTTCGTTGATAACTTCGATGGCTGACTGTTCATTTTGCTGACGCAGTTTACTTTCACAATTCAATTCACATTCATTTGAATATGTTTTTCCATCACTACCGCAGACGGGTTTAAAGATTCTAGAGCAGACACAACTTTCAAATAGTTTTTTAGTGGTCCCAACTTCGATAGGTGTTTGTCCATTTTCCTGACGCCGTTTATTTTCACATTCCAATTCACATTCATTAGAATACGTTTTTCCATCACTACCATAGACGGGGTTATACACCGCAGGACAATAACATCCTGCAGAACATTTCCCTTCGTTGATAACATCGATGGCTGACTGTCCATTTATCTGACGCCGTTTACTTTCGCAATTCAATTCACATTCATTTGAATACGTGTTGCCATCGCTGCCACAGACGGGTTTAAAGATTCTAGAGCAGACACAACTTTCAAATGGTTTTTTAGTGTTCCCAACTTCGATAGGTGTTTGTCCATTTTCCTGACGCCGTTTACTTTCACATTTTAATTCACATTCATTAGAATACGTTTTTCCATCACTACCATAGACGGGGTTATACACCGCAGGACAAGAACATCCTGCAGAACATTTCCCTTCGTTGATAACTTCGATGGCTGACTGTCCATTTATCTGACGCCGTTTACTTTCGCAATTCAATTCACATTCATTTGAATACGTGTTGCCATCGCTGCCACAGACGGGTTTAAAGATTCTAGAGCAGACACAACTTTCAAATAGTTTTTTAGTGTTCCCAACTTCGATAGGTGTTTGTCCATTTTGCTGACGCCGATTATTTTCACATTCCAATTCACATTCATTAGAATACGTTTTTCCATCACTGCCATAGACGGGGTTATACACCGCAGGACAAGAACATCCTGCAGAACATTTCCCTTCGTTGATAACTTCGATGGCTGACTGTTCATTTTGCTGACGCCGTTTACTTTCGCAATTCAATTCACATTCATTTGAATATGTTTTTCCATCACTACCGCAGACGGGCTCAAATATGGTAAGACAATAACATCCTTCGGTGCATTTCCCTTCGTTGACAATTTCGATGGCTGATTGTCCATTTTGCTGACGCCGTTTATTTTCACATTCCAATTCACATTCATTTGAATATGTTTTTCCATCACTACCGCAGACGGGCTCAAATATGGTAAGACAATAACACCCTTCGGTGCATTTCCCTTCGTTGACAATTTCGATGGCTGATTGTCCATTTTGCTGACGCCGTTTATTTTCACATTCCAATTCACATTCATTTGAATATGTTTTGCCATCACTGCCACAGACTGGTTGATATACAGCTGAACAGACACAAGATATAGGACATTCTCCTACGCGTTTGACTTTTATCGATGGGAGATTATTATCCACATTTCGTATGCTAGTACTATTAAGGAAACATTCGTTCGAATAGGTAACATCATCTGTACCACAAACTGGAGCATAAATTGCTGGACAAATTTCATTCTTCCGACATTCGCCTTCTCCAGCCAATTTAACGATTGGTTGCATTTCCCGTTGTCGTTCTTTATTCTTACAATTAAGTTGACATTCACTTCCATAAGTCTCGCCATCTTCACCACACACAGGTGCGTATATAAGTGGGCAGATGCAGCTTTCAGGACATTTTCCATTACTCACAATTTCAATACCAGTTTCACTATTTTGTTGACGACGGTCGCTTTCGCAGCTTACTTCACATTCGTTAGAATAGGTTTTGCCATCGCTACCACATACTTCGTCGCAACCACTTGGACAGTCACATTGCTCTCTGCACGTTCCTTCATAAGCAATCGAAATTGGCGTTGCATTATTTTTTTCATAGAAATCTCTCGTACAATTGAAAATACATCTATTAGCATATGTGGCGTTGTCGGTACCGCACAGGGGCTCGTAGTTTTTTGGACACGGACATGCCGGTGGCGCTACAGATGTCGCTGTTGCATCGCTTATATACCAAACTAGGAAGGCCAAAGCTGTAAAAAGTGAAATTAAATACTTGTTAACACATTTTCGAATATATTTCGACTATATTGTTACGAAATAAATTGCATACAATTCTGATTTAAGTGACAGTTTGCTTACCTATGCGAAACATTGTACAGTGATAAAAGACTGGTCGTGTCTTAATATCAACTAAGTTGTTTACGATACCACACTTAATATATACTGCACTAATATTTACAGAGGTGAAAATTAAAATAAAGAGTAGACAAAAGAAGAATTTGTAGCGATAGCAACAAAGAATTTGTAATTTAATTGAAAACATGTTACATATAAAACTTACTCGAAACCGTGACTTTGCTTATAAGAATTTGTAATATGCGTGCTTAAAATATATGACTGTTTCAAATGATTATCTCATATTACAAAAAGTTTTCCAGAACATAGCATATCAATATTTATTTATTTAAAAATAATTTTCATATTTCAATCAATTTACTTGAGTACGGATATTTTTCATAGAAACGGATTGGATCAACCATAATAATTAACTTCAAGAAAAAACTGTGTTCGAAAAGCGAGTTCGTAATATATTATTATTACGATTATTATACTAGGGTTTTTTTTAGGATTTCGCCGTTTAGAATGGAAAGGTAATTCTGTTATTTCATCGAATGTATCGTTGAAAATATTTGATGCCTTTTTCCTTTTAAAGCTGTGCATCTTAAATGTACAGTTGAAAGTCGCTAGCAAATTATATTTAATAATATTTAAATTGAACCACATGTCAGTTTGCTACTGGATCATACACCAGGTCCGACCGGAACCAAAGGAGTTTTATTGTGCACCAAGTTGTGTATTTAGTAAAAATTGCTACGATTTGAACGCACAGACATTACGCTGCATTATTGGAATTCTACAAAACTTTAAAGATTTTGTTTTCCTAACCAATTTCATCCATAATGATCATTCTTAAAAGTAACTTGCCAACGGTGAAGGGCATATTATAGTGGACACACACACACACTCATAAATCAACGAGATGATAAACGAAGTTTCGTGTAGTGATTTGACCAAATAGGCAATTAATGCGGAACCTATTACAATAATAATAAACAAAGGTACATACAATATTAAGTAGTATAAATTTAAACTACGTGACTGTTTTCAAGTTGTTTGTTTTCTTTATAATTATTTTAATGAACAATTGTTCGATATGCTTGTCACGAGTTTTTTTTTTTTATTAATAATCGAATGTCGTGTGTTATTGTACATCATTAAAAATTTGTTCAGGTGGACTTTATTTTTAATTATCGTTTATTATTTCTTGTTTTCACATGTAACGCATATACACATTTCCATTATCAGCAGCGACTTCGTATTTATTAGAATATGGTAAAGTTTTTAGTATTTCGTAAAGTAAAATTTATCAATACTTCGAAAAGAAAACTAATTATAAAGGCAAAATAAGTACATTAAAATTATGTGCTTGCCTAGGTTTGAACGTGTAATCATCTCAGCTCACTGTGACTGGTAATAAGGTGTTCTTATAATTATATTTTCCGTACCAATTAGGCGTAGTTTCGGTTAGAAGTAGGTACTAAAATAGGCCAAGGAGGTCAGGAACGGCGGCTGCTAAGCCGTCGCGCTATAGACGCTTGACATGTGGGACAAGTACATAGTATTAAATTATTTAATTTAATTTTATTATCTTTTATTAATTAAATATATCAATTTAAATAAAAAAAAATGTCGCAGTTGCTTATAATAGTGTTTAATTAAGGAAATGGCATCATAGATTGTTTCCGTATTGATAGTAATTCGTTTTGATACTTGAAGTTTATCACAGGGCGTGAGGAATAGGAAATACATCGCGTGAAAGTTGAAGATATATTCCTATTAATTTCCTGATAAAAAAAGTCTTATGTATCGACATAAAGAGCATATACGACCAATTTTTATTAAGCATACCTAACGAAGTAAATATAATCTCACGCGAATAAACAGTAGAAGTATCTTTATTAAAACAATAACCTTACAACAATACAATACACAAAGACGAAAAACCAAGGCTGACACGAAGAATATGGTAAAGATAAACTTATAGCAAATTTACTTGGGAAATTTAATAAGGAACTACACACTCGTCATTATATTCTACCGTACAAAATGCAATATTTAGTATTTCTGTGTTCCACTTCCCAGGTGAGTAAGCCAGTGCAACTACAGGCACAAGGGACAGAAGATGTTCGTTCCCAAGTTTAGTGGCGTATTAGTAATGCAAGGGATACTTCTACTTATATTTCTTAGAGCGGTAATGTCTATTACCAGGCCAAGGAATGTGGTGCCCAATTTGCCAGTACGTCTACCTATTTTATGTAACAAAAACAGCAAGCTCTTCCAGAAAGTCTTTGGGTAAAGGACATCATACTATAATCACTTGTTAACGGCTAGATAACCAAATCAAAAATCAAATTAATAGTCTTTATTTGTCTTTATATATTGTTAATAAAAGAAGCTTCGAGAGAAAATTCGAGAAGCTATCTGGAAACCGGCTGTCTTGGTATGGGCATGTTATGCGGAGGAATGAGGACCATGTTGTGAGAAAGGTTTTGAAAATGGATGTGGATGGATATAGAGGTAGGGGACGACCCAAGAAACGATGGATGGATTGCGTGAAAGACGATATGGTTAGAAAGAATGTTACTTATGAGATGACGTCCGACAGAGAAGTATGGAAGAAGAAGACATGCTGCGCCGACCCCAAGTAAAATTGGGATAAGGGCAGGAGGATGATGATATTGTTAATAAAATTTAATTTAACATGAACACAATATAAAATAATAAGGCATTGAACACGTGTATTTGTGAACTGTTACGTTGCTTCCGAGAGTAATAAAATAATTCACGGTCACAGAGTTAACATATATATATTGCTTTATATTAGAAGGTGTAATTATAAAATTTCTTTCTTTGATATTAATTTGATTTTTTTTATGTTATAGGTTACTTAACGGTAAGTGGGACCACCTGATGGTAAGTAGCCACCACCGCTCATAGACATTAGCGCTGTAAGTAATATAAATTATTCCTTACAACGCCAATGGGCCTATTATTTTATTATTATTATATATTGGATTTGGTTTCTATATACAAATAAGGAATTAATTTCTACATTGTATTAATATTTCCTATTGTTATAACTAAACAACTTTATTTACCAATGGTAAATAAAGTTTTTAAAAGAAATAATTGGTATGTTAATTCCATATTGAAAAAGGTGTTCACATAAAGTTCCTTTTAAAATTTTGACTTTCAATCGCTATCATCCATAGCTACCATCAAGGTTAGTGGCGCATTGGTTATGAAAGATATGATTAAAATTTCGATCCGCTTGCTCTTTTAAACCAATGCCACATGCATGAAAACTGCAGCTGTATAAAATAATACAACAATGTATCTAAATATATATCCCTGACAGCATATCTTGTATCCCGAAGTAAACTTTTCATGGATAACACGTAGTCAATAATGTGTGGACCGAGCCCCGAGTTCGCTATTCGTTCTCACTCCAGTCACGTTCGATCAGGCCGAATTGAAAGGTGCCCATGATTGAATAAAGATGGCCGCGCTAAGGGTTCAAACAAATCATCCTATCCATAAAAAGACACTCTTAGTTATAGGCTTAGAACTTTATGGGAAGTAAATACGTAACTATTATTACTTGAGTATTATTTTTCTGAATGTTAACAGATTATGTCATTTTGCAAGGTCACTGATGATGATATTATTGTGCAGGCAGGGTGTTGTGGAAACGCGTAGTGAACGCTAGACTTAGCAACTACTAATTCACCAAGTGAAATATAAATTTGCTGTTTGGTCGTGGAAAAACTACTTACACGTGACATACGAAAATCATACGAAATAATTAATATTTCTTACAGTGTGATTATCGATGGATGTTGACTGTTTATTAAATTATCTACTAGTAGTGCTGCCTTACATGAACTCACTTCATATCTTATTCGTATGTTGTAAACTGACTTCCGTTGACTATTTTGATAAGCGTATCCTTAAAATGTTATAATTATAAGAATCTGACGTTTAACGATTGTCTTCTACGGTGAGTTTTCGTTTCTCTTAAATATTATAACTGCTTATAGATACAATAATTGATAAATTTCAGCTAGGAATTATATATATATATGTATTTGATTGACATAACATTGTATTTCAAATGTTGGAAAAGTACTGTTTTTCTCGCCGTTTCTTCTTAGAGAAATCTATATTCCGAACCGATGGTTTTCGAAAATGTACCGAACATTCAATAAAATTCTGTATAATGTCATTAAAAAGTGTTTGTAAAAGCCAATTTCAATAAGATATGTTTTGTTTTTGAATATTTGGGTAAATTTTATCTGATTGGTAGTGCTCACGCATTTCATGGAGCACAGCTCATTGATTTGAGACCCAGGATCTGAGAGAGCCCTTCGAATGCCGTATTTGCAATCCATTAAGACTTTGATTGATTGACTTAAAGCCAGCGTCTATATCTACTATTGCACGCAGGGGTTGAATTCCACTGTGATGGTTTCATTTGCTTTATGTCATATAGCATTAGCGATTTTATTTCATGAAGGTGTGGATGATAATATGACTTGTACATAATCGTATAAAATAATTAAAAACTCGCGCTCGAGCACATTTTGTTTTTACCAAAATAACCCAATAAATCTTTTAATTTTAGGTTTTAAGATCTTGCGATTTTATTAATATTGATCAAACAAAATTAGTAATCATAAAATAAGCTTTTGTTATGTTGTCAAGTTGGCAAGTTACCGTCTTGGAAAGTAGACTTTATCAAAATAAGTCTTTTTTGCGAGAAAATTATGTTGGAATGAAGTAAAGTTCTAGAAGAGTATCAAAGTATGTTATCTAACAAACAACCTTGCAAGGAAATCACCACATTTTTATTTTACTTTATAAATTAATAAAGATAATAAAATAGACAAAATTTTAATTGAATTTAGTAAACATACTTATTTCTCTTTAATGAAGTAAATTTTGTGCTGGAAATTAAATTATTCCTAGACTTCTTTGTATGTTTCCTGATTTATGTAAAACCGTTTTCTTTAGAGAATGAATACGGCGTCTTGGCAAGTGCCTGCAGTAAATTAATTGTATTTTTGGTAAGAACAGCGTGTAAGGGCTTTGTCGGAGCCACCTAATTAGAACGTATGCTCGAGGGGAAAATGTTCATTGATTGCTAACAAAAAAAGGGTTCACTGCATGATAAAAGCAATTGTACCCTTAGCTAATTTCATTTATCTATTGCTCAATATTGATTTGATTGCCATAGAGAGTTCTGTACTTACTGTTCGTAGTTCTGTACTGCGTTGGCTGTCTTGGACACAGATAGGAGAGGTTGCCAGATGTCGTGCTTTGCTCCGCTCATGGCTCGACGCTCAGCTCATCTCACCTCCCAACATTTTTGACTAGTTCCTACGGAAGAGCCATCGTAGCAGTCGTACTCTTTAGTGCTATCTAAAAAGGTACACGCGAAGCCTCTACTTAACGGGAACCCGCGGTGACACCCTAAGGTAGGAAAAGCCTTCAAAGCCTATCGTAGGAATCGGGGCTGATAAACGAGCCATTAAAACAACGAAGAATAATCAATCAATAACTAACTAAACTACTAGAGCTTGGTTTGAAATAAATAGAAAATTTCAGACAAGAAGTATTTCAGTGACATCTCTAAGATTTATACATTTTTCTTTGAATTAAATCATGGCTATGTTTATTAGTCTATTAAAATAAATTATTTTTTTTGTATTCTGTTTTTTATAGTAAATGATTTGGAATAAACTGCGTTTGACAAAAAGAAGTCGCTTTGCTCTGTGCTGAAGTACTACTGCTTATGGAAAGTTTTATCGAAATCATTTCAGCGATGGAAATGAGAAACACCAGTTAAAGGACATAAATTATTTAACTTAATGTATTTAAATGCCAACTTTTTATACTTATAATATATTTGCTTTAAACGTATCTAAAATTAGTGTTCTATAACTATATATCAATTACAGCTTAACTTAGTATGCAAAAAGTATTTAAATAATACAGATTTTTGACATTAACTATAACAAACAAAAATTAATACAAGTTAGTATTACGATTGATTTCCACCAACCCGCATTGGAGCAGCGTGGTGGAATATGCTCCATACCTTCTCCTCAACGGGAGAGGAGGCCTTAGCCCAGCAGTGGGAAATTTACAGGCTGATTATGTTTTTTTATGTAGTATTACGATCCAATTATGATAAATAAGGACTTAAAAATATGCGGGTAAAATATAAAACTCCATAAGCACAAAACAAAATTAAAATTGACTAAAATATTAATTGATTGAATTTATATGTAAAACGTTTTTTTTTTTTTATATATATTTCAAAAGCTGTGTGGCTCACTGTATTATCAAATATATTGTAAGCGATACGAAGTTGATCGGAAAATCTAGTAATGTTATATTTATTAGGTATTCATTTTAAATTGTTTGTTTTCGGCAAAACAAATTCTTACAATTCGCAATTCTTAAACGCACTTTAGAATACGTGTTACAGTATTGAATTAAACGTAAAGCATCGAAATAGTTCTTATATATTATAAATTATTTAAAAAAAAAAACGTATTTACAAATTAAACTTACTTCCAAATGTTTTAAATAGTGAAAATACTACAAAACTGTCGTGAAGTCGGTGCCAGGCCGAAATAATTTACCATGTGGCACAGAGTATTAAGAAAACACATCATTCGTTAATATCAAAATGTAATTATAATTAAGTATAAATTATATTTATGAGATTATATAGGGATAACGTTATTCTGTGGAATGTAAAATAACATGAAAATTTAATTGAGTTTGAATACTGAATTAGTCCATTAATGCATTCGTATTTACAGATCAGTCCCGAGAATCATGTAGACTAGAATCTATACTAGAATATTCTATGCGATCAGCTCTGAATACAGAACTAATGCTCACTCTACGGCCGGTAAATGGGGCAAGTTCAACGGAATGGATCGGGCGATATTGTTTCGGCTCTGTGCGTGTTTTATGTTACTACGTGTACTTTGTATATGAAGATAAACATTTTACAACACCCTCTTGTCTTTTGGATCGTAATAAAAGTCGACAAGAGGATGACTTGGGTTAATATATGACGCTTTTAAATCTGGAAAGAATCTTGCGTTATTTACAATTTGAGTAGAACCAGTTTTAGGTATAATTTATATTACGATGAATTTGAATAAGGGAGTCTTTCCATTGTACGGAATGAATTATTATAAAACAACAGTGCTTAAATTTTCCATGTAAATTGTTCTGCATCAAATATCCACATGGGCATTTTAGATTTAATGCAATATTGTGTACGTATTTTCATTGCTATATTTTTTTGAATAATTGTTATTTCGAAAATCAAAATTGAATGTCAAGATCTAAAATATAAAACTTATCTAGCATCATGTTTAACAAGGAAACGGATATTAATTTAGTCTAAGGTGATTCATAACAATTATTTACAAAAATTAACAAACAAATAACACTTTTACTTTGTTCCAACTTTCCATGGTTCTGTTTCAGTAATATTTTGCTTTCTTTGTGTGTGTGTGTTTTTTTTTAATTAAACAAGAAGGATGTCGTACGGCTAGGCTGCTTAAATATGATAACTGGCTTTAAATACATCGATTAGGTTTAATTATTTTTAAGTTTTCATTTTAAACGAACACGCAGATACATTTGCTGTATATATTCTATAGTTTAAATGAATATAACATACCATAATATTATATATATTTTGTTTAAATAAATAAAAGAAAAAAAAACAATTCAGCGAGTGCAATCGCATGCAACGATTAGTTTTATTAGGTATCAAGTGATAGAGATCAGAGCTTGATCAGTTTACATTGCAATTTGCCTGGACTCAATAACAATGGCTTAATTCCACCAAAGCGTGCGCGCTTTAATTGAGCATATAAATAATCTAGACCGTACAATGGCTGCTCTGAATTGTTATTGGGTACGGACAATTGATAGCTACGCCTGAAGTATTTTGTTTTGTTTATACAGAAGACATATGAAACGTGGAGCTACCCCAGTGGTTAGAACGAGTGGTTTATATTATAACGCGTGGTTCATATTTAGGTTGGCACTGATCGTGAGTACTCCCATGTGCTTAATTTGTGTTAATAATTCATCTCGTACTTGGTGGCAGATTTACATTTAATTCAATACTGCAGTACAGACTGATCGATGACATGACGATTCAAAATTAATTTTATTATTAATTTATTTTTATTTTAATACGTCACCTGGTAGTAAATGGCATCATCGCTTATATGGGCACCGTCAGGTTTATTAAGCATTTCGTAAAACAATATGCCAACGAACTAAGTTGTTATATCCCTTGTGCCTGTACTTGCACTGGCTCAATCACACTTCAAACCAGGACACAAGAATACTGAGTATTGCTGTTTGGCGGTAATTATGTATACAGACGGGTATTTTTTTAACATTAAGAGCTTGTAAATTTCCCACTGCTGGGCTAAGGCCTCTAAAGGGAGAGCCCTTTGAGGAGAAGGTTTGGAACATATTCTACCACGCTGCTCCAATGCGGGTTGCTGGATACACATGTGGCAGAATTTCCTCAGGATATTTTCCTTCACCGCCGAGCGCGAAATGAGTTATAAACACAAATTAAGCACATGACAATTCTGTGGTGCTTGCCTGGGTTTGAACCCGCAATCATCGGTTAAGATGCACGCGATCTAACCACTGGGCTATCTCGGCTGGTGGTGGTGGTAGAGGATATAATCGAGAGAAAACTTGCACGTATTGGATAAAAATCTGCCACATGTGTGTCCATAATATTGCTCCAACGCGATAGAATAAACTCCAGAACAAACTCTCTTCTCGAAAATTCTTTTCTTTTTGTCCAGAATAAATGTCCTACACATTTAAAGGCCGCTATTTTACACAGAAACGATAACATACCTTACAATATCATCTAACGTTAGATGGGCAGTTATTGTACAAGTATGTATACCTACATATATTTCTAAAGTCAATTTAAACTTTTGTGTATCTCGGTAAACGCAGGCAACCTTCGTCAAATTTGCAGTACGATCGGTCCAAAGGGTTAGTCGATGCTGTCATCACGACAGAGTTATTTGCATGCATTTGAAATATTAGTCTTTTTGATCTGATCCGAGTAATTAATTGCTAAATGAAGTATAAAATAAATCCTCTCGTGCTGTAAGGTCGATTTATCACAATGAGTGGGAAGTTGTATTTAATTTCTCTTGGGAATTTAAATTGATATTACCGATGAATATTATTTATGTGCAGTGCAGTTTAGTTTTATATTATCTCATTAGTTTAGTAGCTAGCTTATAAGTCAGATCTTGTTGTCATTGGTTGAAACCCGGATCAGGCGAATTAAATGCTACTAAGTTTCTGTGTCAAGAAATACTCAGTGACAGTCTGGAATTTGGAATTAGTGTTAAAATGTCCATTTTTTTTAATTTTTAAAACATTTGTGTTATAGTTCCTTAATTTATTAATAGATGGCGTTGTTTACAATATTAGTTTTTCTGAATCACATTATACTTTGTCAAAGAAAATACTATTGGTTGGTAATTCAATATATAAATTGACTTGGGGACAAGTGGTGTTTTATCACCGCTAAGCAGTGATCAATCAAACAATTAAAGTCTGATAATAATATAATTATATTAATCACAAACAGACAAACATATATACTTACATACCGTTTTATCTATATGCGCTACAACCGTTCTACTTTCAATGTGTACTCGTTAGCTGAAAATTAGTTTTCATCCCTGAACCACAAAACAAATGATTACCGTTTAATATTTATGGAGTAGGAAGCTGATTGTGCAATTAAATGTTAATAGCCCACTGTTGGACTAAGGCATCTTTCTCTACTTTGTCTCTCCTTTACTGATAAAGATTTTTGATTCATGGAGGTTTTCGAAAGTTGCATTCCTTCACCGCTCAGTATGTATCAAATTACAGTTCACGAAACTCCAGCGAAGCCAGGGTTTGAATCCACAATCTTAGATGAGGATTTACATTTTTAACAACTGCGCCATCTGTCATTATAACAGCAAGTATAAATAAGAAAAATCGAAAATTAATAATGATAAATTTCCTTGAAGTAGTGCATTTGTGTTTCCATTGCAGAAATACATAACTAAATCAAAAAGGTATCTTGATAAAGTGCTGCCGTGTCTGGAACAACGTTACGGAGCGTAACAGAAATAAGTGTTACTTAAAGAAATTTCAGTGCAGTTGCCCGTAATGCATTGCGCTTTAAATGTTTAGGAGGCATGCTTGCACTTCACGATACGACGCAGATTTATAATATATTTTTTTTTATCTCGTAATAGGAAGACTGACAAACAGATGGACTTACTTAGCGGTAGGGCTTTGTGCAAGCCCGCTTGCGTAGGTACCATCCACTCATCGGGTATTCTACCGCCAAATAGCAGTACTCAGTATTGTTGTGTTGCGGTTTGAAGGGTGAGTGAGGCAGTGTAACTACAGGCACAAGGGACATGACATCGTAGTTCCCAGGGTTGGTGGCGCATTGGCGATGTGAGGAATGGTTAATATTTCTTGCAGCGCCATTTTATACGGGCGGTAGTGACCACTTATAGGCGGCGGGCACATTTGCTCGTCCGTCAACCTATGCTAAAAAAAAAATATTTTCTGTGAAGTTTTTGATCAATGTAATAATTGTAAAGGAAGCCGCAGGGTACGGTATATCGACGAGTCAATGTGAGAACACCATGTATATATTAGCCTCGGATTATCTCGCCTTGTATCGCCTCTACAACTAGGATTATGGACAATGCTCATGGTAACATAACACATGGTATTTATACAAGATTCTCTATTCAAATGCTTGAAAATATCGTTTCAGTTCGGCCGTGTTAGGGATAAGGCCTAGTTTATAATGTTACTGCGCGGTTTCAACTGCTGTTATAAACCTTCCTCAATAAACGAAAACTATCTTACACAAAATAAATAATTTCTTTATTGATATCATTCTCCTTCAGACCAATTAAACTAAAATTTTTGTTAGCCAAATTAATGATACTGATTTTTTCCGATAACTTAATCATCACTATCGTTTATTGAATTTACACAAAATATTATACGCATATCCATAGTAATATTATAAATAGGAAAACTTTGTTTGTTTGGTTGTAATGAATAGGCTCAAAATACTGGCTACTGGACCGATTTAAAAAAAAACTTTCAGCATTCGAAAGCTACATTATCCACGAGTAACATAGACTAAATTTTATTTTGAAAAAAAATAGGGTTCGGTAAGATATTTGGGTTTAACGGATTCAAGGTGTAAAAAATCAACCAAAAAAGTTACTTATTTTGCGTACGCTGCCTAAACTATAGAAGATAGAACCATAAAATGTTCAAATTAATTATAGATCTTATAAATATCTACAAAAAAGTCCGCGACACACTATACCTATCTGTGTCGAGTGAGGCACAACAACCATTTTTTTATTTATAACAATATTGACCTGGGAACATTTTGCTGACCGTGTCTTTCCTGGGTAGGCTTTTTGCAGCGGTAACCAATATCCAGGCGGGCGGAGTCGCGGGCGACCGCTATTAAACATATAAAAATATAATAAGCTTTGAATTTTCAATAAATATTCAATGTACACCTACAGATTCGGTCGATTTACACCTTAATTATATGTATAGAAAAAAATTGTCCGTAAATAAGTTTACAAAATCAGAAATCAAGTCATAATATAACTATTTACATCGCACACACACATCCATGACCTGTATAGTGCTGTAAAGTTTTCATAATTTTCGCAAAGTTTAAAAAATTCATCTTCTTACTTCTATTTATTTAAAAAATATATATTTTGTATCTTTATGGATTATTTTGATTTCCGTTTGAGATACGCAATCCTGTCACAAATCCGAAATATACGCGGACGAAGTCGCGGGCAGAAGCTAGTAAATTATAAATCTAGTTTATCACGAATAGCTCCGTTCAGCAGTCGAAACCGTATAAAAATCTGTTTGGTAGTTTTTGAGTTTATCGCGTACAGATTGTAGGATTATGTACTTTTCTTTTTCTAAAATATGAATTTAGACAGATAATTTAAACGACATTAAAGTCGAATGGTGTAAGAGCATCCTGAAACACACGAATCTCTTTATTTATGGTTAAACTGCTAAGGCAGCATTTTTGCAAGAAGTTTACGAAGTTGCAACTGCCGTGAAGCAGGTCTCAACTTGTTTCGCCGTCTATCCAGGGGATTTTGGCTGACTTCGTTCGTATATCTGAATGGATACGGTAACTTTGACAGTATGTTACGCTGCTTTATTAAGCGATATTTATAGAAGGCCATTTGCAATCTATGGATAAACTATTTTTGAATACAGTTACGAGTATTGAGAATTTGTTTTATGTCGAAATATTAACGGAATTATGAAATCTGTTTTTGTGTGAGAGCAAAGAAATGAAATATAATGTATATAACATTTATGTATATGAGGTATCTAAGTCAAATACTAACTTAGGTACACTAAGTGTACTCAGTACATAAAAAAAATAATTGTACTATAAAAAAGGGTATCCAAATAGTCGTAATTTTCCAAACAATTTTTTATCAGTTTCTAATAAAACCTAAAAGATTTCAATGGATGGTGATGAAAGGGCTTTGTGCAAGATCGTCTGAGAAGGTGCTAAACAGCCATTCTTAGTATAATTACGTTCTCGTGTAGGTTGAGTGAACTAGCTTAACTACAGACTCGCGAAAGTGGCCACAGTAGTTCGTGAAGCTTTTGAGGGCGATATTCGATATTAACTAGAATATCTAGAGCATTTAAAAAATACACGCATCAAAAAATCGTATCACTGTAAATCGGCTGTTTTAATATTTCACGAGAGCGATACAAATTTGTTTAGGATAGCATTATTGATATGCTCGTATTAATTTGGTTTGAATTGATCATAATATTAAAAGTAAATTACTGAAGTAAAATACTGATTCAAAGTTTCAGGACCAGATATCGTATCACAAACACCCAAGCTATAGAAATAATTCAAAACCCAATAAGACTAAAGTTAATAAAACTCGAGATGGTCCGTTGGTACGTTTACTCGGGGCTTAACGGCACAACACGCGAATAATAAATTTCAATAAGGAAAACAATCGTGCCGAGGTGAAAACAATACGCCGAGGAAACTTACCCCAATTTATGACGCGGCTCACTAGTGTATAATATTTGCATGAGTCTGTATCCCCGTTTTGTGTACACGAGTACAGGTATTATATTATACCAAATACAGGTAATTTGGTTCTGTTTGGTCTCTTAGATGATGTTCTAAGATATATAAATGAAAGAAACCAGTGTGAGTCTGAAGGCATATATCGTGTTGATATCTTGTTAATTATATGGTACTGACCAGCTTCGGTCACAGCGGCTAATCTGAAGATGAACTAGCCTTTTACGCAGGACATATTATACTGCACAGGTGTGTACGCAAACACAGGTGACCTCTCTATTCCCTTACTCTAAAACCGAGTGGACAGCAAATCCAACACGACCGGCAAGGGATCAGGCGCAGGACCAATTGCTTTAAGTGCTTTCCAGGAATGTTTCAAATTCCATTTACCTCAAACTCACTGAAAAACCCAATAACTTATTATCGGCCCGGCCTGGGGCATGAGAATTTCCCACTGCTGGGCAAAAATGAAGCAATCGAAAATTCAGTGGTGCTTGCCTGGGTTTGAAATTGCAATCATCGGTTAAGATGGCCATCTCGGCTCATGGCTGTGATAGGGTCATAAAACATTTACGAAAATAGAATTGAATCAGTTTAATCACTTAATGTCTCATTGAACAACACAGTATGTATTTAGTATAAACATATTGTCATACGTATGTGCCTTGAAAATAAATTAAGTGTGCAAAAAATGATAAGGAGTAAAACAAACGATCCATTAGATCCGTTCTACTTTCGTTGTCTAAAACAATCCCCTGCAAACTGTTCCAATCTGAATCAATGGAAATATTCCGAATAGTTTTATCGGAGTGACTTAAAACACATTACAAATTCAATCTCCCAGTCGGGTAAGTTGCACGCGTTCCTCGCGATTCTCCCTCGGATGGCTCTCGCATATTTGAAAGTGTGATTTGCCGCAAGGGACGAACAATTAAAAGATATTGTATTAAAAAAGTGTCTTTCAATTACTGTGAGTAGAAGTTCTATAGCGTAATAAATTCGTCTGGTATAAGCATATAATACGTCCGTCTCATCATAATCACTTTGAGACGGATCATAATCACAAATTGAGTACGTAAAGCTGAGTGGTACCGATGACAATCGAGATACATATAAAATAATAAGTAACATTTATAAATTCAATGACGATAACTAACCTAAAAGTCACCTGAGGAAGAATTTTCTGTTTCCTTTTCTGTATTCTTAACGGGAACCCGTTTTGCTATTACTGTAAAAACCGAATTTATATTTTATTTATTGCTCGCTTTTTCCTTCGTACTTGTACCAACATCACTCAGCTTCAGTAGCGATCTGGACTAATTATACCGCTGGGATTGGAGAGCGGGGGAATTTAGATTCGTTATGTTTTGAAATCGACACCCACTGAGTGAACAGAAATAAACCGTACATCGTACAACGCAATTCTATCTCAGTAAATATGAATAAATCAGTTAATATAATCGTGTCGTGTTTGGTATTACCAATCTACTGCTATTAACAATCTCACAGTAATCATTTCAACGTAGGTTATTAAGTTTACACTCGACGCCGGTCCATATGTAAGTCGGTCCATATCCATAGGGATATATTTTAATCTCAAATAATCGAATTCGAAATTCAATTCATTTTATTCGTAGTATTATAGAATAATTATATACTTGGTTATGTTCAAGTACAGTTCGGTTTTTTAGTTATGTAGACTGTTAAATAGGCCCCCTGATCGGTACAGAAAGAAATTCCTCACACCAATGGGTCACCAACATTGGTTACTAAGATATTATATCTCTTGTTCTTGTTGTACTCTGGCTCACTCTTCAAACCGGAAATCAACAATACTAAGTATTGGGCTGTTTGGCGGTATAACATATGATGGTGTCTACCCGGAAGGGCTTGCATAAAGCCCTTCCACCAAGTGAAGGTGTAAAGTTTTTTTATATCTTTGATATCTCATATACTTTAGTCACCGTGTGACAATTTAGTTCGCTATTAGACTTGATTACACAATACGGAAACGTTTCTACATATAGTGCGTATGTCACCTTAAGGACCGTAGAGTAATAACCCTATCAACTTTAAATATCTGCAATGAATGGTTAAGTAAGCAAACATGAGGGAAGGTAGCATACGATACGTCTTTATTACACGGACGACGGTAGCGACGCTATCGGCAGATTAATCGGCCGAGCGGCGGGTGTTTCAGAAAAGACCATCCTAGAGCACAGCCTCAAGACTATACATAAACGCGACATCAGAGTCGCCGAGGCTGTGCTGTGTTTGAGCAGGGCCCGCTGGATAAAAGAAAAAAAAACTACTATATACAGTATTTTTATATATTATTAATATTATTTATTATGGATTATTTATATATAATTTTAAATTGAAAAAAAAAAATGTCAGTGTGGGCCACGTCTTCCAAGAAGACGACAAGCTCGAAGTCCAGCGAAGATTTGCTGATGTTCAATAAAAATATAAAATAACGCCAAAATTTATAAAAATAAAATGTAAAAAAAGGCACGGGCAACTGTGAGCCCGTGGATGTTGTAAATTAAAAAAAAACGCATACGATATGTCTCTTCTCCGGACATTACTTATTCTTTATCTGTGCTAAATTGAAATATATCAGTTGTCTCCTTATTAGATAACAAGTAATCGAATAGTTGGTAGATAAGTAAATCGGAGAAGAATAATTATTCTTGTTTCATATTTCTTAGAACCTGATTGTTTCTGTCATTGAGTTTTACTTTTAAACTATTTTTTTATGAACAGTTTATATCAAGAACGATGAAAAGGTATAAGTTATTGGGATTAATGCTGTGTTGGGAATAAAACTATTGATAAAAAGTGGTAAAATTATCTATGTAATAAATCTCATTGTTTTTTTTTTTTTGATCGTTGTAGACATGTACTATCACAGATTCTACCACTGAAATCAACTTTGTATATAAGTGAACTGTGACGTTCTTTATTGGTAATAAAAGTTCTCTATCCTGATTGTTTTTGATAAGTATATATAATATTTGATAGTACGTACTAAGGCGTTGTTAGAATTGTGTATATGCCGGAGGATCTGTAGTAATAATAAGTATACTTTAGAACTCAATATGTAACAAGAGAGTTACGGTAAATTGAGAATAAAGATGACGAAAGATGAACAAAGATGGAACTGTAACAGCGTATGCATAATTAAAGGAACAGATAATATCACAAGAAGAGTAAAACACACGCGCCCGATTACTCAGATAAGGCTGGCGAATGACTGTAACTTCCAATCTCTTGTGCTAATAGCCCTTAGAGTAATTGTTTATCACATACGAGGTGCAACAGAGGAGCGGTCACGCCTCACGACGCGATAGTATTATATATTGGCGTACGGTGACTTAGCGTAAACGTTATTCAATCTGTACGTGCTTGTAATAGAATCCTGTAGAATGAATCTCATATAGAATTAAAGAACTTGCTTAACTCAGGAATAAGACTATGTTTCTTAATTTTTTTTATATATTTTTTTAACAATTATAATTAATGTTGTACGCGATCCCCAATAAAATTATGTATGTATCAAATCAATTATCCCGACATGACGAGTTTATGTTATATAAGCCAATGTTTATGTTGCCAGATTTAGAAAAACAGTATTATAATGAGTATTATACAAAGTGACAGATACTCGTCTGTAACATATAGATGATAATAATTCGTATAATATTTCATATTAAGTATTACATTCTAATGGAGTGTTACACGTATGAGTTGGCGAAGACCTCATGTGCTTAAGGATTTTATATTTTTTGTAGGCTTTATTGATTGTGACATTTTTAAATTATTTGAAAATAGTTTTCGAATAAAATAGGGCGCATTTTTTATTACAGCGCCAATGGTACAAATGTATAGATGAATAAAATGAGTAACAGAAAGAAAATCTTTATTTACAACACACTCTGTGACAGTTAAAATTAAAATATATGTTTGATATTATATTATGTAAACACTAGTAACTCGATGTGCAGTTTATAAAATTGTGTTATGATGTTATTTGCATGAAATCCATACTAAATTGTTTTTTAAAACTCTTCATATTTATATAGAAAAAGTATATAAGTTATTTGTAATACATCTTTTAAGCTCATCCCAAATACCAGTGTTCTTCAAATGTGATTAAAATATATCTTATAATTCTATTAGCTTTATATTAAATATTTACGTCAATAATTTGACGTTGGTCCTTTGGTTATGACAGAAATAAATTAATCCTTACTATCCGCACATATCCGTATATAAACTATATGGCACTGAAATATTAAGCTGTTGCTCGAAAACTTTACATTATATATAGTTCAAAACGTAGTTGTAAAACAATTTTCGCAATACCGGAACATTTCTGCAATTGTAAACTTTCAAATTACCGTTAAAAAGCAAATCGAACTATTGTGGTTCTCGATTCACTGCCATCGAGCTATTGCTAAATCAAAATTGTTTTTTTATTCTATTTCATTGTTTTGTTTGAAATATAATTTTTTTATCTTTAGTTTCGTTTATTTTAGTTACGAATTGTATTTGGAAAAGAAGTGAGATTTTATGACGTATAACTTTAATGCGTTTTATCACAACTTCAAAGTTCAATTTTATTCAAACTTAAAAATGCACGCAATAATATATAATATACTATAATAATAATAATACGACAAGTTAATACTGTAGTGCTGTCTCTAGAAAGAGAACCGTAGCTTGTCTAAGACAGAATACGTCAAAACTGGTTTACAGTGCCTCCCGTGCAATTAGTCCGTGTTGTGAGATATAAAATTTTTCCACAATCAAAATTTTGAATTAATACACCGATGGACTCATAAACTCGTTCAAGACGCCTTTGAAATAAACATTTTAACCAAGTATTGAAACTTTTATACAAATTTAAATTGAAACCTATAGTTTGGTTAGTTAACTTCATAACATCGTCATTTGAATTAAAATTTCTACGTTGATTCAAGTTTTCCCGCTCCAATGCCACAATTTGAGCGGCTTGTTGGGACGAAGAATCCATATTTATTGTTACTAAACCTTTGTTGAGTTTAAAAGACTAATAATAAATATTGGTAATAATAATACAAACCGCAAATGAAAAAAAAAAACAAAAATAATTAATTTCAAACCTTACATGAATTTGATTTCGTGAATGACATGCATACATTTTATTTCCCCGTTCATATTTTTACTGCAGTTGTAATTGTAAATTTTCTTTTTTTTTCTTTTTTATTATTAATGGACAGTGTCGACCTTTTTGTTTAGTTTAATCCAAATAGTTTGTATACTTATCAAAAATATTAATTTGGAAGATTGCTTACAATTAATTACATTATATTTTTACTCTAAATCGCTTGAATAATTTAAAAACACGTGTGTATTTAATTAGCCATGGGCAATATATTGGGCATTATACCTTTAGTAGGCAGGTCAGCAAGTGGTTAAAATTGTATCGTTAATGAGTAGTATGATTAGATTTGGTGCACGTTAGTATCGAGATTTTACGCTACATATTTTATTGGAACGAAGTTCTTTTACGAGGATTACAGTTGAGTGAAGTAGTAGAAAACGTGACGTAAGGCGATATGCCTCCTCCGTGCAACGTTTCCCTCTCTTTCTCTCTCTCTGTCTCTTTCTATTATATAAAATTACTAACACATTTTTTTGGTGTTGTTACTTTATTTTATCGTTGTTGTTTAATACATAATATAAAGCGAAAGCAAGTTCGTTCCAATCAAATGATCCCACGACTCCTCTCGTTTTATAATAGTTATTTTATTTTAACGGTATGATCGAATAGCTCGCCAAGCCAATAGCGTCAGTTCCAGCAGACTTAATATGCTGCATCCGAAGAATGAGTTGAAAACACCTCCGAGTTGAGCTGAAATTAAAGTACTATTAGTATTGTAATGAATAAATATTGGACAACATCACATACATTACTCTGATCCCAATGTAAGTAGCTAAAGCACTTGTGTTATGGAAAATGAGAAGTAACGACGGTATCACAAATACCCAGACCTAAGACAACATAGAAAACTAATATTTTTTTTCGACATCGACTTGGCCAGGAATCGAACCCGGACCTCGGAGTGGCGTACCAATGAAAACCGGTGTACACACTACTCGACCACGGAGGTCGTCGTCTATAGCAGATACATCTTTTATTTTGTCTTGCGGGTTTAAAATAAGTGAGCCAGTGTTATTGGAGATAAAATATAATCAGCCTGTAAATTTCCCACTGCTGGGCTAAGGCCTCCTCTCCCGTTGAGGAGAAGGTATGGAGCATATTCCACCACGCTGCTCCAATGCGGGTTGGTGGAACACACATGTGGCAGAATTTCGTTGAAATTAGACACATGTAGGTTTCCTCACGATGTTTTCCTTCACCGCCGAGCACGAGATGAATTATAAACACAAATTAAGCACATGAAAACTCAGTGGTGCCTGCCTGGGTTTGAACCCGAAAGCATGGGTTAAGATGCATGCGTTCTAACCACTGGGCCATCTCGGCTAATGAATATTAGTATTAGTATTTGTATTGGAGATACACGGGATTTAATATATGAGGTGGCCAATTTGCTAAAACAAATAAAGTATACTTACAGAATAAGTTGAAAGTAGTGAAATAGGATTTCCTTTGGTAAACTCTTTCGACGTGGTTCGGCAAGAACACGCGCACGACGCTGACACGCTCCAAATCTAATCCATCGCTGAAACAACATTCTGAATCAGATCTTTAAATCGATATAAAACATAAATATATATGTTGCATAAACTTGTTACATTATTTACTTGGTGGTAGGGCTTAGTGAACTCATCACATATTCTAACGCCAAGTAGCAATACTTAGTTTTATTGTGTTCTTGTTTGAAGGATGAATGTGTAAACTACAGGCACAATGGACAAAACATTTCAGTTCCCAAGGTTGGTGGCGTATAGGTTATGTAAGGAATGACTAAAATTTCTTACGGCTCCAATGTCTATAGACCGCGGTTACCACTTACCATCTGGTGGTCTATTGGCCAGTTGACCTACCTATGCAATGAAAAATAAAAAGTGTTGCATTTTATTCATGTGTTTTAGTTTGCAAATGAGTTAATATAGTCACAGGCACAAGGGACATTGCACCTTATATGTCATGGTTAGCAGCGAATATATATATATTTTTACATTTATGACAGAGTTAATTTGATTGGCGAGATGCTGCCTACAATCAGGTGAAGTATTCACTCATCTACCTCTATACAACATGATAAAAAGACCACATACTTATCGGTTTGTCATTAGCTGCCTAGTGTAACTGCGAGTGGGTCTTATAGGTCTTTCAATATATTGTTATTATAAGTATGTATTTTATTAAGTCAGCTATAATGCTTAAGATGACCATTTAACATCGGATGGAAGGCGCGTCTGATACTTTAAATTATATTTCTCAAATAGAAAAATGGATGTAAGAGATTGTGCAGGAAGAAATAAATAAATATTCACAACAAAATAAGGACGTAAAAGAGTTGACGCTTGTTAGAAACATCCTTAAACAGCCGTTTTATTAAACACTGAAAAAATAAATAAAATTTAGTTAAATATATCAAACATTTACTAAAAACTATCATAAGTGGGCGAGTGTTGATTCAACTCGAAACTTGATATCTTAGAAATCTCCTGTTCGACGCTGCACGTAGCAAGACAGTCGCACTCGTCAATAGCGTAGGAAACTGAAAAATGACACTTTCTGTTATCTCTATATCTAATATATGTATGTATAATCTCTGTACTTGTCCATACTTGTCTATACTAGTCTATACTAGTCTATACTAGTCTATACTAGTCTATACTAGTCTATACTAGTCTATACTAGTCTATACTAGTACTAACTACTACTAACTAGTAGTACCTATTATAAATGCGAAAGTAACTCTCAGTTACACGTCACACTTAAACCACTGAACCGATTTAGATGAAAATTAGTATGAAGATAGTTTCGGGGAAGGACATAGGCTACTTTTTGTAATTTACCCCCGCGAGAGGCTAAATGGGGTTGATGGTTTGTCTGCTATAGGTAACGTTTTATAAATTTTGCGCGGGTAAATTCGCAGGTTCAGTTAGTTGGTTATAAGAAACAAAATATGTTAAAGTAAAAAAAAAAACAATATTCGAGTCAAAATCAAGTAATACCGGTATTTAATGTTACAATATTTTTTAATCACTTTAAATATTTTTCTTCATTTATCATCACCAACAGGAAGGCTCAACTTGGCTGCGGAGAATACTTAATGTAGTCTTACAGAATCATTAATCAAAATTATTTGTAGCTTAGCTTAGCAGGTTGTTTTATGCGTACATATTAGGTTTGGGAGTAGAATAAAAACCACATTTGTTGAATACCTGTAGCATCTCTGGAGCAAATCAAGTTTCTAGCGCGGCACACAGGTATCCCTGGTAGCCTGGGGTGCGCTAACTTTAGGCAATGACAGTTCCTTAGGGTGCGTTCCATCTCGCACTCCATCAGGCAGTATGTCCTACGTATTATTTTAAAATATTTATTACGGTATAAAATATCTACTCTAAAAACTTCCTTGACCAACTTATCGATTGTAGAGTTTTTCATAAATATTGAAGTTTTTACTCACTGAAGCGTAAAATTCTAGAATGAAAAAACCGTCTCTCTAACGATACTTAATATATATTGAAAAACGCTGCGTCACCTGGCTGATATGGAATTTTCTTTCGGTCTTCGGTCTCCTGCCGTAACCATTATGTTAAATAGGATGTTCTAGAATATTCTATGTACACATACGCTCCTTACCTACGCTTCATTCAACCTGGCGCACGAAAAACATCGAAATATAACGATAATCGAGTATTCATGTATTTATGACAGATCAATATGCGATAAAATATCCTAAAACCTATACTTGAACAGTCACGAGTGACAAATTCCTGACCGGTCAACTCAGATCATGCGTATTGTAACTCGAACCCATTTTACGTTATCACACATCTAAAGCCATTCCTACTCATATGGCCTTTGTCCAAAGCAACAACAGTATCGTTGCGTTCAAGTATGAAAGGGCAGTGTAACATAATGTAAGAAACGATCCAAAACATTTTTACTTTGACAGATGACAATGAACAGATTTGATCAAAGCTAGTCTGTTGATTGACATATATCCTCGATCGAACTAAAAATTGGGATCAGACAGACCGTGATATCGCCCTTTATTTCCGCTATCCTAGTAAAATTTTTTTTAAATACTTAAAAATCACTAGAAATAATACTTTAGAGTCACTTAATTGGTATCAAGTTCAGTATTCTTCAGCTTTTAAAAGAAACAAAATATTGAAAATACTTATGATAAGTTGGGAAGTATTTAAGTGGTTGGTCGGATAGGGAGCAGCCACGCAAATCCGAGCGGAGGGTCAAGATTTCTTCCGAGGCTTGCATCGTTCGAGTACTGTAGCTAAACCAGGTCTCTAATCCTGGCGATATTGGTGTTCCATTCACTGTTATGTCCACGTAGTTCTGTCCTGGTCGAAGCGCTAACTGCAAATTGTCAAACGGAAGTCATATATTTTAACTACAATCCTGAGCAGATATTTTCTTGCTTGTGCATGTGAACCAATCTTCACGGCAATAGAAATTGGGTTGGAAAGTATAAAAACATAAATGGATTGTGCCCATATTTTTGGCAAACATTGCACCTAAATTATTTACAATTAGCTACATTTTTCTGTTATATGATATAAGAGCATTTATACGTACGTAAAAGTGACTAACAGATAAAAATATGTAAGCAACACTTATAAAGCCGTTTTGGAAATAGATTTACATTACATTAACAGCCTGTAAATTTCCCACTACTGGGCTAAGGCCTCCTCTCCCTTTGAGGAGAAGATTTGGAGCATATTCCACCACGCTGCTCCAATGCGGGTTGGTGGAATACACATGTGGCAGAATTTCGTTGAAATTAGACACATGTAGGTTTCCTCACGATGTTTTACTTCACCGCTGAGCACGAGGTGAATTATAAACTCAAATTTAGCACATGAAAATTCAGTGGTGCTTGCCTGGGCTTGAACCACAACTGGGCCATCTCGGCTCGGCTTAGAAATAGATATAAATTTGATTTTGTTCTGCACAGATACCCATTTGTACATGAGGTCGATGTCCGAAAGGTCATCTCTCTGGTGCACGGCCACTTTTAGGGAATGAGTGAAACCAACGTCTTTCACATAATAGGCTTCCTTATTGGTCTGCACGTCGTGCATCCTCTTGTCTTTTAGTTCCCTGTATAATCAAAAAGTACCATTGCTCACGGCCTTTTACTGTACTTTTGGCCATTTGTGAAGTTTTGGATCGGATTTTAAAACTCGGAACCGTTGTAGGTCACGTTCTATGAAGGTAGTTTTCCGGGTGTTTCATAATTTTTTAATGTACATTTTATGACTTTTCACTTGAGTAGAGCCGTGATTAGACATATGTATTTACCAACGATGATAAACTTTCTATTACATTTCCATTAATAATTTTATTAATGTCATTCATGGATTTTGTAACAACTTATTTCGATGGACTTCAGAAATGGGTTTACTGTATAACATGGAAATTTCTTATGAAAAATCTTATTGTTAGTGAAAGAAACTATTGTTTGCAAAGGTAAGTATATAAATAAGTATTGTTTAAAGAAGTGTTTCTTTGAGCCACTAAATAACTAGAACTACGTTAGTTTTTTTAAGAGTTAAGAACCATAAATTAAATTTAAAAAGAGAGATCATGCGGGAGATCCAGTTGAAATGAAGTTACCTTCGCTATATATTACGTATTAACAGTAAATCCACAGACACAATAAAATAAATTAAAAAAGTTTGGGAATATTTAAATTACAAGAAATATAATTTAATACTAACACACACAACAACGTAATAAAAGTACAGACAGAGAGATAGAAAGGAAAGAGTCTGGAGTGTAACGGTTTTTCTTAACGCGAAGAGTCCTTCAGTAAGCCTCATAAATAAAATCGTTCCAAATATTAAATTTAGAAGACTTCATCGTTTCCAAAATATCAAGGTACGCTTTAAAATTTAAATTATTTTAACAAATTGATAAAATGTTACCTTTTCAAAGAACGACCGTTAAAAGTGCAGCAGTAACCGACGCGAGTGATCTCTATTGTAAATACTGATGAGCAATTAACAGTAGTTCCAAGCCATTGACACCTGACGATTTAAAGGTATCTACTATAATATTATGATTAATAGAATTATAATCTTAAGTAGAGATAATTTTTATTTGGTTATAACTTACGAGTGTTTAAATAAATCTTGGAAAAGGACTTAAACCTTCTCGCAATTGTCGTATTGATTAGAAGTCTAACAATTATATGGGATTTCGATGACAATACAATAAATTGGAACTATTGAATAGTGCCGATTATGTAGCTGATGTCTTAAAGACCACTTGAATTTCGGATTATATTGTTTTTTTGACGAGTCCCAAACATTATACTGACAAAAGAGTATCTGTTTCTTAGTTATTATAACTACAATTCATGCTAACATATTAATTTGAAGAGGTTTTAATTACTAAACTTTAAAATTATTATTCAGTTTGAATCAATTATTATAAAAAGAATATTACTTCAAAAGAATTTCTTCACATGTCGGCGTTAAGCGAAGAGAAACAGCATCGATGTCAAGATTATTATAGTCTATCAATTCCTCGATTCTTTCTAAATCTTCAACATTAAATTTAGCGTCCGGGGAGGCGAAAGCGCTTAGTTGTTTAATAATACTTCTGATGTAAGTGGCGTTCATTGAAGCTGGATATTGTCTACAAATAAGGAAAAAGTGTTAATGAATTATCAAAGTCTAGCTATGATTCGTCTGCATCTTGAGCAACTTGGTTAGGAATCCTGTTATATTTTTTTCTTATGGTATAGTTGGCAAACGAGCAGGAAGCTCATCTGATGAAAAGTAAGTACCACCGCCAAAGGGCATCTGCAACACTAGAGAGCTTGCAGTTGCGTTGCCGGCCTTCAAAAAATGTTTACGCTCTTTTATTGAAGGTTTCCAAGTCGTATAGTTTCGAAAAAATGCCGGCGAAAGTTGGTTCCATAGAGTGGTGGTGCGAGGCTATTAATGCCTTAAAAATCGCACTGCTGTGGATTTTCGGACATCTAGGTAGTGCAGATGAAACTTCGAATTTTGACGCGATGTCGAAGGTCAATTTCAGCCACCGGGATTGATCGAAACAATTCCTTCAGTAGATCACTGGCCGAGCAACCCCGACGGAAATCGTACTCAGTAATAATAACATTGCCGAAACTGTATGCCTTTCTTAATTCTAAAGACAGCAGAGAAGCTTATGGTCAACTTTCACCTATACATATGAACCTACGATATATCTTTACTAATATTATAATAGCTTTTGCTCTTTCATGCTCAACCAACTGAACGAATTTGATGAAATTTGGTATGAAACAAGTTTGAACTTCAGGACAGATACTTTATTATGCCTAACACGTATCAACCACAACAGCGACAACAAGTTCAACATAAATAAATAAAAAATCGTATAAATACAAACTTACATTTCGTTGACGAATTTATCCATTTTGTCCTCAGGGTAACTAACTTCTGGACATATTATTACGGAAGGGAACAAAATTCGTTTCCTAAGTAATTCAGTTTGTTCTATACGAGTAGGTCCGCTGAAATATCTTTCGATAGTCACATAGAGGACCATGAGCGAGGAACAGAGTAGTAAAGCCAGAGATATCGACCAGTACCAACTAGAAAAAATATCAATAGTAATCATATTTACCGTAATTCCGTTTTTCAATGGTAATATTTATAATCGTTATAGTCGCTAGCTTATGCGTTATTTTAACTCGATGTTTGTGTAACAAAGTATTTTATTGTCATTGTTTATTTATTTAATTAAATTTACCTACATTTTATTTTATATTCTACTATATTAAGAACGACGTAACAAAAACCTTTTTGGATTTAACCGTACATCAGTATTCATTGAAATGATAAAATATATCTATACCCAATAGAACTATTGCCGTAGGAAATTACGTTTTAGTTATATAATTCAGACGAGTGGTTTTCTACAAATTTGACAAATACCACGAAATAAAACTAGCAAAATGTTCATCTTGTCTTCAAATTGAGTTAGAATTCGAAAACACATCTTAAGAGTTAAAAAATAATTAAGAAAATAATATTTAAGGGACCTGTATTTAGTATCGACGAGTACTTTTGCACCGTGAAATTGCGCCTGTCTTAAATATTCTTTGAATTTCATTTTGAGATATTTACACTGAATTTCCGATATAAAAGTCGTTGAAATAATTGTCGTCTACAGTAGGAGGCTTTTTATTAGTAATAAATATAAAACGTGATATTTAAACTCTATGTACGTACATTAATCATCATTTATCGATTTCATATACTCATGACATTGATGACATATAATTTAGTTTGATTGATAATAATCTGTTTTGTTTTTTATGAATATTTTATAGAGACAATTGAATAGATAGTAAAAATTACGTTCTATTAAATGTTAATTACAAAGGTTATTTTATGATGATTAGTAAGTAAGAAGACAAGTTTTTTTTTAAATATACACATATTATTATTTAAATAAGAATTATTTACACTTTGTTTGATTATTATTAGTATTTTTTGATTAGGGTTAACAGCCTTTAGAGAGAATTTCGGTGGGCGTGATTATTCGTGTGAATGTGAGAGCTCCAGACGACGACTGTATAGAAGATGTGGACGCGTATGTCGAAACGATCCCACAGCCTCTGTAATCCATTTCGAGGAAGGACACCACAGAGGGTTGTAGTTTTTAGTTTCTGACACAAAAAGTGACACATTTGTTACGTGTACTGATTTGTTTTGTACGGTTGAAATGAAATTGTACAGAGTAGTTTTTTTTTAAATTTCATATATTCCCTTCAAATGGACGCCTCTGTGTGTGAAAAGATCTATATTGACATATTTAATTTAAATGAATACTTAAACTCATTAAAGTCAATATTACATGACTAGTTTAAGAATAGCTAATTTTTAATAATCTCAATACATCATATACAAACGTACACACATTACATTTACTCGTACTTTATGAACATGCGTAACCATCTAGATGAACTTATACTTGGTGGTAGGGCTTTGTGCAAGCCCGTTCGAGTAGGTACCACCAAGTCAACAGATATTCAACCCTAGAAAACCAATATCCTAGAAAAGTGAGTAAGCCAGTGTAACTATAGGCAGAAGGGATATAACATCGCAGGTCTCAAGGTTGGTGGCGCATAAGCGATGTGAGAAACCGTTAAAATTTCCTACGGCGCCAATCAATCTGGGTAATGGTGACCACTTACCATCAGGTGGCTGATTTACAAGTCTACCTATGCAATAAATACATTGCCGGGAAAAAGAGGTGTCTTTCTATATAAAAAAAAATGTCTATTTAAAGTTATATTCTAAATGTTTATGCATCGGTGTGGATAAAACATTTTTCGAAGATTTTTTTTCAAATTGTCTATATTTCCTGACGATAAAAAAAATAATATTATATAATTACTTGAAAAGGCTTGTTGTCACGTATTTTTAAAACATATATATTGTCGGGATTTTATAATTAAAGACCAACAATTTTTTTAGTAATAGTAAATATTGTCGGAGGGACATCAGATCTACAGTGGGTAATCGTGAAAGGAATACAAAGAACACTTAGTTAATATTTAATTACACTATTAGGTTCACACACAAAGTAATCAAATTTAGAATTATAACAGTCAGCACTTCAGGAACGGTAGGACAGTTCCGTGACCTCACTCGGCTAATGCTTTGCAGTAAGTGTTCTGCCCTGACCCGAGCGATGCCTTCACGACTCTGTCGAAAGCGCGCTGAAGATAGCTCCGAACTACACCGAAGTCAAGTTCACAACCGTAGGCGCGCTTTTCGTTGCGTTGAGTGTCTGTACGCTTAACCGGATGCGACAATATAATATGTTAACACTAATATTAGTAATGTGAAAAAGAAGAATGAAGCCCTGGTGAATATTTATTTAATGTTAAGGTTATGAATTTTGTGTCAACTATGAGTTTTCTTTTAACGATATGATCGAACAGCTCGCCAAGTCAATAGCGCCAGCTCCAGCAGGCTTAACATACTGCATCCGAAGAATAAGTTGAACACGCCACCGAGTTGAGCTGGAAATAAAACACTATAAGGATGGGAAATAATATAACGGATATAATATCTATTGCTAAGCCAAAGAGTCCAACAAGTTTTCATTAATGGAATAAAGTCTTCGGGGTCTATGTTAAAAGTGGGTGTTACACAAGGATCAATTTTGAGTTCTTTTTATATCTAGTATATATAAATGATTATCCTTTTTATATTTAAGGTATCTCAATTCAAATTAATCTCAATCTCGGCGGTCAAGGAAAACATCTGTTTATGATAAAAACTTGTCACCTGTATATCAACCAATCTGTGTTTGATAAAATTGAGAGGAACTCTTAAACCCTCACTGGGACATTGACATTCTTCTACTTATGAAACCCTTGAAGATTAGCGCCTAGCATTAGAATCAATCGTACATAAAATAATAATATTAATAGAACATTACAGGTTCACCTGGATGGGTTAGTTGGTTGGTTGGGTCCACACCTCATCAGTTTTTTCCCCGACACGAATACAAATGCAATGTTTATACGGTTTTAAAAATGAGTGTAATTATAGGCATAAAGGTAGGTATCTTAGATCATCAGTTAATCCAATACACTATTAAAATAAATAAAAGTTATAAAATTTACTAACAGAATAAGTTGAAAGTAGTGAAATAGGATTTCCTTTGGTAAACTTTTTCGACGTGGTTCGGCAAGAACACGCGCACGACGCTGACACGCTCCAAATCTAATCCATCACTGAAACAACATTCTGAATCAGATCTTTAAATCGATATAAAACATAAAGGTGGAAAACAACGACTTGTATTCTGTTGCAGTTTGAAAGTGAGCCGGAATAGTCACAGAAACAAGGTTGTCGCCTGCGGTTTCGCTCTTGTTTTCGGGGTTTGTCGTTTATTTTTGGGCATAAAAAGTTTATGTTCTTCTTTGGAGTTCATGCTTGTATCATACCATTTTTTTTGTAGTGTAAGAGCAACAGACAGATATACGGATAGACAGTTACTTTTGAATTTATAATATTAGTAAAGATAATTTATATTCGTCTCGGCGATATTAGCAAAAAATAAATATAAAGTAAATTATATTAATTTCAAAATTATAGGAATATATATTTTTTTTATGTTCCTACCATATAAACAATACATAAAATATTTACTAGAAGTTATCTAAGGTGGGCGAGTGTTGATTCAACTCGAAACTGGATATCTTAGAAATCTCCTGTTCGACGTTACAAGTAGCTCGACAGTCACACTCGTCAATAGCGTAGGAAACTGAAAAATTTAACCTTGTTATTGTCTTGGTACATACATAATGACATATCATTGTTACTTATTACAAAGCCGCCTTTCCAGGTTAAATTATCAGCGTGTGCTATTATCAGTGACGCTCGAACTTACAATATATCTTAGTGTGAGTACGACGACTAAATAGAAAATACAGACTTTTATAATTGGGTTATCATTTGAATCAATATTTTATGAAGAAATTCATCATATTGAAGACGTTAAAAATAACCCCATCAAAATCCTTTGAGTGGTTTAGAAGAAGAAAGTGTTGATATTGTTTACACCTTTAAAGACGTATCACTTTGTATGTTACCCAAGTCAGATATTAATTTTAAGTGCTTAGTGATAAGCTGATGGTGTAACTTTTCCATTAAATAAATAAATAAGTAAATACGGATGGAAATTGTTTTTGCTTTGTGCTATTGACAAAACCCCTTTGGTTGTACCTGTAGCATCTCTAGAGCAAATTAAGTTTTTAGCGCGGCACACTGGTATTCCTGGTACATTGGGGTGTGCTAACTTTAGGCAATGACAGTTCCTTAGTGTGCGTTCCATCTCGCACTCCATCAGACAGTATGTCCTATGTATTATTTAAAATAAATAAATTATGGTATAATTAGTTCTCTTCTCTCAAAGCTTGTAATGTGAACAGCCGTAGTTGATGTGGAATTAAAATTCAATTTTCAATATTTGATTTGTTAAATAGGATGTTCTAGAGTTTATATTCTATTAACAATACGTGCATTTAAAATTGATGCTTCCCTTTGACAGAGCTATTGACCAGACAATCTATGATTTTGTCAATGTTTACGCTGTTCATGGTTTACTGTCTTTATATGAAATAAAATATTAAAAATATAATAATATTGGTGATTTGGTATTATATTCAATTTTAGATCTTTGAGAAGAATGAAAATACTATAGGAGATACTTATCATAAGTTGGGAAGTATTTAAGTGGCTCGTTGTTTAGACTGCAGCCGCGTAAATCCGAGCGGAGGGTCAAGATTTCTTCAGAGGCCTCTACCGTTCTAGTTTTATAACTAAACCAAGTCTCTAATCCAGGCGATATTGGTGTTCCATTCACAGTAGTGTCTACGTACTTCTGTCCTGGTCGAAGCGCTAGCTGCAAATTGCCAAAAAGGAATCATTTAATTTAAACTTAACTAGCAACTCCGAGTAGACGTCCCGCCTTTGTATATGAAGCAATTATCATGACAATTGTAGTTGCAGTTGCTGCAGTGCCATCCAGTAACGTAAAGTAATACCAAAGTATCCATTTTGGTAGTATAAAAAATCTTCTCAATAAATAAAATACATACCAAAGTTTTTTAATCTTAAACAGTTAAGTAACATACACATATTTCTAACAATAAATGTTTTGTATTTATAATGACATAAAAGTAAACAAACAAACGTGCAAATTGACAAATAAAATATATACAAGAGAAAAACTTAAAAAAGCCGTTTTTGGAAAATTGCATAGATACGTTTTGTTTACACATACCCATTTATAAACGAGGTCGATGTCAGATAGGTCATCTCTTTGGTGCACGGCCACTATTAGGGAATGTGTGAACCCAACTTCGTCCACATAATAGCCTCTCTTACTGAGCTGTTCTTCGGGCACTCTCTTCTCTCTATGTTCTCTGAATAATGAAAAGTACCATAGCTGGGTTACCCAAGGGCAATTTAGTTTATTAACATTTAAAAAGAAAATGAAAAAAAACATTTTTCTAAAAATCAAGACTGAATTTTCTATTATTCTCCGTACCCAAATCCTAACCAAACCATGGCGTGTTCAATATTTTTATTAGAGCACCAAACTAGAAATAGAACTTTAGATAACGCAGTACTAGGACCATAATTTGAAACCTTCTTATAAAAACGTTGCCATTTCCAATTAATTGCATTTTAGTTTATTTTATGTGGAGTTTACGTTCATGTAAATTGGACACAGTTATATCAAATGAATTCGAACGAATTCTTTCAGTTGTTCTCTTAATTCGTTGATAACAATAACTCTGTTGCTAGAAGCAATTGCTAAGTAAATAAACAAATATTGCTTCAAGAATTAGTTTGCTTGAACTTTTGGTAGAATTACTTTAGTTGTATTGTGATTCCTTTCGTTACATTCCAAAGAAAAGTGTGCAAGGTCACAAAAATTGGTAAGCAATTCGTAAAACTGGAAGCATAAATCAAGGTTATGATTCCAAAAAAAATCGTGCTCTCTAAAGTATATGTATTGTATTATAAATTGATAGAATACCTTTTTAAAGAACGACCATTGAAAGTGCAGCAGTAACCGACGCGAGTGATCTCTATTGTAAATACTGATGAGCAATCAATATTAGTTCCAAGCCATTGACACCTGGCGATTTGAACGTATCTACTATGGTATAAACTATGATTATTAAAAAACTATATAATATTAAATTAATATACTCGTAGTTGTGATTTGTCAGCATTTCAAAGTTATGTCAAAGATGATTCAGTATTAATCCTAATTTGATTTTTTTATTTCAAAACTGTTCTTTTGTTTTCTTCAACAGCTACTAACAAAACTTGTATTTTAGCTTCAGTGGTTAGTTTTGACGAGTCCAAAACATTACACGGACAAAAGCATCGGTTATTTTTACAAAAAAAATTCTTTAAATATGAATATTTTACTAAAACTAAATATAAATTTGAAATCGTTATTATTGAATTTAAACTAATTATTAGAAACAGAGCATTACTTCAAAAGAATTTCTTCACACGTCGGCGTTAAGCGAAGAGAGGCAACTTCGATATTAAGATTATTATAGTCTAGTAGTTCCTGGATTCTTTCTAAATCTTCCACATTGAATAAAGCGTCCGGGGAGGCGAAAGCGCTTAGCTGTTTAATAACACTTCTGATGTAAGTGGCATTTACGGAAGGTGGATATTGTCTACAAATAAAGAAAATAATGTAATAATATTCTTATTTAACAAAGGTATATACATGTACATAACTTATTTATATCGGTTGCAATTTTAGTAATTTGGTTCACGTGAATTGCACAAAAAATGGATCATGCTGACTTACGGCCACGGTTGACTTCAATACCTTAGGAATTCTTAGGCTTATGGATTAACCTTGATTGATGGACTTAATAAAAAATCTGCTAAATAATTATCTCTTAGGATATCAAAGTGTTGAGATTGGGGGCTCCATTCTACTCTACCGGAACTACATATATGGCTTTTTACATATAGGCAAAGTAGTGGTTGGCGGGTGGCGGTTTCTCCTATATAAGACAGCCAAGTTTACTATAGAGTAACCGATATCAATGTTATACATCTTATATAATAATAATAATAATATTGGACAACATCACATACATTACTCTGATCCCAATATAAGTAGCTAAAGCGCTTGTGTTATGGAAAATCAGAAGTAACGACGGTACCATATACACCCAGACCAAACATAGAAAACTAATTACCTTTTTCTACATAGACTCGACCGGGTATCGAACCCGGGACCTGACTGGCGTACCCTTGAAAACCGGTGAATATACTCGACCACGGAGGTCGACAAACATAAGTATATATATATATATATATATATATATAAATCAACTTACATCTCATTGACGAATTGATCCATCTTGTATCCAGGATAACTAACTTCTGGACATATTATTACGGATGGAAACATCATTTTCTCCCTAACTACTGTGTTTTGTATTAAATAAGTAGGTCCGCTGAGGAATCTTTCGATCGTCACATAGAGCACCGTAAATGCGGAACAGAGTAACACAAATAGTGATATCGACCAGTACCAACTAGAAATAATAAAAAATATATTTATATTATTTTTTTCATATACAAGATAACCAAGAACAAGGTAATATTGATGAAGATGATGATTTCCTGTCCGATTTCGACAAACGGAGGTCAATCTCAAGGGAGACCAGCCAACTACATAGGGCATCTGTAGTGCACAAGAGTGTGCGTAAATACAGATGCGCTCTGTATTCACTCAATCTCATAATCCGATGGGACGGCAAACACAACACGACCGGAAAGAGTTCAGGCGCAGAACCAAAGACTCTACGTGCAACGTGTTCTTACGTACAATGCTTTCTGAGGCATGTGATTCCGGGCTGTTACTGAATTTTTTCGATGGAGAATCCCAAAAGCTTAATATCAGCCCGATCTGGGGCTTGTTCCCATAACCTTGGAAGCTTCTGCCTTATATTTAGACCGACCAAATTAGTTATGGTAAAAAGGTTTCCTTGGTTTACTAGATTCACCAAAAAAATATCTAACTGTGTTGTTAATCTAGCCACTCTCTTATGCGGCTGCAGAACAAGAGTATTCGTGTTTGTGTCTTAAATTTTATAGGTCCATTTAAAGTTTTTTTTTAAAATCAAGTTAGGTTAGAAAGTCTTGGCAATGTTGAATTGCTGTGCTTCGAAAAGCTCTCGAAGTAATTGGGTGTGTACTTGAGCTATATAGCTACGGTCGCGTCTGATTACCTTCCCATCGGCCTATGAGTATGATTGAATAAAGTGTGCCTGCGTTTGTGAAGCAGGCAAGCACCACTGAATTTTCATGTGCTTAATTTGTGTTTATAATTCATCTCGTGATTGACAGTAAAGGAAAACATCCTGACGAAACCTGCATGTGTCTAATTTCAACGAAATTCTGCCACATGTTTATTCCACCAACCCGCATTGGAGCAGCGTGGTGGAATATGCTCCAAGTCTTCTCCTCAAAGGAAGAGGAGGCCTTAGCCCAGCAGTGGAAAATTTACAGGCTGCTAATGTAATGAGTTTGTGAACTCTTTGTGCAGTATGACATCTTCTGCGTACATTTCTAGTCTTGGGCATTAGATAGATATATATTATTAAGTGATTGTATATTACAATCTTTTATTTATATTTAACTGCCCTGGTGTCTGAAATCAAATATCACAAGTGTGCAGTGATGTGATTGTGCTGTGTTTAGTACAATTTTTTCTCCGTGAAAAGCACGACAACATGACAGGCGCCGCAAAGTGGTAGTTCATCATTTCTATAGTAACCCCTAAGATATAGGTATCAAAGGGAAGGATTTGATGAGCAAAGGGATAAACAAAGTGACGTTATATAATATTGTGTATATATATTTTTCTCTTTCTTGCTGTTCTTTTTCTGGTAATATAATGAGTTATGAGGAACTATTATTTAGGTCAAAGATTAAAATATAGAAAGGTGTTTATTTTTAATTCTATTATTCTATTTTAATATTACGAAAGCTTGTTTTACGTTATTTTTTTATATCCAGATAGCATCACACTCGCTTTTGAATTACTAATACTTTGTATTTCTATTTATATCAGTTTAAAAAACGAGTTAGCGAATGTTACTGTAGACTCGATGTGTTTGTAAAAGGTATTTTATTGTCATTTCTTAAATAGCAATGCAAGGTATTCTATTAGTACTATTTAACACTTTCGTAGAAAAGGAAAAATCTTTTTAATTCGAATCAGGGGTTTCTTATAACTTCAAACCTAGCATTAGCAATAAGTTATACAAGGAAATGTGACTAGCAGAAAGATCGCTGATTTTCTAAATAAAAATATTGCTAATTATATATTTTACAATAAAAACATTAAGAAAATATTTTATAAAATATACCTGAAATTAGTATCGACAAGTATTTTTGTACCGTGAAATTGCGCTTGCTTTAAATATTCTTTGAATTTCATTTTGATATATTTACACTGAATTTACGGTATACAAGCTATTGAAGCAATTCCCCTCTTCGGTTAGGGCGTTTATTCGTAAGTATAGATAAAAACAATGACATATACTGTATATACGTACATTAATCACCTTTTCCTATTTCAAGTACTCGCGGCACGTATAATTTGCTTTGATAGATAATCAATTTTGTTCTTTTATGAATATTTGTAGCGTCACTTGAATAGGAAATTTATGGACGTTCTATTAAATGTTAATCACAACAAATATTTTATGTGTTTTGGTGAAGTTGTAAAATACGAATATAATGTTTTAATATTGGTTCGAAAACGATTAACAATCTTAATCCGTTATCCACAAACAACCCTATGCATATTTCATGACATTTCATTGACGAGGACGGGACGTGACGGGACACACAAACAAAAGAATCTTGTTTAAATTATTAGATGCATTCTAACACCACTGCTCTTCAATTCTTGCTCTTCAAAACTCGGAAAATATAATGACGGAAGCTCTTGGAGGTCTAGAATATAGAGTAAAGGTAAACTCAAACTCAAACTCAAATTCCTTTATTCAACATAGGGGCATTACACTTTCTTGTTGATGGTCAAATTAAACACTACCACCGGTTCGGAAAAAAGGAACACCCTGACCTGAGAAGAACCGGCGAAAGAAACTCAGAAGGTCTTTTATTTTTTTGTCAAATTAATTACATACATAATTGTATATGAATTTGTTGTGAAGCACGGGCCATAGAAGAACACACTAGGAAACGACGTGAGGCGTTCGAAATGTGGCATTATGCTTTGTTTAATATGGGTTGAGAAATTAATGAAACGCAACCTTACAGCATGTCAGGATGATCTGAAAACTGATCTATAATTTGGAAAAACGAAACGTCAACTACCTTGGCCATGTGCTTAGTGCTTAGGCACGATAGGTAAAACGAATCTTCGAACGAGGACTGGAACCACTTACATAGAACAACTGTTTCACTCGGCAATAGAGAGGCTTTCAAAAAGCAAACGGCTAACCTTCAGGAGTGAAGACGTACTTAAAGAAGAAGAATATTCGGAAGTAAAAAGTTGGGTAACAGCGAGTCTCTTTGACTTAAACTTGTCTCTTAAAAGTACCTACCTACCTACGATTTGAATCGTCATTTCCACGATTAAATTAAATTTAATGTTACCCTCTGTTCACGCTTTATATCTACTTTTTTAATTGAATCTGTAAATTGACATTCGTTATTATCTAACAAAATTTGAAAAAAAATATTAAGTAACCGTTTATTTTCAGGTTTCATCAACTCTCTCACTCAAAATCAAATCTCAGTCACTTTAAAACTAATTATTTGACACCGAAAAATAAAATCAGTTCAAATCTACAGTCATACTCAACAATTAATTGGACAACGCTGCACAGCTGCAAAAACGAGACGAATTTTATGCAAACATCTGTCACCATTAAAGTATCACTCGAAAATCGTGACCACGAGGTTATGACTGTAGAAATCTGTATCATCATCGGGTAATTCCTTATTGCTATCGCATTTAATGGGGTTCATCGTAGGTTGTGAGATTGTTGTGAAGTTTATTTATCTATTTAATTAATTTTTGCGCTTGGCATTTGAGGTATATAGACATTTCTTACTTCTATAGTGTCCCATCAGATTACGAGTAAGTGTAAGAGGAGTGCGGAGGACATCACTGCTGTGAACACTTACTATCATGTGGTACATTTGACCCTCCACCTACTTATTTTATATATAAAAAAATCTTACTGAATTGTTTGCATAATCGCTAAATTAGGAAATATAACAGTAGCGTTATATAATTTATTCAACTATTTCCTTCTGTATAATTTCGTCACAGGAGATTTCAGTCTTAATGCTTTGAACCAATTATGCTGTAAGCTAATATCTTAATTACATTAACGCCGAATACATATTATATGTAGGTCTTATAACACTACACTGTCACCTCTACCAGGATAGGAGGATTGGTTAATTTTTTTGCCTAGATCATTGGAATTGCGATTCAACGGGGAAATGCTGCTAGCATACTTGCACCATTCCATGTGATCGTAACTATTATTTTTATATAGTTAAGGACTTAATGTTAATAATTCATATGTAAAAAATATTTTAATATTTGTAGGTATCATAAAATTAGTTGGTGTGTCACATATGCACAATCCTCTATTGTGTGGGTAAATACAGTATGCAAATTCGCGATCTTTTTTGAAGATAGGTACATATATTTGTCCTAATAAATTTTCTCAATATTTTTATAGGAACAAAATTTATAAGTTCAAATATTCGTCTTTAATTTCAAATTATTTAATTATTTAGCCTTTTGCAGTTAAAATATTTAAATCTTAAAGTAATATAGAAAAATATTATAAGCGTCTTAATGCGACTTTTGACAGGAGGTCTTCTACGTCATTGAGACCTTTGCTCTAAATTAGAATATTTATAAAAAAAAAATCTTCATGGCAACATTAAAATAACAATTTTACTTTACCCATAAATAAATTCAAATCTCGTGTCAAAGACTTAGTAGTGAATAATACTTATTGCTCGATTCTTTAATCATTTAATCATTTTAAATCTGATAAAAAGCGTGGATTTAGTATTCGATTTAGATTCGATTTAGTATACGAGTAGTAATAATTGAATTGTATTTCATTTCCATACCTACGCCCTTTAAGCGGTGGAAAATAGTAACATTTTTATTATTTAAAATAGGTAGAAAGAAAGACCATTTTACGGGAAGTGGTCCATTACTTACATTGCCATGTACCACTTACCTGGGTAACCAAGATGTTATATCTTGTATCTATAGTTACACTGGCTGACTCATTCTTCAAACTATATGTTATAACTTCGAAGTTTGAACTAACCGTGAGCTCACCGTTTCTCATAAACGTCTACCAATAAGGGAAAGTGCATGTAACATTCGGTTTAAATTTCGAATACACATACCCTATACAGTCAACAATAATAAAGTTACAGAAAAAGTAACTAAGTAAACAACTTATAAGGGTGAAGTTACTTTATATGAACTGCGAATATTTGAAAATTGTCTTGTTATTTGTTTATGTTTTTCTGCTAATTACCTGTTGTAAATTGAAATGATGTGTAATTTTTTAATAATAGCGAAGCGAACGAGCAGGAATTGGTTATCGTCGCCCGCAGATACTGGTACTGCAAGAAATAAAAATCTCACACAGACGACGCGTCGCCGACTATGACATCTATTTAAAGTCTATTGTGCCTGATACCGACTCACTGTCTTCAAATCAAAATTGTGATTTCATAAGTTTTTTATATATAACATACACATATAGAATTTTATTCAATTGTGTTTAATATAAATCTGAATTTGTGTGTTTTAATGTTGAAAAAGAGTAACTACTGAGTTTCTTGACGGTTCTTCTCGGTAGATTATGCATTCCGACCCGGTGATAGCTTTCACTTAATAAAGTTTGTTAAATGACGATTCAAAAGTGCTTGTAAAGGCCTACTTGATTAAAGTATATTTTGATTTAGACTAAAGCGCGATAATGTGAAAATTTCGAGTTTGAATTCAAGAAAAACGTTTCCATACAAATAATGTGTGTATAACTAGTTTTAGACGCAAAAAGGTGTTATTTCTGTCACGTATTCTAAGTAAGACGCGTTTTAATTTTTTTTAAAGTTATTCGCTTTACGTCAGACGAGTAATAATAGAAGCTTTACATTCAAGTGTATGTAGTAGCTATAAATCTTCTGAAATAAGTGTCCAATTGCCACGAACACATTGCGAATGCATACGTGAAATTCCACCAACTGCATTATTACATTTTCGCCAAATGTTTCCCACTTCTGCCGTTTCTGCGGCTTTAAACGGTAAAGCTACTCGAACAGTGAGTACTTTTACAATGATAAAAAATTACAAAGATAAAATATAGTTTTATTGACTTTTAAATGTAATTATAAATATGTTCTATATGAATTTAAAACAATTAGAGTCTGTCCGAGTGAGTGGAACCGGCCCAGACGGATTCTACATCATCTGGAAATTATGTGCGCGCCAGGTCACAGACCGGACCAGTTTTAGTATTAAGATTTCTTCTTACGTGTATTTGTTATACATACATACATATGGCTTTGGATGCGCGTGCTAGGTACTACTGTAGAGAAATTTATTTATAGGTAAACCTTTTGTATAACTAGTCGATTAACTACGTATAAATTATGCGTCGAATATAAGCGATTTAGAGTGGATATCATCAACTGATCTGAAGGTATAAGAGATGGAAGAACCATTCAAAAATATATACATACGTTTACACAATATATACACGTAAATCTAGAATCTGAGGATTTGGAGACTTGTTAAAATTTAACGACCTATTTGATTGTGAGAATAGTAGGTACAGGTTTTATAAGCATAAAATGAAAATGTACTATACAATATATTAATACGAAAGTGATGTCATTGCGACGCTTCAGCTCCATATGACTTTCTTTTGTCGAGAATTTATCGACAAATAATCTAAGTGAAAACTATATAACAGAATTCGTATACAAGCACTCTTAATGTAATCACTCTAATTGACTCATTCGGTATTAATTTGAAGCGCTTTACATTTCCAAGACGTTAGTGGAATCTTGCCAAGTCTCATGTAGTTGTAATTATACTAGCTCACTCACCATTCACATTGGATCACAATATTTAGTCAGTGGGTAGGTAGCGAGAGCTCTGTACAAATACCTTTTTGCACTGAAAACTCTTTGGTCGCGATGTTTTTCGATGTGAAAAGGCATCCTTCCTATAGGATGTAGAATGGACGGTTTTGTTTGGACGTTGTATGTAGAATTTCATTGACCCGAGTTTAGTAACCAGGGACAGCAATAGTCAGTTGGCTGGTGCAAATACATGGTGAGACTTTAGCATTAATTCACCGTTAAAATACAACGGAGAAAACTATGTAGTGTGCTCTTATCTTTATAGTAATGTAGTATTCTATTACTAACTTTTAGTATGCTTTTAGGATAGCCGTTTTAATATTAAACTTAATTTCAAAACGTATCCTAATAGTTTTGAGCTATAAATACCTATTACATAGCAACAAAAAGTACACACGATGTTCATAAAATAATGATATTTCTGTGTGTAAAATAGATTAAGCTTAAATTTAGTTCTTTATATGTATAATGTTTTTTAATACATATTATCTTTGATATATTTTTTTTAGTATAGGTGGGGTAAATGGGCCACCTGATGGTAAGTAGTCATCCTTACCTATAAAAACATACATGAACAATACACCGTCAACCTTGGGAATTAAGATTTTGTAACCCTTGTGCCTGTAGTGATACTGGCTCGAACACCTTTCAAACCAAAATACAACAGCACTAAGTAATGCCACTTGAAGGTAACATATGTGATGAGTAGGAGATGTCCATCCAGACGGGCTTTGACTTGGACCCATGATGTACTTCATAATCTGGTTTATAATGTAAGTTTATCTTTGTTACATTTGGCTTATTTTCGAAGTGATTTTAAGCAATGTAGCATTAATCATTATCCAATCAAGTATCTTAAATACATTGTGCATTTGATATAGATCAATATGTTTCTTTACAGTAGATATGTAATTTAAATTAATATTTCCGAAGATAATACAGATTTAAAACTCAGGGGCATAGCGATTTGTATTGTCTAATGACTGAAAAACTGTTAACGTTGTAAGACATTCTGTAGTATATTTAGTATCAGCATTGCACCCGTGCGAAGCCGGGGCGGGTCGCTTGTAGTAATATATTTGTTCTTTATATCGTGAGACACCTGTTCCCGCAGTGTCTCCGCAGCACTAGAAAAATAACGGGAAACGATGACAACTCAATTTGTATTGTGAGTTTTTTTTATCGAAAATGTATCGGTAGCGCTCTCGGAAAAAAATATAAGAAATGGCACAATATAGAGTACTTCATGAATATTAAAGGGGTAAAGTTTTCCGTCGGTCCGTGAACTATTTCAGAAGCGAATCACGGGTTCAGTTTTAAAATTCATTATATTTCTTTCAAGGTAATATCTATCTCAAATAAATTTGAGAAGTTACAATCTTTTTAACCTTAATAAAAAGGAGTAATATTTTTAATTCAGTTCGATTTTCAATTATGGTGATGAAGATGACTTCCTGCTCGACTCTCACCACAGCGGACACTCTCTGAATAAGTCGATTGCATAGCAACAAGAACATTATTTATCTGTATATTTAAATAAGTCTAGTAAATGTAACAGCCCGCCAATGGGCCAGTGTGTGATAAAAGCCAACCTTGAAGCCTAACTTGGAGCTCCTTTGCAGGTGAGTGATACAGAAGTTTCATTCGGTAGCGGAATTTCTCACGAAATTCGTCTTCAACAACGAGCAAGAGAGGAATTATAAACGCTTCATAAGTACATAAAAACTCAAAAGAACTTGGCCGGGTTTGAACCCGCAATCATCACATAAGATGTTGTCACAGAGCCAACTCAGCTCATTTCGGATATATAATAATAGAAATATATCATAAAGATATATCACAAACGATGTCCTTTGAAGACTAATTGCGAACTCCCAAAGCTTAAACCGACTTCCGTGGTCGAGTAGTGTGCACTCCGAGGTCCCGGGTTCGATCCCCGGCCGATGTAGAAAAAGTTCATTAGTTTTCTATTTGTCCTAGGTCTGGGTGTTTGTAGTACCGTCGTTACTTCTGATTTCCATTACACAAGTGCTTTAGCTATTTACATTGGGATCAGAGTAATGTATGAGATGTTGTCCAATATTTATTTACATATATAATTTATTAAAAATATTAAAAATTGTATTATATTACCTTTTTCAAGTATGTCAGGTAAAGTTGCATATACGTAAAATATATTCTGATCCCGCACGTTGGGGCGATTTCTTATACTATCAGCGCGTTACGAAAGAATAATGTGGGGAAAATGTAATGAGAATGCCTTTATGGACGTCGATATTTAAATTAGCCGAGGCGTTATGGGTATCGGCGCTGTAAGTCCTGACTTCATTGTGTCGCTTCGGTCGGTTTTCGCAAATGCATCTACGAAATTTTAAATGATTTTATGTCATGTCGATGATTTTCTCTTTATTTGTAAAGAATTCAAGTTTTTGTAAAATAATATATTTTTTTTATTTAAAATTACGTATGTATGTAAAGTATAAAAGAAATATTTTTTTAATAGTTGTTATATTCAAGAATTAAACAACAAAAACAAGCTTATATTTAGCTGCGCTAAAAAGAGGAGAAGAAAACTTTTACTTTTAACTTATAACGTCACTTCACAATTGACACAATTTATATGATACTAGCGACCCGCCCCGGCTTCGCACGGCTGCAATGCTGATACTAAATATACTACAGAATATCTTACAACGCTCACAGTTTTTCAGTCATTAGACAATATCCAATCGCTATGCCCCTTAGTTTTAAATCTGTATTATCTTCGGAAATATTAATTTAAATTACATGCTGTAAAGTGATATATTGATCTATATCAAATGCACAATGTATTTAAGATACTTGATTGGATAAGGATTAATGTTGTATTGCTTAAAATCGATTCGAAAATAAGCCATTATATCTCGTAAAGTAAAGGTTAAAAAATGGTTGTTGTGGCCTATCTCTAAAGATAGACATATACCATTCCGGACTTTTTTTGAAGACCTTTTTAAGGTGTACAATTCTGTAGTACATTATTTTGATCTATCTCGTAGGGTCCAGTCAGCGTTTGCAATGTAAACGCAAAAAATGTGTTTATTTACGGCATCACTTTAGAAACTTCTTAAATTATTATCAGTGTTTCTAAACTCTATTGTGCATGTATTATACATATAAACCTTTCTCTCGAATCAATTTATCTATTAAAAAAACCGCATCAAAATCGGTTGTGCAATTTTAAAGATCTAAGCATACATAGGGTCAGACAGCGGTAAGCGACTTTGTTTTATACCATGTATGATGATAAAATTACTTGTGTAGATAAACAAGTAAATTAAATAATTTGATGTGATTAATTGTATGTATTAAAATTTTCAAACTACGTAAATACGAGTACTTGAATCTCGCGACAAGCTTTTATATCATACAGGATTCCGTATTAGATGTAAGATTTTTTAAAAGTTTTTACTCGTTAGTTTATAAGGTATAATTTATAATATACTTTCTGTGTACGAGTATAAAATGTCAGTTGAAACTAGCCCGTTCTAGTTTTCCTTAAATAAAAAACGAAGAATTATTTGAAACTGTCTAGAGGCGATCGTTTTATTCCTAAGGTGCTATCTTTAGTTTTATATTTACTTTTAGCACACAAACGTTACATAATACTGCCTTTTACTTACTATTGAAAAATACTTTGAACGTTTTCTGGAAACTTATTGTAAAAACGTATACTTTGTCTCACAACGGAATAACTTACACTGTTTCGTTGGATAACAATAAGGTTATGTTTGTTACTCAATAAAACGTCAAAGTTATAATTTTTTTTTATATTTCTACCAATCACAGGAGGAGGACAGATAAATATCAATTTGACATTGAGTTGACGTGATATCATTGGTCGAAATATAAAATAAACTGTCGTTGCAATTTTGGAATTGGAAAAAAATAGGGATTTGTCAGCGAAGTTATTATCAGAGTTTTTTATATAAAATTTAATGCATATAAGTAGTAAAGTTTTTTTTTTTTAATATAAATATTGGACAACATCACATACATTACTCTGATCCCAATGTAAGTAGCTAAAGCACATGTGTTATGGAAGATCAGAAGTAGCGACGGTACCACAAACACTCAGACCCAAGACAAGATAGAAAACTAAACTTAAAGTTGAATAGTGTTTTATTATAAATAAATATATATTATGACCAAGAAATGTATTTAGTGCATAATATAGCTGAGCTATAAGCAAATACCATGGAATATATTGGAAGTCTAAGGTTCGTTTATATTTACTCTTTCTATACAATAAATACTTTTTTAAATTAAATTAAATTAATTTGTAAACAATAATCTATAGCTTCACAACAATCCTCCTTCAATTAAGTAAGTAGAAAGTTAAAATATATTAACTGTTAACTTAACAAAGACGTATACGTTTTGAGTAACCACGACGTAATCGATGCGAATGATTATATTCTTGATGACATATAAAGCTTGTAATTGCGGTTACGATCAAGTAACTAAGATCGTTTTGGCTATCAAATGTTATCCGTAAATTCATTTAATGCGGTGGTCTAGGGTACGTTTCGCCACCAACGCGTGTTTATCGGCTAATCAGGGTCCAAAGAACGCGCTCGTAAATGTATACGATGTCGTATCTCCTGGCCCTTAACTAAATGTCAGCCACTTTCTTTATTTGAGCGCCCCGACATATATTCGGTGAACGGGACATGTTTTTAGGTAATCTTTGTACACATTCACCAGTCGTGTTCCATGGTACCATCCGGCACTGATAATGAGTAACCAGTCTAAGTAATTGCTGAGTTGACTGAGTGCCCGGACAAGTACGAGTAAGCCTTGTTATGTTTAATTTGTGTTTATGATTTATCTGGAGCTCGACGAAGAAAAATTCTCCGTTTTCAGTTATATTTTAAATATGATGACCACCGTACAACCCGAAATCGAGCATCTTCTTTTCCAGAGGCCACTTTGTCCATCAATGAGAAATTGTACGTGAATCGGAAATCATGTTTAATATACAATTATTGAAATAATTTTAATATTATAAATGCGAAAGTAACTCTGTCTGTCTGTCTCGCTTTCACGCCAAAACTACTGAACCGATTTAAATGAAATTTGGTACACAAATAGTCTAGTCTGAGAAAGGACATAGGCTACTTTTTATTTGGAAAAAAGTGCTGTAAAGGGTTGAAAAGGGGGATGAAAGGTTGTAAGCTGTTGAAAGTATTGTCATTTTTAGAACTAGAAGCATTAAAGTTTTATTTTAGGCTGTACACTTATAAACTAAAATATCATGACACCCACTAATTTTGGAAATTCTACCCCTAAAGGGGTGAAATAGGGGTTGAACGTTTCTATGGAAGTTCGTCATTTTTTAAGATAGAATCATGAAACTTTATTTTTGGGATACTGATTAGAAAGGAGTTGATACTTATTTAATTGTTTCTTGATATTTTACGCCTAAAGCGAAAAAGCACGGGTTGCCATTTATATACAGGTTAGCCTGGAAGTCCGTCATTTTGTAGTTCGAAGCTAGAAATTTTATTTTTTGGGCTACCGATTAAAAATGTGTTATTTCGCATTAAAGCGTTTCTGTAAGGGCTTTATCCTAAGGGCTGAAATACACACCAATTTGGTATACAAAGAGGTCTTACATTGACGTAATATTTTAAGTTAATTTGTAAATATATTCTTATTCTACGCGAGCAAAGCCGCGGGAAACAGCTACTTAGTAATAGAATACTTTAAAAATAATTGTTTTAAATTAGTACTATATCGCTTGTATTTGGAGGCCTTTTGTTTTAAAAGCAATGTTCGTATAAATTGTATAATTTTTTTCCACAAATTCAAAATAAAACGTGTTCGAAAAAATTTATCATTTTCTATATTTCTTTCTGTTGTTTTATTCTCGTTGCCGTTTTATTCAAATTATTATACAAGAGAACATGACATATATTTTTGTATTACATAATATGTTTATTTTTTTACCATTTCTTAAATAAACAAATAACGTACGAGACTCGGCCAAGGGTCTTCTAATGGCAACAAACACGCCAAAAACCAAACAACGCATTCTAACGTAAAGACGCCTGTACAAATATTTGTCCGGTTGGGGGTCGAAATGGCGTTCGCTATACCGAAGGCAGCTGCAGTAAAAATTGTGACTAGACTAAAAAAGGGAACCGAGAGAACCCAGTTGATAACATGTGGATTTAATTCTAAGATTCAAGATCGGAAAAAGTACCACTAACTTGGTGCTATTGTTTTTCTGTTCAAGGTTATGAGCCAGTGTTACTGTGGACACAAGGTATTATACATACTAGTTTCCAAGGTGGTGATGGTGTCGCATTAGCGATGAAGGTAATGGTAAATATTTCTTACAGCACCAACGTCAATGAGCGCGTGTGTGTGGTGGGGCCACACCTTCAGGTAGATTTACACGTCCATGGAGGACGTGTAAATATATCACGCAAGCAAAATATATCACGAGAATACCAGTATATAAAATATAAATGCTACAGCCTGTAATTCTGCTACAGTTTTATCCACCAACCCGCATTGAAGCAGTTTCATATAAGGCTTAAAATATTTTGCTTAATTAAAGAAAAAAGGCTCATGTTCGGCATTAACGACCCTACATGTCTACCAATTGTATTAGTCTAAGAAGGCAAAGAGGAACATCAGTTATACTTTATGTTACATTAGTGAGTATCAAAGTAATCGCTGCGTAATACGTGGCGCCATAGACAATTAGCACGCATACTAAGCCGCCTGTGATTTACAGGTAACTATTGTACTTAAGCGCGACCGGAAGACACGAGTGGTTAGCGAATGGTTTAAGGAAACGTTCGTAGAAAATTGTTTTTAAATTATGTAAGGTCACTTTGAATTATTAGATTTTAAATAACTTAAACATTTAGTGAGAAATATCGGTTTAACATAATTTTATAGATAGTCTCGTTCAATAATATGAAACACATTTTTTTAAATATGAATGCACAATACAGTTCAGTACATTTTTCAAAATATAAGTAAAATAATGTTCCATACATGCAATTTTATTTTACGAAATATTTCCAATAATGATTATGACTGAATTTTGATCAGTTAAGGAGGTAAGTTAAGTCTAGTCAAGGTAATTATTTTAAAAACTAAATTATAATAAATACATTATAATCCATTAATTTTGTTTCACGATTCAAAAGTATTTATTATAGCCAATAGAAATGTTTAACGTTGAGCGCTTACGATCCAAAAAACCACTTCCGCAGTTTTGGTAGACACTTTTTACCACTCAGTGGTAACTGCTATAAAACTCAGTTCCAAAAATGTCTACTTTATATTTTTACATTCGAGACCCTATATATATTGGAGCGAACCATACACAAGCGCGATTCAGAAACCAGGCTTTTTACACAGTACTATTATTGAATACATTTTTCTGCGATTTAACAAAAGTTTTAATTTTAGACACAAGATACAAATCTAGTTTTGGACGTATACCTAAAAATAAAAATCAAAGATATACAATTTTTGTTAAGTTTTAAAAACGAAATGTTTTTTTAAGAAAATATTACATTAAGTAATTATTGTATTTAATAAATGATTAAAAATTAATGACTTTAAAAAGGTTGATATTTGTTTTTACTCTGGCGGCCTCGCAATCCCTCTTCAAATCCAACAGACCCGGTCAAAAAGCCGTCGTCAATTTCTTCATCACACCGAATCAATAAATATGTAATCTCTGTATATCTTTTGGGTTTAGGCAAACGTATCGATCTGAGTATTTATTGGTGATAGACATGCTATCAAGTTAAGCAATAAGATCAATTTATTCATGACATTTATCGCTTCTGGCTCCATCCTTGCGTCATACAACAAAAGGCTCCGACCACTTATTCGATTCGCGTTCTGTTATTACAGATATTAGAACCGTTTCGATGTTATAACGCGTTCAATAACTTCGCCATAACGTTTACCGCACACTTCTATTGTGAATGAAATCGTTCCAAATGCTCTGAAAATAGGAAATTCCTTGTTTATTGATCTCATTTCAAAGTAATATCATGGGGTAGTTCCAAATGAAATTAAATAAGAGGTTATTATTTGAGTATTAGCAGAACTTAACAACCAAACTTGATTACAAATTTCCCACTCGAGATGGCCCATTGGTTGGAAGTCGTGAATCTTAACTGATGATTGTGAATTCAAACCCAGCCAAGCATTACTGAAATGCCATCACATGTATATACACCAACCTAAATTGGAATGTATTGTGGAATTAACTCCAAACTCCTCTAAAGGGAGAGGAGTCCTTAACCCAGCAGTGGGACGTTTTCAGGCTGTTACTTTTCGTTAACTTTAATTACCTATTGACTATTAGCAAGCATTAAGTTTGCTCAGAGGATATCAATAATCTGATAGTAGTTCCAAATTAAACGATTGGTTTCCTCAATCGATCGATCGATTCCACTCGCGAGAACGGTAACAAAGGTACCTGTATCATTTTGTTATTATTGATGAAGAAGTGTGGCGATGATGAACGTCAATATATATTATCGACCCAGGAGACGACCCACCCCGACTACGAACGGGTGCAGTTTATTAATAAAGAAAATAATATAATTTACACCTGATATTGCTCAGGAATAATGTGGCTTAATAGCATTGTTTTTTTTTTAGAATACAAACAAACAAATTTACCTTCTTTTCATCTTAGTAACATTATAAACTACTAGTGTTATACTAGTGTACTTGTACTTAATACGTTCGTGTGGTTTTAAACAGAAATAGAGCTCGCAGAAACAATGATACTATCATAACAAAAGAAAAAAAAACAACGTAAAGACTGAGCTCTTTATAATATTAACGTATGATAAATCTATACTAATGTTTTAAATGGGAAAGTAAAGAATTATTTAAAATCTTTCAGTTAGGTTAAGTTGAGTTTTTGACTAAAATTGACTGTTATAGATCTATATATATTGAGTTTAATTGTATGCAGTACGTTCGTATAAATCGTTTATATATGAATATACGTCAATTTATCCCATTCTTTTAGGCAACTTTGTGAAAATTAAGAAAATAAAATAATGTAATTATGAATATGTAATAACCAGCGAGCATAATTAAAATGTAAAGTCTTTGACATCTATTGGTTATGTGCGAATGTTTCGAGAGGTGAGCGAGGTCGACATATGACTGATGCTGCGGTACGCGGTCTGACTCCACGGAATAATTCATGACCGCGCACGTCACTTTGATCCGCACTTGTTTTGTGATGTTTTGCACGTTATATTTAAAGAGTTTATATTGTACCTTCAACTTTGCAAATTTATGTCGTAATTAATAATAATAAATTTAAAATGTACAAAATCTGTGCGTCGGAATAGTTTCATTGGCTCAAATGTTACAAGTGGAAACACAATCTTACACAAATTTGAACTTATTATAGTACGAAATACGTTTTCATGATAACTCAATGGATGGTATCGATCGCGTGTATGTGTATCTGGGACAAAAAGTTTGCAAATTTTTTCCCGCCTTCATTCAACAGACCGAATAGCAAATATCATTAGATTATTTTCCCTGATCCTTAATAATTTCGTTTGGCCTTCAATGCTTCACCCGATGGACAGTAAATACTAGATTTCACCTCATAATTTGAGTCACTTTCGGGTATTAGCGCTCATTTTGAAGGGCAGAGAAAATATTTGTAAGGTAGCAAGATACCATTTCACTAGCAAAAGTCTTCCCAAGTATGATCAGGTCAGGCAAGTGAGTACCCGTTCATATCTTCCATTTTTTATTATGCACTGTTATAGTATAAATTTTTATACATGTAGCCAACCCAAAACAAATTGGGAATGAGTAAAATTAAGATATAATCAAAAGTCAGTAAAAGTATTGGAAATTGAAGTCAATTATAAATGTCGAACAAGCGTATCAAAGGCGTGTCGCTTTTGTAATTTCAAAATGATTTAGAGATAAGCTTCTATTAATGTTCGTGTCGCGATGAACGGTAATGTTGATTACGCATAAATAGTAATGGTGCTATAAAAGCGGACGAGACTCGGATTAGCTGTAATAATCGAGGCAGTGAAGTCTTTACGAACGATGAAAACTTAATAACGAATCAAGCAACTTCTGTAATCGCTTAGAGTTAAGCGACACTTACATTTTATTGGTTAACACCTCAACCTGTTGCTAATAACAAGAATTTTGGATACATGCATAGCTATGTACTCCTGTTATTGACCGAATAAAATAAATAGCTCGTTAAAGTCGTACTGCTCAACCACAGCCTACTCTTCTCTTAAGGATAGCTAGGCTAGGTGCATACTAACACGCTACACCAATTGGATACACATTTGCAGATTTTATGTGATACAAGCAGGTTTTTATAACTGTTGTAAAGTTCTTTTTATCTCTCTGATTATATACCAAGGCAAAAATATTATATGCCAAAAGGATATATTTTATAGGCCACTATGGATGTAATAATAAACTTAAAAACGTATAAACAAATTTTCTTTAATTAGTGTTCGTTTATTTTTTTCCATATAACGTGATATATCTGTTTAAGAATCGACTTAAATGATTATGTGCTATATCTCGATTTTAAGTTTTAATTTAAATTTAAAGAAGTAAGACTGATCCTCGAAAGTTTATATTAAAAATAAAAAATCAAATGTAACTACGTCACCAGTAACGAAAAAGTTATGTTTAAAGAAGTTCATATGTTATAAGGAGTTGTATATCTGTAACAATTTCTAAAATTGTTGTCATTTAAATATAAATAGCAAAAATAATTGATAACAAAGTCAAAAAATGAGTATATATACATAGACAGTGAATTTAAAAACGTATATAATAAACTACAACAGAAATGATTTCGGGAAAAACGCCTCCAGTAGGTGCATTGAATCCTCAAATTTCTGCGTTTCGCCAAGCGATAACAGATATTAATATTGTGGTCTGAACTTCGTGTAACGCCTTTATTGGTGTTGGCAAGCCAAGTCAATAAGAGAACAAGATAATGGGATGTTTCAAACTCACTGGCTCAGAAAATGAATTATGTAAAACCGGCGAAGTTATGCGATACTTGAGATCGCTTTACAACTAACTGGTCCTATGCAAACTGGTAACCAAAATTTACTCAACAATATTTTGTTTTGATGTTTTTTTTTGTTTCCATTTAAAGGCATATTATACTGGTAACACTTTACATAACCCAAACCGATTGAGAAGCGGTGAACAGATGTTAATTTTAATTAAATTAAAATTCTAGTAGTTAGTAAGTGCTTTGAGTAGTCCTTTCTGAAATAGTCACTCTCAATTGCCAATTATTCTACCAAATAGCACTGTTTTGTTATTAATGGTCTCGAGACCAAGTGATATTGCATCTCAGATCCTATAGTTAGCGATGTGCGAGCGTGGGAGTGATGATGTAGGTTTTTACAACAGGATCCCAGAAAACGTTCAAAATTATTCAATTATAAAATTCAAAAGAATCGTTAAAGAGCGTTTGTGTGCTAAAGGATATTACAACACTAATGACTTTTTAGTTGACCTTGAGAATGAAATGATCGCTCCAGGCTGTTTTAAATAACTAAAATATAATAATTATTCTACATATAACATGGAAAAAAAAATATCCCGCTGAGTTTCTTTCGCCAATTCTTCTCAGGTCCGAGGTGTTAAATTCTGAACCGGTGATAGATTTTTGACTATCAATAAGCAAGTGTAAACACTTCTATATTGAATAAAGATTTTTGGCTTTGACTTTGACTATAAGAAGTCGTTTATATGTCTGTATCGATGTCCCATGGACGATGGTAATTATTTAAATTTAGGTTTGATAATTATTTTTTCCGTGATATATGTAGGCGGACGAGCAAATGGGCTACCTGATAAGTGATCACTCCCGACCATAGACAAAGGCGCTATAAGAAATATTAACCATTCCTTATACCGCCAATGCGCCACCAACCTTGAGAGATAAGATATTATATCACTTGTAGCTGTAATTTCACTAGTCCATCAAACCGGAACAAAACAATACTGGGTACTGCTGTTTGGCGGTAGAATATCTGATGAGTGGGAGGTACCTACCCAGACGGACTAGCAGAAAGTTCTTCCATCAAGTGAATTCCAAATACAAATCTTGAGGATGCATCATGAAGGATATATCATTATATTTAAGTCAGAAGTATTCTATAAAAATGAGTCGATCTATTATATTTTGCAGATTTAAAATATACACATGGTAATCAATTAACCTGTACCGAGATAGATTTGATATTATATAGTTTCACTTGTGGCTTCTGTTTTACCGTTATAATTTGTATTGTTTGTATAGATTAAAACATATTTTGAAACAGAGAACCAACATTATATCTTAGGTGCTTGAATTTATCTACGAATATTAAGAAATATAAAATTCATAAATAAAATAATTAAATTATATTTCTTATTTGGAAAAACAAAACATGAATTATATTTTAGTAGTAAATAATTGTTAAATTTAGTCATTAATTTAGATTTTACATACATTTTAATTAATCATGTTAAATATATTGTGTTATTTATTTATTTGCAAGAACCTCTCTGCAGGTTTAGACCTCCTTAGACCTAAATAAATATATATGATCTCATAATGTGATGCTTCATCTAGTCATCGAGGATTCTGTCTTCACACAAAACGGAAAATAAAGTTTTCGTACTCGTGGGATCCTCCGTTTCAGTATATTGGTAAAAATAACATTTAAGCAATCGGTATTATCCATCACAATATACTTTCCATTTATATTTAAGTAAGATTATACGTAATATCCTGTTACGTGAATCGATAATATATGTTTTAAATGTTTTAGCTTTTTAATAATGATTTACAGATAAACTCCAACCTACCCTAAGGTTGTATCATGATTTGTACTTGTTCTCGTGAACTGATGAGCTCCACGAAATAAAAGTAAAAAACATGGTAAATATCCTGTTTTAAATACTTGTAGTAACATAAGTCCTGTATCTAAATCAATACATTTTAATACTAGTTTTCGACCGCGGCTTCGCTTGAGTTTTAGGGCTTGGTTGTCAGGTATTATTCACATAGTGTCTTTATAAATTATAGCCTATGTGTTATTCTGATATAAAAACTATATTATTGTAAAGTTTCATTAAAATCCATGCAGTATTTTTTTCGTCAAAGTGTAACAAACATCCATACATAAAAAAATTCGCCTTTATAATATTAGTAAGGATCAGAATAATATAATTACATTTCCATTAACCGTTTTATCGCACGGATAGATTCATTTAAAAAGTTTGAGATAAGGTTCAAACGAACCGCGATAGTAAATTACTGGTTGATTAATAGTACGGAAGTTTTAAAACTCAATCATTATGGAGTAAAATTATTACTATAATTTTCTCGAACTTTAAACTTTTTAAAATGCACCTAATGCACCTGCTTTCTTTTAAGCTTTCTTAACAAACATTTTTTTATCGTTTTAATTTATTATCAGTTTCATAAAAAAAATACATTGAATACTTACTTTATATAGAGAAATATTTTATTGTGTTGTATGTGTTAGATGAAAGCGGTAACTATTCATCCTATCTGATAATGAATGTGGTACTAAAGGAACACTAGATAATTAGCGACCATTACGATTGTCGGAGTCGTTCCGCCAGTGACCTTCTAGTGTACCTCACACCTAGTGGGTGGAATCAGTTAAGTCCAAGGGGGAGGCATTAGCAGCCAGTCTGGACATAGCGAAGGCCTTCGATCGCGTGTGGAACAAAGCGCTTCTTTCGAAACTTCCTTCATATGGGCTTCCCGGGAAATTATGCAACTGGATAACCAGCCTTTTGGTAGATCGAAGCATCAAGGTCGTTGTTGGGGATGCATGCTCTGAAAATTCATCAATTCTGGTGTTCCAAAGAACTGCGTAGTATCACCTACTCTGGTCCTTCTGCACATCGATGATTTATTGCAAATCAGCAATATTAACTATTATGCAGACGACAACAACATAGACATGTTATATACCGGCTAATATTTCTCGGGAACAAGTCACCGAAAACCGGAAAAACCTTGAGTTTGAAATCAAATTGAATATAAAATAAAAAAAAATATATCAAAGTCTCCGACTGGAACCGGGTAAACCTTATCCAATTCAACCCTAAAAAAACACAAGTTTGCACGTTAATCGCTAAAACGTTTACATTTGTTGTATCTCTACGATTTGACAATATCCCTATTGCTGCCACAGCTAGTAGGTATCGGATATCGTTGTAGTATTCGTTATCGTTGATTCGAGCCTTGTCCAGTTCCGTTGTCAATTGGAAGGTAAAGCCAAATTGGTATCTAAAAAGCTAGGTGTGCTCAGCCAAAGCAAGATGATACTCCATGTCAGCCTATCGCCTAAAACTATACAAGATGCAAATTCGGTCGCATTTTTGAGTAATTTTCTGCCTTTCACAGTCACTCTATGGAACCAGCTTTTTATTTTAAATATGCATTATTATTAGAAAATAATCTGATCGTTAAAATTGCTCGATGGCAATGGATTTACGAGACAAGATGAATTCAATGAATGTGAGCCGTAGATTGAACTACTATTTTAGAGAACCGTAATCCAAATCGTGCTAAGTTAGGGTCGCTAGTAACAACAAAGTAGGTATCCTTATTCCTGACGAAGTCTCTAAAACAAATTATATCTATGAATATTTATCTTTCGGCGCAGGTGTACGATAGACCTGATCGAAAACTATCCACAACTATACTGATGGTTAAAAAATAATGAGTTTTTGAGTCGATAACACAAAATTCGTGTAGTCGATTAAATCCATGAATTTCAATGACATGACAGTTCAACGGGCGGCCATGTTTGACATTTACGGGTGCGTTCAGAAAGCTGGCTAAAGAATGATTACTGTCGCACTTGACATTGGCGAAATAATCTGTACTCTCTCGGCACAAATAAGAGCCAAAATAAGAAAAAAATGTTATTGTTAGTTTTCAGCACTTAAATTGAAAATATAGAAGTTTGGTTTTAATCAGAACATTTATAAAAATATATATGAAAAGTAAATGATAAACCGTATTTGTTTAGTTTTATTTAATTCACCGCCGTTTTCTTATCTTATATATTTTACTTTATAGAATATGCAATATAATATACAATATTTTTTGAAAATTCATCAGATTTTGAAAAAAAATTGAATGGGAAACACATTGCAGACCACTACGTATAAACGTTATATTTACAAAGCGGAGCTCGAAATGAAAAATGATCAAAGAAATTCATTTTAAGAGACTTTTAACGATACCCGCTCGATGTGAGCGGTATAACCGTTTGCTAACATAATTTAGTTTGTAGCATTATATAAACTATTTATTACATCAATAAAATAAATTTATTTATTTAAAAAATGTACTTTATGTTTCACTACATTTATATGTACGATATTTTCACATTGTATATCCGCGTGTGTGCGTGGCGTGTACGTACGTATACATATATATATATATAAACAACCTGAAAATGGACATTTTTTTAATCACGAAACCTTTTATTCCTTTTACTCTCACATTTATTGATATAAATTATACGCGCATTTTTTCCTCCATCCTTCTATCGATGTTTTAATTTCGTTGTTTCACATCTGCCGCTTTCACATAGACATACAATAAAAACATGAATTAACTAATCGTAATTTTTTAAGGTCTGACATATAAATTATTATAATATATTATATATACCCACATATATAATAAAGTATTTTGTTTTATAGATGTTTGTTAGTTTATAGAAGCGCTAATATCAAACTTAATCAGACTGTTTAAAAAAAACAAATTTACGTTAGAACACCTATTTATTTTTTTAAATAGTTTAAATAGAATATAACACTGCGAGGGAGACTGCGCGGTGGTAATATATTATGAAAAAAAAAAAAAAAACCGGTGCGAATCGGACTTGCGCAATGAGGGTTTAGAATCACAAAATAAATTTAAGGTTTTCGGATTTTTTTCCTATACTTCAGTTACAAGATATTGCTTTTTGCCAAATTTCGTGATTCTAGTCCAACTGAAAGTATCCGTACAGTATAGAATAGGTTTTGATTCCCGCTGTAAATGTGTCATAAACGGCCATTTCCTTCGATTGCGTAGACTATGAGATTTAATTTTTCATAGTTCCAAGGGACTGCAGACTTTAATGTTTGGTATTAATTTCAAATTTATAACTCTACACATTCCTAGGAAAAAGGGTCTTAACGGTTAGACAGACAGACGGACAGTCGGATAGCAAAATTATCTTATAAGGGTTTCTTTTGTCCAATTATAAATTAACATTAAATTTTCCTTAATAATATTTGACTGAACTGCCTATCGAGCTACGTTTTAATTGAGTGTAAAACGTATAACAGTCTGAAAGATATTATTTAATTAAAACAAAACAGGAAATGTCTTATAATTTGTTTGCATTTTTCCGTTTGATGGAACTCTAGGAATTTAATAAAACAAAGAAGAATGTAAGTCGATATCAAATTCTAGGCCTGTTTGATCGATGGCCTCCGACTTAGAAGCGATATTAAAAAAGTATTTACGCTCGTTATAAATGGATTCCTATCGTATTTGCTATGAATTTTTAATTATATATAATTTTTCTTCGTCTATTGTAAATAAACTACGTAAAGTATTTCGCTCGTATGAAGAATTTATAATAAAATAATATCCCTTCTGTTGCTATGTGACGACGAAAGACATGAAGTAATTTCTGACAGAAATAGCACTGCAGGATCATTTTATTAACAATGTTTTCCTTACATTAAGCTTGTAAATAATACTAAACATTTATTTGGCGATAGGGACTTTGTGCAAGTCCGGCTGGGTAGGTTCACTCACCATATATTCTACAGCCGAACGCCTGTACTTGGTTATGTTGTATTCCGGTTTAAAGGGTGAGTTAACAATAGGCAAAAGATAGAGGCAATTCTTTTTATGATGTCGTTAGGCGAACGAGCTAATGGGCCACCTGATGGTAAGTGGTCACCACCATAGACAATGGCGCTGTAAGAAATTTTAACCATTCCTTACATCAACAATGCGCCATCAACCTTTTGAACTAAGATGTTATGCCTTTTGTGCCTGTAGTGACACTGGCTCACTCACCCTTCATACCGGAACACAACAATACTGAGTACTGTTGTTTGGCGGTAGAATACCTGATGAGTACCTACTCAGACGGACTTACACAAAGCCTTACCACCAAGTAATATTAAGTTGCCAATTAATTTGGCATATTCACCCTAAGAACCGACACGGCCGAGTGGTCAGAATCTTAAAGAAGATTGATGGTTTAATCCGGGGAAAGGATTGCAACTAAGTAAAAATATATAAAAAAAACAAAACTATTCAAGTAAGCTTGTAGAAGGGAAGAGGTAATTCAAGGAATTATTTTTTCTCTATAATAAACATTGAATATTTTAATATCGTCAAACTATTTGCATGTTTAAATTAAAACCAAACATAAGCTAAGTTAAAATAAATCATTTAACAGAAATAGATAAATGAATTTCTCAACGATTTAACAATACATTACTGATAGTCAATAACGACGTACAAGATATAAAGCCTCGTGCACAGCTTGAACGAAACAACATACAAATGCTTAAACTCCATCACATAACGGGCAACACAATAAAACACGCGTTCACAACAAAACACATTTTAATTATAAACTTATTCCATAAACTGCGAAATCTCTTTCGTATTACATTTACGCCGGGAAATAATACATGTCGGTTTTAATATTTCTTCATAATTAGTTCCTTGTGTGTTGCGGTCGAAGTTACGTTACTGAGGGAATCACGCAAACTTTTAAACGTTTATAAATTACACGGCGCGAACTTGACGATGAATTTTCTTCTTCATCATCAAAATTAAAAGTACTGCGGTTACTTTGAAGTTTAATTGAACGAATATGCGAAGTGACAATCAATATTGGGTTAGTTGGTAGTTCGCTATCTGATAATTGCTTTGTGCTTATGATACATTAGTCGTTTTTTTTTGTATGATATAGTAGAACGAGCAAATCAGCCACCTGATGGTAATTGAAGTGGAAATATTAATCATTCGTTACACTGTTGATGCGCCAACAACCTTGGAAACTAAAATGCTATGTCCTCTGTGGCTTGTGCCTGTAGTTTCAATGGCTGACTCACCTTTCAAATCGGAACACAACGATGCTGAGTACTGCTGTTTGGCGGTAGAATATCTGATGAGTGGGTGGTTCCTACCCAGACAGGCTTGCACAAAGCCCTACCACCAAGTGGTAGTAAGTGTTTATTTATCTTACATGGTTCCCAATCCCAAATCGGCTTCAATCAATTTTATACAGCACAGACTGAATAAAACTAACCGCATTATTAATAATTTATTCAGCTATTCAGATACAGGAATAGTTTTTGCACGATCCTCACATCTTCACATTTAAAGTAGGAATGACAATGTATTGGTAATCATGGTATTAAAAGTTTACAAGTCTCTCCTCTCACTGTACCAATATCCGGTTTTGATCAGTTTTAAAACACAAATATTGCTTAATCAAAACAAAAAACAATGTAGACAGTATCCTTGAACTTAAATTATTGGTACTAATAATATTTTTAATACATAAAAGTAATGAAATTTATTAATATTAAAATAAGTATGCTAACACATGGTTATTGAAGGAATGTATTTCAAATCAAATCAAGTTTATTCAAGTAAACTTCACAATGAAGCGTTTTTGAATCGTCAATATTAAAATACTACCACCGTTTCGGAAAGCAGCCTCCAACGAGAAGAAACGGCAAGAAACTCGCATAGTTGCTCTTTTCAAATAAACAGATTAACAATGCTGTTTTTTTACAATAATTAGTGTCCTATGATGGAACCCGAGCCTAAATTGTTTAAATAACTTGGAATATTTTTTAACAAAATTGAGAAATTTATAATTACGATTATATTTCTTAAGTTCATATAGCTCATATATTTTATGTCGACTTGTTATACCGGTAGTGGCCCAGTCTGAGAACTGTATTTGATCGTTTAGATAAAAAGATTTTAACTGAAATATTTTATTAAATTCGTTTTCAATTAATTTTAAAAGTGAATTATATAAAAAGTTGGGATCGTTTGAGCTAAAATTATTAAAGGTAATTAAGCCTTTTAAAGTAATTGGCCTACAAGTGATTTTCCGTTTCTTTTGTTTTTCTTTTATATCTATTGACACCGTTTGGCCACAGTGATCCGATGTTAGGTTTGACAAGATTTCCTTATTAACGGCCTCACAATTACAAAACACGTTGTCTATACAGGTTGCAGAAGTAGCTGATATTCTTGTAGGTTCAGAAAACATTTTATTTAGGTTAAATGACTGAAATAAATTTATGAACCTTGTACTTATGGAAGATTGCACTAAAATATCAATGTTAAAATCTCCACAAATAACAACATTCTTTCGTACAGTACAAACACGCTTAAGGGCATCCTCCAGCACACATTAAAACAGGTTAAAATCTGATTGTGGAGGTCGGTACACGCACATTGCTATAGTATGCTCGAGTTCCACACATGACAATTCAATAGTGCGCTCTATGGAAAGATCCACAATGTCTTTTCGGTCTTTACAGTTTATATTCTGCTTTGTGTATATTAATGATCCTCCATGTTTAGCTGATTTTCTAAAGAACGCACTTGACAATTTAGTTGTTAATACTAGGTGGTAGTTGATGTAACAAGATCCAATGTTTTGTTATACAAAATATGTCAATATTGAAGTACTTTAAAAATAATTCTATTTCATTTTCTTTGCTAGATAAGCTCTGTATATTCTGATGTACAATATTAATAATATATTTACAGTGCTTATCCGTTGTCTTATTACCTAGTTTTTTATTTTATTATTGTTAGTAGCACAACTACTAATCAGGGTATAATATTTTATTTTAATTGTAGTATCTACAATTGGATCAAATACAATAAACAATGTAGCTATATGTCGTTTACATTTAAGTGGCAGGTACATTGTATCCATTATTGTGTATTATGTATCCATTATGCGCCTTGTGAGTGAGGCCGAATCGTATGCAGTGATTGCAAACGGTGCTACCTTATGCAATCATGCTTCCTCTTCATCAACGCTCTCAACTTATGGGTGCGAGATGAGATATTTATTATATTATTTTATTCCATTTTATGGGTTTACTTTAAAAATTTAAAAATTGCAGGTACATTGTATCCTTTTAAAAAGGATACAATGTACCTTTTAAAAAGGATACAATGTACCTGCAATTTTTAAATTTTTAAAGTAAACCCATAAAATGGAATAAAATAATATAATAAATATCTCATCTCGCACCCATAAGTTGAGAGCGTTGATGAAGAGGAAGCATGATTGCATAAGGTAGCACCGTTTGCAATCACTGCATACGATTCGGCCTCACTCACAAGGCGCACCAAAATAATATGTGGAACGTGCACAAAGACCAAAAAAGCCTCTATTCCATTTAATGTTAGAGTACCGTTTCACATTAGTCATATTTAAATTTATCAAAGAAAGTCATTGGGTTATTTGTTCAAGATTTTTTTAAATGCTACCTTTGAAAGTTTGCAGGACCACATACAATCAAAGAACATGAATTAGCCACCTCATCAGAGCTTAAATTAATTGCATATAAAGTGCATCTCTGTTTGTGTGTAATGATGTATGCACATGGCTAGTCTTCGGGGATTAGCCGAAATTCGGTCAAGAGGGCATTATTTATTACAGTGACAATCCTGCAAACTATTAGGTGGATTAGTTAACATACCTATTTACACAAGCTAGTTAATTAATCACCACGGTACCATTTAACACGACGATAAATTGCAAGTGATACATATTTAAGTACTTTCAAAGAAACTGTTGAATCAACTATAACTACTACTATGAATTCTCAAATAACTAATTCAATATCTGCGGTGATTTAATCGTGACCGTGATGATTGAAGACTGCAGATATCATTACAACGAATACACGTTCTGATTTATTTACAATGTATATTATCAATATAGTTTAATTTTTACATAATTATATATATTCGCGCAAAGGTAGATTTGAATTTCGATCATTGACAACAGTGACGCCATTTTGAATTATATCACAAGCCACGAAGTACCCTGACATTTATTATTGTCTTCTTTTTCTTTGCGAAATAATTTGTCTCCTATTGGCACAACGAGTCTATCTTACTAATTAAGAATTCCATTAAATTACATTATTATATAACCTTATAAAGTGATTTAAAGTACTTGTAACGGCCTCCTTCGGTATATTATATTTAAATTTTTTAATTCTTAACAATGCTAAGGTACTTTTAATTACTGCTTAAATTACGATAATCCTCATGTCTTGACTGAAAGTCTTATTTTAAATAATATATAAATATAGAAAGAAACAAGTATAATATAATAATAAAAATAATAAAGAACTTTTTTACGTATCTCTAATATATAAGTATTTATATAAACTTGTATAAGTTTTATGAGAATGTAACTAAGGGAACATCGTAAAACTGACGGTAGGTAGGTAAAACATTCAAATGCTAGGGCAAGCGGCGCACGGCCACAGAGCAGAGGCGATTCTAGATTCACATTCGGAGACTGTCAGTATTTGCTTCAATTAAATTACTAATTTATTTTCAAATGATATTTGTCTCATTTTATTCCTTATGTAACACGGTGACTATAGCTTTTGCAAGCCCGTCTGTTTAAGCGCTTTATTTTTTGCCTAAAATTATTTTTTCATAAAATTTATTAACAGTTACGTTCAATAGGTACATTGTTATGAAATATTCATGTGTTTCACCTGAAATTTCGAAGATAATATCAATCATGACATAACTATCGGAACCGGTATTTATTGACTTTAAAGCTATTTTATACTACGGTTGACGCATCTTGACCTATAAATAAAAAATATCTTTTTTTATTTATAGGTATATTTCAATTTTTAAAAAAATATAATGAATGAAATGAAAACGTTCATTAGTTAATTTCGGGGACTTATTTTATAATATCTAGTTAATATTAATATAATTAGGTAATGGGTGGAAATTGACCAGATATACCAAATCAGTCACCATCCCAATCGGATATTTATTTATATTACCCACTTCAGTATCAAGATTGCAGAGTTGTTGTACTTGACACATAGTCACACTTCCATGAGGTCGATTAAATGAATATTCATGAGATTAACGACGCGAGCAGCCAGGGGCATGGTGGCCATTACTGATACACGTATTGTATCTGTCGCTGTAATTTAGGATGATTTCAAATCTAGAATAGATAAAATAAAATATTCTTCATTGAACTCATGAGATTGCTTATTTTAAGTTGAAATCATTTAGTGATTAAAGACGCTGGGAAATTTGTAGCATTACCAAAGGAATATTTGTTTTATAATACTAAAATGCTTACACTTTTAAAATGTCTGTGAAATAATTCTGATCTGCAGAGTTATTCTGTAAGAATAATTAGAAGCTCACCTCTCACGATCGTGTGAAATGCAAGAAGGTCATATGCGGCTTAGGCTTTCATAATTATAGCATGTACAGGATCACGCATCAAAATAGCATATCACTCCAAATCGGCTTACAACATTTCACGAATGAGATACGACGTTAGACAGAATAATATTTTATTATATTTTAACTATGTATTATCCGGAATCCACTTCAGGTCTTTGTGCAAGAATCTGGAAAACTATTCACCCATCAGTTATTGTAGCGTTAAACGTGATCTCTGTCTGAAGAAGGAATTTAATAACACCAGTAGTGATATTATTTATTTTATTCATTTCTCCTTGTTCTATCTGAAAATAATCTTAACGTATTATAAGAGATATCAAATACCATTTCAATTAAATGAAAATTAATATTTAATTTTCATTATAAATAGATGTTAGCCGAAAACATTCCTAAATTAAAATACCACATTTTTTTACTAAAAACTAGTAAAAAATGTCCTGTATCATGATATAGTTGATTTCGTTACCAAATTTCCCGGTAACATCCGGTCCGGTCTTTCACGCGTTATTGTGTAACAAATATCCGAGGGCAAACTTTCTTATTTTCAATTTAAGTGAAATTTATAAGCGAAACAACTAACACGGTACCGCTAAGTAATTCCTTTAAATATTTTACTTAAATCATTTCTACCAAAACACATTTGCCGTAGGACGAAATCATCCAAACCACTCGGTATCCACATCGTGATTGTCCACTTCGTAACATAAACAAATATCTCACAGCTGGGCAATATCTTCTTTTTGTATACGGGTGGGTTTGTTTATTACACTGTTCGACTACGAATTTGCATATTGATAGATACACAATGCAGAAAAAGTAAAACGGCTTCAAAAAATGAACTACAACGGAAAATAACAAAAACAATGAATATAAAAACAATTCATTTAATTATTTATTTAAAACATTTTAAAGACTGTATATACCTAACTGTCGATAGAATATCTAACATTGAAGATCGTTTGACATTTAAAGTCATTTAAAAAAGTATATGATATTTTTGTTTAATATGAATTAAATAGGTACCAAATTAACAGCAAAATGTATAAGCGAAATTGTTAACATCGCTGACAATGAATATTTTAAAACCCATTCATGGTATCCTAACTCAGCGATTTTCGTAATGTTCCGCTCATATTCATTAACAGGCTTAACTAAATGGCCATAACAGCCTCTAAGGGTACTTAGGTGGGCTTGCTCAATTTTAACGAATTGAATATAATTTAGACCTAACAAACCTTTGCGTAATATTAAATACAAGATTGATCAATTATTCAATTGGGTTTGTGTTAATTGTAAAAATGTTTGTAGTTCATTGACCTTCGTTAGTTTTTAATTACCAAGCATAGGTTAATTGAGTTCCATTGAAAAAATGTATTTCAAATATACTTTTTGTTTTAGAAGTCTAAACTAAATTTAACAAAAATTGCTCTCTTAAACAATTACAAAATTTGCATTTGGCGTTTTTGCATGGAGGTATGTGAAAACTTTCACGGTGATCGATCAAAAAGTCTCGAAGTCTATTAATTTCAAAATGTGAATTTCAAAATTAGGAAAAAACTCAATACATATTATTAAAATTATTTACAAATGAGACTTTTTTAATAGGCCAAGATGGCGTATTAGATAGAAGTCCTAGATCTTAACGAACGGGATATAATCTGGGCTATCATCTATTTAAAGTGCACATTTGTATTTTTTAATTAATCTGTGCTCCGTTGTGAAGGAAAACATGCATGTTTCAGATTAAATGCAACGTAATTATCCTAGGAAGAATTAATCTAATTAATTAATTAAAAAAAAAATACTACTACAGCTTACTACTATAAATATATTTTAAAGATAGGAAGTTTTCTTCACACATCCGACGTTACACATCAAGAACAGTCTAGCCGTAAGATTTATGTACCATACTTGCCCAAAAAAGATAAACCTTCGCGTTCCAATTTCCGTTCAATTTAGCCTTGGATTTTTTTTGCTATTCAGACCCAATTCTCTGCTTTCATTTGTCTGTCGTTTGTCTGATGGATGTCCTCGTTTAAGATCTTATATTGAGTAGTATTTAGCAATGCGTCGCCTGATTTTGACATCGATTGAGATCATTTTATCATGTTGGGGGAGATGTTTTTTAGCTCTTGAAACGATAAAAGTAAATGATGATTTTCAATTACTAACTTATGAATAAAAGTCTTTGTTGAAAGTTCGAAGCAAATTTCTATTGGTAAGAGTAGTTTTTATATGAACATGTAACTGCTAACGACCAGATTTTTTAATAGTTATTATTATATGTACAATAAAACAAAATAAACAAATATGTTATTAAAATATCATGAGACTGACACTTAAATAGTTATTTATTAACTTAGGTGGAATGCGAGGTGGAATTCTTTTGCTAAATAAATCATTTAAGTTCATCCATTTCCTGAGTAGTAGAAGACATCGCTGTAGTAGAAGATGGTTGGCAAAATTAAGTGAATTTTCATTCAACGAACAATAAGCGTTCGAGCGACATCAGCATGGGGAGAGACAAAGGGCTTAATGGGATTGTCCGTCAGTAACCCCCTCCCGTCAGTCACTCCCTGCTGTCCGTCTGTCGGACATCAAGAGGAAGTATCATTAACCATGGCTTGAAATTAAAAACTTTTAAACTATTTTTAACAATGCCAATTATTAAATTAAATTAAATTATAAAAAGAAACAATAATTGATAATGCTTATTATAAAAAAAAGTTGGTGCATGCTAAATATACTCCGTTTTTAACATACATATTATATAGTTGATTATATATTATGTTGAGTATGTTTTATTGAATTGTTATATTAATTTATATATTATACGTAGTATCTCAAACCCCGCTCTCGAATTAAGAATATTTCGATTTCAACTTATAAATAATACGAATTAACTAGGAAATATTTCTTTGTATTTCTGATAATCTTTGGGCAATTATTTTCGTAGAATTTAAAGAAAGAAAAAATTAAAAGCATTGTCACAGTCGAATTGGTCAAATTCAGTGAGAAACAGAATCCTTGCCTAAAATAGCACCACAATAAAAATAAGAACCGTTAAGCGAGCTGATTGCTTCGTTAAAAATGCAGATGCCGTGAGAGGTGGGATCCCACATTATTCGATTGTTCAATGCGACTTGCACGGCCCGTGTTTTTCTTTCGCGTCGTTCGTTCACGGAAACTGGATGTAGTTGTTCATTAAAATTTGTCCGGAACTTTAAAATTACTTTAAGGCGCTCGCGGGTAGTTTTTCTTTGAGTTGTGTGCGAGTTGGCAACTAATCTGCATGCGTAATGCACGTAAATAACTTCGGACGTGAATGTCTGACTTGTAAATGCAGCCTCGTTCCACAAATCGGGTTATCGTCGACTTATACTTCTGTAATGTCGATTTTATTCCTTAAACTTGTCTCCGAATTTCTTGGCGTTGCAAAAGTTTTCAATCACATGAATGAAGTTGTCGTGAAATTGCGTTAAATTTTCTGGTTTATTACGTTTTTTAGGGTTTGGAAAATAATATATACGTCTGGAAGAGAATGTGCAAATTAGGTATCTGATAGTAAGTCACTAACCGTCTTTAAATAATGCACCTTTGTAAGAAATTTATGATGTGATGTCTCTTGCACCTGTCAGTAAACTAGCTCACTCATTTTCGAACCGAAATAAAGTTATAGAAAGTATGATTTTAATGGAATAAATTTATTACGGTGGGCTAATAATTTAATATTAATTGTTTAAACTTACCTATGTACCCAAATAGACTTGATTTATTATCTTTAGCTAAGCAAACACTGTTTTCATGAATTGATATAAAATATTTCTTTTCTTACATTATCCTTACTTTTATCGCATATATTTTAAATTTTCCTTTAAGATATTCTGTGCTTCGCAAGTTCGCGTTGACTCGTTCCAATTAAGCAAGTTTTGGCAATATATCGACGGTGGAGATCGTAGGTCCAATCATTGTCAAACATGAAACCTCGTTAATCCAGCGCCACTCTTTCAGTACCCAATCTGGTGGACTCGCTTCCTTTCAATCATATTTACAGGGACGAACAATTAGGTTACCGATGACAAATTGTATGAATTTTTATTTTAGTAAATTTTATAATCGTAATTAAAGATTTATTTTTATAATTATTGTCGTGTATGCTCAGTGAAAAATAAATATTTACGACGAGCACTTGTTCTAAGAATGAAGAACATAAATCTTGTCATAATAAAATAATTGTGCTAATTTCTCTCTAAGGGCCACGGTATTGCACCCTAGCCTTCACTTTCTGGAGACAAAATGTATAGCGCTGTATGTTACGTGTTTGTAATACGGTTTAATAGCGGTGTTGCTCAAATTAAAGTACCATTAATGTAAGGTTCATGTTGCGGGTTGATATGCAATAAAATTTCGAGGTTGAAAAATATGCCGAAGTCAGTATTGTACGAAATGATTTCTTTTTGTTATACTTCTGCGCGCTCTTTTCGTGAACCGCACCGTAGATCATTTGTTTACTACAAATTCACTAGCAATATTGAAATAAAATGTGGAATAAATAAATTGAACGATTGGTTTTCAGGTCATCCAAGCGGACAACGCTGCAAGGGACTCATTTGCTTGATGCGCACTACAACGCAGGTTAGTGGCAAGGATAATTTAGCCAACATTGACGGTGTGGTGGTTGGTGCACTCATTTTAGCGTTTTTTGGAGATTCCGCGTATTATGCGTGCCTAGCTCACAGCACATGATGGGAAACCTGTACGAGCACTGCACTTCTCTTTTCGTTCGTTTAATAGTAATATCAAAACTCATGCAATAAATATTGTTTTCGTAACGGACGTTTTCTTCAGCATCACACAGAATAAATAAAAAAATGCCCATTTTTCTCAATTCAATGCTAACCCTTTGAATGAAAAACGACACATTGGTTGGTTGGTCGGTATTATTTTTATATCGATAAATAAACTATGATCTCCGATGAAAAAACATTTAAAGCTTAGCAGTTTTTGCAATCAAAATATAATCCCAATATTGATACGCAATCAACCCAAAGCAGACATAACATTCGGTAAACATATTCCAAATAAAAATTCCTCCATTTCTTTCACAATCTCTTTAATCTTAGACGCCTCGACAGCGGCACGCTTGCATCCCGTTCGACTGATCTCCAATCAAGCGAGATTATCTTGTAATTTTATTATGGCAGGTCAATGGATTGCGAAAAAGGTAAATTTGATTTTTCTATATTATTCATTTTCTCTCAGGAAAGTGGTGTTTTATGTTTATTATGGAAATAAGTTTTGCCAGTATTCATTATAGTTCGATCTTTACTATTATGACAGGAGCTGGTTTAGTTTACGCCCAGTGGATCAGAATTGCGATTCAATGAGGAAATGCTGCTAGCATTATTGTCGTCATTCCACACAGTCATGATTTGTCCAGTAGGTATTTTTTATTTTTTTAGTGAAGTTTTTTTATGTGGCGTGTGAGGAAACTGGCAGATATCGTCATAAGGAAAAAGTGTTCTGACATCCAGGCGACCTTATCGGCCCTTTCTCATGACATTTTGTTATTGTTTTAATGCACACGGGTTTTTTAATTATAAATATATATGTATTTTAAATTGTATCTGTCATTTATATATATACATTACATATATATTATATAATATATATGTATATATATAAATAGTTTTTATATAAATCTATACTTATTTAAATAATCTGCGTTGTCTGACGCATAGCCAAAATTATCGAGTATAGAAAGCTGACATTTATAAAATATATTTAGTTTATAAAGTAAGCATTTTTGGACAACTTCAGGACAAGAAATGGGCATAAATTTGTATGAATTTTACCCTTACAAAGTTGGTATGGACCGCTAGTCGATGAGAAAATTGTTGGGTTTCAATCAGAATGTTTAATTTAAGTTCTAAGTGATGTACACCCACTCCTAATATTCCCGTTAGTGATTAGGGGTACATGAGTTACTTATAAAATAGTACATTCTCGTGAATTGCCATCTGTCTTGCTGCTGTCCACACATACATGCATACATACACACATGAACAACATTTTGAGAAAAGATGTTAAGTAAAATAAAAATAAAAAAACCTTATAAATCAGAATAACATATAAATATAATTCATATTTTTTCTTATAAAAGGTGAAACAATTAAATCTATGCATTTGATTTTTAATTTAAATCTTGGAAAAATCACAGTAAGACTATTCTATAAGAAAAAAACTCACAATTAACATTTGAATATTATCGAGAAATTATAGCTAATGGTACGAGACATTATCTGTAGTATTTATGACATTTAAAGTATGTATTTTATGAGTGAGGCAAGAAGTGAGTTACTTTTAAATATCACTGCAGGTTCTGGTACTCGCGATTAGAGAACAAGTTTAAAGTATTCGAATACAAGTTACGTTTTTCGAGGCTATTTCTAGTCCCTTTCTTATTCTATGCCTCTTCTGATGTAACCTGCGCCGAGAGGCGACTGACAATGTTCGGATCGAAACGATACAGCGGCTAATCCTTTGTAGCGTCAGACCTTTGTTGGAAGAATTTTATATATTACCGGCTACCCGCGCCCGCTTGAGGATTAGGTTAAATAAAGATTTTACTTCGTAGTAAGGAAATACCCATTTATGTATCTACAACAATAGCAACAGCATTAACAGCCTGTAAATTTCCCACTGCTGGGCTAAGGCCTCCTTTTAAGGAAAAGGTTTGGAGCATATTCCACCAAGCTGCTCCAATGCGGGTTGGTAGATACAGATGTGGCAGAATTTCGTTGAAATTAGACACATGCAGGTTACCTCACGATATTTTCCTTCACCGCCGAGCACAAGGTGAAATATAAACACAAATTAAGCACATGAAAATTCAGTGGTGCTTGCCTGGGTTTGAACCTGCAATCACCGGTTAAGATGCACGCGTTCTAACCACTGGGCCATGTCGGCTCTATTTATGTATCTACATAAAATGCTATCATTCTGAGAAATATCGGTCGGGCAATTGGGTCTCCTGATGGCATTTGATACACTTATGAGATAAAAATTAAAAAAAAGTCGTTAAAGAACATTTGTGGATTAAATGATATGAATGATTTCTTAGGTAATAAAACACACGGCTAATTTATTGATGATTTAGGTAAATATCACAATGAAAATATCTATGGGAATTTAAAATTTTCAATTAATTTCTACTACTATTCATTTCTTCATATTAATCTCTTCGTTTTGTTGATTTGATTGTTTGTTTGTTTTGTCGTCTTATGAAATTACTCGATGCTAAAAGCATTCCCGATATGAATCCATCCAATTACCAAATCCATTACATCCAATTAATTGAAGGTTTTTTTGTGAAAATGAAAGTATATTTTTAGTCCCCTTTCATCAATTCCTTTCATGAAACATTCGAGTGAAACGTATTTGACGAAAAAAGGTTACCATTCGATAATTAAACATTACATTCAAATTAAGAATCTTCGATGAAATGTGTTCATAGACGATTAAGAATTGCGAAACGCGCACATGACACACCGTTACTGTGTGTATTGTGTTTATCAGATAATCCTTCGTGTCACAGCGGCTGAATCTCCTTCAATCACAAGGGATTACGTGATATTAATTATTTATACTCTGACTTGATAGCATTGAGAGCTCGCCTGAATAAACATAATAATAAAATAACATTTTTATTATTTTGTTGATATATCATATTGGTAGGTGGAGCTAATGGATCACCTGATGGTTAGTGGTTAATACTGCCTTTAGTGCGCTACCAACCTTGGGAAGGTGTTATGTCCCTTGTAACCAAAATAAAGAGGTATTTTATGTTTGACAGTTTTACCTATACGATGAGTGGGTGGTACCCAGACAAAGCCCTACGACTTCTACGACGAAAGCCCTAAGCTTCGGGTTGTAGCCGAATGGGTCATCAGTACCACTCTCTTATTTAAATTGGCTTAGAGTGGTACTGATGACCCATTCGGCTGCCGCGTTGAGGTACGTGAGAGTCCCGGAGGGCCGAATCGCGTCAGAATTAGAAGTTTCATCCGCACCACGTAGATTTCCGAAAATCCACAACAGCGTCGTTTTGAAGGTATTTTTGCCTCGCACAACTACTCTGTCGAACCAGCTTTTCCGGCAAGAAAAGAACCTACACATTCCTAAAAGGTAGTAACGAATCTGCAAGTACCCCGGTGTTGTAGATGGCAATGGGCGGTGGTAGTCACTTTCCATCGGGTAAGCCTCCTCCTAAGCTCGTTTGCCTTATTTTTATTAAAATATACTACGTTTCGTATGTACACCCGGTTTAAGCTTAGAATACTAATTTGATAAGCGTGAATATAATTTTTTTGTACTGAAATATCTGCCAGAAAATCTTTTAACGGATTAAACCTACCGCATGGAAATATTTAGCATTTACTAGAAATTGATAAAAGCTTTAAAGAGCCCCTCGTGTTCCGTCACACTCTAAGCCCTCTTTTAGCCTTATAGGAGCAGATACATATATCGGACTAAGGAATTTTCAATTCCACCACGTACACCTTTGTAACCTATTCTTGTAAGAGCTTTATGCGTATAATAAAATTGTTGGGGAGAATCGAGAGTACGTCTTTGTTTATAAGTATAAATATAAAAGTATTTGATTGATTACTTTTTATAGTCATTACGTCGGATTTTAATGTCTTTTTATTTATTGATCTTCGTGTAGGCATCGTTTGTACAGTAATGAAATTAATGTTGCTTTTGATGTGATCGACAGCTAGTGACGTGCCTTGAGGAAAAGGCTGACATTCATGACGTGATGGAAATATCGTCGTTGCTATATATTTTTATAATTATAATAAGAAAAATTGGTTTTCATTAATGAACCAATTTAATTTATTTAATAAATATATAAATATTGGAAAACATCACATACATTTCTGATCCCAATGTAAGTAGCTAAAGCACTTGTGTTATGGAAATTCAGAAGTAACGACGGTACCACAAACACCCAGACCCAAGACAACATAGAAAACTAATGAACTTTTTCTACATCGACTCGGCCGGAAATCGGGAGTGGCGTACCCATGAAAACCGGTGTATACACTACTCGACCAGGGAGGTCGTCATAACATAGCCATTTAAATTAATTTGCTTTGTTTAAATTAAGTATAGATTCTATGAATACGAAATTTCATTCATCTGCTGGGCGTCTTTTGACGGCATATTTTTATGTTTCTTTTGTTAACATTTAAACTTAAAAGATGAGCCCAAAAAGCGCTGGCCCCGACGTTCCGTTAGTGCGAACTGCCATGCCACCTGCCAACCAACTACGCACTTTGCTTCTAAAAAAAGTCAAATCAGCGTCTTTTTATTATTTGTGCCGACATATATTTATTTTGTTCGTTTAAATTCATTTTGTTCGTTAGTGTAGTTTGTATTCAATCGTTATTGCTTGCGTAAAGATTTTGGTATGGTATTATCATCGTAGATTGCAAAATATTACACAAAATTCGTATCAAGTAGCTGTTTCCAAAAAATGTTTATGGATTGGAATTAAATATTTCAGTATATCACATACATCTTGAAAAGTAAATAAATAAATTTATTAAAAGTTCTTTCCTATTTTTGAATTACATACTCGTGATTTGTAATCGATGCTTGTGGTCTTAAACCATGTAAACATAACTGAAATTTCACGGGTTTAATTTGTTTTTATAATTCATTTCGTACTCAGTGAAGTAAACGCCATATAGCGTGTCCACCAACCGTCATCAGAGTGACGCGGGGGACACGCCATACGGCAGATATTCATCCAGATGTTCAAATAAGCTTCAAACAAACTTTTCCACAAAGGAGCGAACGCTTTGTATGTATACACACACACACACACATATATATATATATATATATATAATAATAAATGTAATAGATACTTAGAAATAAATGTAAGCATTCTAAAATGAAGTTGTGATTTGAATATGTATGTTTTGAAGAACTTTGTACACCATTGCGGCTTTCCAAATAAATAAATATATAAAATGTCAATTTTGTGTCGCTATAATTTTTGAAGTGGGCAACATTATAAAAAAATAACAAACATTGGCGGGAAAAAAAGGGTCTCTTCTAGATCTCTGGAACCGAGAGCATTGTTATAACTTATTTTACAATTATAAGCTCGATTTATAAATTAGATTAGTAATAATAATAAGAACGGTAGCTGTCGACGCGATGATTGGTGTTTTGTTTTGGCATTAAGGTTATGTAATTAAATGAGAACATGAGTTTGTATTTTTGTTTTGTTTTAAAATGATTTAATAAAGTGTAAGATGATTGTTTCTTTTTTTAATAATTTCTGCTTCGAACTCCTAAATATATATTATATTTAAAATATCAGCTGTGCACATACCGTCTTCACTGCTTGTAAATTTCTATATCACAATTTCCCGCGTTTCGCGACGTGTGTCATTCTAGGTGACAGATGCATAAAATACACAGATAATATATATTCATATTAAATATGAATCTACTACTAATTAATATTTTATTAAAGATATGTATACACTACAATAATTTTAGGCTGTTACTGTAGATTTGTAATTACGCTTATTTTTATTTATATCGTCACAAATAAAAACCATAATATAATCTCATTGAGAGCAAGTTTTCCCGCTGTTAGTTAAAAGGAAAGTTGTAAGCGTCTGTTCTCACAGAACTTTCAGTGGGTCACCGTCGCGCGTGTGTTGGAAAATTGAGTCACTTAGAAATTCGTACGGAAAAACTTTTAACTTCTCTTAGAGTTTTATCTTTTTGTTTACGTAATAATTTTCGTTTATGAGGTTGTAGAGTTTAGTCTAATTTGCGTGTAATAGAAACCAACAATAACTTAACAATACGGTTTGGGTATATTATTTAACCAGGTTATCTTCTGAACTTAAATATATCGGTGCGTTAATTTGAGCTACATAATTATTATTTTAAGTTATTATCCAATCGAAGATAAGAACTTTCGAAAAGACCAGCGTGGTTTACGTTTACCTCCTTATACGGGTTTAGTTTTTGAAATGTTTTTTTTTTTAAATGATATCTAATTATAGAGTTTATGGGAGAGTATTGTTTTTAGGATATCTTATGTAAAAACAGCTATTATAACAACAATAACCGTTTATTTAATTAAAGTGTTCATTAACTTAAGATGTCAGGCCGTCGATTAAAAAGGGGGATCGTAGAAAATTTAAAAAGTCATCCAATCGACTGACTCTCCTAATTGTGTTTACGACTCCTTGACAACTTTTTCTATCAAAAGTTACGCCTCTTTACCGTTACGAGAGTATTTAATTTCCCGGTGATAGTGACATCGCACTCAATTTGCAATTTATTTTTAATTCAAATGGCAGCACTGGACGGGAGAATTTTGCGACGCTGGAAAAGTTTTTAAAGTGTTGCAGCTATTCGTGACTCTTTTGTATATTGTCGCTTTATTTTGAATGTTGACATTTTAACTTGGTGGTAGGTACCACCTATTCATTAGATATTCTATCGGCATACTGTAATATTTGGTATTGTTGCAAGGAGTTGTAAGATGAGGAATGATTAATATTTCTTTAGGACAATATCTATAAGCTGTCTGTACCATTTACCATCAGGTAGTCTGTTTCCCATTCCGTCTACCTGTATTCTATAAATAAAAATTAAAGCAAATATTTTTAATATTTCTGGAAATACGATCATTTTAAACTCATGTTTAAAATATAAATTTAATACAATAATTTCAACAAAATAAAATAAGGACTGCCATTGGACATCTGTTTAGACGGATGTTCTTTTGATAAATATCAGACACCATTAAATAAATAACAATGCATGAGGTAATAAAATAAATTTAAGCAGCTACCTCCCATTTAATCCCATTAAAAAAAAGAATCGTTATAGCTATAAAAGAGAAATTAAAAATATAACAATGAGATTATCTTCGTCAGACAGTCTGTGTATTTCTAATACAAAAACTTACATCGTAACCATTAATATTTTACTAATATATCGATCTATTTCCCATTCGCCAAGTGTCCAGAGTGTAACTTGCGATATGGAACTTTGTACCAAAATAAGATATTATATAATAAGATATATCTTTAAGAACTATTGCTACAATGCGCGCGAGAAATTCTGCTGCTTCAGTATAATTTTCAAAATTATGCTTAACTATTATTATTTTTGACTATTATTCGACTTGGCTTGATTATTATTTGAATTGAAAAATAATACTCTATTTATTAATTACTTCTAAAATTACAATTGTGGTAAATTTATTTTAATAACATAAACATAGTAAATTAGGACAAGGCATAAAGTTAAGAGCAACTATGCGAGTTTCTTGCCCTTTCTTCTCGCTGGAGGCCGTTTTCCGAAACGGTGGTAGTGATTAAATATTGACGATTCAAAAACGCTTCATCGTGAAGTTTACTTGAATTAAATTGATTTGATTTGATTCGTGTTGTTTATGTCGATCAAATTTACGCTTAATTGGCGGTTTGGCGAGCAACTTCATCATTAAGTCTTCACGTGACATTGTTCCCGCGCTTCATAATCTTCATCATTTGTCGTAACGCGATTTAAATACAGAAATCTAGATAAAGCTACATCGTCCGCAGTAATGCTACATTGACCGTATCATTGTTGTGGTTATCTTGTTATTTTCCAAAGGTAAGTTTCCACTACGTAAACGATATTACAAGTCAGTATAGTTTTATGTGTATTTAAACTTTAGAACATAAAAATGAGTACCTACAAATCATAACATGCAATATAAGGTAAAATTTTAAAACGTTACAGATTCAAATTACAACCTCGAAATTTTATATTCTAAACATAATGAAACGAATAAAATGTACTTTATACAGGATATTACATGAAATAAAATGATAGCAGAGCGTGGTTTCGATCCACGGACCTCTGGGTTATGGGCCCAGCACGCTTCCACTGCGCCACTCTGCTGTTGATACTATATCTTGAAAAATGTCGTAGCATACTTTCATGCTCGCATATGTCTATGCCTTATATACCGTTGAATTTAACTAGCGTTTACTTAATATTCTACTGCTCATATCATACTAAAGTAATAACGAGGTTAGTTTTGTTGTTTGTTTATTTAAAGTTTAATATTTTTTGAGATTAATATTGTTATGTTCATGTAGTCTAAAAGAAAATTGGGACATTTTTCAAATAAATGTTACAAAAACTATAAAAATAAATACTATGAAAAATCATAAGAATAATTATTATTTTTAGTAAAATAATTGAATAAATAGGAAATATTGTTGTTATCAAAGCTCTTTTAACGATTATTCGTCAGTATAAAAATGTGTGTTCGTAAAAATACGAAAATTCACACTTTTTGTACAAGCAGATCGTTCCTCTGATCTAGTTCAATCTTCGTGTAGTTATCGTTGAATAGTAAAACGCTATTATATCATTAAAAATTAAAAACACGACTGGTCAGGATTAATTTATTAATACATTTATTGCCAATGGTATCCATGATTTAAGGATTCAAATATTCAAATCAGGTATTTACAAGATGCGGTGTTATCAAAAACTCATACATATGTACATGCACACATGAACCCTGAAAAAAATATGCTTCTTTTTGGGTTGTTGTAAATAATAAGTTGTTCATTTTAGTGGAGGTTGTCACAAAACGTTGCGTCTAAACATTTAATTATATATCACTATTTAAACAGTTATAAAATTAAAAGAAAATTAATTTAAGTATTGGTCGGTATCACACACAATGAATTTAAGATAAACTTTCCAAGTGTTTGTAAGTCCGTAGAGTGTTTGCGGTCGGCTTTTGTTAGTGAAGCTTGTGTAGTCTTGTAAAGGCTTTGTCGTCGACCGGACGCAGACACTACATTGAAAGTTTGCGAAGATACACCAAGAGGTTTTTGTGGTGTGTGAGTTAAGTAGCGACAGAATACATACTTAAACTTGTACATTTCTTGTGCTTAGTACAAATTTGCTTAAGTCAAAAAAACAATACATCACACAATCAGAATCAGACTAATTTTGATGTAAAGATACGCGGGATACCGCGATACACTTTTGGCAGATTCACATTCGATTTACGTAGATTTCCTTCAACATGAAGCAAAATTTGAATGAAGGAACTTACCCGTATTTGAACCCGCACTCATCAGATAGAATTCATACGTTCTCAGGGCATTACTCCTCTTAACGAAACTTAACATTTAAAAAGGGATAAACCAATACTATAAAACAATTGGGATCGATCGATAATTCTATAACTATTTTAGTCATTAACAAACTATTTATTCCTTCATTCATGAACTGATAACTTATTCATCATTTATTGAAGTGATAACTTCTTATGGGAGGGTAAACCGCTTCGTTACGTAACGCGTTACGGCGCCAAGCTGCCGGCAGCGGTAGGCAGGCTCCTCTTCTCTCATTCTAACTTACAGCGCTAGCTTATAATGTTCATACACAAAATTCTAATGTACATATTCAAGAATTGTAACTAATGATAAAAAATATTTAATAATCAATAAAAAATTTTTTTAATAAATAACCTTTCCTTACATTATCATATTAATATATTATAAAATTTAAGTTATAGCCTGAGTTTTTCTCAAGTTAAACAATTTCCATGTGATATAGTTCAACTTAGATTATAATTAATCTAACTTCTGTCGGGCGTCCCGATACGTACACGTATTTGTTTTTAAACACTTCTTTACTTCACAATGTTTAAGCTTATTAATAAATTTGTTTGGTGTATATTATGTTGTTGTCATTTAGCGTAGGCATTATATAATATTATGTGATACATGAGCGTCGTTTACTTTTATTTATATTTATAATATCATAACCGTTAAAATAATTTGGCAATTTCTTGTTAATTTGTAATTGAATAGAGGAGATATTGTAGTAGATATTGTTTGATAATATCAGAGTGAAGTATTTGAGATGAGCGCACATTCCTGCGTTGTCAGACTTTATCAGAGCGGTATTGAACAACTTTTGCCCTTAGTCCAGAAATTAACTAAGTTAGCTATCTATGGTAGATAAATAGTGATATTAGATATTATTTATCTTGTTATTTAGTTGTAATAACCACAAATATATTTAATTTAAAATAGGTAAGCAGAAATAGTTACAAGACCTGAATCTTAGCCAATGATTCTGAGTTGAAACCCGAGCAAGCACCACTGAATTAATGTGCTTAATTATGTTAATCTATCTAGTGTTAGGCTTTGAAGGAAAACATCGTGAGGAACCTGCCTGTAATGGATGAGACTCTGTCACGTGTATCAACCGTTCCGTATTGGAGTAGCGTGGTTGAGTAAGCTCCAAACTTCTCCAAACTCTTCAAAAGGGAGAAGAAACCTTTCACCAGTAGTGGGACATTAAAAGACTGTTACTTTTACTTTACTTTAGGCAGACTGAGAATGGGAAACCTAATGGTGATCACTATAAAGTAATCACCATATACCATCAGTACATAAGAACTGTAAAAAAATAACTTTACATCAATAACAGATATCACTACTGTCACGATATCAAACAGAGTCTTACTAAAAGTTTAGCCCAGCCCATGGATACATGGATACTTTAATTAAGTAACTTGAAGGCGATATTGAATTCATATTAATTAAAATGATTTCGAATTCGAGATTACATTTTATTGAACCAAAAAAATGTTATGCTGATAAAAAACTATAAATGAAATTTTACGTTTTTAACCTATGATAGGGCAAATGCCTTCCCTGCTCTAATCTAATAGGGCTTATCTGTATAAGCTACGCTGCTATAATGCGGGTTGTGGATATATCCACTCGTACTTATACCAGCATTTGGAAGAACTATATTCTATCCACGCCGGTTTTCATTTAACATTAGGTACGAAACGTATAATAATAGGTTATAAACAAAAAAATTCCAGCTACTGCGGTCACCAACCCGCCGTGGTGACTAAGGAAAATACCCCCATATGAGCGACGAATGTAAAATACGAAGATTTTATATGATGCGACATTTAATATCTGTTTTTTATTTATAATATTTAATAAGGAAAAAATGAATTGTTGTTCAAAATTCGGACGTTAAAAGGAATTAGATTAGAGAGCATTCTTACATTCAATTCAAGCGCGTCTGTGTCGTATATCCTTACGTCCGGCTTCGCTACGAGCGCTATTGAGTCATATGCCATTACTATGCAAATATCTCTGGATTCTGTCATCTGGGAACGCAAATAAGATTTAAGAGGATTATTTTAGTGTCCATATTAAATGAGATTGTCAACGTGCTGTTGATTTTAGAATACGGACAATACACTTTTGAGTGAAATATGTTAGATATTTCACTCAAAATTTGAAATTTCGTCGTGTTCAGGTTTGATAGAATACTTTGTAATGATAGCTGATAAAAGTTCTCATTCATAAACTTAATCAACTTTAAAAGAAAATATAACTTAAAGTAATAGATTTAAGATGAAATAAGTAGCACCACGATGCTTCAATGCAAGTTGATGGATAAACATGTGGCAGAATCGTTCCCTTCATCACCGAGCACGTGATAAATTTTGCGTTTGCTTGGGTTTGAACCTGCAATCCTAACCACTGTACCTGGCACTGAATTCAAAACCTGGGTCGACTGAATACTTATGGGTTTTTCTATCAAATATGTGAAGTGGTTGTTTGGACTTACATTTAAATTAAAAAAACTTTATTATCTTCACGCTCTAGCTAGCCTTCCTTTCCATTTTGATTATATTATGATTATTTTTAATCAAATGAATTTTTCAAACATTTAATGATATTCAAAGTACAGAGTACAACTTGATTCATATTCGGAACTCGAAAGAACTGGTAAAAGGAACTCAGTTTATTTTTCAGGCAAATCTTACAGTTGCACGTTTACAATTTTAAAATAAAATAAACACCAAATTCAACTTTAAAATTAGTAAATAAAAAAAGAAAAAGAAAATAAAAATGTCGTCATTAACTGAGTTTTTTGTTAATTAAAGTAGCATGGGTGCCAGTTAAAATAAAATTGTGAATTTTTAAAAGTTGCTCAGTCGAGTGAGGGTGCCTACTGCCGGCATAATTGTGTTTACGACTAAACTCAACTTTTCCTATCAAAAGTTACGGCACTTAACATTATAAGAGTATTTAATTTCGTGCGAAACCATTATCGAGTCCGATTTAAAAGTTATTTTTTCACAAAATGGCCGCAACAAATATCTATCTATTGAGAACTTCCAACAAAAGTAACAAAAGATTTATTATATAAATCACATGAAATAAAAAAAAAATAAGTCAAGGGTACCAATTGATAATTGTAATTTGGCGCGTAATATCCAATATAGTTATTTTATAAATATTTAGTTATATATTATAAAATGTTGCATTGTAGTATCTCTAGAACTTTATAACTATGTCAATTGACTTGGTGGTAGGGCAAGATACGACTTGGGAACCTTCAAGAAAAGAGCGTACACTTTCAAGAACCCCGGTGTGTTAGATGTCCATGGGCGGTGGACTTGGAGTCACATTCCATCAGGTGAGCTCCTGCTCGTTTGCCAACTATGATACAAAAAAAGCCCATCTGGGTAGGTGCCACACAGTCATCATATATTCTACCGGCAAGTAGCAATACTTAGTTTTGTTGTGTTCCGGTTAGGAGGGGTGAGTTAGGCAATGTATAAGGGACATAACATCTTAGCTCCCAATATTGATAGCGCATCGGCGATATAAGTAATAGTTAATATTTAATAATATCAATGGGCGGTGGTGACCACTTACCACCAGTAGGCCCATTTGCGCGTCCGTCTACATATATCATTAAAAAATCTACCGAATGCAATAACAACCCGTGAATGTACTGCTGGCAAAAGCAGTCTCTTACTAAAGGGATGTTGGATTGGTTCCTCTACGTTAACCCAATGCGTGTTTAAAAATTAAAAGAATTTTACTGTTATTTTTGTGTTATTTTCACCCTTAAGATGAATAATAATGACATTTATAAAATGACGTATTTTATTTGAATCTTCGATGTTCATTGAAAACTTAACGCCTACATGTTTTTTTATTAGATAATTCAGAGGTAAATATACTAGTCGTTGTCCGCGGCTTCGATAGCGTTTTAGGGGTAAGTCGTCAGGTGTTAGGTATAAATAAGTAATATGTCGTTGCTTGTGGTTCAAGATTCCTTTATACGAAATTTCATCAAATTTGTTTCGGTGGTTTAGTTGGCAGACAGCTAGACAGACAGAGTTACTTTTGCATTTATTATATTATAAAGGTTAAGATTATCAATTAAATTCTGAAAGGCATTTCTATAGTTTATCGATTTATTACCAACAATTCAAAATCGAGTTATATTTTATTCGATAAGGATTTTATAAGTAATTAAATCGTTACTTCATTCTACATCAAGTGCGAAATTACCACTGTTTCAGAACATACTGTATTATACCGAGAAGAATCGGCATGAAACTCCGTAGTTACACTTTTCTCCAATTAAAATCTTTACATAATATAAAACAAAGTCGCTTGGCGTTGTTTGTCCCTATGTATGCTTAGATCTTTAAAATTACACATCAGAATTGGATGCGGTTTTTTTAACAGATAGATTGATTTAAGAGGTAGGTTTGTGTGTAAAATACATGCACAATGTAGTAAAGAAACACAGATGATTTCTAAAGTGATGTCGTAAATAAACACATTTTTTGTGCTTACATTGCAAACGCTGACTGAACCCTACGAGATAGATCAAAATAACGTACTACAGAATAGTTCACCTTAAAGAGGTCTTCAAAAAAGTCTGTGATGGTATATGCCTAACTCTTAATAAACGAGGGATATTCCTCAACAACCACTTTTTTCCCTTTACATTTTACGAGAGATAATGGATTATTTTCAAAGCGATTCTAAGCAATACAGCAATTATCCTTATCAAATTAAATACATTGTGCATTTAATATAGGTCAGTATGGCCCTTTAAAGCATGTAATTTAAATGAATATTTTCGAAGATATTACAGATTTAAAACGCAGGGACATAGCGGTTTGTTTTGTCTAACGACTGAAAAACTGTGAACGTTTTTTTTTATGATATCGGTAGGCGGACGAGCACATGGGCCACCTGATGGTACGTGATCACCACCGCCCATAGACAATGGCGTTGTAAGAAATATTAACCATTCCTTACATCACCAATGCGCCACCAACCTTGGGAACTAAGATGTTACGTCCCTTGTGCCTGTAGTTACACTGGCTCACTCACCCTTCAAACCGGAACATAACAATGCTGAGTACTGCTGTTTAGCGGTAGAATATCTGATGAGTGGGTGGTACTTACTCAGACGGGCTTGCACAAAGCCCTACCACCAAGTAAAACCTTGAAAGGCATTCTGTAGTATATTTAGTGGCAGCATTGTAACCGTGCGAAGTGGTAGTTTAATTATAAGCGTTAATAGCGCAATGGTTTACGGGCCGCCTAGCGATGTAAAAAGTCGCAGGATTGATCCTGACCCTTGGGCTATTGTCTTTCCACTCCTAACACACGTGATAAGCTTAAAAGGAGGGGTAAATTGAAAAAATAGTAATTCCTTAATTATTTTGGGCAATATATGTATATATATATATGAAATACAAATATGAAAATCAAATGCAATTAAGTGTATATATATGTCCTGCCAGTAAATCAAATAACAGAAAGTCCACCGATATATATTGCTTAACATTATATTTTTGTCTTATTTATTCTTCTTACAGGAAAACAGAAGCTTTTCTCTTTAGGCGCGCGATGTAGGAATCACTCATTACTTCGCCCTTTGGGTACGCCCTCGGGAGCAGCAAGTCTTATCGTAACGTATTACTTTATCTGAGTAAAAATTACATTAAAAAAAGGATAAATAAAATTAAACTAAATGTATAAAAGAGTTTGAAACATTCAAAAATAGTTTAGCAGAGCGTGGTTTCGATCCACGGACCTCTGGGTTATGGGCTCAGCACGCTTCCACTGCGCCACCCTGCTGTGTATGTTGCCTATTTGAAAACCAATGGTATATTCGGTTGCTGTCACAGTCAACATATATATACTTGGATCACCTGATAGTAAGTAGGCACCACTGCTCATAGGAATGGGTGATGTTAATATATTTTGATCATTCCTCACATCGTCAATGCGTTACCAACCTTGGGAACTACGTTATTATATCTCGTGACCCTGTAGTTTTTTATGGCATACAGTTTTTTAAATAAATTTACAATATATTATCGTCTGAAATTTGAACCGTAAATCAAGACATATAGCATTATTTTAGCAATTTAACGACGTAGATAATTCAACGGCTCATTAAGGTCGACTTCAAATTGTAAGGCAAATCATACCGCAGCTAACGACATTATTTACAGCGTACATACATACAACCAGGGAAGATTTTTTATTATTGTAGTGGCATTTTTATATTACCGTTTGGGTTTGATGAGTGAGCCAGTTTAACGACAGACGCAGAAGGCATAACAACTTAGTTCCCAAGGTTGGTGACGAATGAGGAATGATTAATATATAAAACGATTGTCTTTGGGCAACGGTGACTTAAGATCAAGTGGACCCTTTGCAAGTGCTACGAAAATGTCAAACAAAAATATTCAAAGAGTATATAAAAAAAAAATATTAAGAGTATTAAGAGCATGTAAAAAAAAGTAGCCCACAAAGCATTGTGGTTTATTTAAACCATCGACATCGCGAAATTTCTACATGTTATGGCACTTATAAAAAACGCCCAAGACGAGTTGCAAAGGGCTCAGCCACGTCGTTATTGGCTTTTGTTTTATTCGATCAAAATATAATATGACACAGAGAAGAAAAGCCTTAACGCGATAAAACAAAAATAACAAAATATATTTAGTGTACATATTTTAATATGTTCGTATTTATAATTTTACCAAACGTATCGAGGTTATTGACCTGAGATATTATTTAACTTGCTTCATGCCAGATTCAGTTTAGGCGTGAAAGCATAACAAACAGAAAGACAGACACAGTTACTTTCGCATTAATAACATTATTATAGTTTAAGCGATATATACACTGTGCATTCCAATATAATATAATTCAAATAAAGCTTTATGTATTACTTACTGGTCTTCATTCTTTTTATAACATTATATTAATTAAAAGTGCCAATCTACTTAAAAAAATATTTGAAATGTTTTATTTTAATGAAGCGACAAGGTGCTTGTGATGTTGATATTGATTAACAGTGTCTTCGAATTACGAGATAGCAATAAGGGAGACAGTCAAGACGAAATAAATATTACACAATTATAAATTGTTCAAATAAATGAACCGGAAGTACTAACGGTATTATTATTTAATCCCGTTTCATGAACGTAATTTCACGGGGAATGTTCTCATCAGCATTAAATGGAAGAAGCACGTCGCTGACTTGATTTCAAACAATCCAGTGTTTTATGTATGGTTATATTGTTTTAAAGGAACAGCCTGTCCTAATATCCTAATGCTGGACTAAGGCCTTATCCCTTTGTTCTTCAAAGGAGAGAAGTTTGATTTGTTTGTTTTCAAAGTTTTGAGCTTGTTCCACCATGCTGCTCCATTGCGGGTTAGTGGATACACATGTGATAAAATTTCATTCAAATTAGATACATGCAGGTTTCCTCACGTTGTTATCTTTACCGTCGAGTACGAGATGAATAATAAACACTAACTACATGAAAATTTTTGTAAGACTTGCCGGGGTTTGAATCAGAAATCATCGGTTAAAATGCGCGCGTACGAACCACTCGATAAACACGGTTTATCTTATCTATTTTTTGAACTGACTCAACGATATTAGTTTTTCATTTCGGCAGATTTTCTTTAAAACTATAAAACTTATTTAACAAAATGTAAAGAAAAAAACGATATCGATAACGATTGGTAACTTTTATTTATATTCAAGTTAAAGCTTTCCACTAATAATTAAAGAATTTCATATGCACATTATCAAGTCAAATCAAAATACTATTTATTGTATACCAATGAACACATATGTACATTAGTCACATTCAAGAAAGACGCACAAGATCGCCAAACGATCTCTTCCAGGCAACCTTAAGGTATAGGAAAGAAAAAGAGGTAGGGATGTACATAGCGGAGACAACCATAAAATATTACAGTGAAATAATAATATATTTAAAATAAAATAATGTACAGTACTTTATATATAGGTACACAAGCATACACATATGTATTATTTGATTATTTATAATTTGTATATAACATTAAATTAAATTCTCGCGAAATATACAGCATTAAAGTGCACGATATTATTGTTTCAAAATGGTATTAAATGAAACAAGTGATTGTGAGAGAGTTCCACAGACGCACAGCCTTAACGGTAAAGGAATTAGTATAGTGTGATGTCGATTGAGGAGGGATTTCTAAAAGTACATTATCTTCAGACTGAAGAGTTCGATTATGAGTAGAATATAAAAATTTAAAACGCTCCTTGAGAGCGGAGATGAAAGAATAAATAGTATTGAGTTAAGTAAATGGAGACGTATACAGTTATTGAGTGATTTTTTAAATATTTACAACAATACTTTTTTCCTCTTGTGTCTAAGATGTTGGTCAAATTTAAATTAACTAATTGGGCTGGAATTTGGACGCTCATTGGTCGCCTATCGCCTGTCATCAGCTGTTATCAACCAATGAACATTCAGATTTAAGGTCCAAGTGGTTACGTTTTAAACTTTCATTCGACACATGTATTATTTATTTATGATACAGGTAGGTGGACAAGCAAATGGGCTATCTAATAGTGAGTGGTCACCGCCATAGACAATGGCGCTGTAAGAAATATTTACCATTTATTACCCGAAATCGGGTAAATCTACCACCTGATGGTGTGTCCTCACCACTGCTCATTGACATTGGTGCTGTAAGAGATAGTAACCATTTCTTACATCGCCAATGCGCCACGAATCAGGGGAACTAAGATTTTATGTTCCTTGTGCCTGGCGTTACCATGCCAATGCCACATAAGAAAATGAGTCTCACATATTGCCTTATAAAAAGACACTCGAAAATAAAGGGTATAAGATAAAAAAAAAACTATTCACGCAATTTAAGTCAATGAAAGGCATCTAGTATTTTTTTTTAATATATAAAATTTTGATGACAATATCTTGACAACCGTGAGAAGGCAACAAGATTGTAATCGCGTTCAAGCGACGTTAAACCCAAGTATAAAGTATGAACGCAACCGCGGGACTGAACTTGTGTTAAATAACTAACTCGGGCGGCTGTGCGGTCGTGTTAGCGTCTTTGTTAGTAACTTGTGAAGTTTCTTGCGAAGGCTTTGTCCTCGGCCGGAAGCGACCAATACATTGGAAGTTTGCGGAGTCTCCTAGAGGTTCAGTGACGGGTCAGATAATATTACAGTAAAATGAGTTAGCGCAATGGACTTCGCTTGGGATTTGGATCTAGAATATATTAGTCGAAATGAAAAAACGTCAAATTTCTTACAAATAAATTGGTCTTGTTAACAATTTATACCTGTAAATATTATCAGAATGGGTCATTTCTTATAACAATTGACTCGACAATCATTTTAATCCGCAAATTTTCTAATACTAACATAAAAAGTTGAAGCGAATAAACGTTTCAAATATTCGTGTCTTATTTGAAATTACGTTATTGTCTCATTTGAAACACCTTGGAGTAGTAGTGCAAAAAGCTTCATTAAAAGTATAACACCTCGCGTCATTGCCTCCACTAGTGATAGGAGGGCTGGTTCGTTTTTTGTCCAGAGGTTCAGGATTGCGATTCAACGGGGAAAGCTGCTAGCATTCTTGCCACCATTTCACGCAGTCATTGTTTATACAGTAACTTTTTTAAATGAATTATTTTTGCGATAATTATATTTTTAACGCTTGACTATTTGAAAGTTGCTATAAAAAATTAATATAAATAAAATTATCTTGATTTCTTAAGAGCCTTTCTTAAGGCGTATTGGTAAAGAAGTTACGATGTAGGTTTGCCGATTAGATAATAGTTTCAGGTATCTGTGCCGACACGACATCTAGGTATATCTAAAGCCTATACTGGCATCAAAAGCGAGGAATACGGATAGTTATTTGACTATAGATGCAAGAAACTTGTATTAGCCATTATACGTAAATAGTTTATATATTTTTTTGAAACGAAGTTCTTTTACGAGACTTACGAGTACATTAGAATGAACTGACAGAAATCGTCATGTAAGGAAAAAGCGCTCTAGGCGATCTTTCTCTCTCTTTCCTTTATCTCTGTCTCTTTCTATTATATATGGTTTAATATATTTTTTTATTGTACGGAATTTTTAATAACAATTTTATATTTTTCATTTAATTGTTCTCAAAAGTTGTTGATTTAATTTATTACGTCTCTTATTTAATATAGACTATAATATAGTGAAAGCAACTTCGTCCCAACCGAAGATACACCTCTGGTTTTAGAATGGGCATAATGCTTTTTCTCTACGTGCCGAGATTGCCCAGTGATTAAAACGCGTGCATCTTAACCTATGATTTCGGGTTCAAAGCCTGGCAAGCACCACTGAATTTTCATGTGCTTAATTTGTGTTTATAATTCATCTCGTGCTCGGCGTTGAAGGAAAACATCGTGAGGATCAACCTGAATGTGTCTAATTTCAACGAAACTCTGCCACATGTGTATTCCATCAACCCGCATTTGAGTAGGGTGGTGGAATATGCTGCAAACCTTCTCCTCAAAGGGAGAGGAAGCCTTAGCCCAGCAGTGGGAAATTTTCAGGCTGCTAATGTTAAAAAAAATGTTAATAACTCTTTTTCTCTACGTGACGATTTCTGCTTTTTCACTCGACTTTGAGCCGCGTAAAAGAACTTCGTTCCAAAAACATGAAAATACAATGTAAAAATTAAACGTATGTTGTATAAATAAATCTTAAAATGGAATGTCACAGGAACGCTTTTGAAAAACAACATTAAATCGATTTATTTATGAGTATAGTTCTATTCACTCACGAAGGCGCGTTAAGTGACACTCGTACATACAATATGTCCTAAGTGTGCGTAAGATGTCTAATGTAAGAATAAAAACAGAGAAAAATACAAATAATACCGCTGATAATAATTTAACGCGAGGGGCGTGCCTTCATGAGCAAATAATAAATCTATATCCATAGATGCTTAGGATAATGACGGCACCAGATTATCTAACACGAGGCAGGGAGAAAGGTGTAAAATGGGAGTTTATCAGAACAATTTGAATGGGGCCTATCTACAAAAGGCTGCTTTGATACAACATTAAAGGTAAGTTTACAGTTTCACTAATGAAATGTTTAACTAAGATGAACTATGTGGTACACATTTGTTCAAACGAGGTCGCATGTAGAGAAAAGTATGTGCTAAACTCGACTATATTCACACAAAATAGTTTAGAGATTATATGTATGTATATCGTATTGTTTAGGCGCAATTTCGAATAAATTTTCGTATTTTTGGAATTATACCGAAACTTGCTTCCATTTTTTTTCGTTTTTTATCGTATATTTAGGCGGAAGGTAAAATGGGCCATCTGATGGTAAGTTATCACGACCGTCCATAGTCAACAGCACCGTAAGAAAGTCTTAAACATTCCTAACATCACCAATATACCACCAAACTTGGGAGCTAAGATGTTATGTCCCATGTGCCTGTAGTTACATTGGCTCACCGTTGAAATTGGAACACAATAATAGTAAGTATTTCTGTTTAGCGGTAGAATATCTGATGAGTGGGTGGTACCTACTCAGACGGGCTTGCACAAAACCCTACAACCAAGTAGAATTATATGTTAAAAAACAACACTGTTTAACGTTAACATTGTTATAAAATACAAAAATAATATTAACATTTTAATATTATGTAAATTAAATATTATAGAAATTAGATACATGCAGGTTTCCTCACGATGTTTTCCTTCACCGCCGAGCACGAAATGAATTATAAATACAAATTAAGCACATGAAAATTCAGTGGTGCCTGCCTGGTTGAACTCGAAATCATCGGTTAAGATGCACGCGTTCTAACCACTGGGCCATCTGGGCTCGAATTTCTGCGCCTGATGACAATGTTGTTGTTCCAGCTTCGTGACCACGATATTCAGTTACTTTGATTCTAGACGTTAAAGGATTAACAGAATTTCTTGACGGTATCATTTATGCCAAGCTCAATTAGCGAGTAGGCCCTGCAGCATTCCAATGAAAAGATAACACCGTTAAAGAAACGGATCGCCTGGTGTATTTTAGTTACAGCCACAATATAACGTCCTACGGCATTCTAAACGTACGCTGGTGTACCACCGATGTGAATATGATACTTATCCTGTAGAAATATCCCTCATTTGCGCAATTTATTCACCATATGAAAATCATAGGTCTTACCTATCATCACTGCCCTCCCAGTAACTAAATAATCATAGTACATATGAAAAACAAAAAAACACAAAATACTCGGAAGCGTAGGTACTGCATTTAATTCGAGCTAGACAACTTCAAACAGTCTACGTTTAAGTCCCAATCCTCTGTAAATCTCACGCATTACTGACAATCCTCTCTAATGAGTCGGTAAAGTACAACTATTAGCAGGCGTCTTTGCCTGAAAACCGCGGCTTTGGCTGGTATTCAACTCCGTCTAACAAGCCACTAGACGTTGCACTCTTAAAGCTTGGAGGGGTCTTTAGTTGGAAATCGTCACCTCTAACGACGCGGGTAATGGCTAGACAGGGGAAGGGGTAACGTTGTGTGACGTCACGTCAAGACCAGCTAGGGAGCATTTTGGAGGATACGTTTCATATGTGATTGGATGTTTCAATGCATTTCGATTTTCAAAAAAGTTTCTTTTTTTGCATTATTTATGTTTTAATAATCATGATAAAACTAATTCTCATGGGCATCTGATAATTCATCCTAAATAAAACAGAAAAATTAATAAAATAGAAAAATTAATTAGGTCCTTTCATTTCATTGAAATTCCCAAATTACAAATGTTGCAAATTAACCATAATAATTATATCTTGAAAATTTTAAAATTAATCTTATCCATACAAACTATAATACAAATATTAAATAAACGGTTATAACTAAAAATGAAACTGTTTTTTAAATATCAATTGTATAATTGAGGGACAGGATATCTATTAATAAAGATAAGTGACGACCTCCGTGGTCGAGTAGTGTGTACACCGGTTTTCATGGGTACGCCACTCCGAGGTCCCGGGTTCGATTCCCGGCCGAGTCGATGTAGAAAAACTTCATTAGTTTTCTATGTTGTCTTGGGTCTGGGTATTTGTGGTACCGTCGTTACTTCTGATGTCCATAACACAAGTGCTTTAGCTACTTACATTGGGATCAGAGTAATGTATGTGATGTTGTCCAATATTTATTTATTATTTATTATTTATTATTATTTAAGTTGACTAGCGAGACAAAGAAGAGAGTCTATCAATTGGGGACGGATAGAATGTCATCCATAGCTTTAAATAAGTCAAGACCTGGATAAAAGAATGTCAATATCACCATTAGTTGATAAATTTAAAACTCATTGTCGATTATTCTTAAAATACAATAATATTTGTATGCCTGGAAGTCAACTTGTTGGGGATAGGGTAAAAACTGCACATTTTGTTTTTTGAGTATTTAAAACTAAATTATTTATTGTAAACCAATCGTGTATCTGTGATAATGCACCGTTCAAATTGTCATAGTCAGTGTTTTTCCTGTCGACCTTAAAAATCAGTGAAGTATCGTCAGCTAACAACACTATATAACAAATACTTTTAACATAGAAAGGAAGACCATTTACATATACTAAAAACAGAAAGGGATCCAAAATTGGTCCTCGTGGAACACCCATTTTTAACGTAGATCCAGAAGACTTTATTCCATTAATGAAAACTTGCTGGACTCTTTGACTTAAGTATGAAGCAATGAGTTCAAGAGCTTTATCCTTAATACCGTAGTATTTGAGCTTATAAAGAAGAGTCTCGTGTGTGTGTGTGCCATAGAAGCCGGTACTGGGGAGCACCCGCCCAGAGGTGAGAGCAGTACTCCATGTGAGGCATGTATAATTTAGCTTATACTTAATATCACTTATCATCATTACCAATTTGCTTCATGACGAAAAAACATAAGACATATCTAATGAGTGTGTCGTGCCTACTCGGACAGTCTTACATAAAGAGCCACTACAAAGTAATCTCTATTAAACACATAATATATTATACGCCAACTCCAAGTGATCGGGCAACTATTTTCGAGGCTATTAATCTCAAACAACACCAAAATCAACTGTATATATAAACTTAATGGTTAGCTGTTACACATTTTAATACAAAATAGAAGCTCACGTAAAATTTCCATGCCAAAACAGCAATACGAAACAAAGCGATTACATGAGCTAATTTATAAACCACAATGAGTACTGCTATTCAGATAATGTAGTTAAATCTACCATGTTACAATGTTTAGAATCGAAATTTCGTTTAGAGGTTCCCTCATGCATAGTATTTGATGCCAAATTGCGTGTTCGTACCGCTTTACTGAGAAACTCGCAATCTGGACAGCGGCACACGCAGTCCGGCTTTATGAAATTTTTCATTAAGCCTAGTGTCACCAGCGCAGTTATGTCGCTAGCTTTAATATCGTTAGCCGAGTTTTCATTAACACACCATTCGCTCGCCTTTACTGGCCGTTACGGTTTATTGTGTGGCGGATTATATTTCGCAAAAAAATATACTCGAAATTCACCAAGAATTTAAAGCCTCGTTTGAAAAGTATGAGATACTGAAATAACTTTGGTGAAGATTTTCAATTTATCCATATGAAGGAATTAAACAACCAAAGTAGGACTTGGCAGCAAAACTGTAAGTTTGTGCGTCGGTTCAGTTCACGGATAAGCCAAATCGCTCCATTACTTCAAAAGTTATGGTGAGATAAACTTCATAATAAATATTTGTTTTAAACATTTAATGTTGTATAAAATTCACGATGAACGAAAATTATTCTTTTATGGCAAATATATGTTATAAAAGAGGAAGATGATCTTTTGCAAACGCCTGTATATATTTATAAATCATTGTCGCCGGTAGCATTGTTCGTAAAAATGGTAAGACACAAAACTGTGCAGGATAAAAATTTTCGAAGAATTGAGATTTTACGAGAAGACTAAAATGTATCGCCATATAGTGGACGCGTCGAAATCTATTTGTCAACGACCATCCTTACGTGGACCTTAGTCAAACAATAGTTCATAATAGGGTTTCAAATTGAGTTGTCATAAATGTCAACACGTAAATTGTACATCTTAAGAAAATATGAAGAGACAAGATTCCTCTCGATATATTCCTTCGCACGCTAGTATAGGGTACATTAAATGGTGCTGATGAGGTGCTTGCCCGAATTTGAACCAACGATCCACGACCATATACCATCCAGTGGGCTTTCTCTGTACTGAAAATGATCATTAAATTCGATTAACAGCACAGAAGCGCGTCTTGACTAGACGAGCCGTTCAATGAGCGACTCGTATGACATTCAGTCATTAAATTATTCTATGAACGGAATTTTGCTAATGTTATTGAGGTCACTGGTTGAACGGCGTCATTTATTTAAATGGCTAGTTTGTTACATAAAAGGCTAAATAAACTGATTAACTGCGACACATACATAATTTTATTTATGAGCCTACACGATTTCATTCTCCTGAAAATGGATACACAGTTTTTTGACATCCCGCTGGGAATCCTTTCATTTTCCGGGTAAAAAGTTATCCTGTTCGTTGACGTTACAATATCCATACCCATGCAGCCTTTAATTAAAATCAATAAAGTGGTTTAGGCATTATATATGTATTTATAGTATTTCTCAAAAACAGGATAGTTTTGGACAAACACTACGAATAACAATTTACCTTAAGGATTTAGCATATACTAGTGAAAATTTATAAAGATAAGGACGGATAAGACGGAAGTATGTAACAAGAAGCCAGGAAAGCACGAACTTTTAGATTTGACCAATGAGCGCTCGCTGCGCTAGAATCTGGAGTTGGAGTTTACCCATTTTCCAAGAGGATATCTTATTAACAACCTGAGATATCAGATTTTACATATTATACACTTATTGTAAGGCTCTTTCTATTTTTTAAACAACCATTTATATAAATACTTTAAAAAGGAAAAAAAGAAACTTTGATGTAAATCAGACATTCGTTTGTTAGATTATACAATTTTAAATGAGTCGATTTTGATGAATGAGAAGGCTTTTGAAGGGTGTCAAAACCGCCGGCGATAGTTGTTCGCGCTGTGGTGAATTGAAGGACAACAAATTTTACTTTTTTTGTAAGGTATGTTTTCATTTTTCACTTATTTATTTCTTTATTTTCATTAGAACTAACAGTAGATATAATATTACATCAAAATTAAAAAAATAATTACATATCAAAATTATCTTATCTAAGCAAAAGTTCTACTACTTACAGGTAGTCTCAATGCACTATCGTCTTAAACAATATATATTAAAAATATAAATTCAATATAAGCAATAATTAGAGATAAGAAGTATAATAAATTTGTTTTAACTATGATATTAATAAAACTAATGGTTTTATTATACCATGTAATTAGAAATGACCACAAATTAAATTCTTTATTTTTCGATTGAACTGAGGGCGACTATCGTAACATATTATGTCTCAATCTTTTAGGTTATCAGGTTTTTGAATTCTACAAAGTAACCCTAATATTGTTTGATTCTTTTATATTTGACTAGTAGTAAGGCGTAAAATTCCCTGCTGCGTGTTGTGTCAATCATTCTTAATGGTGTTGTTTGCGAAAGGTGTTCCTAAAAATTGCATATTTAAAGTAATTTCCAAAAATGGTTATATTATTTAAAGCAAAATAAACCTTAATACACATAAAGCAATTAAAACAGGCGTTTAAGTATGTTAAGCAAATTGTATTATCTGCAGAAACAAATACCAGTGCAAAATTTCAGCTAAATAATTTGGTTATAAGTGATTAAAAATGGCACTGACAAAGTAAAAACTTAATAAGAATAAAACAGTTTCTGAATTTCTGGCGGTCTATTCTCGGTAAATCTTAAATTTAGACCGGGGATACCGTTGCATAAAAAATAAATTGTAAAATGACAATTCAATATTACTTGAACAAACGTACTTGAATAAATTATATTATAGTTAGCTTCCTCTAGCTAAGCTAGCTTCACACGTGTAGAACAAGGATCTACATATAACGTTTAATCGCATATAAAACACGGTATATATAACTGTATCGGTTTAGGTGGTGTACAAGAAGCTCGGAGTCAGCATTATTTTTTCCGATATCTTTAGTAATCTTCGTCATTTTTGAGACAATTTACACAAAATTTTAATATATGTACATATTTAATACGCACGTAAACCGTCCTCTTGCATAACTGTGCCAATTGGCGAAAACCACATGAAAATTTGTACGATTTTTTTTTAATTTATCACGTTTAGACAGACATAGACAGACAGACAGACGTTAGAGGTGTGATTAAAAACGATATAATTAGAATTTTTATTGATAATTTCCGTGAAGTAAAACAACTTAAATTGACTCTTTACGGTAATTAAATGTCATATAAAAAATGTCATCATCTATCTCAAATCGACGTAAGAAAGTTCTTACGCTGACACACTGACCTTAAGTACTATCAGCTGACTGTATCCCATTTGGGTCTCAATTTCTAACGCATGCGCAGAAGCACCTAACTGATGCGGGATGTGAAACAGGACTCTAACATTCTGCAGTACGGTTCCAGAAGCCCCCGTGGGAGGGCGTTTTGCGAGCATTCTTCAGCGGTTTTCGTAGTATCATTCGAATCGTGATAGTGCTTGTGATGCGAGTGGCCCATTGATATCGGCGCTCTTCAGCGATTTAATAGTAAGTTTCAACAGGTTTATTCTTTTATATATTTAATTTTAATTCATTTTAATTCACATTCGAATACCGTTCGTAATCTCGTTACTAATTATTTGGAATTAGCTGTGGATGCCGGTGTTACTTAATTAGATAGTAATTAGTACGCGTTCACATTTTCTTATTTGAAAATGTTAATGTTGAAATAAAATATTTGTTTTTTTTGAAGTTGGAATTGGTTTTAATTAAATTTAATTAATGATTGGATCTTATTGAATAATTTAAAATGCAGGGCTGATAATTTTTAACTTTTAATGATTGCTATATCTAAATACATAATTTGGAAAAATAAAAATAAAATATTTCTTAATAATTTTTTTCAAATAATCTTTTCGTCTGAAAATTGGTTTAAACGGTGATTAACGGGACCTTTATTGATATCATAGTCCAGTGGATTAATATTATTATGAAGAGGTGACTGCAGTTTGCTGTAAATGATTTATTACCCCCATTCTAAAGAAATAAGATCTATTGATAAAGGTTTTATTCAATATATTAAATAATATATCATATGATATTTTTTTATATTTACAAATACAAAAAAATATATATATTATGTCTGTATCTATATAATTGATATTGAAATTTCGTACTTACTTTGGTGCTGGTAACAACAGTGTTCTTACAAAAATCAATTCACATAGATTTTTTGTTATTTATTCATATTTAAAAGATTTTATATTTTATTTTATAGGTTTTAATTGACAACGAATTATATTAAAGATATAAAAATATTTCAAGCTATTGAGATGATCCCATTTTCTGATTATATACCTAAATATTTACTACAAAACCTAGACATGATTTACAAAACATATGAATGTTCTCTCATAAGTATACGTTACGCCTTTTATAAATGAACATATTAATAAAAATATAGAAATGCAAGCAAGGTATTTTGCCTAAAATTCCCTTGTTTGTTAAAAGTTTAGTGACAGGCACAAGGGACATATCATATTAGATGCCACGGTTGGTGACGTCATTACCAAAATTATAATATAACTTGTAGATTTTACAGAAAATAATCGGCATGAGTCTCGGTAGTTTCGCTCTGCTACTAATGTATATAGGCACATCCCCTAATACTTATTATGAATTAATATAGTTAAATTAACAGCTACCCTGTATGAAGATCGATGAATACTAACTCCTTGTTATTTTATCGTCTATAGTATTTTATAGATTAACATTTTATTGGCAAGATAAATAGTTAAACTTCTTAGTACTAATATATTTTAACATGAGATTTAAACTTACGAATAAGTAGAGTTATAGAAATGCTAGCACAGATTCTTAATGTAAATTCTTCCATAATAAATTAGCAATTAACTTAAACTTGATAGTAATTGTTTTCTCAAATAAAATTAATATTTGATAACTCCGAATAGTTTTCTAATATGTCGTGGATGGAAATTAACTAATACGAACTTCGCGCTATGGTAAATATGGTGGTTTATACGTCTTGCATTATGATATTTATAGGCAGACGGGCTAATCAGCTGTTTGATGGTAAGTGGTTACGATCGCCCATACGCACTGTAATAAATATTAACCATTTTTTACATTTTCAATGCGCAACCAACCTTGAGAGCTACGATGTGTACCTTGTATCTGTGGCTACATTTGCACACATACCATTCGAACTATAACACAAAAAAAAATAAGTCTTACTGTTTGATGGTAGAATATCTCTTGCACAGAACCACAACCGAGTAATATTTCAATAGGTTAAGATGTAGGTATAGAGTACTGTTCAAATAAATGAAGTTTTAATTTTACAATTCAATAAAATAAAATATACTTTTTAAAATAATTTATCTTAGAATGTAAATAAAATATCAACATCAGAAGACTGACCTTTTTTTTATTTAAAAACAACATTTCTTTGTGTATGGTTTTATTTATTTGTTTTGTAAATAAATCGAGGTTGAGTGGAAATACCTTTTAACGTTGTCTGGATTGACATAATTAATCAACTTACTCATTAGCACGAAATTTCTGTTAATGAATTGTTGATACAGTTTGATGGTGATATACAGTGATGTTTTTGATTTATTTTTTCATCATTAATACAAATGATTGAAATGTAAAGTAACAAATATATCTCCCAGCTGGGCAAAGGCCTTCCTTTTTGGGGAGAAGCCTTGGAGCTTACTCCATCACGCTACTCCAGTGCGGGTCAGAAAAAAAAAGGATACTACGTTATAATGTATATTAAAGTAACAGCCAGTGAATATCCCACTGCTGTTCTCAAATTAAAGCGGAAACTTGGACTATATCCCACCTCTCCACTATATTGCGTGTAGGTATATAAAGGTTTCTTCGTGATGTTTTATTTCACTGCGCGTCACTAAAAACAAAAATTTAAATTAGCAGAGATTGTGTGTGAGTCAGGGTAACTACAGATAACATCTACAAGTCACATAAAATCTTAGATACCAACTATGGTGACACATTGGCAGTGTAAGGAATGGTAAATACAATTTCTATGGGCCTATTTTGCCGCCCGATTCCCTATTTATATATTATATATAAAAAAACCGTGTTCCATCCACTGGGCAATTCAAGCACACGGTACACGGAAATGAAACACTGTCAATTTCCTAACTCAGTGCTGCCATTGAAAATTCCTCGAAAGAAAAAAAACAATAAAATTTATCTGAATCATGATTCGAACTTGGAATCACACGATCTATGGCCTTTCTGGCTAGCTACTGAACCAACGTGGCAGGAACAGATAAATTGAATATGAATTAAAAGATACAATAAAAAAAATAACGAACATTTTCTGTCAACTATTAAAACATTTCGAGATGTGTAAAATATTGTTTCGATTGAAAACTCAATAAGCGATTGTAAATCTTAAAATCATCATCATTGGGTCTCTTTTCCGTAAGCCAGAAGTCCACTGAAACAAATCCAAAGGGTCTTTTACTTTATATTGTTTTATGTCGACGTAATCAAATATTTACTCTGATTGGTAACCTTTTTATCTTTCAAGCGCAGTTTGGCTGTAGCACACATTTCGAAATAAGAACGACGAATTTAAAAAAAGAATTCTCTTGACATTTCATGTTATTGAAAATGATAATAAGGTAAAGATTTCAATATATCACGTGACTTGAAGATGTTAGAGAATATTTAAAGATACGGCTACACGTACAATACTTGGTGGTAGGACTTGTGCTAGCCCGTCTGAGTAGGTATAACCCACTCATCAGATATTCTACCCCCAAACAGCAGTACCCAGTGCTGTTGTGTTCCGGTTTGAAGGGTGAGTAAGCCAGTGTAACTACAGGCACAAGGGACATAACATCTTAGTTCCTAAGGTTGGTGGCACATTGGTGATGTAAGGAATGGTTAATATTTCGTAATTTTTGCCAATTGCCAAGCCCATTTGTTCGAGTGTCTACCTATACCATAAAAAAAAAATAACACGTGGGCCTGTGAACTAACCGATGATTACGTGCTACAATTGTACAAATATTTATTTTATTTACAGCCCGTACTGTAATTTTTAAAGAAACTATAAAATATGAGTCTATCGATGTAATTTATGGGAATCTTTAAAATAACAAAATGAAGTCAAATTCTAAAAGTTCACTAGTAGCTATTTAAAAGTTTCGGTAACCTAATCCTCATTCCATCATCAGCTACGATAATGAACACCAATGCGCCACCGACTTTAGGAACTAAGATGTTATGTTATTTTCCTTGTGCTAAGAATACTAAGTAATGCTGTTTGCTGAATATGTAATGAGTGGGAGGCTCAAACGACAAAAAACAGTCTCATTACTGAAATAAAAATAATAAAAAATTATAAATGAAAAATCAAAATTATATTTTATCCAAGAAAGAGGCGAGCACTTCAATCTTAAAACAAGTTACTCTTTTTTCATAGGATAAATTACATTTCAAAACCATAATCAAGACAAAGGTTGCCCAGCAGTGGGACGTGTAAACGTCAGGCTTTAACTACTACAGTATTAATAGTTAGTCAATTTTTTTTATATAATCGTCTATTAAAACAATAGAATTTAAAAATTAAAAATTTTCAACACACAAGTTGCAAATTTTGTTATTCTCGCCACAAAGACGACTTGAATATTCAGGAATTTGCAATTTCGGAGGCATCTCCGAGTATTGCCGCGTCTGAGCCACTTAAACTTGACTTGCATTCTTGCAGCTCCGCAGCGCTTAGCGGCTCCTATCTACACATTACAGGGGATTAAAAACATCCTTCATGTGACTTCTATGTTTTTACATGTTCACATTTTTGAAGTTCGCGTTTATTTTTTATAATTTTATTTCTTCGTTTATTAACAAGATAAGATTTCAAGGCATCAAATTATGAAATTAGAGCAATAATTTTGGTTTTTATAATTAATAAACTTTAGTCATATTTCTTTATTTTGAAGAGCAATGTCCAAATCCTTTATAGAGAGTTTTGTCTGTGTGTCAGCGTTTTAAAGTTTTAGATATATTTCTCAGACCGTCTTCTTTTAAAATTTTGAATTATTTACATATACATGAATAATCATTAAAATAAGGATTATAGGATTATATTATATACTTACCTAGGCTCCGTCTTTGCATTGTATTATTATTTGGTGTAAGGGTTAAGTGCGAGACCGTCTGGTTAGGTACCCCCCACTGAACTATTCTACCCCAGCTACTGGCATAGGGGATAAAAAATCTTACCGTAACACATCGGTGATAAGGAATGATTCATATTTGTTACAGCCCTAATGTTTATTGGCGGTGGTGACCACTAACCATAGGGTGGCACACCCATCCTATGACATAATCTTGGAATCTCGGAAACTAAGATGTCATGTCCCCTGTGCCTGTAGTTGCCGACTGAGACAAAGCCTTATTAATGTAGATAAAAAGATACAGCGAATAAGGGATTTATTGACAAATATTTGCCCGATGTCCAAAGTCAACACATCTTTTGAGTGCTCTTATTATTCGGGTCGCGTTTATACTCATTCTCGTGAGAGTCTGTTTCTATTAAGCTAAAACCCGCAACGCTGTATAAATCCGATACAACGTCGTACAACTTTTTAAATCCCTCAAGAGTCAAGTCATTATTACTTTTGTAAAATATAATAAAAAACTTATACGATTGTTTGTTGAGTTTTATAAGGAAGTTTATACGCTAATGTGTTTGAACAAGGCTGTTATCCTCATAGGATAAAGATCTTGCTCAATAACAGATACCATATTTATAATAAATAAATAAATAAATATTGAACAACATCACATACATTACTCTGATCCCAATGTAAGTAGCTAAAGTACTTGTGTTATGGAAAATCAGAAGTAGCGACGGTATCACAAACACCCAGACCCAAGACAACATAGAAAACTAATTAACTTTTTCTACATCGCCTCGGAAAATAATTAAATTTATTATAAATTGAAGTCAATTTAGGAAAATGAAAACTGAAAATATTAAAAAAAAAAATGTTTCTATATTTCTTATGATGCACGTCGTAAATACCTTTAATTTAAAGTACAATTAGCTTGTATGTTAATTTTTTTAGCTCAAATGATTGAAGTTGTATGATTGACACTTTTTGGTTATTAATAATAAAAAATAAAAATTCTTTCGTTAAATATTTATTCATTCAAAGGTATATTCATTAATTAATAAAATAAGTCTACATATACGAAATAAGCGCTGAAAAGATGAGATTCATGTGATCGTTTTATTGTAGGTTTTTTGAAAATACTTTTCCAAGATAACTCATATTGAAATCTGAATAAATGTGTACTTAAAAACATTAAAAAGAAATTACAAACATTGTTATTTGTTTAGTTGAAATACAATTTACGTACCAGTTTAAACATATTTTAAATACAGAACGCAATTTCAAACGAAATACTTAAGCATAAAAATCGAAACAATTCAAAAAGTTGCTGACAAATAACAAAATAAGACGTTACATTAAACGGCCGGATCCGTTAAATAATTCGCAAACGCTTAAACATTTAATGCGCGACCGAAACGCCCGGGACGCGCAGGGTCACAATCCGATTACGATGTTTGAGAAATGATTACCTCAACAAAGTTGCAGGACTGTGGCTTCGAAGAGCACGAGTTAATTTTTATGATAGGGTAAATGTTGGTATTTCTGACTATAGCATTATTTTAAGTAGTACTCATTTTGTCTTTCTATTGGAACTATTGAAATAAAGAATATATAATTAAGAAAAATGAACTGAAGTAGACCGTTTCGATTCAACCCTAACTGGTGGATGTTTAGTACTGAGCATGAAAAATCGATACAGAAATAACTGTAAATTATTAACCAATAATTTAATCTAAATATTCGTTATAATTTGAAAATTAAACTACATGAAAATGATGTGACACATTAAATAAAACCACTTGCGTTATATTTTAATAGTCAATATATATGTAGTATTTTTCCAAGAAAAATGTGTTATTTTAAATATAAATGAATAAGCTTTGCAACATTATATAGATGTGTTATGAATACGTCACATATGCCATTTATAAGTTCCGAAAAATGCTAATGTAATTAAAAATATAACTCATTTTAGTTAAAGTTACTAACAAAGGAAAAAAGTTTCATGAATAATAAATTAATAAAAACTCTCGTAAGCATCGATTTTCATGGCATTTATATTACAAAATTGTTTTTACAACAGTCAACTGAGAAGCGTTTTCTTTTACCGCAGGTTTTCTAACATTAACATATTTTTATTTTATTTAATATCCATATAAATCCGTTTTTGTACTTCTAATTTAAAATATTAAAAAATACAAGGACATCAAATCTCGTTTGATCGATCATTCTTGAGTTTGATTTTTAAGATAAGTGTTACAATATATGCGTTTAGTAACACTGGTTTGATTTCCTTCATAATATATAATATTAAGAAACCCTGGCAAACATCGGCCGGGTCCTGCCCGTGTATACCAATTGATATGGCAATTAGTTAAACGGAATAAAAATAGATGTGCTGCAGCGTCAGTGCGGCGAGTTAGATTAAAGTGGAGACTCGGTCTACCTTTATCGAAGTCAAAAGTATTTATTTATTTATTTACTAAGGACCATCAGCAGCCACTACACTTACAAATGTTATACATAAAAACATATTTATACTTAATATAAAGTGTGCGACTCTTTAAGACGGCCACAACATGCATTTTTAGGTACAATACACACACCATTTTTTTTTGTTGCTTGTTTCGATTTCTTTATCACTTCTTGCGTACAAAGATATTTTATACGATTGTTTATTTATAATTTTACACTCACTTTATGATCACGTTTGGTCACTATGCACTAATTTAGTTTAAATTTTTCTTTATGTATATACATGTATATTAGGTCAACTTTTATAGTATTATTTATGTAGTTTTAAGTTCCATAACGATTTATTTATCAATAAAATAAAACTTAGAAAATAGTCAATCATTTTAAAAACACAAACACACACATTTATAGTCTTTTTTTTATGTTTACTATGAGAATTTTACGAGGAGCTGTTTATTCCATCACGTACTGTACCGTATGTCCTATGTATAAATATATATTAAATAATATGGAGAATCAATGTGATACAGACTACAGACTTTTAATCAATTCTTTGTAATGGTATTATAATGATTAATTATAAAATTAGGGTTTATTAATAAACAATAAAGTCCTAAAACTATTGAGCATAATAAATCTTCCTCGCCTTGACGTTTACTTTGGTAAATATGAACAAACAAGGCGAGCGGTAACGAGGGGCGAATCTGATTAACGCATATGTTACCGTCGGGACACACACTGTTTCGTCAAAGCTAGTTTTACGGTTTAGGCGTTCCAAGAAAGGCCGGATTTGGGTCAGTGCGTGTAACGTCATAAATGTCAAAAGAGGTAAAAAATACTGCTTTATCTGGGAAACTATTTATATTTGTGCCTCATCCTCGTCTCATTCAGAAAAAGTAAGTGATGTCAACTTCGATGTTTTTATCGAACGCATCCGATGAATTGGTAAAAAATAGCGCTCAGTTCTTTTCGCCGGTTCTTATCTTATAAAGCTTAATCGTTTTCAATTTATAAAAAACCCGTTTTTGTGTAAATCACGAAGCAATTAAATTGTTCTTTCTTAAATTTTTAAGGCATTTATTAGAATTATCAGAAATAATAATATTATGCTTAGGAGTTTATTATATTTTAATATTTCAAGTTATTAACATAGAGTTTTTGACAAATCAGCTATAGTGTAATTTATTTGATTGTTAATTACTGTCTGCTGAAACTCTATAAAATAAATTAAACCGACATATAATTAATTCTTAAATAGAGAGAGTTTAACGAAGTATATGGTTACTGTAGGTCTCAAAGTAAATATGTATGAGCTTAATACAATTATTCAGTAAGACCGAACTTCAAAACCTAAGAAAATAACGTCAGGTTACACATATATGAAACAAGTTAACCCGTATATTTAAAAAATAATTATTAACATTAAAGATGCAAATATACACGAATAAGAATTAAAAATACTGTATAAACCATGGTCGAGTGGAATGCTGGCAAGAGCGCTAGCAGTATTTCCCCGTTCAATCGCAATTCCGATCCACTGGGCAAGTGATCCTTATAATCATGAATAAAAGTTAATTAACATCCCGTAAACATCACACTACTGTTAAATAGCTCCTCTTGGCTATAAGGCTCGATTACCACTACACTGCTCAGTCTGGGTTGGTATGATACACATAGGATGTTTTCCTTCTAAGATGAATGTAACACAAATTGAGCACATTTAAATACAGTAGTGCTTAATTCGCGTCTTTTATCCACTGGGTCCACGTATTCCTAATGGTTTTTATGCTGTACTTTTACACTGGCTTTGAGTACGTGTAATATAAATTCTATCTAGACTTAAAGAAGAACTGTCCGTCGGAAACGAGCAATATTTTTTTTTTACAACATTCGCGATTTCTCTTCTTATGAGGATCAAAATACTTTACCAATTGATGTTAAATACTAAAACTGTTACAAAAACGAGAAAAAACTTTTTCCATACGTTCCTCGGAACATGAAGTTCAACGTTCGTTTATTCTTATGAAAGTTTTTATTCGGGGAAATAAATGCGTCCCGAATTTCCATTCTTTATAAAAGTAAAATTCACTCACTGACTCATCACGAAAATCAGGGAAAATACAATTTAAAAGTACTTGAGAAACGTACCAATGTTTTTATCGGTGAAAAAGATTTCGTTGACCTATCGCTTTCCTTATAGAATAGATTTAGTGCACACACTTAAGTCTTTAATTTACAAATAAATAAGGTGGACGGTCTCGTTGAATTCCCTCCTCTAGTGGGTAGATAAGGCCCCAGATCCAACGGACTTGGGTTCAAGCCCCAGGTCGGGTCGGTAAAAAGTTATTGGGTTTTTCAACAGAATATTTTTTTAGTAACAGCCCGGAGTCTGAAAGTTGGAAGAGTGTACTCATGTGCCTCCAAAGCACGTAAAGCTGTTGGTCCTGCGCTCGTACTCTTTATGGTAGTGTCGATTTTTTTTTTTTTTTTTTTGCCGTCCCATCTGATTATGGAGTAAGGGAATAGAGAGTGCACCGGTGCTTGCACATACACCAGTATAATTTGTCCTGTGTAGAGAGTTGGTGTCCCTTAAGATTGGCTGCTGTTACCGAAAACGGTCAGGACGACATCATAAATAACGTATTTAAAATAATTAATAAATAGTTAATCAAAAATGTTGTATTATTTTAAATTATTATGACAAACATTCAGATACTATCATATAGTATCAAAGATATAGATACATAGCTATGTGGAAACCGGCTGTCATGGTATGGGCGTGTTAAGTGGAGAAATGTGGACCATGTTGTGAGGGAGGTCTTGAGCATGGATGGGGATGGATATAGAGGTAGAAACGATGGATGGATTGTGTGAAAGACGATATGGTTAGAAAGAATGTTACTTGTGAGATGACGTCCGGCAGAGAAGTATGGAAGAGGAAGACATGCTGTTCCGACCCCAAGTAAAATTGGGATAAGGGCAGGAGGATGATGATGATGATGGTGATATAATATGATTATCAAATTATTGAATCTTCTTTAACGTGGAATATCTACGTTAGGTTCAGTTAAATAATATAAAAAAATATTAAAGGAAAGGTTTTTAAAACGTTATTTCAGGTACACGATAGGTTTCGCTTTAAATTTTATTTAAAAAATCATCAGAGATGCGGCACGACTTGGCTACGAGGGCGTAATTAAATTTTAATAATGTGTATCGGAAACATTTTTGTAATTTTTTTACGGTTAAAAATATTATAAAACTGGGTTATAAATTGTTGGCTATAAATTGTTTACGACCTCTTTAAATAATTACGCGGTAATAACTTCGGTTTTACGGAATAACCACTATTTTGTTTACCGATTTAACCAGCTTGAGATTATTTCCCAAGCATCCTATTTCAATACCTACGTAATAAAAGTAAAGTAACAGCCATATGTGGTCCAAATCATATGCACGAATTTGAGCTCGTAAATTTATATTAAACTCATGTGCTCTACAGTACATGTCGCTTATAACATGTACTTTCGTACAACTAAAGTACTATGTACTTTAGGTCAACCTAATTATACATCTTAACCGAGTTCCAGATGAGTTCCACGAGAGTATGTCATGTGCTAATTTCGCGTATTACAATAATTTATTTCGCGCTCGGCGAGGGAGGAAAATATCGTAAAGAAAACTGAATATTTAGCGACCTGCAGTGCGCTCCAAGTCCTTGTCCGGAAAAATATTTAGCTGTACTTTTTAAAAAACAAAATGATCTAAAAATTTAAATTATTCTCACAATGTTAAGAAATAAATAGGTTACCAAGTTAAACTTGTAAAAAAAACGCATTCCTCTTGTTATGCCATGGTCTCTGAATTTCTCTGGAACTGTATAGTAAGATTTGACCCTGAATTATCCTGATATCACTTTAGCATCGAGTCCAATCATAGTGAAATAAGAGTTAGAGTAAAGAAGAAAATAAATTCGGTGAAAACTTACAACGCGTCGTGGCGGACATACTTAAATTATCCACAAAGTCTTATTCGTGTTATGGCACTTAAAATAGGACTAAACGCCTTGTGAATAATTCAAAAATCAAAATCAAAATATTTATTCTATATAAGCGTTAAAGTTCCTTATTGATTGCCATAAATCTACCATTAGTTCGGCAATAAACTCCTCAGACCTGAGGAGTTTATTGGAGGTTGGGTTATGAGGAGCGTCGTTTGTTTTCCATCTCGAATTTAACAATTGTGAATTACAATAATCAACAAATTTTGATAAGATCCGACAGTTAGTTTTTTATGGATCTTATTACCTTATTTGATAGTAAGATCCATAAAATTATTATAAAGCTATGATGTATGACTTTATTAATCATAAATTTTAGATTGAAGTCATTCAGTTGTAAGAGGACGTTGTGAAATTTGAAGTCCCATCAATTCGTATGGAGATATTCCAGTTGCCAAATATTTCAGAGGTCAGTTTAAAAACCGAAGGACTTATTTAAATCTTTGATCGTAGAATCCTATTACCGAGTCGTTGGGCTCTCTCCATGAATAAAATATTAGGCGGCGGTTCTCGAAGGAATAGTCGCGTTAAAACTCCGAACTGATGTTTTGCAGTGGCTTATCATGTTCTTTGAACAAAGTTGAATTTTATTCGAATTACGAGGTTGGATCTACTGGATGTCCAGCATCTTTTAATATAACGAATTAAAATAATATTATCTCAATTTAATATTAATTTATTTTCTTTGCAATAAAACAAACAAAATAACATTCAAAAGATATCGTAGATACGGCCCTTTTCGCCGTAAAACCCTTTGTTGATATATCTACCCCTTTTTAATTATCTAGATCCTAGGCTATTTAATTTTCAAGTCTTATTAACCCTAGATTACTAACCTTATTTTTCAACGCTTATTACTAACCTTCGTCGTTTGGACTAAGCTGTATAAAAGGGACTCTTCTAAGGGTTAATGGAATAAAATATTTATTTATTACATTAATCATTTGTTAACATGTTTATAAGCTTTTTATTCACTAAAATCACGTTTTACTTACCTTGATTTAGTTTAGTTACCTTGCAAATATACATAGAATTACTTTCGCAGTATATTATTAGTCCGATAACGTCCTCATATTTTGAACGCTTTTGTGTTATTATTATCACGTAAATATAAAATGAATTCATTCGAGATTTTTCTACTTATTGCAGAATTTATATTTTTCCTCAAAATCTGTTTTATTAGTTTTTGATATCGAATTCAGAATACTTGAAATATATTTTAAATTATAATGTCAAGTCAATGATCATAATTAATTTTAGGCAGGTTTACTGATCAAAATTTTCTCGCTGGTTTACGAATAAAAATTTTGTTTGTTGGCCTCCTTCTGGTTTTGTTAGATTTCTTTTACAGGCCGATAAGAGTTACAAAATGAAGAGTATATAGGTATGTTTGTGATATATCGGTGCACAAATCTGTCTACCTAATATTTTTTTTATTATAAATCATTTCTGTCAAATACTATTACTTTTAACTAAGAGACAAGATTTATTATTTTGTATGCACAAAATGTAAAGCATAACTAACTTATAGCTGGTTAAAGTATAAACTATATAACCATCTACGCCCAATGTTAGTTGCAACTTTATAGGGGGAATTTCATATTGTCGCCTGAGGAATTAATTTATGAGGCAATAAGCCACTCTGAGGATTTGAATTGTAACTTCCTGTTGCTCAAAAGTTTGAGTCGCTGAGACTACAGTTGCATTTACTTGAATTAGACTTGCGACTTGCCAACTGCTTTTGGTCATGTCGCTGGGAAAACTTTTATTGACTAGAACATTGATTTTAAATTGGCTTTGTTTGTTTCGTCTTCTAATTTTGAATTGCTCGTAATAGGTTCGATTTCCAAAAGTTGACACATTTTCAAATTTGGAATTGCAAATAATTCTTTTGTTTTTTTCTTTTCTATAAATATTTGTACGTTCGTGTGTGTAAGAATCTCATGTCAGTGAATTCATGATTATTCTCTACTGCCATATTATCTTGAATATAAATTAATAAATATAAAATGTAATCGGTCACAAGCGTTATCGTCGACGACATATTATCAGTGTCGACATACCGCAGACTCGTACGAAGCAATTTGCGTCGTCCTTTATCATGTCTAATGAGCGGAATTCACTTCCGGCATTCGTGTTTTCCCACAAATATGATTTGGGTAACATCAACGAACATAAGAGGGAATGGCATTATTTAGGTAAATGAATTCCGGTTTGTACTTCATCTGAGTTTTTCTATAATGAATGTTTGGTGTTGAAATTTTTCGACATAGTAAAAAGTATTTAACTCAGTGCGTAATTAATGAGCCTTTGTTTATTACGATGAAGGTTTAAAAAACATAATGAATAAAGATAACTATAAAAATAACTTTAAAGTAAGCACTTGAAAATGAGATAGAAATAATGAGATGACTGGGTGTTTTGCTCATCGCCTGAAATTTTGAGCTTTTTTGCAAAAACAAACATCTATCATAAAATGCCAGAAATTGATATGCAATATTAAATACAATAATAACAGCATTTTAAGGATACGAGCATCAAACTAGCGTAACACAGTAAGCGGCTTCCAACAATTTAGATCGTGTTCTGCGGTGAGTTTCAAGTTTGTTCCACAGAATAGCTCTACAGGACGCTATTATAACTAAGCTAGCAACTAAGCTCATAATCAGTGGTGAAGTATTATTTATCGCTAATGCTTCGCAGTGTATAATGGTATTTACTGATTTTAAACATCTCTTCATCTATTACAAGATGAACAAAAGTTCGACTTCTAATTTTGAATTAGCCGTAATAGGTTTGATTTAAAAGTTGACCATTTAAAATTTTGGAACATTGCAGAAGATTTTTGTAAAGTCAAGATATATATATATATTTATTTAAAGTTTTTAATAGTACAAGCTATGTTATCATTAGACTTTGAAATCGTTTAACCGATTACCGTAAAAAGTTGTATGTTCGTATGTATTTTGTTCGTGGATTGTTTTTACATTATCCACTTCATTGTAGCTCGTGACTAAATACCACTGTAGAACGTCAACTTTTATACTATTCAACCGATCGCCATTTGAGCACGGAGAATCCTCCATGGTCAAATGAATGCCACTAAATTTAGTGGAAGTTGTCGGACAAGAGTTTACAAACACAGTTAGAGACATTGCAACTAGATTGGTTATAATAATAATATATTTTATGATATTATATGACAGTTTATGAGTTATAAATGCAGATTAAGCATATTCATTCGGTGGTGCTTGCCCCGCGCTTATACTCAGAAACATCGGTTAAGATTCACGTTTTGTGATCACTAGGCCGTCATGACTCTTAATTAGTTTAATATAATCTTATGAAAAACCTATATATATTTTGAATTTGACATAATTTGTAATATCAAAATACAAAGGGTTGTGCGAATATCGTATCTCATAAAAAAGTTAAAGTTATTGGTATTCAACAAGCTATTATCGTAACATTATTCTGCTGACTGATCCGTCGTGATGTGCGTCAAACCGAGTCAACAGATTAAAAATTCTGGAATAATTTTATAAATAGTAAGACGTTTTCCGAGCGTTAAATATTATCTGTCTCACGTCCTTCTGTACGAGTTGAATTACCTTGAACTCTTATGCGATGAGACGCGTTTGTGTTTCCACCGCGCTCGGTTTAATATGTCTAGTATAAGTTATGATTTATAAACAAAATGCAAGTGATTTTTTTTGTGAACCTGTTTTGTTTTATATACGTATAATAAAATATCAACAGTACAAGCAAGATAATTTTAACGCGTCTTTGTTTAAATCTTTAAAACCTCTCTTCCTGCGATTTTAATACATTGACGAAATTAATACAATTTCGTTAAATGTTAATAAGCTTTCATAAGGATAATATAATACACTGTATTCTGAGTGTATTCCACCACGTTAGTTTTGCGGGTTGCTGGATATGGAATTAGCAAAATTGACGACTCATATAGAATTATTATGAATTATTCATTATATAAAGGATCACCTCCGACAACAAGATGAAATAAAATATGAATGAAGCACGTAAAAACTCAAGGAGCTTGTTTATGTGAGAGTTAGCTTCCCGAATGACCAAATAAAAAATACCATCAATGACTTGACCCATATGATTATATGAATACTAATGTTGTAAGACTGATGGGTTTGTTTGTTTGCTTTAGGCAGTCCGTTTGAAAAGAATATGTCTACGTTATTTGGCTCCTGTATTGAGGAGTATGAGGTTATATATCATGACGCTAAGATAAACGGGGGCGGAGCAGTCATGATCAACGCAGCTAAAAAACCGGGAGCTGCAGATCATTTAAAAAAATACAAAAAATTTATACATTAGATCAAAGGTATTCGACTAATTTTAAACAGCTATTAATATCGACATTTTCGTCATCTAGCCACGTGGCAGTGGGTTATGCCGAGTTCAAAGCTAGAGAAGAGAATTACAATTGCACTAAGAGCTAGTGTGTCTAATTAGAGATATTTAATATTTTCGGTAACAACGTCGCCCAGCAACGAGAACTCGTTAAATCTTAAGCAGCGGCAGCTAACGACTCTGTTTCCTTTTAATTTAGAAAATTCGAAAATTTCGGCCTTTTACTTAAAGCATAAGATCATCATTTACATTCTAATTTAGCGAGTGCCATATTTGTTACGTTGAATGTCTGAGACCGCGCCCTAAGGTCTGAATAAAACAATGGAAGACTATTACAAAACAGTACGGTGCTATATATTAAAACAAGACAGTGTGCTAGTTTACTTTTTGTAAGGCCTCTCAAGTCCGGGGTATGTCTTTCCGAATCGAACCGAGAGTGTTTTTAATATTGAATAAAGATTTTTATTTAACTGGCTTTGATAACTCATACTAAACCAATATAATATGATATATTAATAAATCTAATAACGGAATATAATTTTAATCCTATAAGAAGGATCATACATACGGAGGAAGCAACTCAAAAGAAACGAGCCACGCCCTCCTCCCTGGCATCGTATGGAAAATACAATGTCATATTTCTTTACTTATGCGTAACGTCATCATAAATCATAATAAAGCTAAAAATAAAAGCATTTGTATGTCTTGCCTTACAATAATTTGTTACAAGAAATATGTTTTAGTTACCAAAAGGAAATAGTATTTTAATTCTCTAGCTTTGCAGTTGTTACTCTTCATTCAACTTGTTATTTTATCGAAATTACTAAGTTACTCAAGCGTGTATTTTATAGTTAAGATGCGATACTTTCATTTTATTTCTAGTTTGATTCGTAACGTGTCGAAATGTTAAGACTGTGAACAATCTTTAAAAGTATTTCTCTTAAGTTATAAACACTTTGGAAGGTTTTCCTACGGTATCATTTGATCCAACGCATATAGGATTTTTCACAATAGTTTTACGCCAATCATAATATGATATATCACCGTAAAATTGTAAATACCGTTAGATTATAATCTTTTTAACGGTATTAAAATTTGGGGATATGTATTTCTATTATGTATACTTCGAAGACTACTTGTGATCTTGGGTTAAGCTCCTTGTTTTTTGTCAATGGCCATTCTCAGTTAATATAAAATAGATATACTTGGACTTCGTACTTCAAACTAAGAGTTAGTTTGAAGTACGAACTCTCTCTTTCCTGTGCATTTATTATTCCCATCTGGTGGTGGGGTCTTCCTTCCTAGTCTTTTGCTTCCACTTCGTACTTCAAACTAAGTAACTGCTTTAATACTATAGAGTAATTGTTCACTCGGATCCGAATGCGGAACATTCGGCAGAGTCCAAGTGTTAATTTTACTATGCCGTTTCATAAATTCAAATGATTCGCAAAAAATACATAAAGAAGGTATATAATTCAATACAAGATTATACAGATGGTTAACCAACTGTATAAACAAAACGTGGAGTTAACACTTGTTGACTACCAGGCAGGATATAATACACACAAATATAATTGTATTTAACTAATATGACTGTTTTTAAATGTTGAAAAAGGGTAAATACTGAGTTTCTTGCCGGTTTTTCTCGGTAGAATCTACATTCCGAACCGGTGGTAGCTTTACTTTAAATAGTTTGTTAAATGACGATTCAAAAGTGCTTGTAAAAGCCTACTTGAATAAAGTATATTTTGATTTTGTTAAGGTGCATTCTAAACATATCACTAAGTATCTGTGGATGTACTGCTGCAGTTTGAGTAACTGTAATGGTATTTACAGAGACAGTATGTACAGTCCTAAATATTTTTAAATAAAATTACTTTATTTTGTATTTATATTAAGAAGTTAATCTAATTTTAAATACCAAGAGATTCCACACCAAAACAATTTCGAAAGACAATCTTCAATAAACGCATTCCTAGCATTCGCTAATCAAAATCTCTGACTCAGCGAGAAGAACCATTCGTACGTGAGGCTGCAACGCTTTGACGGTAATACTGAGAGCAAACGGTGCTTCTTTGCGTCGTATGCGCCATGCGGGCTGTTCAAATAACGTAATCCCTCACCCGTATTCTTTATAATTGTGTTTGAGGTCTTTATTTGCATTAAAGGAGATCGCATTTTGGTTGACATTTTCAATATTTTTTCCGCTTCTCGTAAGAAGTACATTTTTCTCTTTTTTTTTTTTTAGTAAGAACTATTTTGGCTGCGATTTTTTAGGTCGGGTACGAGTGTAACGTTTATTCGTATAAGGAAGCATGAAACATTTTTAGCGCAAGAAGGTTTTACTAGTCTAATTTTTGTTAAAGATAGACAAATCAAAAAAATAATATGCCATTTCCATAAAGCGTCTTTGGACAAATTTAAACCCAGAACAAATAGAATAATAATCAGCACAGAATTTAAACTCCTTTTATATTGAATAAAAAAATCATTATATAAATTCAAACAACACGCACAAAAGCGTTTTAAACCTGTTAACATTATACTGTGTGGATCCTGCTTTGAGTATTTACGACTCGCTTCCCCATCTGCCGATGACACCGTCGAGGCCATTAGGACCAACATTATACTCAGTACAAAAAAGCCACTGTGTGGTCACTGAAACGGTTGTTGCTAATTGCATTTTTTATTATTGGGTGGCGGACTCACTAAACTTGGGAACTACACAACAGTGTTAAGTATTGTTGTTTGAAGGTAGAATATCTGATGAGTGGGATGTAGCTACCCAGACGGGTTTGCATGAACCATCCAGTAAACCGTGAATCTATAATACATGATAAATGAATCAAAACAAGAATAATATCAAATGATTCACTTTATGGATACAACGGAACAAATTATGCGGTTGAAGAACTAAATGCTATTCTATTAATTAGAAATGAAACGTAATGCTATTAATTAATTTAGAAATACGCACAACAAAGCAATTACTAATACTGTGACATTTGCGAAATAATAATAAACTATGTAATTAATTAAACCGCGATATATCAACAGATTTAACGCATGGATTTTAATTTGGGATTACGGGTAGCAACGCGTCGTCTGTTATTTTGGATAAATTAAAAAACTGTATCGCGTATTTTGGACGAAATATTATGTTTACACTCATAACATCGATGGTAGTAAATTAACCAATAATATTTGTTTTTTATTAAATAAAATGATTACGATTTTGTAATACTTTTTTTGCCAAATTTGAAACGGTTTGTTACAATGCCTAGGACGTACCCATCACGCTTAGTACACCCTACTACACCTGCTTGAGATGGTAGTTTTTACTTTGACAATCAATAAGCGTGATGCTTCTATATTGAATGAAGGATTTTGATTTGCTTTGACGTGATTAGATTTATTTGTTTAAAATGTATGATATATCATGTACAACAAGAGCTAAGTGACAATCCTGATTACGTGTACACAAAGAAGTCACAAGCAAAATAATAAAAAAAGACTTTAATAATATAAAATTTAAACAGTAAGAATTGTCTATTAAATATGACAATAATATTAAATTATTTACAGCGAAAACCGAGGACAATTTATAAATAAAAATACTTAAAAAATAAAATGTTACGAAACGATTTTGTAATAATCCAGAATTACATTTTTGATTATGTTAACGAAATATTTGTAATTTACTGTTAACCAGTGTTAGATCAATCGGCACATAAGATGCAGGATCTGGATTTATTCTATTATGCTGAAAGAATACAGCACATTTGATTGCACATATCATATTAATATTTTTGTGTATATCTGAGTATTTATATTGAAGATCTTTTACAGAAAAGAAGGTATGTTTTTGTTGTATCCCTAACGTCAACATTACCCAACCGCGCACCAAAGTCTATAAATCAAGCGTACCAACCCTACAATTTTGCAAATAAAACTTGACTATATATTTAAATCTTATAAACTCTTCAAGCCTCGAACAACTGTATAAATGTTAAGCGCATCAAATACTACTTATCCCTTTCTTCGAGGGGTAGATCTTAATAACGGCAGACATCACTGACGTAAGAGATGTTAAGACGCTATAACCGACAACTTTGTTCTCGACTATAAAACTCAACGGCATCCCGCACATGAATTTCACGAACACATGTTACTGTGATATCCGTAGAACAGCGTAGATTGAAAGTGCTATCAATCGTGACCGTACCTAATATCTCAGCTGCCGAATAGGTGTGTTTGATTAGTACAAGACTGAACGTCCAGTTATTCAAGACTGAATGTCGAGTTATTCAATACGCCGACATAGTCTTATTTTCGTTTAGCCTTCCTATGTCGTTATTTTAAAATATTAAATCACTTAGATCTTAATAATAATTGAAAGAACACTCGAACACTTCAATGCGCCACCGACCTTGGGGGATAGACTACTATTATGTCCTTTGTGCTTGTATTTACACTGGTTCACTCCTTGGCTACCTTTTGAACTGGGGGATAGACTACTATTATGTCCTTTGTGCCTGTATTTACACTGGTTCACTCCTTGGCTACCTTTTGAACTGGAACACAACGATACAAAGTATTGCTGCTTGGAGGTAGAATATGTATTGAGTGGGCGGTACCTACCTTGGGCTTACAGAAAGCCCTACCACCAGGTAAATATATGAAAACGATAATTTAACATACAGGGGTGCGCCTTTGTTAGGGAATATCAGGAGGGAATGACATTAGTATTCGCAAACAAAATCTACGTTTTCTGTCAGTTGGACAATCAAGGTTTTTCTATCACTTACCTAACTATGAAATGGAGATAATCTAACCACTATTCTGATACACGACATGTTCATATATTTATGTTACATATATTGTGATGAGTAGGTATTGGTATCTAAGTGGTAACTTGTATAAAATATATTTTTTAAATTGTAGGCCTTGTTATAAAAAAATATTAATTTTATTAAAGTAGTTAAGTAAAGTCAGAGTTTACAATCTTAAGGCGGACTCTCTTTACATTTATTACAATGATGATACTATATAAGTGATCGCTGTTTATTTTAATTTGTAAGATGCCATTTCTAATAAGTTCATTTATCTAATTGAGTCGACACGAGAGAGCTTCACATATAGCCGTCTTAAAGGCACGTAACTAGAAAATGGCAGTTACAGTTGAAATGAACAGTTAAAGCTCTTTGCTTATTAACATATTTAATATGTTTTTAATCCTTGTCGTATATATATCAAAAGTAACCATTTATTGAGGAGATCTTATGAAGATTAATTTAATGATATTATGAGATAATATAAAATCAAAATATTCTTTATTTAAGTAGGCAAAGTACTTTGGAACCGTCATGTCATGTTACAGCGTTAAATTAAATGTAAGCTCCCACCGGTTCGGAAAGTAGATTCTACCGAGAAGAACTAGAATATGTAGAGTATGACAGAACAATATGTTTTTTATATATCCTGCCTAGAAGTCAACAAATACTAAGTTCACGCTTTTTTATCTGTAATATAATCTTGTATTGAGTGATATACCTTAATTATCAATGTTTTGTTGACAAGGTTTTTAAATTTTTTAATAGGCCAAGTTAAATAACACACTTTTTGTTTATTTATTTGTAACATTTTTAATTCTTCTTGAAGTCTGGAACATTGATAATAAATTTAATATGAAGACGAACGATTACCTTAAAAGCTTTTGAATTTCTTGAGATTATATAGTAGATTCGAAATATAAAATATACATTTTTCATTTCGTCTCAAACAATTACTTTAAAATTGTCGTGTTAAAATATATTAATCCTACCTATTGTAATTGTTACTGTTATTTTACGATTTCATCGGTATGTTAGCCGGTAGATTCTGTAGTCGAAAGTGTATTAACGATTGACAATTACTGTGTGTTATCAATGTAATAAGTGGTTTATTTTTGATCTAAGCCGAGATAGTTTTCAAAGGATAATCTGCAATATATTTCATAACACCCTAAACTTATTATCATGATTTTTTTAAGGTAATTTAGGTAGGTGGTTTGACATATAGGTTACCTAATGGTATGTGAACACCACCGCCTATAAAAATTGGCGCTACGCGATTTAATCGCCAATGCCACCCTTGGGAACTAATCGACTTTTATTATGTTTGCTATAAAATTATTAGTGTATTTACAATCGTTTAAACTATCAATCTTGCTACAAGGCTTTAAATATTGTTGCCATAGCATTTAATCGTATGGTCACGAAGGGTTTATTATCGCCATCAGTTGCACAATAGATAGCGCACTCGGATACATATCGGCTCATCGAGTTACTGAGACAATACAAGTGGATCAAACATCACTATGATATGCTTCAAGTCATAAAACAAAAACGGTATATTAACAACCTCATATAGGTGATTTAGAGCTTATTTCTCCTTGATCTTGGGTACACAGATGACAGTTTCAAGCATTATATGCTTGTTTTAATTTCTGTCTCGAGCTGAATACTGACATTTCTTACAAACATTTTCAACTTTCAAACTTAAAGGTTATACTTATACACAAATATCTATAAGCAGGAGATATTTGACATCATTTCGCCTTGTCTCCTTGACTACTGACAAAAAACACCATAAGTGTCTTTATAAGATAAAATAAAATTGTTAGGAAAAATCGAAAGGATTCATCCATCACTGATGACGTATCATCAGTCGTTACGGTTCGATGATTTGTGACGTCACAGAACCGTTCCGTCATCCATGAGATGGATACAAATAGGTCAATACTTCTGAAATACCTATCGAATGTCATGAGCTTACAGAAACAAAACGCGTTATTGGAATACAAATAAAATTAAAATATATAAATCTATTTTTGATATACAATAGTCAGTCATTGCTTGGAATGAATTGAAGATTATCAAAAGTCGATATATATTTGTTCGAAAAATTGTATTGATAGAAGTTTAATTGTAAGAATACATTTTTTAGGGTTTTGAAGCCCCAGAAGTATGTTCGCCTATCACAACCATTTGGTCAACCAATCACGGATAAAAAATAGCGTAAATTTACTAATTATAGGTAAGAAGGCGAATAAAAAAATCAAGAGTCAGATTTAAAAACACATTTATTTTTATTTTAATGTGTGCGATTATTTTTTCCTTTCCTTATTTCTTATAAGGAATGATTTGGAATGTTATGGAACTCCGTAACCGGAAACGAAATCCAATACAGTAACCGAATACGATTAAATAAATATTTATTATAATTTTTTTGCTACTTACGTCATCTATTTGTTTTTTCTGTGCTTACACAACGTATTACGTGCTTTCCGAGGCACACTTTTAACTTCTAGACTCCTAGCTGTTACTGAGAATTTTCCAGACAGAAAAACCGACTTAACTTTTTATCGGCCCGATTGGGGGTGTAAACCCAAAACCTCAGGATCTATGACTTTATATTTAGCCACTAGACCAACGAGGTATTCAAATTTCACAATCAAAACAAATGTATTTTATTCAAATAAACTTCACAATGAAGAGTTTTTGAAGCATCAATATTTAAACACTACCACCGTTTCGGAAAGCAGCCTCCAGCGAAAAGAAACGGCAATATACTAAGCCAGATTTACAAAGCTGTTAAACGTGCTGGATTTGAGGTTTGTATAGATTATGGGATAAATATAACGAAAACCTATTTTTAGGCGTTTGCATTTAAGTTTATTAAGCCCGAAATATTTCTTGCTAGTAGAATTTATCCGAAGGCTTTCTCGCCCACCTCCTAAGTAATATAGCTTATAAGGTGAAATATGTTTATGAAGACACGAAACAGTAGGCGGTTTGAAGGAAACGGATTAGTTTGTATTAAATTAAAAGCTACCCTCTTCTCCTTTTTTAAATCAAAATGAGAAATATACAATAGAAATATTAGAAAAGATGTTCATAGATGAGTATTTGAGAGAAATTATTAGGTAAATTGAGAGTAATAACTTTATACTTTGTTTAATTTGATTATAATTTTATATATCATCATTAATATCAATAATAATATTAGTAATGCTATTTGATTTGCACGAATAATGTTATTATAATTGATTATTATTGTTTTGTATATGGTGTTAGCATTAGCAGCCTGTAAATTTCCCACTGCTGGGCTAAAGGCCTCCTCTCCCTTTGAGGAGAAGGTTTTTGGAGCATATTTCACCACGCTGCTCCAATGCGGGTTGGCGGAATACACATGTGGCTGAATTTCGTTGAAATTAGACACATGCAGGTTTCCTCACGATGTTTTCCTTCACCGCCGAGCACGAGATGAATTATAAACACAAATTAAGCACATGAAAATTTAGTGGTGCCTGCCTGGGTTTGAACCCGAAATCATCGGTTAAGATGCACGCGTTCTAACCACTGGGCCATCTCTAGCATATATATGCTATATGGTGTATCAGACCATATTATGTTTATAGTTAAAACATTATTATTAAAGCTATTATTATTAAGATACATTTAAATAAATACGATTCACATATTTAAAGTAATTTAAATCAAGTTAAGGAATATTCAATACAGTGCAATAACAAGCCTTATGTAAATGTGTTTCTGTTGCGTTAGGGCCCTACTTGAGAAGGATTGAAGCTTACTCCACCATAATATTCCAATAAGGGTTGATGGTAACATGAAGCAGATTCACACCCGATATATTCAGATATCCTAACGTTGTTCACTTTCACGAGCATATGTATATTTCAGAGATATGTTTCAAACACAATATAAATATTAAGCATATAAAAACACGATGATGCTCGCCCGGCTTTGAACTCGTAATGATCGGTTAAGATTCATCTGTTATAATCACAGAGCCATCTCGGCTAGGCTTTCTAATATTACGAATTATCATTGATTAATAAGATAACATAAATGTAAGAAAAGTTAGATTTGAATATTTCAAGCAAAAAATTATCTTAAGTCGTTTCTCGTTGGAAAGCATCCTTCGAAAGCATACGTCTTACTTCAAAATAGCTTTATATTAATAAAATCATATTCGAAAATACACAAATTGTCTTTAAAACGAAATAATACACGTAATTTCATTGTGATCAATGCTCGCTTTGTTTTAATATGCAAAGTAGCTTCTACTTACGTCAGATCAAAGAAAAAATTACGAAAAGTTTGTGATAAGGTCTAATGAAGTGGCGCTTGGTTCGGAGAGTAATGTTTAGAGATCGAAGTTTGGTACATTCACTTGATTGTATACGAAAAATATTGGATAAAACGCTATTTTGCGGGTACCGACGAGGCTTTTAGGTCAACGTTTTCATTTTCGAAATAGAATATACGATGGGGTTCGTACACTTTAAGCTTTAGCGGTGTGCGTTATCAATTTTATTAATTATATTCGAGTTTTAGATCGTACTTTCCCTAATATGATTATAAGCATTTTTTTATAGTATGTCTTATGGCTTATGGTCACTACTGCTCATAGACATTGGCGCTGTAAATTATATTAACAAACACCTACATCATACTAGGGCGCCACCAACCTTGGGAGCGAAGGTATTATGTCCCTTGTGGCTGCAATACACTGGCCATACTAAGAGAAAATAGTACCATAGACTTGATACATGCAATATGGCTAGGACATGAGTGACTTCCAATAACTATGTCTCCTAGGCAAAGACTTCTCTTCTCAAGAAGGTCACCTACCATCAGGTCACCCATCTGTCCGATTGTCTGTTATAATTAACAAGCTGTGCCGGCGAATTCGTGCGTGTTTGAATTTAACAAAAGTTATTGTTCAGTTCGCAGATTTTACTATAACTTATTAATTCTGTATTAAACAGCTTTGTGATATTAAGTCGTTGGTGGGAACCCGACGTGACGGCAACGCGAGGGCTGCGCGCGATACTGGACAGTATTTGAATAGTGCAGCGTGACTTTATTAATATTTTATATATAATTCTAAAATAAAAGTAAAGTTACTCTTTATTACATCAGCTATCTACCAGTGAAAGTCACCAAAATCGTTCCAGCCGTACCAGAGCCGTTCCAGTTAATCTCTATTAAGCGGAACAGACAGACAAAAATTGTAATTATATTGGTGTATGTATCGTGTATATGTATATATGCATTTAGTAAAAAGCGGTTATTTTAATATTACAAACAGACTCTCCAATTTTATTATATATATAGATTAACTTATTATATTTTTCGTTATGGCTTCGTCGATTCTAAGAAGACATATAATTATATTTATTTAAACATGATTTTTCTGAGAAACGCCCCTAAAATATACATGACTTCATTGCTATTTCCAGTTTGTCAGATATTTTATACTTCTCATGTCGAAACTGATTATATAAATATTATATATTGATAAGAATTTTAATAGAACTTCTTCAAATACCTAAACGTTTCGTTTTTTATTTGTAACTTTAATAATATTAAAAGAAATTCTATGTTATTCTTAATTTGTATTTATAATTGGATCTCAATCCTTCAACAAAAACAATCACACGTTTATAGAAATTCTGTCAAAATTGTATCCACTAACCTGCGTTGAAGTAACACTGTGGAATATTCAGTTGCTAGCAACTTAATTTAAATTCAGCTACATAATACATGCGCTTATTGCAATATTGTGTTTGAATAGTCTTGATACTTGTAGAGATCACAATTACAATTACTAGATACACAAGACTTATTTAAGAATTGTACGGTTACCAAGCGAAACTTCCAGTAATTGGATACACTTTCACGAAATTCTCTGGTTTCAAAGCGCTACGTGCTCTGAATTTCAATTCCTTGAATATGAGTGTGTATTGTATTAATGTTAATGGGTGTGGGGGGATTGTTCGAATTCTCTTAATGTATATTTTTGAAAATGTAACTACATTATGTAAAGTAATTAGTGTGAAAGTGTGAGCTAGAAACATTATACATTGAAGATTTGATTTCAGAATCAGTTTGTGGCCAAACATAAACGTCTAAAGCAATTTGTTTGGACGTTCCGCTTTGATAAATACTATATTATGAACTGTACAGATTTTAAATTTTGTTGATTATGTTTTGTACTACTTGTCAATGTCACCACAACATTCAAAATAAAAATTTGGAATGATTGTCTGTTTTATATTTTACCATCTGCACTCAGGGGCATTAGCCGCTATTTAACTTTTTTATCGTCGCATTCACGGACACATTCTAAATATAAATACATAAAGAAATATTTACAGTATAAATGTTTACCTAATATATATTGTGATTTTATATTCATTGTAGTATTTATTTCGAACCAATATATCGATTATATCGAACCAATTAAAGACCATGTTGTATTGAATAGACAATCTAATCTCGATTAAAGCACAAATACTATAAGATCATATAATACATAGAAAAATCAATAAATAAAAAAATGCTTTATGGCCTTTAATTCTGTTTAGTCCAAAATCTAAATATTTTTTAATTACTCTTAGATATGAGAGCAGCTTTCTTATCGTGAAACAATTGCATAGTTGAACTTAATGAAAACTGTTTATTAGTCAGATCAGATTTGATTGATTATATACATATATAATGTTATAAGATTACAAAAAAGTGTAAGTTCATGCACCATTAACAATAAAAGCAATTGAATTATAATTAATTAAAGTATGCATAAAATTTAATTAAGGAAAACGAGTCACTACTGATTTTCGTGTCGTTTCATTTTGTCAGTAGAATAAATTTAATCTCGTAAAAATTACGATTCAAATGAGCTCAGTCTTTCGAAGTAAGTACTTAGACTCAATATAATAATCATTGTGCCACAAAGCAATAGTTTGTGCCCTGAATAAGCTAGTTTTATTACAGGGACAATTGCGACAAAATAGATTAAATGACGACATAAGAAATTAGTTTGTATCACTAACGAAGCCAGTTCCATTGTGTAACGGTTACCATTCACTATCCGCCAGCCAACTGAGTAGCAACACGAAACCAATTAGGATCTGTTAACATAATTATTTAAGATACGGGAAACGAAGCATACCATATCTCGCTAATGACGTATCGTGTAATCGAATCAATCAAACCGCTCGCTAGTACTTAACTCGATATTTCACCAATAACGTCAGCTAGAGAATCTTATTGACCAATTGTCACGGTAATCATGTATTCAAAGGAACTGTTCAGCTATCACAATTCCATTTTCGTTAAAGTTTCTGAGATTATATTATGGCAAAGATAACGTAAAGGAACAGTGATATTGTTTGTTCCCTTCGTAACTCAAAGATGCTGGTTTGGGTTTATCATATAAGTTTCAGGGTGACCGGTACGAGTATGTTATTTCGGGGAAAAGTGATTCAAATAGCTTCGTAAGGAATGTCTGATGTTATTTATAGATATAGTGATCCGTTTATACGAGTTCCATAGATCTGTTGAAAGGTTAATATTTATTACGACGCCAATGCGCAGTGGTGACCACTTACGATCAGGTTCAATTCGACCATCTGCTGAACTATTCTAAAATCAAAAAAACTCTTAACGGTAATATCTCAAATGTCCAAACAGCTTATTTTTCTTTAATATTTCGCTATTTCGGTATTTCAAACATATCTATAATATATTATTGACATAATAAATAAATAACCCAGATAAGCAACGCTGAATTTCCATGTACTTAATTTGTATTTATAATTCATTTCGTGCATAAGTAAACCTGCATGTGTCTAATTTCAATGAAATTCTGTCACATATATATCCAATAACTTGCATTGGTGCAGTGTGGGAGAATATGATCCAAAACTTCTGAGATGGACTGCAGAGGAAATCTTAGCCTAGCAGCGAGGCATTGACAGGCTGTTTTTTTTTATTTTACTTTTCTTATTAATGATAAAAGTTCATCTATAAATTTAAGTGCATGTAGTCAGCCTGGCTTAGAAACTTAACAGATTATTCAACTTTGCAGCTCGATATTCGTTACACAATAAAGGTTGCCAATCATCGTTTAGGCGGTCGTTCTTCAAACATAAATTGTTAAATATTCGGTCAGTAATTTGTTTGCTAGTTGGCAAGACTTTTGGCAGTAACAATTACTACAATAGATTCTTTAGTAATATTACAATGGTCACGCGTGCAGATTTTTTTAAATTGTTGTTTCAAAGTTTTTATTGAAATGCTAATAATTCAGTCTTGTATCTTTAGGTATCTTTGACCGGCGGGTGGTCTCTTAACCATAAAAAAATAAAAACACAAATCTAACCGAACGTTAATAATCTCGTGGTTGAGATGATTTCTTTGCGCATCTTAAGCTCCCCCTGTTAGCGCATTATCCGAACCATCTAATAATTCATTGATCCCTATAACTTATGATAGGTTTTCCTTAATCTGTTATAGATATTATTTTATCTTTAGGAGTAATATGTATTTTAGCGGCATTTATTTGTAAGTTCTATTAGCGTAATACTGTTTTTCGTAAATGTTTTTAAATGTTTCAGAGCGAATAAAATTAAATATTCATAACGTGTCAAAATAAGGTAAACCAGTTCAAAGACGGAATTCTCATTGACCAGTTTCAATGTATACTTCCTGGTTCCATTATCAAATCAGCTCGTGGATACCAAATAACTATAGAGAGTTTCAAATCAAAATGATGAAGTAGATTTAAGTCTACCTAGATTTATTTATATTCTAATTTTGTTACAAGTTATTTATATAACGTACGTAAATTGTAATATTAATACGTGTTGTACGGTAACTTGTGATATATTTACAGGTAAAATGGAAATAACAACTTATATGCAATGAAATTTAAAAAAGTTATCAGTGACACACCGGATATTTTTGATTCATGATTTCTCGCAATAATAGAAAAATATAAATATATATATTTTATTAATGTAACTATATATATGCTTAAAATGACACGGAATGCCACTATTATGTCATATTTCGAATTATAATGATGTTATTTTAATGTGCCTGCATTTTATTGCTGGACAGCATCACAATCTAAAATTTTGGAATTCAAAATATTAATATTTAAATCACATTTATTGGTCGTTATATTCAGTAGACCTGTATGGAAAAGCGGTGCTAGCTCAATGTTCATTTAATAACGTTAAAATCAAAAGTGTTAGTAAGAGTCTACTTGAAAAAAATGTTTTGATTTCGAAATAATACTCGGTAGCCTAGACCCGAGTTCATGAATCGTTTAAGCGTCAATATTCCATCATATGCCATGATTTTATATTCATATATGTCAATTTAAATTAACATATTTATTATAAATAATATAAAAAGTTTCTCAGTGAAATCCTTGTCCAATAAGTGTTATTCACTGACTGACTTTACCCACTGTTAACAATATAACTGTATTTACCAGAAACATGTTTGCTTTTAAGTAAATAATTTATTACGAAACAAATATCAAGTGTAGTCTTCTTTTCTCTTCTGTTCTTCGTTCATTTGTAACATTTAACTTAAAAGTTTTCTACAAAATAGTTCTCTAGCAAATGTTTTGTACTCTTGTATTCGCTATCTCGCAAGGGAAATAATGTGTAGAAAAATAAGTGGAATCCTTAACAAGTACATTTGTTACTTGGACAATATAAAAATGTATGGAACGGTTTTAAAAAAAAGGTCCCCTTCCGAGTTGGAAAGTTTGAGATCGCGTGAGTTCGTCTAGAGTCTTTTTAATTTGTCTGCGTTACGTCGGCGACGTTACATCCCCGATATTGTCATCAAACAATGGTGTCCCGGGCAGACTATAATTTTCTAAGCCGTATTTATGAGTTTCCTTATTCTTAATAACTTGCTCTTAGACTTCAAAGGAATGAATAATGCTTTATTATAGCTTGTAAAATAAATGTACTGTTTTACTTTTCATATAATGCACTAATCATTTTAATAGATTTTAATAAGATTTTTTTTTATATATATGTAAGTTCGAAAACTAGAAATCAGTGTTCAGGTTCTCCTAATAAGTTTAAGACCAATTTTTGTTTCTTTTTTTTTTAATTTGAGTTTACATTTCATCATGTGCTCGGCGGTGTAGAAAAACATCGCGAGGAAACCTGCATGTGTCCAAATTCAACGAAATTCTGTCACTTATTTATCCATCAAACCGTATTGGAGCAGCATGATGGAATAATTATAATAATTAGAATGACAAGTAAAGCATGCAATACCTTGCTTTTTGTAAGACCTCATCTATGTTTGGAATTGTACATATCTTGCCCTTATTAATAGGTTTTAGTTCATTGACGATTCAAAATCATCAAAATTACTTGAAAAACTCTCTTTGAATATTGTATAGCGATTTTAACAAGACATAACACAAACATAAGAATATTAACAAATAAATATTCACTCACGAAGGCGCCACTCCACTTCAAATTATGAAAAGTTGAAGAGCTTGTCAATGTCAGAAAATACTTGTCATATATTAATTTAACGGTTATTCAATTTTATCTTTATTTTTTGCTGTCTTTACTATTAGTCGTTTCACGCACACTAAGACATGTTGTAAGCAAAAGCCTCGCCTATACTGTACTAAAGCACTATATAATTTAAAGGGGAGATGCGCGCCGTCTTGAGAGAATAGATCTCTATACAAAGGATGTCAATTTTAATCTAGAAACTTTTGAAGGTAGGGTTGAGAATATTATTTAAGAACAATAATTGTGTCGTGTAATTTCGTATTACATTTATGCTGTGACGTCACATATGACGTCACACGCAGATAATATTACACAGTAATAACAGCATGTTGTCACCAGCCAGTGACACTTGCCAAAAGCAATTGACTATGAAACTGTAATCTGCAAAACAAATTCAATTTGCTTCGTAATGTAAACTTTATTTCTTTGTAACAAGGTCTAAAGTTGAACGTTAAATCTTCGCCGTGGAATATGTGTTTACAAGTGCAGTCATGGATAACGAGAGAGTTAAGGTCCGGAAATTCAGTAAACCTTGAGCCTATTGCGTTTCTTGTCGGGAAATATAAATATTCCTCTAATCTGTACTGTCATTCGTGTTCGTGTTGTTGTCAATGTTCGTTTTTTTTACTAGGGGGTCGCCCGCAAAACTTTGCGTTTATTCAAAAGACTTTTTAGAAATTTCAAAATCTTTTAACAGGTTCTGTTTTGATGCCAAATACATTTGGCGCTAAAATGATGAAATTTTTAATGACAAATATATTATACATTAGTTAAGTGAGAATTGTAGTCTGTCGATAACAATTCACTTAAATTTTGTAACGTTTTTCATTTTATTTCGCATACAGCACCGCTTTTTAACCAGTAACTTTTTCCGCCCTTTAAAATTAATTATTTTTTAAATTGTAACAATGTAGTGAACTTAAATCAAGAATCCTCTTTATTGTTCTGCAGATCTACGGCTGAAGCTCTTCAAATTGAGACCATAACCGATTTTTTATGTGCAGCTACCATCCCATAATCACTGGGACAAAAATTGGCTCACGTTAATGTATAACATAGTATTATTTTTATTTTAAATGCCGTTTTGATCAATTGCAAAATATAATTTATTTAACTATATAAAATATATTGTAGTAGTAACAAAACGCAATAGATGTTATCCTGCCAATTTTAATGGTGATTGGTTAAATAGTACAACATGACATGCTGCAGCGTCTATGACAACTTTTATAGTACAGAAGCCCCAAAGATATAACGATTTTAAAACAACGAAATCTTAGTTCTAAATCAATCAACGTCTGTCAGTCATTGGTTAAGGCTCTCGGGTATAACTAATATACACAGATAATACTTTATTTAATCGAAATGTTAATAATAGTCAGGTTATATATATATATATTCCTTTCCTTTTGTTAGCTTAAGGTAGTCCGTATCTCTGTTCTGAGTAGGGTTATCAACACCGTTGAAAACCCAACCCTGAAGGAGTAAAATATGGCAAAACTCGCTTTATGATAAACATGAAAGCATTACCAATTAAATATTCAGCAAAGAACAATCATATGAAATTAAAATGAAATTCATTCTTTTACAATCACTATAAAAATGTTTTATACAATAATTAAAAGTATAATCAAAGATGTTTCATAATTTAGACTCGACTGGCGTGTAAATGAAGCATGTAATTAAATATTAATTAAAAAACGAGTCTACGAAATCAATTTTTTAATATTTTATCAAATTTCCAAAATATACATTTTCAAAAATAACAATATATATTCGTATTTCTAATTACCAACCATTTTATTTGATATGCCAAATTAAGCTCTCGCGCATGCGTACCTAATTTCAACTGTTTTGTCTAAAAGATTAACATAAAATAAGCTATGATTGATTATATATACTAGATTATATAATTGATATGATTGATTGATGATTGAGAAGATAGACGGACGTCCGTGTGATTTTAAAAGGGTTAAATTTTCTCACTATATTTTGCCGAAAAATTACATTGTCAAAACAGTTATTCGTTATGTAATATAAATATTCTAAATTAACTCAAAAATTTGGACGAGTATTTTGCAAATATTTCAGACGATTAATATTTGAGTTAAGTGTCTGATGATCTCGTGGCGAGAATATATTGAAATAACAAAAGTTATTCGCATGTTTAAAACAATCTTTTGGAATATATCCATTAAATAAAATAATTCAAAATGATCGAAAATGTTTGCAAAGATTATTGCCAAATTACGAAATAATTCCTAAAGCCTGGCAGCCCTGCCTGTGAAAATATTTTGGTAACAAATACTGCGGCATCGCGCCACTATTTGGGAAACAAGGTACACGTGAGGCAAACGAGCGTCAACGCTCGACCCGTTTGTCAATTCGTACCAATTGGCACGTACTAGCACTAGTATGAGACAGACATGCTCTCTAAAATTTCCTAAAACATAAAATATTCTCGATATAATTCTAAAATTTCCTAAAGCATAAAATATTTTACTCGGTAATAGTAGGGGTTTTTAAAGACCCGATGTTTGTAGTCATTGTTGATCACATATTTGCCTGTCAGTCTACTTATGCCATAAAGAGATACAAATAAACCAGAAGGAGATAATACGTTGTCTTGTATATAATTGAAATATTACATATCCATATTACTGGCACTGAGTTCATAATAATCAATAATTCCTGAATATGCTCCCTTACAAACCATTTCAACCGAAACAAATCAATACAAATTGTTTCTATAATAATCTAATATATTTTAGTTAAATATATTTTCTATAATAATCTACTTGATGATATACAATTATTTTGTTTTTGTCTATGGGTGAGATCATGTGATATAGTTCAGTGGTTTGACGTCCTGGCAGTAAGAATGGCTCTATTTATCCTCGCAAGTGTGGTATGCCTGAATTAACACGAGGCATTCGTGTCTCGTGGGCTTGTGATTAATTTGGGCCGAATGTTAGCTAACATGACTTGAAGCGACCATAATATTAGGGTATTCGGAATATCGGTGGTAGTTTTACATTTAATTCGTGTTACATGATGACTTAAAAGTGTATTTATAGTCTACTCGAATAAAGTATATTTTCAATTTGGTTTGAAAAAAGTATCAATCCTTTTTATTGTAAGGTGTTGTAGTCCGGCGCATTAATATTACAAATTATTGGTGTTCTGGTCTTTTGTTCTTACCTGTTCTTAGCGGTAAAATACACACAAAATTGATGGTACCTTTACATTTAACTAATCGTAAAATGTTGCACCTCATGCAACTTTTATAAATCCAACTGTCAAATTTAGTTTAAGTCAATACTATTATAATGCCAATTGTAACAATTTAATTATTAGACGATGAGCCGAATTATGTTTATAATTACGAAAAGCGTCCTCATAAAAAAGCTCCTAACAAAATATAATGAATATTCTAAAGTCTTAGGTACCTAAATAATGTTCAGTACCCCTGACAACGTACTTGAAAAATTTCACGTGTGTTGCTAAAACACTTCAGAAAGCTTTACAAACAAACTTTACTTGGTGGTAGGGCTTTTCATGAACCCGTCTGGATGCCTCTCAATCATCACATATTCTACCGTCAATAAATAATACTTAGTTTGGTAGATCCTGAGATTAACGTGTTCAATGAAAGAAATTCTTCAACATATCAGTAAAGAATAGAAAATATAGCTCATAGTCATAGATTAATGTGATTACAACACCTTTTGGGCACCAAAATATCTATTGAATTGTTTATTATTAGTATTTACAGCTCTCAACGGCCAAATGCGCTCACCGTCTGTACCAGATATATTGCATGTTTGACACGATGACGTCATATTGAAACTTACCTTACGCTTTTTGCCGTCAATATTTTCGGTTTCGAGAAATCAATATTGTTTAAAATTTAAACTTATTACTATTATTAAGACTATTTGTTAATTTCCAGGCGGAATGTATATTAATTGTATTGTACTTTATTGATGGTCGACCAGAATAACTACTGAGTTACTTCTCTAGCCGGTGGTAGCTTTACGTTTAATTCAACAAATGTCAGTTCAAAAGTGTTTTATGGTCCTATTCGAAAAAAACTATTTTGATTTGATTTGAGTTATAAAGATATTTCTCTGTTCCTTCTATAATGTATAAAAAATCAAGTTCAAGATTTTTTTAAAGACTGTTGTATTTATTTGAATGTAATCAAATACAATGAAATAGTTTCAATAAATCATAATTATATTGTATAAACTTTACATTTTTTTTCTAAGGTTTAAAATGCATCTATTAGGATGTTACCGTATTTATTCGCATATTGTTAAATATGATATGTTTTTTTTTTATTTTTACGAAAATTAAATTGGAATATAGATATAATTTTGCAAATCACGACACGATATATCCGAAGATACTTAAAAAGACATCGAATTAAGAACATTTTCCTTTTATGAATTCGGTTAAAAATAGAAGTACCTGTTTATAAAATGAGTATTCAAAGCAAAGCCATTATACGTAATAGTAGAACGTATTAACAGATACGCTTGCATTATATTGAATTCATGTTGATAATCCAATAGCTGTTGCCAACGTCGATATCACCTGCATTTCGCGGAGCCAAATTACAATACTACACATTCATATCAAACATGCCTTGATGCGGAACCAATTTTGCATTGTTTTTGCAAGAATATTATAATAATAATAAATAGCATTTATTTCAATCAACATAGATTTACAAAAACATTAGCAAACAATATACAAGATTAATTAACAAAAATAATCGTAATATTAACACTTTACGATAAAATAATTATTTAATCGAATTTACGGAATTTGGGTGTAATTCTGGTAATTTAATAAATTAAAGACATACATTAAATGAAATAAAATTAAATCTATAATTAAAATTAAATTATAGAGATTTTTCATTTCCAAATTATTTAAAAAACAGTCCATAGAATTCAACTTAATCTCAGTTTATTATGTTACGTTATTATTAAAATATTATTAGACAACAATTTCTGTTGATTAGTTCTATCACGAGTTACTTAGAGAGAACATAATTAGATTCCAGTTACTGAGTTATTCGACCGATAAATACCAATAATATTTGCGTTGGTTTTAAGTATGAGTCTGCAAATATAGAAACTGTTCCAGTACACGTTAAGGTAGCACGTTGGCCTTACTTAAAGACCGAACTCCACCTTATTGGCGGACCAAATTATAAAATTTGTCCTCTTAAAAAGTGGTCCAAATAGGCCAGGAAATCCTCGTAAATGGTCCATAAGTTTTAGTAATTGGTACTTTAACACTAACTACAAAGAAAAATGCGAAGGTCGATCGGTTAAAAAAAAAAGAAATTCATTTCACGAATTTATCTCGTATTTTAAAATAATAATAGTAAACAACGATAATCTTATTTTCTAATTAGCCCTTTAATATAATGATGTTGCAATATTAAGCAAAGATCCTGAAAAGTTACAAATATACACAATTGGTATAAAAATTGGTTATTGTCTTAGATGGAGCGATGTGGTGTATTTTTTTTAAGTGCCAACTTGCGCCAATGTTGAAAACACACAAACACATTGGCTGAACTGATGCCTTTAGGTCACTTGCTTAGCTCAGCTCACTGAACGTGTTATGAATCATTTCATGGTAAAAAGAAGAGTCAATGTTTATGATATCACATCACTTTTGGTGCATAAAACTTGTATAAATATATTCTTTACTTTTAATTATACTAGGCGAAGAGCAAATGAATGGAAATGGAATCCAGGTCAAGTCTAGTCAATTTTGCAATTGAACGGGATGGGCCCTAGACGAAGTATGTCATTCAATATATTTTTATAATAGTAGTTTATAAAAGTAGTAAAACAAAGATATTATGCTCGTAAACAATAATATGGAGGTGAGCGTGTAAGCGTTTGATCATTTTATATCGTTATTTTACAGCCGCTTTAAAGTTCTATAACCGACCATTGAATTTTAGTTGACCCTCGTCATTTCATGCAGCACCATTTAAATAAAACTGGAATGTATAAAAATAAATGGAATCCAATACAATAGATTCACGTCATTATAATAGCGATGCTAAGTATTCTATACAGCGCTCGTAATAGCGCTAATAACCAATCAACGATCGAACTTTTACGGTCGGTACATAATTAAGCCAATCATTTTTCGTACGAACAATCATTATTGTTTATATGTAACGAACTATGCGTCCATTTTTTTATAAAGTTTATGAAGTTCGTGAAAAAATGTTGAAGCTCTAAAAACTTTCATTAACGTTTTAATTATATGATACGATATATTATATTATAAATAGTCGAAATTAAACCTCGTAGTTTGAGTCACATGACGTCCAAGCAGTGGACGTACATATGTTGTGTATGATACAACTTTTAAGGGCACATGGTTTTTACATATATATTATATTTGTATGTTTGCTGTTTGTTATTCATGTTTTTTTTCGGTTAAGCCAACTCTGGCTTATTTCTATATGAAATAAGTTTTTATTGTAAAATAAAGTGTAAATGTGAGTTTTATTTTTTAATTTGTATTCGTTTGTAATTCAGTACAATATGAATTAATATATCTCTTAAAAAAAGTATATTTCGTAAAAGTAACCACTGAGAAGCTCGCATCGAAACTTTCAAATGTGTGTAGATTAATTCATATATCATTACAAACTATGATCAAAGACATGCAGCTATTTCACGTTATTCCTTCACCGACAATAACGTAATAAATTATTGAAGCGCACGACAGCGCAACTGTGCTTACCCCGCAGTTAAAAAAACAGTGCCGATAATATTGATGTTCACATGAAACGTTTTTTTTAGTAAAAAATATTTGTTCCCAAAAATAAAACCCGATTTCCAACCGACTTTATACCACAGAATGTATACCTTTTACCCTCATGTCAAATAAGTAGGACTGAAAAATGGGCTACTTCGTGGTAAGTGGCCACAACTGTCCGTAGTCATTGATACTGTAAGAAATATTAAAAAATTGTAAGTTACTGGCTCACTCAGAACACAAAAATACTGTTATATGTCGGTAGAATGTATGTGTGGGTTGTACGCAGACGGCTTTGCACAAAGCCCTACTACTAAGAGAAAGTAACTTCCAATAGAAATAATAAATAGGTTATAGCAAAGTCCAATGACTTTCAATAGATGGGACCACCTTGGAACCGAAATCAACGCAATAATATTTTTTTTAAATGGTAATCACTTTCCATAAGGTGAACCGCCAGCTCGTTTGCCTGTTCGATCGTAAAGGAAAAACACTGTGAGAAAATCTGCGTGTATCAGATGCAAATCTACCATTCGAGTATCCCACCAATCCTTATTGAATCGTTATGGTGAAATAAACTCCAAATATTCTCAAAAAGGAGAGGAGGTATTAGTCCAGCAGTGGAATATCTAATGCTGTTATTATTTTTTAAAGTCAGTTAAATATAAAAGACAAGCCTTACATTCAGAACTGTACACAATATTGCTCAATTCGGTAATAATTCAATAATCAAAATCAAAATATACTTTATTCAAAAAGCTTTTACAAGCACCTTTGACGTCATTTGACGAGGTTTTTTTAATAAAAATCTACGACTAATTTGGAATGTTGATTTTACCGAGAAGTACCAGCGGGAAACTCAGCAATACTATTTCAATAAAAAAATACTTGTAATAAAATATTGATGTGCCCTCAAAGATCAACCGAATTTCAAAAACAATATCTTCTCAAAATTTGCTTCACGTTGACACTTAAAAAATATATGTTATTATAAATCTATCCATTCCATTTTTGAAAATTCAATTTTTCCAAATAAAAAAAATCTATTATATTGAATCTGTCCATTACAGCCGACCAATTGACCTTACATTGATCGTTTACTTTCATAAAATGTGTTCGGGCAGATTTGCTAAAAAAACACGTTTGCTTCCCCTACATGGGTGTAATAAAAGATATAAATAAGGCGGCTCTCCCCAGGTATTGCGCATAAAAATAAATTCATTCCGTTTTTATTATACGGGAAAACAAGCGTAATTTTACATAATGCTTACGGAGATAATAAACTGGTACCTTGTGTTGCTTTGTATTCGATAAAATACAGTGCACTACTATTTTAATTTGTATTTTTGAATATTAATCACGATAATTATAAATTTATATTAGCTCAAGTAAAAAATGTACCAAACTGTTTTAGATGTAAAAAATACGATAACGTATTTTTGTAACAGACTATTAATGAGCAAATTACATTAAATATACAACAACAACTACCATTACGCGTAATGAATACTATAATTAAAATCAACAACAGCAGCAAAATAATTATCTGATATACAAGTGTAAATTATTTATACTACTTGGAACTTTGTGCAAGCCCGTCTGGGTAGGTTGGGTACCTATTGGTCTCTTATTTCACCGATAAACAATAATACCTTAGTAATGTTAAGTTCCGCTTTTGCGATGTTAGGATTTACCAATGCGTCTACCAAATAATATATAGTATGAACCATGAAACTCAACGTAAAAGTTAAACTTGTTAATGTTATAATAATAATATATAAATTGCTTATCGATTGATTTGTCTTAGTCATCATTAGAACACAATGTCCCATTGAATGAAGCTATCAAACTACGTACAAACTGTAGTCGAGGTATAATTTGTATAACCACTACGGTTATTCGAGCCTAATAACTACAAGATGTGAGTCAATTTATCAAATTGTGTCCCGAATGTGGCCAGCAAATGGATCGTAACGCCTCGAACAAGCCCGCCTGTTCAGAATTAGTTCAATTCAGATTGGATATCTATTAAAGATAATCGCATTTTAGCTACAGGCGTTTTATCTTTCGGTGAGATTTCCGGTAAATGGATAACCGTTTATTTTCATGTAATGAACTAATGGCTGTATATATTTTGTGATAGAAAAGAGTAACTGTATTTTAATCTTGTTCTATCTATCTGAACCGAGATGGCACAGTGGTTAGAACGCGTGCATCTTAACCGATGATTTCGGGTTCAAACCCAGGCACCACTGAATTTTCACGTGCTTAATTTGTGTTTATGTTATTATATATAATTTGTGTTTGTGCTCGGCGGTGAAGGAAAACATCGCGAGGAAACCTGCATGTGTCTAATTTCAACGAAATTCTGCCACATGTGTATTTCACCAACCCGCATTGGAGCAGCGTGGTGGAATATGCTCCAAAATCTCCTCCTCAAAGGGAGAGGAGGCCTTAGCCCAGCAGTGGGAAATTTACAGGCTGTTAATGTAAAAAAAAATGTAAAATGTATATAAATATAAATTACTGTTTGTATGTTTGTTACTATATGTTTATAAGTTTCAAACTTTCTTTCCGTTTCGATGAAACTTTTGTGAGTTGATATGCGTATTGCGTAAAGATTTCTTGCAAAAAATACAAAAAAATATTCGTAAGTTTGTTCAAAACTCTCTCCCGGATAAGAGAGGGATGTTTTTACCCACCATCAAACATTTACATATTGCTACGTACTCGAAGAGTTTTGTGTAAACCCGACAGTGTTAATTTATATGGGGATTGTGAAACATTTTTCCCGTTTGCCGCCTTGAACTAAACATAGTAATATATTGTTCTAGTTCAAAGTGTTACGGGAAGTATGTATTACAATTTCAATATATATGTCATATATTACATATTCCCAACTAATATAAACAACAATAATTTAATTAGATATAAATTGTTTAATTGAATTGTTAAATTGCCTAATTGAATCTGGCCGCTAATAAGGGTTGCTGGCTGTTAAAGATAGTAAATATTAAAAGTAGTGAAAGAGAGCTAGTCCGTAACATCACTAGTCAGACGAGGATAGCGATTGCCAGCTGTCGGACGCCAAAAGCGCACAGCGGGATCTTAGACTATAAATGTGATAAAAGAAAAAAAATGTCCCCAATTTAAAAAAAATATATTAAAAAGCTTTGTGTCTTCAAACGTTATTCTATTACAACCTTATCCTTTCCTAACGAATTCTCACAATTAAAATATATACAGGGTTATTGGTAATTCGACGTATTCCCGCTAGGAGGTGATAGGGGTGATTATTTGCGATAATTTTAACCCCCATATGCATAATGCAAAAGTGAACCATTTTTGAGTTGTAACGTTTTTTAGATTTTTTCAAAATAAGTCAAAAATGCAACTTCGAAAATGTATTTAAAAAAAAGTATCAATTAAAATCTATTTTTTTCTTCTGATTTATAAAAACGAATAAACACTGGTTATTTGTCAATATTAAAACAATAATTATCGGTCCCAATTTAAAAATGCGAGACGGAAAAAGATATTATTTCAATTTATTTTTGTTCTTTTTCCCATAAAAATGCCTTGAAAACAAAAAAAGTCGTTATGAAACTTGTCCTGCAGATTATTTTAAAAACATAACTGTTTTATCAGCTCTCCAAAAATGTATAACAACTAGGATCTTATTTCAAAACAACCGAAATAAAATGACAAAGGACGCTGGTGGAAATTCGTATTCGAACAAAACTTAAATTCCCTCTTTGAATGTCTCGCAAATAAGTTTAATATATACCTAACCAATGCAAGATTATTCGCGTCGGTTTCCAATTCACCGGCTACCTGATGTATCAGTTTATAATAAGCGAATCCGGGAAACTGGTAGTGTTCAGAGACGACAAATTAATGTCGAAAGACTCCCAGTCCATGTTGTTAATTACTGAGAGGATAAGAATTTATCGATGAAACATTCGAACCATTTCGACAAACACATGCATATGGAGGTTAAAATTATCGCAAATAATCACCCCTATCACCTCCTAATGTGAATACGTCGAATTACCGATAACCCTGTATATATATATATAACAAACTAATAACGATTTAACTAGCGAGATATATTAAGCCGAGATCTTAATTACTTCAAGCTAATGAAATTAAACGTCGCCGCAAACTGATACTATACATAGTATAACCTGAATCTGAGGTTTAATTATTTTAGGGAGCACTCAACTGGGTAGGAACCAGGTTAGATATAGATTTAGTAGATACAGGTTGCCTAGGTCGAGGTTTAGTAACAGATCTAAGATCTTAATTACTAGAAATGAATTGAGGCGTCTTCGTAAGTAATTTGGCTTATTCAGAGCTAGTAGCTACAGGCGGAACACTTTCGTTAATTGGATTCGATATAAATGTATTACCTTTACGTGTTTACAAGTAAGTTATAAAAGTAAAACTATTTTCTTTATTAAGTTGTGATATATGAATTTAAGTTTAATTAATTTTAAAGTGATTCAGTTGGTATAAACGAAAAAAAATTAATGGTAAATTATAAAAATTAATAAATGGTTTAGAAATGAACTATTTTTTATTTATAGAAAATATACACACATAGTATATCCATACATTACTTTACAAAACGAATAACGATTATTTAAAAGTCACGATTATTTAAATATTTTCTTATAAAGTGAATACATTACATCTGTAAGTAGACTTAACACATCTGTTTCAATATATTTAATGAGCAATGAATATTTCCTTAATCCGTTCTACATTAACAGTGACACTATTATTAACAAAATCTTAAATCACTTATTTTCATTTCCCATTGACATTTCATTTCTTCGAAATTGTCCACTGATATCTGTCGTGTGGGATAGTTTCACCACTTACGTTTATAACAGACGTGGCAGTATCACTGTCAATTAACAACCCTCATGCGAATGGTGTTCTGGCAACTTTGAACACGAATGGAATTAGGTCAGGTATATTTGGCATGAATGCATCAATTTAAAGAAACCTCACAGGGCATTGTGAACTCTTGGTCAGCAAAGCTGCCACGTTTTACACTTTGCCAACACAAATATTCATGTTCGTGCCCACTGTATCAGAAAGTCATACAATTTGTTGTTAGGTCCAAGTTAGAAGATGCAAGCTGCTTTAGTAAGTATACTCTCAATATATAATATTCATAACAAATGTAACTAAAATATAATGTTGTCAATACCAAGGAAACTTTCGTTCATAATGAACTATCAAGATTAAAAGGGCTGCGATCGCGAAAGGGACTCGTAACTGTAAACGAATGTTGCCAGTACGAGCCAGTCAAGCAACATTGAGATTCTTTTTGATTAATTTGTAATATGCACATGTCATATTATGTTTAAGAATGAAGGAGTTTTCTTTCACGTTTCACGAGGAAATCTGTGTGTAACCGAGCCACAGAGTAGTGAAATAAGGTCCTATCTTCATCCAGAGGAGAAGATTTCTTTGAACGAAGTGCATACTTGTTGCTATTGATGTTAGATTTATTATTATATTATTAAGTAATCACTCGTCTTGTTAATCAAAAAATTCGTGAAACGTTAGAAAATAAATCGCCTCAGTACGATGTGGTCCTTAACTAAACTTACTATTTCACTGTTTGTGAGATTTGCACTTCGAAAAATCACACAAAAACGATACCGAATGGAACATCACAAATTGTGAATATTCTCTCCCTAAGTTACGTACTTGCGTCCACACCATCACCAAACCGCTCGTCCGAATAACTGATATGAGTCGAAGTTTGAATTGCAAAACTACGCCGGATCTCGCCTCTCCTACTCCACTGCACTTTGCACACGAGTGCGTTCGAACGTCAATGATACGTGAAGTTCTTTTGTTCCACTAACAATCTAACCAAACTGCTTTTGTTGTTATTTCGCTTTGTCGTGTAAACATAGCTTAGTATGCGATTTCAAATAAGAAGTAGGTAGCGTGGATATTTATTCTAAGCATATAACATTATCATTGAAATCCTGAAGATTTTGACATGTTTATGTTTTGAATTCGGTTCAACATTTCGATCACATTCAAACCTGTTCGTTGGATCAAAATAATTACAATCTAGATATCGATTAGGTTCTCGAATATAGCAACATCAATTATTTTTTCGTTTATCATTTTGAAAAATCTTTATATTTACAAATAATTTTTCTATATGTCTTTGTAATACTTTGAAACGGTTGAACCGATATCGATATTTTTTTTTGTGTATATTTGCGTGGGTTTGTATTAGATCGATAGTAAATAAAATCACCGGGACAAAGTCGATACGAGCAGCTAGAATTATATTTTAATTTACTTCAAAACGGGATTTACTAACGAAAAGCATTTATCAGCTAGCTCTTTATAAAATGATTAGTATCCGCCATTTTGTCCGCGCGTGGTGGGGAGCATGAGAGGAGTTATGTGTGCCTTTTTCTATACCCTGGAAAACGTGTATGCTAATTTAATGATAATTGGGTAATTAGTACCGACGCGAAAGCGTAGCAAATAGTAAAAACACGCATTTTTAATTTTAGTTAGGGTATCTTTCTGTGGTACAACAATCAGAAAATACTTTAAGCTAATTGTTTATGATAAATTATGTTTTGTAGTTATAGAACTTTATGAATAATACGTCACGGTTACTCGTTAAATAAAATCATAATGATTTTGTTGTAATCTATTATCTTCATTAGCCGAAAAAGCACCAAAAAACTTATCTTTACCTTTAATATTGAGAAATGCATTCACAAACAAAAATATTTTTTATTGATTTATCGTAATAAATATTGAAATATTATTCGCGTTTAAACGAATAATGTCCTTTTATTTAACAAATAGGCAATTGTTTTACTTGAAATTGATAGTTTGACAATTTATCCCCGGTTATTTATAGCGCTCCTTAAAAGCTGTAAGAGATCTCATTTGAATCTTAAACAAGATATTTAGTTACATTGACCCTTTAAAATACCTAAAGCCTTTGTTTATTACTTACCTAAATTTAAGAGTATATAATTATATCTATGTTTACTATTATTTAATACGTTATATGTTACTCTCACGGTTTTTAATAATACATTATTTTTAGAATGCTAAACTGTATAATATTCAATAAATCTTTATTTCAAATAATTGAAGTGGTACCCTACTGGGTGGTAGGGTTTTTTTGCATGCTCGTCTGGATAGGTATCACCTACTCGTCTAATATTCTACCGCCAAGCAGTAATACTTAGTATTGTAGTATTCCAGTTTGAAGGGTGAGTGAGCCAGTGTGACCAAGGCACAAGAGACATAACATCTTAGTTCCAGAGGTTAGTGGCGGTGGTGATATTACTAATGATTAATATTCCTTACAGCGCTAATGGCGGAACCACTAACTATCAGGTAGCTCGATTGCCCGCCCGCCAACCTATATAATAAAAATAACAAAAAAATATTTACAGAATAGTAACTACCATCATCGTCATAAAAATGACATAAAGGAATTCATTTAATACATTGAAATTTAACTTAAAAAAATCATTACATAAAATATCATTAGGTACCGTCTACAACGGTGACAAGAATGTATAACAGTATAGGAAATTGAATCAGTTTAGAGATTGCATAGATGACGCGATAAAGATTTAGCTGGACAGGTATTCACAGTAACAGCCCGTAAATTTCCCACTGCTGGCCCAACGGCTCCTCTCCCTTTGAGGATAAGGAATACGCAGCTCCAATGCGGGTTGGTGCATACATTATGTGATAGAATTTCGTTGAAATTAGACACATACAGGTTTCCTCACGATGTTTTCCTTCACCACCGAGCACGCGATGAACTATAAACACTAGGTGAACACGTGACTCATTGGTTAATATGCACGCGTTCTAATCACTGGGCAATCTCGGCTCTTCGGTTTAGATTAATTCACACAATATACGATTTGTAGTAATATGCGAAGAATTTGCGATGAAATGTATGGAGGTTTAGTGCATCGGAGTTTCAACTGATAGTTATTTCATATATACTATTGTGCATTAAAGTTTATCATTTTATAAAACGAAAACAAAACAATACCAAGTTATTTCTGTATTAATCTCGAAATAATTACCCATATTTATTCCAAGCACAGTCGAGGTGGGAGGTTCAGAAACGTCCCGGATCCACTCTGCGTTATTTACTTAGCGAGAGGCCCACTGCCGGCAGTTACAGAATGTTACTATTAACGGAGGAAGCTCGTAACCTGGAATGAAATTCTCGGCATTAGCATTTCAAATCGAGTTCTCTGAGGGCGAGAATGTTAGGACCTGATTCATCAAAGTACTAGAGATAAAAGTCGAGGATTTTGACGAGTTTTGCCTTAATTTAAGTAAACTTCTGACTATTCAAAACACGAGATCTTGAATGAGTTAATTATGTTATAGCAGATAAGAGTTACAATTCAACTTTTTGTTCCTGCGTTTTATCTTGAATTTTAGTTAATTATTTCATTATTTAAATTGAAGCCGAATTTTTGATGAGAACGAGATGGATTATGCATCTAAATTTATATAAGTTTACTTTTTATTACTGGTTGAGTTTTAAGTAATGGCAGGCAAGTAAGTTATCGCAAAGCTATTTGGCAAACTTTGCCATTGCATATGCTGCCAACTATGACACTTAAGATGGAATGTCTCTTGAATCGATAAATTGCTAATATAGAAGTCAGGATTCATGTGTGTGCATTTGGGAATTATGTTATGAAAATAGATTTTTCTTTCGAAGATTATTGTTTAGCTCACAATTATTTAAGATTTTAACTCTAAAATATCAAGGTTTAAAGAATAAGATTATAATTAAAAGTGCATCAAATAAATTTACTTATTTCTGTGATCATAGTCATGTACAAACATTATCCTCTCATTCAAACGTTTACGAAAATACTTCCACTTTGAAAAACAAATCTCGTATCAATTAACATTTTCGTATCGGCATTTTCAAATTTTGTCGCAGGAACAAAGGCGACATCTGACAACGTTGTTTACAGCAAATATCTCGCTGTGAAACGGAATAAATTATTCCGATTTGTTTACGCTAGTGTCTAAAGGAAAAATTTAAGTAATAGAAGGTAATGAAGCTGTAATTATGTAGTAGCTTCTTCTTTTCATAACGTAAATCAACCCGATAATTTCACAGAGTGAAACGCTTGAGAAATATTTACTTTGTTTCTACACGTGATTGTATAGTGTCTCCTTTTTAGTAGGACTTTGTGCAAGCCCGCCTGGGTGGGTACCACCCACGCATCATGCGTTCTATCGCCAAATAGTCATTATTGTTGTGTTCCGGTTTGAAATGTAAGTGGGCTAGTGTAACTTCAAGCAAAAGGGACATAACGTCTTAGTTCCCAAGATTAGTGGCGCATTGGCGATGTAAGGATTGATTTAATTTCTCAAAGCTATAATTATATGGGTGATGCTGACCATCAGTTGGCCCATTTGTCCGTCTTATGTGGACGCAATACAACAAAAAATAAAGAAAGCGTAAGATTTCGATTAATGTTAATTCGTTCGTGATTCAGATCCACAGGTTTCATAAGCTGGTCAATATCAGATGAAAATATGCAAAGAAATCGTAAGCTATGTACATAAATAACGGTAGATTATGTCCATCATTTTAATTTTAATCTTTTTCATATATATTTCATATAACACGAATGCGCTCATAAAAAAAGATAACAAGCTTAATTTGATATGAGTTTTACAAGAAGATGAATTATTACTGCGAACATTGAAAACATCATTAACAATTTCATGTCAAAGGCATCTCATCTGCTCCTAATCGAAAAACTTGTACCGTGTTAGCAGAACTATGACGTCGGTTATACGATCCATTTTCGCTAATCAATTCTATCTCGGGACAAATGACCCTCAACTTTGTGATTGATCACGAACTTAGTGTTCCGGACACTGGTAATCCCCTCGGTATGTGTATCATACAGATGGATTAGTCCAGCACGATGCTGTTTTTTATTGGCATAGACTTACGTTCTTTGATCGATCAGGACTGACATCGCATCTATTGGATGAATTATTGTTTGTGCTCATTTTATTGGTAAGATACAAATCAAGATTTCATGCAGGTTAAGTAACCACATTAACATTAATATATTAACAGCTTGTAGATTTCCCACTGCTGGGCTAGAGCCTCCTCTCCTCGGAGAAGGTTTGGAGCCTATTCCACCACGCAACTCCAATGCGGGTTGGTGGAATACACATGTAGCAGAATTTCGTTGAAATTAGACACATGCAGGTTTCCTCATGATGTTTTCCTTCACCGCCGAGCACGAAATGAACTTTAAACATACATCAAGCACATGAAAATCCAGTGGTGCTTGCCTGGGTTGGAACCCGAATTCATCGGTTAAGATGCACGCGTTCCAACCACTGGGCCATCTCGGCTTAAGTAATAGCTGGAAATAATCTTGTATTTACTCTGTGATTAACTTATAATTAAAATGTATTTACGTATGTACTATAATTAAGGTACCTTTAGCTATTATGGTGGTAATAAATCTAGGGAAATGACTGTGTAAAGTAAGAATTATGCTCGAACAAAGTTTTTTTTATAGAACGTAACGTTTTCTTTTTAATTTATTTATATTGCATATTTTTGCCGGTGATAGAACCGAGCAAATAGAACATATCAATATACTATTGTTCCCAATAATTGCTCTTTTTTTTTTAGGCCAAATTTTTGATTGCTTATTGCTAATATCTAAAATTTGCTATAATATAAGAGCTGTATAGAAAACGAATGAACGAAAAATTAAGCGAACTGAATAAATTGATTATCCTCTTTTTTTCTATCACAGTCAGTTAAAACAAGCTAATTAGACTCGGAACACAAATTGAAATTTTAAAATTTTTTTCAAAACGAGTTAGATGTCTCCAGAATATACTTATATATATATATATATATAATTAAATGTAAATTGTAATTAGGTAGAATATAGCAAGTTTAATCGAATCACGAAAGGCTTCGAGATTAACTTCCTGTAGATGTAAGGCCTCCGTTAGAGTTACGATTAATGTAGATAATGATGACCTACTTCGTAGGGATAGGGTTCGATAAAAAGTTAAGTTTCAAAGAGGTTTATTACGTAACATCGAGGGCTAACACCTTACAAGAGAAGATAGTTTTAATTACCAATTAAGGTTATCATAATCGAATCAAATCAAATCAAATTATACTTTATTCAAGTAGGCTTTTACGCACCTTTGAATCGTCATTTAACAAATTATTAAGTGAAGCTGCAACCGGTTCGGAATGCAGATTCTACCGATAATAACCGGCAAGAAACACAGTAGTTTCTCTTATTAAACATTTAAAAATACAAAGTAATACTAATAGGCTTAACCAGTTTTTATTTATTTCAATTGCTGATAAGAGCATTATTTTAAATTGTAAATAAGGATTTGTTACCTGGAGGAACTCTTTCAGTCAGCTGAAATCGATCGAGCTTAGTGCCGTGCCACGGGAGAGACCAAACATATACCCAACATTAGAATGAAACGGGCTGGTGATGACGTGTTTAGTTTGTAACTTTCGTAGGTATTCCAGAGGTAAGGGGGGGGGGGGGGCGCTATAGACGACAGGCAGCACTGTCTCATAAAAGGGGTACAGGCGAATAATTTGTTGTTATATATGAACCAATTTTCTGCTTGAGTGTCACAAGGCAGGATCGAAAAAAAAAACTATTATTTCAGTGTTTCAGTAGAGTAACTCTTCAGCAAATCTATATTAAAACAAGAATATTCGTTTGCTGAATAAATGTGTAATTTATTAACCATTACATCAAATGATATATAGCATTCCTTAAAAAAATGCTTAAAACCTTTTTTACAATTTTAAAAATAGAATTCCAAAAAAAATAATTAATTATCTGTAAAATTATAATTTTAATATATTAATTATTATGAATATTTTATTATGATTTTGCATACTAAACGTAATTATTGCACTAAAGTCATGTTAGGTGACTAATACTTTGGCTTCATTACCTCCGTACACTCTAGCCAAGCGCTGGATAAGGAAAATTCATTAATTCAATTTATTACTTAGTGCCCCGTCCCAATTTTGTACGGGATTAAAGATTTATCCCAAGATATTTTAAGCTATTGCTATAAATATCTTTATATATATGAATATTCTGTAGGTCTGTTTGTAACTGAATTTGATTCAATTTCTGAATTATTTATCCAGAGACTCAGATGTATATCAGGCACAACAAAAACATCGAAAACAAAAGTTACATGCATTGAATGATATAAAAATATAATATACAGCCATCTATCGCTTCAACGATCTCTCCAGCCACACCATTTTCTGCCTTAATTTTTCTATTTTAAAATTGGAATTGTGTACGAAAATTGGTTAACTAATGATAGATTACCTGGCACTTTCTTCCATTTACTTTGGCACGTTGGCCGCCAAGCTTGGAGACCAAGATCTTTTATGTTTGTAATATTATATTTGCTTCATTCGCTCTTCAAACAAACATCAATATATAATATTCTTGGTTGTATATAATATAAACTGTGGGTGGACGTTACCCACCCAGATGGGCAGGACCGCCCACCGAGTAAATTTCCTTATCCATATATAATTTGCAAAAGATAAATCTTTTCTTCTTTTGTCCAAGAATCATTAAGTAACTTCATTTCCATAAAACGTCTCCATTAACAAATTTGACTTAAGCGGAATAAAATTTAACTTTATAAATAAAAAATATGGTTAATTAATTTTGTAACCCATTTCCGGTTCCAAAGCGTTCCGTAGTTAAAGATGGTTTTAATGGGATTTACTTCGGTACGCGGTTTCGCCCCTACTTTCAAAACTGAATGAAACTTTCATTAAAGATTCAACAACATTTTAGCAAAAGTTCAACAATTATGAATTTTAAACGTCGTACGATGCCTGAACACGTGTTGTTTATTTAATAAAACCGTGTGTACATCGAATGTTTTCGTGAGCTCGCTGTCTATATTTTCTGTAAATGAAAAAAATCAACATGTATTTAAACACTGGTCAAAAAGCACTTTTACCTTTCGTTGCCGCTACATGTAGAATCTAGGAAAATGTTATTGTTTTTCCTTTCTTCGTTGAATTATACAATACTAATAAAATAAAATTAAATAAATTAATCAAGAGTTTTTTAAAAGTTACTACGAAACAAAAACGTCAGTTTCGTTTGGACGCCCAGTGTTGGGCAAATGCCTCGTCTTTTCATTTTTGTCTGTCGCTCACTATCCACTGCCATATTATTCCTGCATATTTAATTATATGATCCTCCCAGGGAATCCAAAATAAAATGGCGGAATTTAAAATTGCCGTTTCTTTTAATTATTAAACATATTATATATATCAACATTACGAAGGTAAAGTAATTAAATAAATTACTCTCCGGTGTTCATTTCAAGTAGTTTCTAGTTTTACTATTACTATTCAAGAACGGCTTAAAACTTCTTCACTGAATAAAAAAAATATATTCCTTTAAATTTGAGCGGTGAACGAGAAGTCCACGTTTGAAATTGTATTTCAATAAAGGAGCTCCTACAGTTTTTCATCAGAAGCATTCTTTATCGAGTAAAAAAACCATACAGGGTTTTATAAAACTTCATCGAACGGTAAAAAACTCTTCAGTGAAATTTTCCCGGAGCGTTATCTGCCGTAAATTGTTTTTAAAAATCGCTTAACAAGATAAAGTTGAAAGTTTGTGAAAAATTCGAAGCTGATGGGAAAACTTGGCCTCCTGAGATTGGCCCCTGTAATATATGACAATTTCATCGCGTCAGTAATAACGCTGAAAAAAATGTATTTTATACTCGTAAGTGCAGCTGATGTCTGACTTTAAAGCCAATATCTTAGACGAACGTGGACTCATGTGAGTCAGAATGAACAATATCTAACTTAAGGTTCGTTATATTTTATATAGAAGTTAATTTACACTTGCTTTTTTTTATTTATATTGGATTTAAGAAATAAATATATTAATATATTAATAAATCTCTTTATAATTTGTGTGGGCGGACAAATGGAATACCTGATGGTATGTGGTCACCGCTATCCAGTCTTCGTCCGTAAATCCGGAATACAACGATGGTAAGAATTGCTGTCTGGCGATGAAATAAGTATGCGTGCTATTTGAAGATATTGTTGGAAGGAGTTTCAGAATTATAGAAATGGCTCTATTTGTAGACGCATTATCGTGAAAGAGCTTACAAACTCGAATAAATATGAATTATCTGCGTCAAGTACTAATAGAATTATTTTAAGTTATAATAAAATTTTACAGCCATAAACTTTAATTGTGTTGTAATTTTAAATGCCATTACATTACTGTATTACTGTTGTAACTTGTAATTATATCAAAATAACAAGTAACGCCATCTAGTGTGATACAAAGCACACTTTGGATTAATTGAATGCTCTCTGTTAAATGTGGCAGTTATTTTATTTATAATCTGTGTCAATCAATTAAAGCGTTCATCCTTATTTGAGAATAAATTTAGTCTTTGCTCGCTAACTACCACGTAGTTTTACTTCCTAAATCCAATATTATTTTGCTGGATTATAATAACTACAATGATCAATACATAATTAGATTTTAATAATACATTTATGAAGCACTCGAGTTGTCAACATTTAAAAACATTTAACGACAAAGTACTAAATTAATAAAACCTAATTTACATAGTCAAATAATTCTCTAAAAGCGAATAAACGCTTGTAGAACAAGGTTTATTTAAACGTTACAAATAAATTCAGCAGTTGCTAGGTATGGGAGAGATTACGTCTAAAATAAAGGCTCGACTCAGTTTACATGCGTGTGTTCGTCATTTAATAGAACTAATTATACCATCGTTGCTTAGATTATACTGAATGTCATATTTTAGTATTAATATATCTATTTTAAACGCACATGTTAATTTTTGTTGTAACAAAATTTTGAAGCCGATTCAGTTAAGTGATTAGGCTCAAGTTACGACCTCCGTGGTCGAGTAGTGTGTACACCGGTTTTCATGGGTACGCCACTCCGAGGTCCCGGGTTTGATTCCCGACTGAGTCGATGTAGAAAATGTTCATTAGTTTTCTATGTTATCTTGGGTCTGGGTATTTCTGGTACCGTCGGTACTTCTGATTTTCTATAACATAAGGGCTTTAGCTACTTACATTGGGACCAGAATAATATATGTGATGTTGTCCAATATTTATTATTTATTTATTTGTATCATGTTCTCCATACAAATTTAGGGGCTGTGACGATACCCGTATCCTGAATTTTTAATATTAAAAAGGATTTTTTTTAATGATAGATAGGAAGTAAACTATGTGCCATTCCAGGCTATAATCTATCTCTATGCCATATTTTTTTGAGTCCGGTCAGCCGTTCTGACGTGATTGAATAACAAACATCAGTCCATGCAAACTTTCGAAATTATAATAATAGCCAGATTAAATCAATTATAAATCTGTTTAGGAATTATTCATATTAATTTCATTACTCCTTAAAACATTTTTAATGTAACTTTTTCTCATGGATAGAAGGCAAATGGTTCTATTTGACTGTCGAAGTTATCCTCTATACAATTTTTCTAGCATTGTCAAATCGATAAATTAAAAATGATGAGGTGGATCCAATTTTTTAAGACTAAGTGAATAGGCACCAAACAGTATTGTTGTGTTTCGGTTTGAAGGGGGAGTGAGCCGGTGTAACTACAGGCACAAGGGACATAAAATCTTAGTTCCCAAGGTGAATTGGCGATGTAAGGAATGATTAATATTTCTTTCAGCGCAATTGTCTAAGGGTGGAGGTGACCACTGACCAACAGGTGGCCCATATGATCGTCCGCCTACTTATATCATAAAAATACTTTTAGATATGATTTAATATAGAATGATCGCTTCAAGATTATAAATTCTCTACGTCATTTTCTATTCGTCAACAGCTGATCACGTCGCTAATCGAATGTCATTTGGTCTAGTGGTTTGCATAGACGGCTGCGCTAGATATTCACCCAGGCAGCACACACATATCCGCAGAGAGAATCCTAATTATATATATAGGGTTACAACATTCAAGTAATTCCGAATTATATTATTTTAGTAGGATGTAATTAACTGACATTGAAATAAAGGTGCCGATTGTTGATAATTCGTGCATCATAACCGATGATTTCGGGTTCAAACCCAGGCAAGCACCACTGAATTTTCATGTGCTTAATTTGTGTTTATAAATCGTGCTCGGCGGTGACGGAAAATCTCGTGAGAATACCTGCATGTGTCTAATTTCAACGAAATTCTGCCACATGTATATCCACCAACACGCACTGGAGCAGCGTAGTGGAATATGCTCCAAACCTTCTCTTCAAAGGGAGAGGACTAACTACCTAAGGACTAACACCAACAGCCTGTAAATATCCCACTGATGGTCTAAGGCCTCATCTCCCTTTAAGTATAAAGTTAGAATCTTATTTAAAATTTTAGTATATATTATTATATATTTTGTATTTTAATTAGAATCTTATTTATTAAAGAAAATTCAGTGGTGCTTGCCTGGTTTTGAACCCGAAATCATCGGTTAAGATGCATGCGTTCTAACCACTGGGCCATCTCGGCTCTTAATGTATATAAATTACACTTACATACGAGAATTTATATTAATCCATTTATGAAATCGACTTATATAATACGTACGTAAAAACATGCATTGATAAATACATTCAAACAGTACGGTTAATTTCAACATCAAATATCATATTCAGTTTAATATTTCGCTGATGAGTGTTAATAATAATAAGGCTTAACATAATTAACAGTGTTTTAATTATCGAACAAATTTAATTTAAAATTGTTTACATTATAAATTTTATTAAATATTTCGAAATAACTGTTTGTATTTTGTGATAATTTTAATAAGTATGTACAGTATATTAAGTTCTGTTTATCAACTGAAAGCTAGCGAAGATGTCCCAGTGGCTCGTAATCGGAACTTAACCGAACATTGTGGGTTCAAATACAGGCACAAAAATTTGTTAGAAAATGTATGTGTTCGATGGAAATGTGCTATATGTATAACCATCGACTCGTATTGAAGTAGCGTGGTGGAATAATCTCCAATCATTCTAGCACATTTCCATGTGGTTTATATTTCTTACCTCTTTAAATACGTTTAAATGTTTTTACAAAACTATTATTTTACCATTATTACTAGTTTCCCCAATATTGCTTTAATATGATTTGGTTTAGATTTTCAAAATCAATAAAGATTATTTTTATTGTCACTTATTATTTTTAACATTAAAAAGGCCAAATTATAGAATGAAATATAATTTAAAGCGGTGGCTAGCGGTGGCAAGCGGTGGTAACCGGTTCTGAATATATAATCTACCGACATGAACTAAAACTCAGTAATAACTTTTGTTCAAATGATCATAGTCTTAAACGTATATAACACGAATAGAAATCAACGAATACGAACCCCACACCTTTTTACTATCTAAATATATTTACTTATATTTTATAATAAACCTTATAATAATTCCATAATTTTGGGCTTTTTTATGATATAGTGGTGCTGTTAGAAATATTAACCATATCTTACAACCAACCAATGCGCCACCAAACTTGGGAACTAAGATGCTTTGTTCCTTGTGCCTGTACACTGGCTCGCTCTCAGGCTTTTGAATTAAGAAAAATAAAGAAATATTATAAGTATGATGTATACTCGTATGGATAACGCGATTTGAGAAAGGACGTCCTCTAACATTAGTAATGACATCGCCCCAGTTAATCGTTCTGATCTCGCTCATAATCAATCAAACATAATCCGTTATTTGCGCTGGACCAGTAATTGAGAACGGATTAATGCTTGTGTTCCGTGATGTGTTATTTAGATAAGCATAGATTTTATAATGTTCGGATTCATGTTTATTTATGTGGAAATACCTTTAATAGAGTTTACAGCTTTGAAATATTCTACGACATTAATATTCCCTGGTATATTTAGTTTTTGACACGTCAATTTTTTAAAGGAAGGTAAAAAATCAAATCTTTGAAAATTGTTAATTTTTATTTTTATATATATAAGTGATATAGGGTATATATATAAATTATATTTATAACATTATTTATTCATATTTATTTCATTCTTTATTATAAACTTGGGCAGCCGGGGTGGGTCGCTAGTAAAAATATTTTGGGATAAAAGATCAACATAGCTACGACTACAAGCATAATTCTTAGTTTTATTAAGAAGATTATGATCGGAGTGTCTTGCTGTGTCTTACCGTGACAGTATCCAGATGAGAGTAACTTGATGGTGAGGCGGTAGACGCGATAATTATGATTTATATGATCCATAAGATATTTTGAGGACTCATAATTATAAAAGAAATGTGTATTTATTTACATAAGAGTTATTATTTGTAAATTTTAAAATATTGGCAAAAATGCTAGCAGCATTTCACAGTTGTAACGCAATTCCGACCCAATGGTCAAAAAAAATCTTCATTAAAAGTATACCACCTCGTCTTATTGCTTCCGCTGGTGACAGGAGAGCTGGTTCGTTTTTTGCCCAAATGATAGGAAATAAAATATATATATATTTCATATAATATTGGAAAGGAAATATAATTTTTCGAAAATAAGAATTCATTATGTTAATTTATAAACTCAGACCATTGATGTGTGTTAATGTATCTATTGCTTGACCTGTAAAATAGAGTATTCAAAATATATAATTAAATACATTGAGGGTCGAGTTTTTTTAATGTGCTAGATATAAAATTTGCATTCTATATTTTCGTATATAGATATATACAAGAATATATACTAAATAATTTAGTGTTATAATTTACATCTATTAAATTACCTCTCGGAATTGGTACTCCAGTTTCCTCCGCCTAATTTAATTTATAAACGAATGAAACAAGCCGTCGGCTCAGAAACTTCAATGTCTACGTTCAGAAATGGAAAGAAACTGAGCTGGCGATTGATGATGACAAGAAATTCCTTAAAATATTCAATTCAATTTCATTCCAAACGTAATGGCACAAGAGAACTGACATTACATCGCAAATTTAAGGCATACCATTTATAAAAGCTTATTATTAAAAAATATATAATATGTTACTTCAGCGAGTCACAAAATATTACCATGATATCATTATTAACGATTCGAGTTTCACTTATATAATATAGAAATTGTCCACTTGCTTTGAGAACACAAATCAAAATCAAAAATATATTTTATTCAAGTGGACATTGTGGACAAGGACAAGTGGACATTACATAAGTGATGTAGAAGCTTGAATTTATAGACATATTTTACAACATAAATTAAATTTAAATCTACTGGTTCAGAATGTACATTTTTATAAATCAAATCAGATGATAGGTACTTTTTTCGGATGGGCGAATTGACTGCCTGATGGTAAGTAGTCCCCACCGCCCATAGACATAAGAACATTTGCATTTTTTAATGTATTTTTTAAATTTATTCTAGTTCTAAAGAGGTAAAATTTCTTTGTTTGTATATAACAAAAAATCTACCGTGCAGGGTATATTCGTACCGCGTAAATGGCACCCGTGCAAAGCCGGGCTTCGCTAGTTTTATATATCTATAAAATAAATAATATATTTGATTGCATATTAAAATAATCATCGTTGTTAACTTTATATAAATGCAGTTATGAAGCGATTCCGCTATGAATTCATTCAGCACATACTGATGTAATGAAATTACGTCGTCTTAATTCATAGTGCAGAAGTGAATTGGGAAACATAACATTAGCATTTCAAATGCTGTAGTTTCAGGAGCTTAGGTTAAGGCAGATTCACACTATCGATTTACGTTAAGTAAATTCCGAACATGGAGTTATATTTTTTATCAATATATTTTTCTTTTGATGTTATGATTAATACATAGCATTTTTATTATACAATACAAAATTAAACTACGCGTGCTATGAATCGCTTTATCATAAAAAACGATCCAGTTACGACAGATAATGTTCTATATCAATTAAACATAATACGTCACACTCAAAGCTACTGTTTTTGTTAAATAAATAACATCCGTGACCGTGATTGGTCCATCAAATATGGGTCTTAAGTAATGTTAAGGTTATGGTGTACATCCCTTGCGCTGGCTCACTCGACCACTAAGGCTAAAAATTTCCACCTTAACCATGAAAATTAACTAAAACATGTTTCTTCTTGTTTCAGATTCAGAACGTGAACTTTAATAAAAATAAAATTACTACGCAGATGTGAAGTAATAATAAAAAACGAAATACAGAAAAGGGTCGACCGTCTTCGTCCGGAGCATCGTTTAGCACCGGGTTACTCATGAATATGACATAAGCGGACCTGGACTGACCCAATGTTGATTTATGTGCCGGTGATCCATCATACTTGATAAACGTACCCGCAAACATCATCTACGTACATACATATATAAATCTAAGTGCTACCGTTGACAACAAAGTTGCTATGTTAAGTCAAATTATAAATTGCTTTTTTGTAAATTATTTTGCATCAAAGTCTTCTCGTGATTGTCCAATAATGTCATAAAATATCAACATGCGACGTCGACCGTTACCTGTTCGGGAATCGAATTCCAAATCGTGGCGTAGTTTGTGTGAAAATGAATGGGCGATATACGCTCTTGTAGCTTCAGTTGGTGCTTTGACGTATTCGAATAGTTTGAACGGTGAATTCGTACACGATGACATACCCGCTATCGTGACGAACGGTGACGTGACGGGTGCGAATCCAGTACTGAGGATATTTGAAAATGATTTCTGGGGCACGCCGATGTCTGATCCTGGCAGTCACAAGTCGTATCGACCGCTCACTACACTGACGTTTAGGTGAGTACATTATTATATAATACGAGTCTATAAAATAATAAGTTAATGTAGTAAAGTCTTTATAGCATATTTAAATGTATATAATATAGAATAATAATTGAAAAGTATCTGTAAGTAAATATTCTGACATTATAATATCAAACTCTTATTTATACAAACCATCAATGCGTCCAAAATATTTTGTAAACTCTATTTAATAGATACAATATATTATTACAAAACCACCATTCGTTAAAAGAAACATTGAAAGCGTGCTTCAGGATTATAATATCTGATAAAATTGGCGTGGTCGGAGTAAGATAAAAAAATGAGTATGCAAAATTACAGGCTCTCTTTCAACTTGCTTCTAACAGGTGAAGTTAAATATCGTAAAAAGGCGTGACTGCAAAGACTATAGGTAGATATGATAGTCGATTGTTATAAAACCAAGATATTTAAAAGATAGTGTTTAAATAAATTGAGAATAATACATAAGGTTATTATTGACGTATTAACAATAAGACGCTAGTTTCGCGCTAACGGGAATTTGTATTCGCCTTTGATTTTGAATTCACTTTTATTGTTTCGCTATAGTATTCTACGCGCTCCTGACTTTTAATTTATAATGAGAGAAAAACATTTAAAGTATAAGAGCAAGGAGATCGTACTTTTTCATTTTATTACAAATACAATCAAAACCATCGGTAGACGAAGTTATTTTTTTAAAATGTATTATGTACTAAAATTCTTTCCACTACGCGCATATTCTGTTGTAATTATGTTTATTGTTCTATGAGTTTTTCAGATAGGGAACACAAAAAAAATAACATCTCCTCATTTATTAATTTCAAAGTAAAAATTGTTAAAGAAGACGAATAAATAGAAAAAGACCCGTATGTATGGTAGACAACAAATTATAATTTTCCAAATAAAACACAAATATATTCTATATTAAAACAACACACAGTTTTACTGCGTGAGCCGATATCATACAAACAGATAATAACGCTGTAACAATACCTGGAATGATATTTATTAAACAAAATAGAATTAGTATCACTGTCAATACATTCAGTATTACAGTTTTCTGATTCATAAATTAAATTCATACAATCATTAAGTTCCATTGAAAAACAAAACACGTGTGGTGGGAATCGGGAAATGATATAAAAACAACATGATATTACATATTTCGAATATAGAATATTGACATATAGTTAACTGATAACAATTTATTAAATAACTTAAAGATATAAAAAGAAAATAATAATAATATTTACAAAAAATGGACCCGTAGGATACGTGACGGGGGAATTTTCTTGTGTTTTAGTCGAGTATATAGGAAATATATTTATTTAACAACCTCGGTGAATCTTATTTACAACTCACTAACAACCTTAGTCGTACGTTTCGAAGTTGGTTGGTTCAGAAAGTAGTGATTTTTAGCATCAGTCGTACACATTTTACTCGGCCAAAACGAATTTTTTAGTAAATTGTGTTTCGGTAAAGTTTGAGAGAGTGAAAACGTGCAATAACACAAAGGACGTGCCGTCTTAGTTATTTGCGTATTGCCAATTTAAGAGATGATTAATATTTATAGTGCCAATTTATTTGACTGGGGTGACCATTGGATGGCCTATTTGCCAGTCTGCTATTTACCTATATCTGGAATAATAATAGAATAGATTTATTTTATACAACGTAGCAGCTATATAAATAGTGTAAATTTAATCATAAACATAAAATTTGTAAATATACTTGTTTGAATTGTGACCGGCACTAAAAATGGGTGAAAAATTTCTTATCAATTAAAAAGGCTTAAAATGAATTAGTAAGATTAAGCCTACACATACAATCAGTTAAACAATGGCACCCAAAATTAACATCTAATTATTGAAATTTTAAAATGACTGATTGATATGCGTACAACGTAGGCCAATGGGTCTTACGTGATGACGATTTTGCAGACGAACTCTTCATGGAATAGGATTGATTCGAATTTTGAAAAATCTTTAGTAAGATTTTTCAAAATTCATCTTCTAAGGCGATCAAAGTTAGGATGGAAATTCTTTATTTCTGATGTTAGGAATATAAAAGGCGGTGTTTAGGTGAATAAGTAAAGATTTTTTAAATTTATCATCATAGAGGATGAAACTTCAGTAGAGAACAGGGATGAAAGTTTGCAAGAAAGTTAGTCATGTTTGAAATTCCAAATATGGAAATTATTCGGTAGGCAATGCAGTTTACCAAAAAATTCTAATATACGAGCAGTACTTTAAATGCTGAGGTAGTACTAAAAAACGATGGGTTTCCGTATATGAAATCGTCGATAAAAGATCAATACAACAAACACATAAATGAAAAATTCGTAAATATTACAGAGTTCAACGACACAAGTTCAATTGTGGTTTGAAGTTTTATAAGCACTTACGAGCTGATTATGCCAGTTTTTTAATTAACAATATCAACACAATTGACTTCTGAGTAAACCCAATATAACGCATACAATATGGTTTCTCTCGTCTAAAACATTTACCGTTTTATTAATTACTTTTAGTTTTACAAGATTTTTATTAATTATAGGACTTTAACAAAGAAGGTGATTTCCAAATTGTAATAATGTAATATTCCATACACGCAAATACGGCCACAACCATGGGAACAAAAATGGTATATCCCTTGTGCCTGTAGTTACACTGACTAACTCACTCTACAAACCTCAACAACAATATAGAGATACATATATATATAGTTTAGGCAGATTAAGTATGTATATAAAATGTAGGAGTTACGCACCTTAAGAACAATTCGCACATTACATTCGCAATTACATTTCGCGACATTATTGTTCAGCATAGTGAAGTACAAAATGCCTCCATACTTCTATCACAAATTAAAATGGGCATGCGAACAGGGAATAACCCACGAAACACGAGCATCGTCCTACTCGTTGACCATGCCGCCATATAAGACTGCTGCCTTTCGGGGAAGTTTGCTGCTGAAACATTAAATATCTTTAGAAACAAATTTAAAAAGTATTTAACAGATTCACAATTACATTCTTAACAGACATATACAATGTTTTTTTTCTTCGCATGTTTTTTTTTGTGTAAAATTGGTGTAAATTATTATCTTTTTGATATGGCCTTATGACAGCGTGACGATGCTCCTGGGCTCTTAGCAAATATGTACAGTATTTTGTCAAGCACGTTGATTGCTTGATGTAATAATTGAAACCCCCAGTCTAAAAATGTAATTAGAAATGTGTTATATAAAATTTACTATTTTTATACCCACAGCTAGCTGAGAAAAGCGCGTATTAAATGATTATGACTGTACTATATCTTACCAAATTCAATTTCATTCATAATCTATTCCATAATGAGGGATTAACAATTTATTTTCAACTTACCCCCTGTTGTAGCATTCATTTTATATTTATTTTAGTTTTAACAGTTCTTCTTTAGGTAGTTTCGTTTAGGAGACACTATTATAACTTGTAATATTAAATTATTATCAGTACATACATACGAGTATCTCGATAAGTCCCGTGACGTTTGTTAACGTTCGATCAAGCGAGCGTCCGGACTTTCACTAAGGCGTTCACTTTATTGTTATTTATATATAATCACACAAATCTTTATATTTTTTCTTTTTTTATTTATCTTGTATTTATTCACTACCTGCGACGTGACGCACGTATTGACTGGCGACCACAGAATACCAGCGTCGAAACTCATTTTACAATGATTTCAACATAAGCCGAGTGGTTTACCAATTTGGGCATCACATTCTCTGTGTCTTTTGTTATTTTGTATGTATATATTTCTATAATCTGTAAAATGTGTATGTCCAAATAAAGATTGATTTGAAAAAGAATCGTGGGCAAACCACAAAAACGGTGAAGAGAAGATATAGAAGAAACGACTAGTAAAGACTGGATAAAATCAGCACAGAATAGGAAAAAATGGAAAGAATTGGAGGAGGCCTATACCCTACGAAGGAGTTCCTATAGAATAGTTTAAAAACAAAAAAAACATTAGAATTAATCACAAAACAACACTAACATATATTTAAGAAAAAAATATAAAACTTGGTAACATTATAGGAAATAAATAAGGCTTTATTATTTACTATTATTATTATAAGTTCAGTCATATTGATAAACAGTCAAGTAGTCCGATCAATTAATATTCATTTCATAGAATAGTTTATTTCAGAATATTCAATGTAAACAATTTACATACTTTACAAATATTTGCCGGAATAACCCGATCTATAAAACGTGACTGCATATTTTGAATAATAATTTATACGCTATTTATATAAACCTCAGTTTAACTTGCTTGATTTGTATTAATAATCTCTTTCCTAAAATAGTTAAAGAAAACCAAGAACTTGCTCAGCGCTGGTGAATGAAATTCTGTCATATTGTGTATATTCACAACTACGTAAGAAGTTATGTGCCTTGTATCGGTAACTACAATAGTTTACTTATGAAATGGAACACAAAAATACTCAGCACTGTTTAGCTGTAGAAAAGGTTATAGGCTACCTATTGTAGCGCCTACTCGGGTGGATTTATAATAGTTACAATTTATAATTATTTATTCGTCAAATGCAAGTTAGCAAATAAGTATCCCTTAACGTAGGTATAATAGAAAATGTACAAATATTTCATTATGAGGGAACTTTCTCTTCGATTTATTTCTAAAAAAAAATTTTCGTAGGTTTGAAAATAAAAATAAAAAATGTTCATCTAAAATCTTCAAAAACGATTTTTCTTCTCAATGATCAACACAGTAATAACATAAATATTGATTAATAAACTGATCGATTAAAAGCGAAGTGAAGTGAGATGAGGAACGACTGACAACTTTATAAAAGGAGATAATAAAAACTATGATGGCAGGAATGAATAAAAGGCTAATGTCGTTCTTCGTATAGCGTGAAGTAAACTGATTAATATTACATTTTAAAACCGTTATCCAATTCTTATAGAGCATAAATTACTCGTTCCCAAGCGTATGGAGGTGTTTTACAAACTTTAGATTTAGTTATAGTAACCCGACTTTGTTTGTGTGGAAATAAGTTGGTCTTTAGTCCATTCCACGAGTCAAACTCCTAAGGAACGAAATACTCATACCTTATTGGTCGCTGCGCGAGGCTAGAGGTAAACGAGAGAAATCCGGTATGTAAGACAATCCTAAGAAATGATTTGCCGCATAAAAGTCCAATAGTGTTAAGTGACCAATGAGTACACAGGAACAATTATCTTTGGGAGCTCGTTTCGTGGAATGGATTTTAGATTATTTTGGATATGTTTGAGATAAAAAGTGTTGTAAAACAGATAATATTGTCTCGTGTACAAAATGACAGGTGGTGGCAAACTAGTCGTAAGTGAAACGTTAAGATGGGGATAAGAGGTACACACAGCTCAACCGCCCCGTCGCCGCTTAGACTATTAAATAACGAAACAAAAATACAAGTTCATGTGCCCATTACATAACTTGAATATCAAAATAAAACCCCAATCACCTATACAAACGAAAAAAAATTTACCAACCCAGATTAAAATTGCAACCCCTCACAAATCTCGTCGACAGCTACCGTTCTGTGCCAAGCCAACAAGCAGAATGCCCCCTAGTCAGACATATACCGCTTTTCTATTGTTATATTAGAAATGAGTTGCCTAAATACATATATACTAATTTTAAAACCTCATCCCATATAAATATGCATACATACGTATCACGTAAAACATAATTATAATGTTTGTTATATTTTAAATAAAATAAAAAAATCAATAATTACAAAATAACTGAACGATAATTGCTATAATAATAGTTATTTCCAATTGTGTATGTAAGACCAAAGCTATTCTTCTCTAAGATTGGGAAATATCAATCGGATATAAAATATTATTCAACAAAATATTTCTATAATTCCAAACATAATACGATACCGCATTTTCAATATGTCAGGGTTTTTGCGGATTACAACTATCGGATTCGCTTTTGTAGCAGCTCGACTCTCGATATGATGTTTAATATAAGAGAAAGGCTACATTGGGTGAACAGACAACCATTTCACTTCTAAAACACGAGATCGAACGATAATGGACTTTAACACGTTCATTATAAAGTTGAACTTTCGTCATTCAGATGTAAAATTAACTCGGGCATGCATGCTAAAGATTTTTTGCGCGAGAAAGGGAAATGGGACGTGTGATATGTAAATTTAGGTATCTTTTTATAGGTTACAGATAATTCGAGGGCGTCGGGATGAAAATGGTGCGAAACCGATTTGTTATTTCTCCTTCTTGTCAGTATGCCGCGGTTTATTTTGCGACCAATAATGATGTTCTGTCTCGTTTGTTTGCTATATTTCTTTATTTCCTTTGACATTGTTTATGGGAATCATATTATATGTTAATACGAAAAGTTGTTTGCTTGTTTGAACGCTGAACTCTATCATATTTGTTCGTCGTTTATTAAACGTATAATATCTGGTCTTGTTGCCTCCTCGTCTGACAGGAGGGCTCAATTTTGCCCAGAGGATCGGCATTGCGATTGAAGGGGGAAATATTGCTAGCATTCTTGCTACAATTCCAACCGGTCATGTTTCATATAGTAATTACTTTTAATTTTAATTTGTATATAATTAAGTCCTTAATGTAAATAATTATTACGTAAATAAAAGTGAAATATCGTTACTGATGGCAACTAAGATTAATAAGAAAATGGATCATCAATGAATTAGAGAAAATGTTTTCGTAAATAGCCTATAGCAATATTTACATCATCATCATCAGCAGCAGCCAATACTCGTCCACTGCTGGACATAGGCCTCTCCAATTGCACGTCACTGTGATCTTTATTCGGCTACTCGCATCCAGCTCCTGCCAGCCCTCTTACATAATATTATCTAATATTTACATACAACATTTTATATACAAACTTGTATTCACGAAAACCGTATCGAAATCAGTTGAATGGACTAAAAAATAAAGTTGAGATACAGATAGACATAGAAAGCGACTTTGTTATATACTATATATTATAGTTTATAAATATTATCTTATTGTTTAGAGAATTTAAAAGTTTTGTGTTTCCGCTAATCAATTAAGTGTCTATGGGTACCCATGCAGGTGTCTATGGGTGGTGATGGTAATTTACCTTTAGGTGTAAAACGTGTGCTCTATTATATGCTTATTCTTATGTTTAACATATTTAAATCATATATTTAGTACATAATGTGTTAAATCTCATTCGTTACACGTCCTTTGAAGATGCTGATATCAAGCGACGTAAAATGAGCTCGGAGCGAAGCGCAATTTTAACTTAAATATCCTTTGCTTGTTTACCGAGATTAACAGCAAGAATGTTTTAAAGGTTTAGAAGGTGAAATGCTATTTTTGGCAATATTTGCCGTTTGAAATACTTTTCGTCATTTCCAAGACGACAAAGACGAAGTTGATTGTTATAATAATAAACTGTCTCCGTGAGAAAACTCAGACACAGAGAAATAGGCTATTACTAAAAAAATATTTCGTATGTAGGCAAGAAATATTATATTGACATTTTCACCCGCGTAGCTGCTGGAGTAGGATGTGTGAACCGGTTTAACAACAGCGTCTCAACTTTTCTCCGACGTTTTAACTTGTATTAAATTGTGTTTATCCTGTTAATTTGCAATCAGCAAAATAAAACATACGCATATTATCTGTAATCAGTAGTTTTTCAAACAAAATGCACTTTAATAGAATCGCTCCTCCATTACTTCTTACACTAGTGTTTACTTACTAAAAAGTTCGTTTTCCTGTCTACAAGCGCTCAAAGTTTGCCGAATAACCCCTGTAATCAGACTAGCACACTTGTCGCTGGTAACGTTGAATCGAAAACATTTTGTCCGATAAAATACGGATTATATATTTTTAAAATATGAACATATGAAATTTATTAATAAAGTTTAAAGTTCTTGACGAAGAATTAAAGTGTAGATGTCTAGGTTAAAGAAATCTCAAATGTTTTTTCCATTTCATATAAAAATGAAAGCAATGCAATGCGGTAAATTGCATCAATACTCTGAAAAGATGAAGAATTATATTGAAAGAAGTACAAAAAAAAATATTTGTTATATAAATAAGTAAATAAAATATTTGAATGTAAGCACGCTTACACAATTTTCAGTAAAAGATTAATAATAATAATACAAACAAAACACAAACACTTTTTTTTTTAATTTTTTATCGATACTCTTCGATATTTTTTTCACCCGATTTAAATCTCGCTTGATTGAAAGCGAAAAAGATGACGAAAACTTCGCCTGTCGAAGCAAAGTCCTCTTATAAAGAAGACAACGACTTTTATCAAATTCACTTTTATCGGTAATTTTTAAATAAAATTAGATCAAAATATATCTACATTATTCAAATAATATTTCTAAATAGTTATTTATACAAATTTAAATTAAATTTCTCGTTGCTTTAAATTTTACAGAGAAAACGACTAAAACTATTATTTATCCTTCGTAAAACTCAACAAATACTAACTCCACCTGTTTATAATTATAATCTTCAGCTGTCTATACCCATTAATTCACGACTTAGTGAACAGTAAGCTAAAATTAGTTAATGTTCAAGTATTCCATCGATTCATACTGAAACGGACCTTAAATCGATTGGGCAACGTTCATTTCACCTTGCGAACATAGATATTGCACAAAAAACTACAAAATACAAGTATAAGGAAGTAGGTCACAGTGATTCTCAAGACAATGGCTGTGAAGCGCTCTGTGATAAACGACACGGTGATGAGTAGGTGGAAAACCCTTGGAAATTAAATGTGTTCCCATGATAAACGAGCGCTTCTACAGCAAGGCATGCTTCTTTATTTAATTTACTTCAATATTACTTGTTTAAAAGGCTGGTATATACAGTCTATTCCAATCACAAGAGGTTAAAAGAAAAATAAACAACATTTTATATCGAAATTAAGTGATACCATTTGTCGAGAGCTTCAATAATCAATGATACTCAAAATTGATTTGCGAAAACATTGTTGTCGGAATTTGGAAGTAAAATTAAAGTAGATAAGTAGTTAATACGAATAGTGTCTTATAATTAAATATATATTAATCGAGAACTGTTTTAAGTAACATGGTAACTGAGCTATTATCGAACTGCATGGAATACGTAAATCTAAGGTTTGTATATCTTTATTCCTCCTTCAATTGGATGCGTTGGATATTTCATTGAATTTGTTGGAAGTTAAAAATGTCTCTTTTTTATATTAATAATATTATTATTTTGGAAATATTAAGCATTTCAAGTAGTTATGAAAATAAACATCATTATTATTAGCAATGTTCTCACATACACCCATAACAAATAATTGCTCAATATTGGCACGTTATGTCGATAACGAGATTATATGTTATCTTATAAACAAAAAATCCTTCAAGATGAAGTTAAGTGTAAACAAAAAACATTAATATTATATTTAGTATTCGTTTCGTTTGGTGGTAGGGCTTTGTGCGAGTCTCCCTGTGTAATTACCACCCATTCATTAGATATTCTATTGCCATACAGCCATATTACTGTTGTATGCTTCCAGTTTGAAAGTTGAGTGATCCAGTGTACTCAAACTGTAGCCTCAAAGGACATCTTAGGTCCCAAGGTTGGTGGCGCATTGGTGTGATATAGGGAATGGTTAATATTTCTAAATGTGGTGGTGGTGGCTAGTTGACTACTTACCACCAGGTGTCCATTTCTAAAAAGATAAATAGTAACAATAGTTGATTGGTTTTTGTCAAATGATGACACATGACATCTAATTTTATCAAATGATTAATTGTTGATTGCTTGTGATTATATGATTGTAGGAATAAACATTAGATATTTTATTTACAAATGTTTAGCAAAACATCAAGAATAATCGTCAAATAAAGTCTACTAAATACAGACAGTGTTATCGCTAAGCGCCGTCATAGTTACATCAATGATATTTCTTTTCATTCCCGAAAGCAATAAAGGTTCTTATTAGCTGATGTTTCGTGAGTCGTGACGAATGCAAGCTATTTGCCAACAGGAGTGAGTTATGGTGGGAATCGCAATGCGGTAAGAGGCAACACGCGGCATTGGCGCTAACGCTGCGTATTTATGTCTAAGTCCTAAGTCTGACTTCTCAAGATTTCAACACTAATTGCTTGAAGGTTCTTTTACATAAATAGATAATTAAATTCTCGCGTCTGTACTTTTTTATATATAAAAAGGAGCGGCACGTCAAGTATTGTACTTGAACTTCCACTAAATGCACTCAAATTTAATAATAATAATATAAAAAAAATAAATGATTAAAAAGTATTAGTTTGACAAATGTATGGATTGAATGATTGCTGGTTCGTGTTTATAAAAAAAGTACTGGTACTACTTCAGTACAGTACAGTAACAGCCTGTTAATTTCCCACTGCTCGGCTAAGGCCTCCTGTCCCTTTGAGGAGAAGGTTTGGAGCTTATTCCACCACGCTTCTCCCATGCGGTTTAGTGGATACACGTGTGGCAGAATTTCGTTGAAATTAGAAACATGCAGGTTTCCTCATGATGTTTTCCTTCACTGCCGAGCACGAGATGAATTATAAACACAAATTAAGCACATGAAAATTCAATGAATAGGAGGTAACGTGTCACGATTCAAAAGTATTTTTAAAAGTAAATTTCATTAAAAGATGTATAAATAAGTAAGTAAGTTAAGTATAAATAATACATCCATCCGTATATAATGTTCACAAATAATTCGGTGCATCACTAGAACTGGAAACACTTATAAAATCTTCATCAACATTCAACAATATCGAAAAATTCGTAAATGTAAATGTGCTTTGGTCCAATATTCCTATTTGATATTGGGCATTCCGTTCATTTTATTTTACCATCACCTTGTCCATAATCCGACGAAATATATATTTGAAAATCTTAGTTATTAAAAATAACTGATTTAGGAAGCACTGATGTATTTTATTGGGTTTTACTTATATAGATTTGTATCTAAGTACGTATACACGTCATTTCGTGACGACATGTATGGCGTGCCGAGGTGGTAACACGTTGGCACCACGGTCCCTTTTGCACATAAATCTTGATGGTGACCATCCGCTGGTCCCTTATTCTACTGCTAAAAAGCAATACAACAAAAAATGGGTTCGATTTAAAGGTTCGATGAACGACTGAACCGGTAGAATTTTAATTTGATATCCCATGTGTGAAGCTGTATTGACGGTATTAGGAGTGCTTAACTTTTATTGCAGCGCTGTTGTCTGTGTGCAAAGATGAAACGTTACCATTTGTAAAACCTAATTACTCGTAAAACCAATTAATAAAAGGTCAAAACGTTTTTTCAAATGCGAATAAAGCATAAACAATATGACCATAAGTATCATTGTATACATCTGTCTACGTCCATCGTACGAGAAAAAGGGTAACTGTGTTTTTTGCTGGTTCGTCCCGGTATTTTAAATGAAAACAAATAATTGATTTAGATTTTCATGGCTTACGAATTTCGGTCTATTTTTTTTTTTTGTATTAGGAAACTTATATGAGAATTGGTTATAGTGAAGTATTTTTTACCAAAATAATCACGAATTATGTCACAGATGAAATAGTCCCGAATGATTATTTTAAGACTCGAAGAAATATTTGTCCATTCATAAAACATAGTATTCTATAGATGAAATTATATCAAAAATTAAATAATAAATTAACTCATAAAATATTTTACTGTTGAAAAATTTGCGAGGCGAGGTGAAATGTGCGAATCGCAATGCGGTATGAGGTCACACGCGACCGTGACACTGCGGGTTTCCGACTGACTTTCTGAGGTTTTTCGCTCTAATTACTTCAACGCATTTATCAGTGGAGCGACACGTATAGTGTATAAATACCTATATCTACCTCACTTATAAATATAATTAAAATCACATGTTGAGGGGTAGAAGAGTAAGACACAATGAAATGAGCAAACTAAGGTTGCGTGTTCACATCACGTCGGGGATACCAGTTTGGGGGTAAATATATAAGGTAAAAACAAATATTATTATTAAATACATAAAGGTAAATATTATAATAAAAATTAAAATGGGATAATGATCCCACACATGTATTTATAATATTGGAATTTGGACGCGCAATTAGCCGTCTGAACATCGGTTACTACTGCAGATAGACAGTGGCACCATAAGAAATATTAACGACTTCTGACATAGTCAATACTCCACCTTGGAAGCTAAGATGTTATCTCTTATGCCTCCAATTAGACTGACTCACTCACTCTTGTCACCGGAACACAATACTGAGTATTGCTATTTAGCAGTATAATATCTGATGAATGATTGGTACCTACCCAAACGGGTTCGCACGAAGTCCTAAAACCAATCACAGTTAAGAAAGTGAACATTTAAACAATGACGTGTCTTCTTCTTAATGACAGAAAATATTAAATTAATATTTGATTAAACTAATGACAGAACCTATAGACGGCGTTTGTAAATGCCATAAATTCCAAATAAAATTCGATAAAGAAATAGGAGCAAACCACATCATCCGTTGATCATGTATCACAGATCAACGATCACGGTATTGAAAATACCTAATTTCTCACAAATAAGTTTTTACAAAAACTAGCAACCACAATTATAATTATTTTACCCTCCGGTATTGTTCGATATAAATTATGAAGTACAATAGTCATACTAACAAATCAATATATTAATATTGACAAACAGAATACAATACGTGTATGAAAACAGCAATGAAACCACGAAATAAGTAAGGCCGTTATTTATTAAGAAGACGAATCTTTCACTATTTCAGTGATTACCATAAAAGTTCACAGACACGTATTTTTCGGATACGGTTCATGGAATTGATTTTATATTAACTCACCTTGAGATGGCCTTTATTTTGTCTACATAGTAATAAAACAGAGTCACTTCTCGCCGTCTGTACGCTTAAATTTTTAAACTACGTAACGGATTCGAATGCGGTTATCATCAATAAATAGAGTTATTCTAAAGAAAGGTTTATTTGAATAATACAAGCATACTATATTGGAGAAAATGCGAAAATCCGTCAACTTTCCTAGCCGAAATAAAATAAGACATTTTCTTTTAATGATTGTTCTTCCATAATTAAAAATTAAAAGAAGTAATTAAATGTACTTATGCGAGTATTTAAATAAACCTTACGATTTTATTTAAATCATGTGACATTTTGTAATTGTCCCACTGAAGTGTAAACTTCTCATGATAAGAAGGAGGTTTATTAGTATTCCATTACGCCACTCTGATTGGTGGATATATGTTAAATAATAAGGTATTAATATCAGGTACACAGACATACCTTTTTAAGTAACAATTGTGATGTATTCTACTTTGTTTAATAGATTTATTTACAATCACCCACACTTAAATATTTACACAATTATTAAGTATAAATTTATTATCTTAGTGTAGATATTACTTAAAAGTAAACAAAAACGAAAAGTGCAAAACAAACAAAAAAATTGATTATAAAAGGAAGAAATAAAAATATACTTCCTAAAGTTGTGAATAGAATCTGCGTGAATGTCAACAGAAGGACACTCCTGGCTCAGGAGTTTCCACAGGGCCCAACCCAAAATCGGGAATTAGTGATGAAGATGTATTCCTGACAGTTTTCAAGCATGCTGGCAATTTACAAGGAAGACTAACGAATTACAAAGATAATATTATACGGTAAAAGTATAATAATTTATAATACGTAATTAGAAGTGATTTTTTTAACTATTTTACTTCTGGTCTAGTCGGATTTAACGGTCTGACCAGCCACTAGACTAACAAGTATCAATTATAAGTAGCTAAACATAATTATTTATATTAACAGATAAGTTCAACCTAAAAATGTCTATTTAAAATATATTCTATATATTTTTTTGTACCAAAAACCAAATAATTTCGTGTCAAGAGTACGTACGTACGTACGTAACGACAATTCGGACACACGAGTTAATTGGCTCAGCACTCAGGGAGCGAAACTCCAACGACACAACTCGAGTGCGAGTTGAAATTGGCATTCGATATAAATATCAAATAAATGACTATGCATAAATATAAATACGCAGATAGAATTAACCGACATATACTGCTATTACACGGTGCCCATTAATGTATGACAATATTTAGATGTGTGTGTACGTGTACATATAATAATATATAGACACGAACAAATAAAAGTATATAAAGAAGTTTACAATATAACATAAATAGATGTGTAAACAATAAAATCAAGATATAAGTACTTAAACGTTCACGTTGTACAAAGAAACTCTAAACTGTGTGTTCAACTTCGTAAAGTGCTCTTCGTAACTTAAATTCTAAATATACGTATCACGTACAAAGTCACAGGGATAAAAGATAGGAGTGGAAGCACAGAACGGCTCGCCAATTCAGAACGGTTGAAGAGGTCTCATAGAAAGATAACCCCGCAAAAACACGCCTGAAAAGGGTTGAATGGTAAGCTAATGGAATACCGTACAAGTTTAAGTGCTATTTAATTATATTCCGCTTTAATTTGAATAAGAAGATTAATGGATATTTGCGGTAAATTAGTAAGTAAAAATAATACTTATTCATATTATTTATAGTTTTCACAATCGCGATACAAACGAATTTATGAAGCGAATCTTCGTAAACAGTTATACTTAAAGTATTATTTCTAAATTAGATCGTACTCAATGTATGAATCCTTAAATGTAAACATCATATTTAATATAACATACATGAAGAATTGTTAATAAGAAAAATGACCATATCGACTTAAAATGAAACTTCGAAGAAAACCAAGTCCTTGTGACGTGAGCTTGTGTAATTTCAGGCACATACATATTGTTTCTATAAATAAAACAATATGATAGGGGAACATAACTTAACTATACACGAGCCAGTCAATCAACACGGCCCACGTACATATATAGGAGATTACACTGAGCAGGAAGTACGTCATATATATATATATATGCCAGAAATAACAAGACGAGATTAAGGCGTAGGTAGTCATTTGCAATTTTTCGCTTAAATTAAAAAAAATATTTGAAATTTATTTTATGTTGGATTTAAATGGCAAATAAAACAAAGTCATAACCGTCACAAGGGACATAAACATGCTAGAATGAACCGAGAAAGAACCGAATAGATATTGAGAATGTTATATTGAACTACAGGAACTCCTAATATAAATAGCACATCTTTTGTAAAAAAAAACTTGCCGCGATAATAAAATAATTTCCAATAATTCCTCATATTTTAGTTTTCGTCGAACCAAATCCACGAAACGTTAACCAAATGTAATATCACGAATCGATGAACTGTAGCATGAGCACAGCTCGTTGATTCGACACTCGAAATAATGATACTTTAGCAGCACAAGCGTTAACGTCGCTTGACACGTTCTGCGGTGACTTCTCTGAAGCTAAAATAAGCTTCTTCACCACACGAATATAGGCTTAAAATCAATGCTATGAAAATGTACTAATCATTTTTTGTAATTATATACATGCAATTACATAATTCTAAATTGAGTCGTATATATTTATTTTGACGCTGTTCAGATTAGAGATTTATAATATTTAAATTGTCTGATGAAGGTTTCACCATAAAACAAACATTTCGACTTATAACTATATTATATGGTTTAATGCTCTGGACAAAGGGATGGGACGAGATTAAAACCAATAATTTACAACGGCCATTAAGATAGGACACATCCGAACAACATAGCTTTGCGAGCGAGCTTTACCGCTTGAGATAGCGTAGCGCTTGTAGCTCTTATACTTGTAGCACGCTGAGCGCTACGAGCTACAACTTTCGTTGCGTATTTTATGTATAAACGAACGTTATGGTAAATATATCAATATTCTGGTATAACAGTTAAGTTTGCTCCTATTGTTAAATTGCTATTTTTTTTACTGTAGAGATCAAAATGATTCTCATTACAAATTTACTGCTTGATAAATAAAGCAGCGTTGATATTTATTTTAACTCTAGAGTAAGGGATCGATCGATCTTAAAGAATTTGTTAGGGTTGTCCAACCTCTCGATTGTATGTAAGAGAAAAAATAATTTTATTTTCATATATTTTAATAACATTTGATAAATATTTCAGATAAGATTTTCCTATAACAACAGGAATTTAGGGCTTCTATTCTATATATATAATATTCTTCTTAAAGTAATCAGAAAAGACAACGAAAAAAATTTAACAATTTTCTATTGGTTAATTTTTATATTACGTTCAAAAGTTGTCTCAGGTATTAAAATTTATTGTGTTATATATTGTAAATATTAAATAAAACATTATTAACTGAATGTGATTGTAAATCAAAATAACTAAAAATCAACTTATTGCAAATCAAACAATTTTATTATATTAATTATTATGATTAGTAGCTTTTTGTATGAATGTTAAAGTTCCGACAATTTAAATTTTAAAATATAAGTTTAAATTCACGTACCATCGTATCTTATGGCTGCACGGTCTCTTAAGCTATGTATATTCATTTTAAACCGGTTTCTTAAGGAGCTTTCTACACGTACTCGACTTTCGCAGGTGAAAATTCTGGCAGAATTCCGATTAGTCACTTAAGAAAATTGCCTTGACTTGAATTCGGATTAAAATAAAAATATACTGTTTTCGATATTTAAATTAACTTATTTTTGAAACTGCCCGTGGTTCTGGCTGGTGGTTCGTGGTTGTACTTCGTGGTAGGACTTCGTGGTAGGACTTTGTGCAAGCCCGTGTACCTACCATACAGTCATCAGATGTTCTACCGCCAAACAGCAGTACTCAGTATTGTTGTGTTCCGGTTTGAAGGGTGAGTGAGCCAGTGTAACTAGGGAAAAGGGACATAACACCTTAATTCCTAAGGTAAGTGGTGCATTGGCGATGGAAGAACTAATTATTACAGAGTCATTTGATGACCTCCGTGGTCGAGTAGTGTGTACACCGGTTTTCATGGGTGCGCCGCTCCGAGGTCCCGGGCTCGATTCCCGGCCGAGTCGATGTAGAAAAATTTCACTAGTTTTCTATGTTGTCTTGGGTCTGACTGTATGTGGTACCGTCGTTACTTCTGATTTTCCATAACACAAGTACTTTAGCTACTTACATTGGACTGAGAGTAATGTATGTGATGTTGTCCAGTATATTTATATTTATTGTCTGTGGGGTGGTGACCACTTTCCATCACGTGTCCCATACGACCGTCCACCTGTCTATATCATAAAAAAAGGTTCATCTAATACATGTACACGTTTTACACCATTATACGGCATGACAATTGGTATTCACAAAGGAGAATACACGGCAGGAGACCACATTTTGTTTGTCAATAGAAATAAGTTTCTTTTAAATATTATGTCCACTAACCTTTGCGTAATCCACATGGGAGCGCATTGAGGGGGACAAATATAGTGAAACCATACTAGGGTCCAACGTCAGGTTAATCCTAAACTATTTTATCTTAAAATTACAGAACACTGTCACAGATAACCCCTAGCTGCTTTCTATAGTATAATCAAATGTATAAAAAGCAACTGCAGTGAATATCATGACTTAGTTCGACGTTTGTTAATATAATATAAATTTAAATTAACACTGATCTACTTGACCTGTAAGAACACACGCTTTGTTCATTTGAAATGTAGACCAATTATTCAAGTAGAATCTTACAAGTATTTTTGATGATATAATTTCTAAATATTAAGTTTAAGATAAAGTAGCGAAAAGAGCCGAGATGGCCTAGTGGTTAGAACGCGTGCATCTTAACCGATGATTGCGGATTCAAACTCAGGCAGGCACCACTGAATTTTCATGTGATTAATTTGTGTTTATAAATCATCTCGTGCTCAGCGGTGAAGGAAATCACCGTGAGAAAACCTGCATGTGTCTAATTTCAACGAAATTCTGCCACATGTGTATCCACCAAACTTTCTCCTCAAAGGGCCTTAGCCCAGCAGTGGAGAATTACAGGCTGTTAATGTATGTATGTGCAATTCGGATTGTACCGAGAAGAATTACTGTAAAACTCCTTAACTTATTTGACGCTTTAAATAAATATAATTAAATTTAAAATACGCCTTTTATTGAGTATTTATTCCACATTTAACCATATATATATTATCTTTTTCGCATCGTTAACTAATTCGAACGATTATCTCCATTGAACGAACGAAATTAAATTCATGAACTAACATATAGTTAATAGAGCAGTTTCGTCCCATTCATCCCAATTTATACAATGCTGCTGAAAGCGGAGTGAATGATGGAATGAATAAATTCTGTTAAATCACTCCGCTTGCTAGAATTCAAGATAACTTGCTGATGGTTAGCTTGATGGATGAAACGCTAACTAGATATTCATGTTTAACTCCTCACTTTGGAGACTGAAGATTCATTTCAATAGTTTCAACAATATGTTATTTAGCAAGTCAGTATGAAATTTACTTTTATTTTTGACAATGAATTTTATTTTATTTGAATTGGGGCTGATCTGATTGTTTTTTTTTTGTGAAGGGCACAAACGACGTTATAGCTGTGAAAGGGTTAAGCTTCTTTGTTTATGTACCGTTCATTCAACAGTTGTTTTTACTTAACATTGTTGTCTTCCGTTTGAAGAGTGAGTGTACCCGTGTCTTACACTGGGGACATTACTTAGAATTCATAGCGGGTTGTGCATTTGCGGTGTGAGGAACTTTACTTTACTTTTTATTTTAATAAACTTAATTATATAATAACTAGTAAATTAATTGCCGGTTATTTTCGGTTGATTCTACATTCTTAAACGATGCTAACTTTAAAATTATTTATTAATTATTTTGATCTTGTACGATATGAATCAAATGTGCTTACAAAATGTATATGCATAAAGTATATTTTGAGTTTGTCCTGACTAAAATGTCTGCTTTAAAATTGTAAAAAACGAATAAAAAACGCAGTGTTTGAACAAACACGCATTCAATCGATTGCAGTCGTAGAATATTCAAATATGCTAAAACTCGATTGGAACCTTACATCCTTTTAACAAAGAGTTTAATTTCCTTTGAGCATATTTCATCAAAGCGACAGTATTGAGTACTAGTGTTCAGTTTTTGATAAATGTTTCGGTACATCTATCACTGCCACTCTCTAGAACACTGACGCGATGAATTATTTTAAATCCATGTATGTAATCCTAGTAACATCGGAATATTCGCCTTTCTGAAATGCTTTAAAGTTTAAAAAAAAGTCAAAATACGGACCGCTAACTGCTCTTGACTTTTTTTGATTGAAGGTTTTATGTGTCTTTTGAAGTTTGAACAAGTCTATTTTGAAGTACAAAGTGTTTGTTTTGTTAAAATTATGCAAAGGTACCTCAATATAATACAAAGTGCATATACGCAATATAAACACTTAAATAGAGATTATAAGTTATAAATAATATTATAACAAAACGATAAAAAATGAGCAATACTAATATAACACAATTTTTATCTATTTATCTTTATACGGATTTTGACTTTGCTTGTCCCTTTATGTCCTTTTTTGGAAATAATTACATAATATGACTTGGTGGTCGAGCTTTGTGCAAATCAGTCTTGAAAGGTACTACCTCATCATATATTCAACCGCCAAACTGCAATGCTTATTGCTGTGCTCCGGTTTGCAAAGTGAGTGAGCCAGTGCAACTACAGGCACAAGGGATTATAACATCTAAGTTTCCATGGTTGGTGGCGCATTGGACATGTAAGGAATGGTTTAAATTTACGTCACCAATATGGGCATTGAGCAGTGACCACTTACCATCAGATCGCCTATTTACCAGTATGCCTACCAAAATTATAAAAAGATACGTCACCTCTAATCTTTTGTAATGCTATACAAGAAATCTTCATGCAAGTTAAGATTGTTAAACACACACCTGCAAGCCTTCTAGTACAGATGTCCATGGGCGGTGGTAATCACTTTCCATCAGGTGAGCCTACTGCTCGTTTGCCACCTATTCCATGAAAAGAACATTTCGCCATTTGAACTTACATGGGACAAACAAAGGAACATTACATTTTATGTAATACGGTATAAATAACCCCACCATAAAAAGTAACGATTCACAAACCATTCACATAATATTTTAAAGCTATGTTCATACACATAATTTCTAAAAGATATTGTATATTATTGGTATAAAATAAATTTTTCTCCATTTTTAATTAACAAATCGCATGACCCTCGCAGTAATTACTTTAAAGATTAATTAACTCTCCGAAAAGACAAACACGTTAACCCCCAAAAGGGACATTTGACATATTTCAATAATATACCAATTTACAAAAAGTCATTTGGTATCCGAATATATATTGACGGTAAGTAAAAAAAATATACATTTCTCTCAGTACTTTTCGATGTATTAATTAAAATTCCGTGTACGAGAAGCAAAGTGCCCCGTCACGTGATTGACACTAGAATAGGGGGCAGCGAGCGGAGCTGAGCGGAGCAGGGCTCCGCGGGGGAGAGGGGCATTTTGATTAATTCGTTTAATTAAAGCAGAGGGCATCGGAACGTGTGCTCCTATATCGAGGATTAATATTTTTTGCCCGCAACGGTTCGGCTGTCGATCTAATTAATAGCCTTCATTGTACGGCCAAGGGTTACTGCTTTATTGGATTTTTACACGTTTTTTAATGAAATTAGGGAATTTCGGAAGTAATTAATCAATCACTCCTTCATCAGAGACGCCAGTTTATGGTATTATTTATGATATGATAGAAAAAAATATATATTCTAAAATATATTGACAACGACATTTATTTTTATATATTGACTCTTTGTAAGTCGACTTGGATGGATTTAATCGAGAAAACAAAAATATTCAGGACAATAAATACATTAAGACATCGGAGCAGACATACCTGATAGTGAGTCACCTTCACCTTAGACGCTGGCACAGTAAAAAATATCATTTGTACATTACATCTAAATGAGCCAACTATTAGATCCAATATTTTCGTGGACTCATTCGTATTAATATTAAGTAGGTGAAACCAAGACTGCGCTACACAACCCATTTCTTCGTTTTTTTTATCTTTTCAACAGTATTTATCCGTCCTGTTATGAAAATTCTAACACCAAAATTTGCCTGTAAAAAAATAGTCAGAAGATTTTCTATCAGCTTTGCGCACCACTATTTCTCGGGCACTCGAATCCCATTTTTTTCTTTACATGTTATGCAATTAAGTATTCATAAAAAAATGTCTATATTTAAAAACATTATATTTTGTAGATAAATGTATTTTGTAAACTAATTTTGAAATTGAAGGTCACGTAAATAGATTTGGCTAACTGAGTTACTTGATATCGATGGTTTCCAGATTTGTAGGGTGAGTGATTCTGTGTAAATACTGCCTGTATTTACACTGGCTCGGGAGAAGGGACATCTTCTCTGTTCCCAAGGCCAGAGGCGCAAGGAATAGTTAATATGTCTTACAGCTTCAATTTCTATGAGCGGTGATAATAATTCTTCATTAGGTACACCAACCAAATAAATTAAGAAATGCAATAGAAAAAGCATAATATACTTATTTTACAGTACTACCTGCATATAATACCTGCGAGCAAACAAATATTCACTAAGTAACAGAACTAAGTTTTTGAGGTATCATTATTTCGATGAAGTAATATTTTTGCATCGCTTTAGTTCAAAATTCACTCTCAGGAAACTCGTATCCGTAGACCGAGGCGCGAGGGAGACGTTTTTTGGTAGCTGTAAAAATACTACAAAAATATAAACAACGGATGAATTTCTCGACCCACTTTTCAAAATACGAAATAAATTGATGTATATTTTGAGATCTTTTGTAACAAAGAGTCGTGTGACGCTTCTAGAGATTTGAAATAAAACCTAAACATTTTTATAAATGAAATTGCAAACTCAATTTTTTTCCATTTCTATGTTTTCAGTATCTGTTAATGTTTTACTTTCATAGATTACTTACTAAAATGTCGTTTAGATTATTGTGTTAAAAAAAATCTTTGAATTTTAAATATTCTCGTAAAAAATATAATTAAAATGTTAAAGCAAAAGAGATAAAAAAATTAAAACCATTGTAAATTTATATTTTGTACTTTAATTTTCATCTTTTCCCTAATGACTTTAGTTATTCCCTAATGATGCAAAGTTACATGAATACACTGTCTCGCTCACCCTTCAAACCGAAATACAAAAAGTGGGTGGTGCCAACGCAGATGGGCTAGCTCAAGGCTCTACCACCATATCAAAAGTGGTAAAAGTTTTAAATAAAATAATATACAAAAATACATGCAATGGTTAATGGAGTTATATTTTAACCAGATAAGCAATACCATTAATTCAGTTGTATCTTAACCTGACCTGAATTATGAAGAAAGTTTTCTTGTGACTTCATGTTATTCATACCGGAGTGACCAAGTTGGAGTTTGGAACTAAAACTTGAGTTCACTGCTACTAACTAATATTTATTCATGTTCGTTCGTGTTTACATTACCATTGTGATCATTTATTTTAAAACAACTAATACTTATCAAGGTCAGCGAACTCCTTGGTGACATTTCAAATTGGAATTAAATAATATATGAAAAAAAAACAATTTTATTCATCTTCATGGCTTTCTAGATAGGAAAATTACATTTCCAAGAAGTCTACTGTTGGAACTTTTTTTCCTTTAATTAAACTAATATATATCTCATTGCTATGAAAGATCACTTCTACGTTCAGGAGAAATATTGGAACTTAATTACACAGATTAACATCCGTAACATGCAGTTCCATACGATGTTTTCCTACACCACCGAAGGCATGATAAATTTATAAGCACATGAAAACTCACGGTTTCTTGCCCGATTTGAACCTGCGATCGACACTTCACTTACTACGCGCTTGTCTATGCAACGCCATCTCAGCTTTTATCTATCAAAGTAACAGCATGTAAATGTCCCACGCTTGGGCTAAGGCTAGTTTTAGGTATTATTCTACCACACTCCTACATTGCAGGTTATTGCACGTGCAGCAGATTTTTATCCAACGCATGCCTCCTCACGGTTTTCCTCCGTCATGTACGAGACGAATTGTTACGAACACAAATAAACACCATGAAAATTGTATAGAATAGTATTTGCCCGGGATGGTTACCGCAATCATCAGTTAAGACACGTGCCCCAAACTCTGGACAATTCCGCTTTTCTCTGTCACTTTGTTATTATTATTATTTATTACAGGTAATTTTCCCCCATTAATTGCTTATATCTATGGGTGATAGAAAATGAACAATCCTTACGTGTAAAAGCAACAAATGGTAGGTTTCCTTTTTTAAAATCTACCAAAATACGATCACTCCATCAATGACTTGGGTTTGGTTCTTCAATTAATCATTTTGCATCGAATAAAATAATTTATCCTGTATATACTCGTAACATAGGCAACGAAACCTTTGGAATGCGTCTATGTGATGTTTCCGCGTCTCTTGATCTTATTAGTCGAGATACAGACAATTATTACCGGATTACCAGATAAAGGCCGTTACTTCAAGTCTTACAATAGTATGAATTTTTCAATGTCGTATGATCACGAGGAAGATAGTCAGTGTTAAGTGATCGGTCGTTAAATGTTGCAGGTTTGTTGATAACAATGTAACAAGGTCACCATACCGACCTATACTATACTATACTTCTATCACCCTGCTAGTTGGAATAGTACTTGACCAAGTGCAAAAGTAGAGCCAGTTGTCAAATCCATTAATGCAACGTTGCGGTAATCCTTTAATAGTTGTTTCAACAATGGTAAAAATACAAATTGCAATTAATGTAACCTTTGTACCTCGTTGGTAATATGATACAAAACAAAACCTTGTAGATGTTCGTAAACAATTTTTGGGATGAAAGATGAATTATTTAAGTTGACCCTTAATTTATTTAAATTTCTTGACACAAAAGCGCACTGTATTTGTCTGTTGCGTTAATGTTCACGGGCTCAATAGTAATTAGCGTGATATATTGGCTAATAATTATTATATAGGAACGTGACTTTTGTCTAGACAAAAGATTTATTTGAATAGACATCCTTGTTTGTAATTTAAATAATATTATAAAATCGAATAATTTGGTTATTTGGTTAAACTAGTGACCTCGAGAACTACTGGGCTAGAAAGAAAAAAATCAGTATCGAGGTAGGGTTGAGCTCATTTATCATCACACTGTTATCAACAAGAGCAAAGTATCAATGAAAAATGTTGCAAAAATCTTTTGAGGGCTTTGGGAGTTGCATGCACTGCGTAAACGGTTGAAGTTTCGCGTATATCATACACGACAGAATCTGTAATTTAGCAGAGCAAAGGACGAGCAGCTAGTCCATTTATAAGCTCCAAGCATTATCCTCATAAATTCAGGTCTAGCAGTGGGATACTTATAGGCTCTTCAAAAATATATAAATAAAACAAAATATTTCAAGTGAAAATACTGAATTATTTCTCGTTCTTTGTTGAAAGAATTCTCGTTCCAAATCGATGGTTCCCGAACTGGCTTTATAGACTTAAAAAATGACGAATCAAAAGAATTTAATTAAATTAAATTTCTTTATTCCCTCTTCAAAAATTGTTGGATAATGGAAAGAAATTTCCAATTCGGATAAATAATAATAAAATTGTAAAAACTCAACTTTTCCATCGAGACTAAATCGAACTTATTCATATAACTTTTTTAAAAGGTAAACTAACTTTTTCAACTCTTCGGCCCACGAACTATATTATGTATAAAATCCAGATCTCTTGCAAACTAACTAAATATACTTTAGCTAAATATATATAAATATAGTTAATAGAGTCTCCCGTTCGGCTAGGGAATACTTAAACAAATAAATGTTTATAACAGACTACAAGATTCGCACATTTCGCCGGCAAAGTAGGTAGAAGGTCGGTATAATAATATTTTAGTAAATAGCACAAACCTCGTGGTCGAAAGGACGGCCGGGATAGCGACCCTATTATATAATTCAGTTGATCTCCCTCGTCTATGACAAGGTCAAAAGTTCGAGAACATTGGCCATCCGCTGTTTATATTTTTATCTGTGGTATTATTTTTACAAGCGCTTATTTCTGTCTTTGTCTAAGTTTTTATATAAAATACGCAAGTGGATAAATTTTATTTCGATTTTTAAATAAAAAACTTTTATTGTAATTTTCACTATTCTTACTATGTAATTTAAAGAATAAATAGGTCGTAAATATTCTTCTGTACTTCTTAATGTAATAACCTTTAGTAGTTACTTACTTGTTCATAATATATTTAAAATAATTAGATATGTTACTGTAAAAGCTCGAACTACGGTAAATCTTAAGATTTTCCAGTAAAACATAAGATTTACCGATTATGAATGGTAAATGGCATATAACTTTGGGATTCGTACTTTTACCATTATTCACTTGGTAAATCTTAGGATTTACATGTTAGGTTAGGTTAGGTTGGAATGGTAAAAGTCTGAAAAAGTCGTCCCTTTATAATAAATACTTACATTTATCAACTCATGTCGGTAAATCTTAGGTTTTACTGGAAAAGCTTAAGATTTACCTTAGTTCGAGCGTTTACAGTAACAGATATATCGAATTATCGTTCATTTAGGACCTTTAATTTTAAATACCCTAAAGTGTGATGTAACCAAGCAGCCCAAGTAGATTAAGACGGTACGGCACGACTATCCTCTGATATAGCATCTTACTTTACCGGGGTTCGTTGATCAGAAGAACAAAATGTTTATACAATAAATTAAAATATACAGTTTTCATATATTGTTGTATATATATAGTTAAATAATTATTATAAATAATTCTTAGATAATTCTTAGATCCGACGAATATATTTTGTTTTGTAATTTTCAAAGAGCATTCTTTTTCCCTTATCGGATTTTAGTTGTTACGCTTATATATTCTTTTGTTGCTTAATTATATTGAAGCTCCAGAATTTTACGAGGAATTGAGTCATTATAATAATTTTCTCCTCGTGCCCAGTAGGTCATCTAGATCATTGTATATTATACTTGTATTATATATAATACGTGGGCCTATCTGAGCATATAAATAAAGGTTCAAAAAATATAAAAATCCTATACGGAATACATGCAACTGTAAGACAAAACTTTCTCTTTTCTCGAATATAAACTTTGGTAGTTTTCCACGGAAATCGGATTCGGCTCCAATACGGGTTTCGGAATACCCTTGATAATTTTCTTAGCGATGTTTTCCTTCACTTTCGAGGAGCAGGAGGTGAATTAATAATAGAAATTAAACACATCAAAACTCAGTGAAGGTTTGACCGTTTTATATAATCCGTGCATTCTTACCACTGAGCCGTCCCAGCTGTTTGTCTCAATTCTGTTAATTTCAATGAATTATGTAATGAGATAAAATTACCACTTATCTTCTTAATTATGAGATTATCTGTCTTAATGGCCAACATCTAAGTTATATAATTATATTATTCTATGGACTGAGATGGCCCAGTGATTAGAGCACGAGCATCTTAACTAATTGTTGCCGGTTCAAACCCGAGCAACCACCATTGAATTGTCATGTACTTGATTTGTTTATCATACGTCTCTTGCTCAGCGGTGAACGGAAACATTATGAGAAAATCTGCATTTTTCTAATATTAATGAAATTCTGCCGCATATCCATCATCTCGCATTGGAACAGCGTGGTGGAATTAGCTCCAAACCTTTTTCCTCAAAGTGCGAGGGCACCTTAGCCTATTATTTTGGCATCTTTTTGTTTTTATATTATCTTGAATATATTAAAACTAGACAAGGTATGCTGTCAATTTCATTGACCACATACTTTGATTTGTTATTAAAAACAATTTAAAAGTAAATTAAAAGACTTTAAAAGATAATACATAATAATAATGAATATTATTAATCGAGCAATTAAAAAATTAACGATAGTTAATGCAAAACGGGAAGCTAACCATTTTGTTTAAGCAAAAACTACTCAACAGGTCACAAATATACTTCAATAAAAAAAAAATATGTAAACGGCTCCTAAAATGGGAAGTAATTATACGAAACGGATTGTTACAATTCTGAGTAAGTGATTATAAAATCATCCCAAGTAATAATATGTAAATTAAAAATATACACACTTATATTTAGGAAGCAATTGTTTTATTAATAACATTAATTATATGAGATTAGATTATATTTATTTTCTCAATTAAACTTTGTTTAAAATGTTATTAATCGGATATGTTTGCAAAAGTATTTACTTGCTTCTCGTTCTGTTTAACTAGTTACATTGTGTTTTCAAGTTGCCTACTTTAGATAATTTGTAGTCATTTCACTTACTTGGCATTTGGGTAAACCATATTAAGTATATTTGATACACTTAATTTGGATTTATAATAATGTAATTTGTTTATCGTGTAGGTAGACGGACGGGCAAATTGGCAACTTGATGGTTTGTGGTCATCACCACCGACAGATACTACATATGTGTATACCTGCTGATATCGACCTTATAACATAAATACGCGACTTGGTTCTACAGGATTTGTGCAAGCCCATCTGGGTAGGTAATATCCACTCAACATATGTATATCATGCTTTATATATATTTTCCGGCTTAAAGGGTGAGGCACGGGGGACATATGAACTTAGTTCCCAAGTTGGGGGACTGGAGAAGTAAGTTGTGATTAAAATTTCTTACCGCGCTAATGTCTATGAGCAGTGTTAATGGCTTACCGTCAGATGACACGTCTGCCCGTCTGCCTATCTATTTCTTAAAAAAAACAATCTTGGGAGATAAGACGGTATTTCTTTTGAGCTTGTAGTTATATCGGCTCACTCACCCTTCAAACCGGACTCAACTTAAAATGTATTATTATTGTTTGGCGGTAGAATATCTGAAGATATTAGATATATAGGTACTCCCCACCGAGTAAACACAAGTAAAGTATAATATAAAACAAACATAACCAACTAGGCACGTCGAGGTAAAGTACTGGTATGTTCTATATTACGAAGGGTAACATAGATATTTTTATACATTTGACGGGAATGTAATGCAATAAGGAGAAACATGACTGTATTTACACAAATAGGAGTAATATATGTATTCATGTCTCGGATAAGCTCGGAGGCGGAATACAAGCGACGAATTTCATAGGCAAGGAAACAGCAACGTGAGCGCGTTCCGAATTTGTATCTCGGAAATAAAATGTTACTGCTAGTATGTGCCTTTCATATGTTGTCGGTTTGATAGCTTTTTGGTTCGACGAGTATTACAATAGATGGTGACAGTTTACATAATCTAAACTTATTCTAATTTAGTTGCATTTTAAAGTTTACAATATGTGCCACATAAAAATAACTCATGTTTATTGAATTAAAGAATTATGATGAATGATCTCAAACAAAGAGAATGCATAGCTAGAGCAAGTAATTACGGAAAATAAAAAAATAAATAAAAATATCTGATGGTTAATGAAACATAATGGCACACGACTACTGCGTTATAATACAGTAAGAGTTATATTAGAGTAATAATTTAAAAATGTATGCTCAATCTCAGCAGTTATTTAGCGAGGAAACTTAATTAACATTTAATTGAAGTGTTGGAATGTTCTATATCAAAGATATATTTTCTAATTAAATATACTTACAGAGGTGCAAGAATATTGTTAAATTTTTGAGAACATTTGTCTTGCTGCCACACTAGTTTAGGAATACTTGGCGTCGATATTTCGACCGTCATTCAGTTCCGCGGGCAATTGGAAGGTATAAACGAATTGGCGTCTAAAAAGCTCGGTTGGTAAAATTTGCGCCTTCACGTCACTTAACATGAAGTACTCATATCGCTTCTGTTCAGGAGCTCACCAGCTTCTTACATTTGATCGTATAGGTACAACGTAGGTTCGAATAGTTGACGATCAAGCTTACCGATCTGCAACTTCTACTGCTCCGAGGATTGTTTGGATAAACGCCGGACGATAAATTCCAATTTCTTGACAGAAATCCAAATTCCATCCATAATACCTCGATGCCTGAAAATCCACTACACAGCAATTTTTAAGGCATTTTCCTTCTCGCATTAATACTCCGTGGAACCAGCTTACGCGGGCGGTTTTTCCGAACCGTCACGAATTGGGATCCTTTAAGAAAATAACCTAATGGTTTCTTAAAGGCCGGCAAAGTACCCGTTTATCTTCCAATGCAAATGTCAATGGCCGGTAGTAGTCGCTTTCCATCAGATGAGTTTTCTGCCAGTGCATGAAATACTTAAATAAGCCACGATATATTATTTTGACGGATACAAATCCTGTGTACTTCGTTGTTATTCCAAAAACAAATGAACATTCGTTGATATTTTAATATAAACGCAATATAAACAGCCTGTGTTCTCCTCTTACATTTATAAGCCCACATTTAATTTTCCTCTCGACTTAATTAAGAGAGCTTGTATAACGTTAATAGTATTTTTTTTTTTCATTCAGAGTTCTTTCGCATTGTTCTGTTCCAATCCACTGGCTTATAATTTGTAAAGAATATCTTTGGATGAAAACGTAATTTTAGTCTAAAGCAACTGCTTCGACATAAAAGGATGAAACTGACCCGTATATTATAATAATATTAAATGAATCAGTAATTATAATTAGGAATAATGAAATGCAACGTTTGCGCTTGGTATTTTTTTTTAAAAGTTAACCTTTAATTAGTTTTAAGACAGATCGATAGATCCAAAATATTATACATTGAAATTATTTTCAACAGAAAATAAATATTAGTAAATAACACAGTTATTTAGGAATAAGTGATTTATTTATCTACTTCTATAGAATTATAAAAGTACCTCAGTATTCAAAAGGCCTATTCTAACCTTGAAGAGGCTTGGAGCTTTCCACGTTTGGTGGTTATAAGGTTTTATCACTCGCCATCATATTTGTTAAAGAAAAGAAGAAGAGACTTTACGTCAGAAGAGAGAATTTCAGTCAAGGTGAACAAAATATAACTAAAATTTTGGAAATAAATGTGTAATTTCCCGTACTGATTTTTAATAAAGTTAGGTTATATTATACATAAATATATTATAACTTTTTATATTTGTGTAGAAAGTACTTAAAAGTAAACTCAACATGAAAAAAAAATATTTTGTTAAAATATATTTTAATTAATAGATCTTCACGCAAGTTCGTCGTTATTAATCCGAAAAGAAAATAACGCAATGGATATCAAGTATCGTTATCTTGTAAAACAAATTAAAATAAAACAACAAATCACTGAAGGAATGACTTCACAATTTTTTACCTAAGGAATTAATTAAACTTCTCAATAAGGAATTCGAAACTACTTTAAAGTTGCATCTGTAGTTAGATGAGCTCTCAACTTGCTGGAAGTGACTTACAGATACGAAGAAATGAGTTTTTATTAGAACTCTCGTGCGCTTAGGTTTAACATTTAAAATAGTTTACAACGAAGAGCGGAGATAAAGTTAAAATTGTATATTCCATTGGCGTAACTTGAAATTTACTTTAACTATGATCAATGGTTTTCAAATTCACGTCAATTGAATTATTCACAATTAATTTGTTAAACAAACGATTTAAAATCTTTAGGCTATATTTTAGGTGGTCGTAGGACTTTATATAAGCCATAATATGTGCTGAGCCGAGATGACCCAGTGGTTAGAACGCGTGCATCTGAACCGATGATGGTTCAAACCCAGGCAAGCGCCACTAAATTTTCATGTGCTTAAATATGTGCTTGTAATTCATCTCGTGCTCGGTGGTGAAGGTGTCTAATTTCAACGAAATCTGACCAAATTTGTGTTTCACCAAACCGTTTGGAGCAGCGTGCAGCATATTCCACTATGCTCCAAACCTTCTCCTCATAGGGAGAGGTCTTAGCCCAACAGTGGGAAATTTACAGGCTGGTAATGTTATGTGTTGTATGTTCTGAGTGGTACACGCCCAGTTGTGTATATATTCTACTGCTAAAGATCAACACTCTGTATTGTTGTGTTCCGGTTTGAAGGGAGAGTGAGTCATTGTAACTACAGGCACGAAGGATAAATCCTTAGTTAAGTTAGTAGTGCGTTAGTGATATAATTTAATATTTCTTACGGACACAAAGTTGATGAGCTGTGGTGATCATTTACCATCAGGCCTATTTGCCACCCTATTTTAAATTAAATAAAAATTAATAGACATCCATATTTTGTAGTTCCGTAGGTTATAAAAATATTAATTCAGTATAAAAGTGTTGAAAGTTTAAGATTATACTATTAATTAGACGCAATAACGCGCGAACTCGCCCCGAGTATAAAATGATTGTTATCGAATTTACCATCATTTACTTTGAATTTTATTTAAAATTTTAAAGGCTATTGAAATGCGTGAAACGAAAAATCATTCACTCAGTGAATTTTTTATCGAAAGATTTTTTTTTTTTTAATTATTTTAAATTGCAAACCTCAGCAGATATCCTTTGGTGTCGGCATGTCAATATTTCCAGGCAGTGAGACATTCGAAGTGTGTGGATAACAATTTTGTTTTTTTGCCTTTATTGTTTTACGTATCCATTCATGGCAAAGTTTCAAACTGATCATTGTCCATTGATAGATATTACTTTACATACGTATCGAACATTTAGCCTTTAGATGTATTTCTTCGTTAAAATACATTCTCAAATAACATTTAAGTTGACAATAAAAATTATAAATACAAACCCTATCTGACATTAAGTTATTAAATCACAAGTAAAATCGTTTATAATTTAATCGCGACCCGTTTCAGAATATGGGACCGTGAAACCTAAAGCTTCCTGCAACTAATCGTTTAGTCCAATAACCCGGTAAAAGTCCATTTTCCTCACAATTAGCCGTGAGACCCACACGTGTTGCCACACCTTTATTATTATTAAAGCGATCATATTATTGCGTTCGTTGTAATATGACCAAAACTAACTAATATATTAATATATATATTTAAATAACAGCGAATAAACATAAATGAAGGCAGGCAAGGTGTTCAGTTCATTTAGATTGTTTTCTTTAGACTGTATAAGATTTGTTTAATTCGTATAACTACAATCATTACATTATTATTATTTTTTCACATCACATTAGCATCCTGTTAATTTCCCACTGCTGGGCTAAGGCCTCCTCTCCCTTTGAGGAGAAGGTTTGGAACATATTCCACCATGCGGCTCCAATGCGGGTTGTCGGAATACACATGTGACAGAATTTCGTTGAAGACACATGCAGGTTTCCTCACGATGTTTTCGTTCACCGCCGATCACGAGATGAATTATAGACACAAATTAAGCACATGAAAATTCAGTGGTGCCTGCCTGGGTTTGACCCCGAAATCATCGGTTAAGAAATCCCATCCATCCAGACCATCTCGGCTCGATGGCCCAGTGGTTAGAACGCCTACAATGGCCGACTATTATTATTATTTATCGAATACTCTGCCTCGCTTAAAATATGAATTATTAACATTGAGAACTCATAATTATAAGTATATACAAATAAATAATTAAAAGTAGGCTACCGTACAAATTACAATCACGTGGCAAAAATGCTGGCAGCATTTCCCCATTGAATCGTAATTTGAATTCTCTACAAATGAAAAATGAACCAGCCTTCTTTATATGAAATAGTCAATCTACAATATATAACTTTAGTAATCTAGTTGACATAAAATGTGACGTTTAATCGATTTTGGCCGCGGGACGTCTAACCAACTTCACGGGACATTTTATAGCGCACAAGTGTGTGGGAAATACGAGAGAAATTTAGTTCCTCACTCATAATCCGATAGGGCGGTATATTTGGCACGATCGGAAAGTTCAGTCGTAAGAGCAATGATTTTACATGCTTTCCGAGGTATGGAAGCTTAACCACTATCAAATTCCAGACTCCGGATTACTACTCAATAAACCATTGATAAAAAAGCGTCGACTTAGTAATTGTTAATAATGGTAATAATAATTAAAATGGTGAAAAATAATAACTAGTGAGCTTCATGTCGGTTCTTACTTTCCGAACTGATGATAAGTTTATATTTAAATCAACATTGTAACATGACAATTCTAGTGCTTTTATCAGTCTGCTTGAATAAATATTTTAATTTGATATGATTTTATTAATGAAAACTTCCCAACAAAAAATCCAATAGCTTTTATTCCGGCCCGAGGCTTGATTTCATTAACTCCATATCTGCGACCTTATGAACTAGTCACTGACTGCCTCGTGACATGACTACGTCTATGAAAAAAATACTTATTCGAAGTAAAACTTAACGAATATTTCATTTTCAACGACGAATTATCAATTACATTTTTTAATTTTTTTATCATCTTAACTTAAAGTTTCTTTTAAGGAACGAATTTTTAATATAAAAGTTTTACGATGTCGTTATACCTTTCAACTTTTAATTTCGAAATACAAAATTATGTTTCGAAATCCGAGCCTTAGTCTGAACTTCATGGAACTTTTCTGAAAGTTTCAATAATTTACTATTTATGTTAAAATTATAAACCTTCAAAAAAACTCCACAAGATAACTCACTTGGGTCTTTATTTATTATTACTTAAGAGTACTTTCATCCTAACGGACAATGATTATAGGTAAAACTTAATATGGAATATAAGTAAACCTTAATTCTAGTCAGTAATTTGATTTTATTGTATTAACATATTAATCAAAATAACTGTTTATATTTTGGTTAAATGATATTAATTGAAAGTCTACATAGAGAACTTTGTATACAGAAGAACTGACAACAAAAGTAGCACTTTTATTCAACTTAAAATACCGTAGCATTTATTTATTTCAAGTTAAATTTGCTTGAAAAATAAGAAAATGTTAAACTTCAAAAAAATGTTCACCTTTTTATTGATTTATTGAATAATATGTGAATTATTCTCTCTGTGAATTATTTATTTGCTTTAAGCTTCATAACCATCCTGTTCTCGTCCACTATTGGACAAATTCCTCTCTAAGGCTGTCAGACTTATAAATATACTCTATATTGATATAATATTTCTTAGCAACAAAATTCGTATTCGTAGAGAACTACAGAAATATTTACACGTATATAAACGAAAGTGTACTACACCTGTCCCCGGCGACCGAACTCCTTACGCATTCATTGCTATGGGTATCTAATATCAAACCGACCGTGACCTTCTAGATTACATGTTATATAATACGTGATTATATATTATGAGCCGAGATGGCCCAGTGGTTAGAACGCGTGCATCTTAACCGATGATTTCGGGTTCAAACCCAGGCAGGCACCACTGAATTTTCATGTGCTTAATTTGTGTTTATAATTCATCTCGTGCTCGGCGGTGAAGGGAAACATCGTGAGGAAACCTGCATGTGTCTAATTTCAACGAAATTCTGCCACATGTGTATTCCACCAACCCGCATTGCAGCAGCGTGGTGGAATATGCTCCATACCTTCTCCTCAACGGGAGAGGAGGCCTTAGCCCAGCAGTGGGAAATTTACAGGCTGATTATGTATTATGTATTATGAATATTTTATTTTTATTCTCATCAACATACGTATAAAATATTTATAATAGTAGTTCTACTATTTAATGAAACAGGACGCGAGCTTCTACCTTAGTCATCTAAAATTTAAATATTATTAATAATAAATTCTGTAATATTTAATTGTTTATTGGGACAATATGTTTACGAAATGTTTTAATGAACTATACCGGAATGTCATATGAATGATTTTATTATTAGTAAGTGGTAACTGGTTGACTGCCTCATGTGAGTTGAATTATAGATATCTTATATGGCTATAGACGCGGAGGTCGTAAGTTGAAACACTGGATGAGCCGGTAAAATGACTACGTTTTTCCATCATGTAAATCTCAGTAGCGCCAACTTTGAAAGGGTGCTTTCACTGTTTGCCTCGTAAGGTGCGTAAAATCGCAAACTAACTTGCCTTATCTTGACAGTAGTTCTTATCTTCATAGTTACGTATTAAGGTTAGAAGAAGTTAACGACCCAATAAACTTAAATCACAGAAGTGTTATATTATCAAGAACTTAACGTTACTTACAATCGAGCTTAGAAGACGAACTAATAATTATTTAGTAATAACGATTACTTATTAATAAAAAAACATTTATTATAATCGAAAAATTAAAATTATTCGATCTATAAATTATTAAATTAAGCGCATTATTTATTAATGCGAACTTTGACTATGGTTCTCTTGAACCCTCATTATTACAAGGAATAACCTGAGAGGCGGAATACGTTATGATGGCATTCATCCTTTTTTGATTGATTTCCCTTTATCTACCTTTATAAACATATTATAAAAGTTCACGATCACGTGAAACTGGTGTAAGATTAAATAAATACCTAATCTAATAAAATATTCGAAAATCTTTTGATCGTATTCGAAAGCATTCGTGTGTATTTTCGCCCTTTTGATATTCACCGTAATGTTCTAGAAAACGATTGTGGTGGCTAATTGTCGAAAATACTCGCAATAAAAATAACGTCACAATCGATATCAAGATTACGAAAGGAAGGAGTACGAATATTGATTCATTTTATTGAGGACTTATTTATGTGTCTGCACGTATAAATCAAGTTTACATTTGTAAGTTGCTTATGAAACAAGCGCAGTTAGACAACGTCTAACTCTAATTTAGTTTAGTGTACGTTGATTTACAAAGCTAATGATAATGCGATGCACAAGATAAGTAAATAAAATAATAAATTGACATATTAGAAATGTCATCTTGGTTTATATACACGGAAACGTAAATAAGACGATCATATATACGAAGATAACTAGAAAACTATAAGTAGTCGCAAGAATTGAATAAATTGTAACCAATTCATCGAACAAATAAATTATGGGACGATATGCTGTGAACCACAAAGGAATAAGTCACTCAGCCATATAGTCTAAAGAGCTCTCCACACACAGACGGAAAATAAAATAAGAAAGAATTTAAGCACAACTGTATCATTCTTATATCGCATATTAGTTTATTTTGTTCAGTTTGATAAATTCAGCTTTTTTATGTTATGGGTAGGCGGACGGTCATATGTGTTATCTGATGGTAAATGATCACCACCGCCCATAGACATTGGCGCTATAAAAATATTTACCATTCCTTAAATCACACCAATGCACCACTAAATTTGGGAGCTAAAATGTTATGTCCCTTGTGCATGCAGTTAGTTGTGGTCTCGCACAAGTCGGTTCAACGGTACATATAGCTCTTATTATAGTAACTACTCAGTTTCTTGCATTGACTTTAAGTTGAGTTGAGTTGAGTTGAGTTACATTCCGAACTTGGTAGTAATTTAACGTTTAATTAAACACTGAAACATGACGAATCTAAAAGTGCAATCATGAGCTTACTTGAATACAGAATATTCTATAATTGTTTACAATGTAAGTTAAACTTATTAACGGAAGCTAAGAAAAATTTTAACGTGCAATCTTAATAGATTATCTACAATGTTACTTTAATTTTTGACCGATGTCACTTCGATGACCGTCGAAGGCATAAAGTTAAAAAATAAAAAACAGTTGTAGCATGTCATTATTTAATGCATGGGGAGGCATACATCCCGTTTAATGAACATCAAAACAAATCCATTATCCTTTCTCAGCAAAGGTACTATCAATAAACAAAGGTATCATCGAAATGTGTTTTATGGTTATTATCGTCAGCAAATCAGGCTTATTTAAATGTGTATATAAAATAATTTATTATAGAATAAAGAGGATATTTTATCTGATTTGTTATTTCTTAAGAGCTCTCAGACGTAAACATTCGTTGACGACACTTTACTGTGAGCGCAATTTCGAAAGAGGAGAGTCGAAATAGCATGAAACTTTCATTAAAATACTTTTAAATGATAATTATTGCGTCACAGCTGTATAACTCAAAATAAATACGGTTCTTTTTGCAATTACGGCAGTAATGAAGTGGGACTTTTGTGCTCATTCGCGTAGATGATGGTTAAAAATATCTGTACACATTATTATAATGTGAATGAATAAATTAATTTCAAAAAAGAAGAGAAGGTAATTTATTCTATTTATTTAAAAAGCAATTGATGGATATTCGTAAAATGAATTATTTTATATTTAGAACATCATTTTAATTTGCCATAAATAACATGCGGTCTAAATATACGAATTTTATAATGATTGATCCTCTTTTATAAATAATAATAATTACGTCATCACAATAATCTATGAATTGTTAAAATATTTTGAGAATGGAAATTTTCTTTGAAATTTTCATGATGAATTCTAAAAACATAAATAATGAGCATTAGAAATTTCGAGAGTTATTATACTTATTCGATTTGCTTATATACATATTTGTAATGTAAGCGCAGATCTGTTATATCTATCTATATTGTGACTTATGGTAAATCCCAGGGCGTACACAGCACTTAATTTTTTTAATTTATTTATAGGTACATCAACATCACACATATTAAAAAGTACACTGGTACACTTACAACAATTTCTTATATCCAAGTGTGTGACAATTATAAAAAAAAACATTCAACATAATTTGCTTAAAAACTTAGTGTGTTATGTGTAGTCCATCTTTTGAATTAACTATACAATTTAATAATTAATAAAAAAATTTAGAATTTAAATAAAACATTACAAAAGTAAATCGAAATAAAAAAACATAACAATATAAATTAAAGTATTAATTGTTTCGATTTTTTTTCTTCAATTTAAATAATACATCACAGAAGGTAAGGTACCTAATAAGGTAGAGCACTAAGTGGGTGCCAATGAACTGCTAAATGTATACATCAATGTTTGCACGGGCATTTTAGAAGAAACAATATCGGTCGATGTAAAGCAACTGATTAATTTGGGAGATTTTGGCAAGACTTCACTCGCACACGATTTTTGAATGGCCGTCACATTGGAACCAAAATACTTCACTATTTTAACAGCGATTATTATATGCAGGTCTAATGCTTTCTTCGTTGTGTTTACGGGTCAGACGTTCCCGTCCTAGGGGTGACCTCTTTTTACCAAAGTAATTTAAAGTATTTTCCAGGAATCTAGGACCTTATCTTCAAATTCTGTTATTGCTTCGACCATGTTTAGGATTCTGATTTTCAACATTGCTCTCATGTATCTAAAGATAGTAATGAATGGATTTCTTTTTCATAAACGACAATAGCTGATATTAGATATTAGTGTACAGCCTCAAGGGACATAATTATGAGATATGTTTGATGAGCTGGCTTCTCTGCTTTCTTTAAATAGATAAAATTGGTATGATAATTATTATGTTCATTAGAATTAAACGGATGCTGATTCCAGCACCAAAGTGTCTGAAATCTACAGGAAAATTAATGTGCAGAAATAGTTCGTCCGCAAAGTTCCACTGTAGGCCTCATAACTGATCCCTTTGGGACCACGGAGTACTTCTTGTCTGGGTCATATATAATCATATCATATATTTCACAAGTATGTCTTTCGTAAATAGCCACAGACGATCGCCTACAGGGGAAGGAGGCACACAATAGTATAGGAGTGTCTTTCGTAGTGTCTTACGTAGGGTTACGTGTTAGACGCATTGACGCGATTGATCAACAGTGCTCGATACTCAATTTTCATATAAATTTCAAACGTATTAGTGTGTTTTAATATGTAAATAAAATACGGTAATGTTATACATATTTAATGACATTGGGTTCCTAAACAAAATAACAAGACATATGCCTTGTTATAAACTTTCTTAACAAAGAATTTCCTAACGTACGAGTACAAGCCGAAGGGCTACAGCGAGGGATCAAACCGACGAAGTTACAGAACTTGACCAACGATTTAAATTGTTCAGATAGCCTTCAAAAGATCCAACATGATAATAAGATTTCAGAACAATTGGAGCATGTAACTAAATTCTTAAAGGACATAAGTAACCTATTGAATCATTACACATACACTATATGAATACTACGGTAATTGTTAAGTATTGCTTTTTAACCCTACACAAAATGTATGAAAAAATGAAAAATATCATGGTTCCTCTCTTCTTTGAATTTGAATTTGTATTACTAGTTAGTATATGCATGTTGATGATTTGTGTATCACCTACATCGGTTACATTAAATAATTAAATATACTTCGTGGTATATCAATGTCATTGAAAGGACATTCATAAATAACAACTTGATAAGGACGATTTTAATAATTTTCCTCGACCGTTTTTCTCAGCCGTTTCTATTCTAAAAGAGAATATTATTACTAAATTATTTTTTCCTCCATTCATTAAGAACAGTAAACGAAATGGGAACAAAACAAAAAGTTGACGTTGTATTGTTTCGTAATTTCCTGTTTTTTTTTTTTATTATAATTTATAAAACAAAGGATACTTGAACTGATTTGTTGTAAGCGAAATTATTTTATTTTACTAAACAATGAAAATGTCCAATTCATTCGTGCATGATAAAATGAACAGTGCGCGTATCACCGAGCGGTACCCATGCCTCGTGATTAATAATTTATAAAAAGAACCGGTCATATGAATTTGGAAATTTTCGTTGAGAAAATTGTATATATTTTTTTGTTTTGTAAAAATCCTCTGTCTACGTTACAGTATATTTTATAGGAAACGATGTACCTGTACAAAGAGTCTATGGTCTCCTTTGGTTTCCTTGAGTTGTATTAGATGTAATTATTTATCTTCCATAATTCAACCATACACCACATACACAACAGAATAAGAAGCATTACACTATCTTGTTGACGGTCAAAGTACTACCAAACACCGATGAGAATAGCTGAAAAAAAAGACTCAGCAGGGCTTTTTACTTTTTCTTATTGTATCGTTTACAATGTTATATCAATCATCTGTTCATTAAAAGGCCTGCAGGCGATTGTTTAATTCCCAAAGCGTCCCAATCTTTCAAGTCATTAATTTAACCTTATGTAGGCAAACGTTTTTTGATGTATTTAAAATGACATTCCCATTTAACACACCAACAAATAAAAATAAGATCACATACTTCATTGAAATAAGAAACACGTGATTCAATAAAAACAAACCAATGTATTCCTTTAACTTGCCGACCGTAAAACCCCTACTGCTAGAGCTAATTCCGACATAAAACCGTTTGATTAAAGATGAAATAACTTGTTAATTGAAAGCCTTAGCTTAAAACAAATTCCTTCAATGCCTTGCTATTTTTACCTGAGAAATTAATTAAAGTTCTCAAAGAGCAATCTTGAGCTTTAAAGTTGCATCTGTAGTTAGATGAGCTTTCTTATTCCTTAAACTCACTACGAACGGGTTACAGAAAGGTTATTTTTTTTTTATTATAAGATTTCTTTTAGAGAATATAATTAACCGGAGTTCATATTATATATATTTATTTATTTAGGAAACAAAAAAGTTAATTTTTTTATTACATATCGTATGTGTCTAATTGTTATTAACTATTTTTAAATTTTTATATGTATATAATTAAGGCCTTCGTGTAGATAATTCTTACGAAAATATATGCTATTATTTATACGTAGGTTATGCCAGAGTGTTATAGGACAACCCCATCTCAACCCACGGGTGTCGTAAGAGCGGAAAGGAGTCACGGGCTAGTCGGACTCTAAACTAATAGTCTTGGGACCAACACACTAGCAAAAGAATCCCTAAAAGCTGTATACACATTATATATACAGACTGTATCGCAACCGCGAGATCCTATACTCACCTCGTAAAATGATGATCCAGTTAACAGATGATGTGAAATTGTTTTCCAATATAATTAACAGATTATAATTCAATTTAAAGAAATATAAATAATTCAGTTTATTTATCTTAATTGTTATTTATTGTAGCACTTTTTTTTATTATTGCTTAAAATTTTATTCAATGTTATTACGTTGAATAAAATTATAAAATTTTAATTTTAATAAAATGTTTAAGTATTTCCCGTCATAACATTCGACTTTTATGCGGAATTCGAACGTGCGCTGAAAATGTGAATGCATAACAAAATCAAAATATTCCTACTTCGAATAGGCCCATAAAAGAACCGAGAAGAAAGTAGATTCTACTGAGAAGAACCGACAAGAAACTGTCAGAGTCATACAAACAGACTCACTTATACTATTAGTAAGGAGTCTTTGCATCGTTAATACAAAACTATTTGAGATATAAGATTCTATAGTATATTATCGTATAGTATATATCGATAGTATATTATCACTCCGGACACAATGCTGATGTGTGTCTATATAGAGACACTTACACGAAGCCATTCTACCAGTAAATGTAGGTATAATTATAATAGTTGCTCGTAACCTTAAATATAAAAGTAAGTGTGCCGCATTACCCACTATAGCTCAGTGTGCAGTTTAATTTGCGGCGCCGACTCACAATGAGGTCCACTAATTACCGTCCACGCAACTAACTGTGACCGGGGTGAGTTCATTTATTAAATTTTAAGCGGGTGATATCATCTTGCTGTGTTTTTATTGTTAAAATACGAGCTTGGTGTATTAAAATAATATTAGATATATCTGAACTCGGTCTTATTTATTGTACACTAGCAAGCCTGGCTACGCACGGGTCCAATTAATTAGGAAAGAATATATTCCTATTTTCTCGTCTTGTCCATTTAACGAGAAAATATTAAGTAGGTATAATTACTTTATAACGTTTATTTATTTATGAATATATGTAATTTTACTACTGTAGTCAACATTTTATTCTTTACAGTCAGTTTACTGAACACCCGTTTCGCAGCGAACGTTTTTTTGCTGCACGTAATTTTATTTAAGACCTGTGATTTTCTAATATAATGTCTTAATGTATTTCTTAAGGATTAAAGTTGGCGTACAAAAACAGTTTTTTTTGGATAAAACACCTTAGTCCAACAAATTAAAGTTTGTATCAAATATTTACCAATAATACATACATACATACATACATACATACATACATACATACATACATAGATACATACATAGATACATACATAGATACATACATACATACATACATACATACATACATACATACATACATACATACATACATACATACATACATACATACATACATACATACATACATACATACATACATACATACATACATACATACATACATACATACATACATACATACATACATACATACATACATACATACATACATACATACATACATACATACATACATACATACATACATACATACATACATACATACATACATACATACATACATACATACATACATACATACATACATACATACATACATACATACATACATACATACATACATACATACATACATACATACATACATACATACATACATACATACATACATACATACATACATACATACATACATACATACATACATACATACATACATACATACATACATACATACATACATACATACATACATACATACATACATACATACATACATACATACATACATACATACATACATACATACATACATACATACATACATACATACATACATACATACATACATACATACATACATACATACATACATACATACATACATACATACATACATACATACATACATACATACATACATACATACATACATACATACATACATACATACATACATACATACATACATACATACATACATACATACATACATACATACATACATACATACATACATACATACATACATACATACATACATACATACATACATACATACATACATACATACATACATACATACATACATACATACATACATACATACATACATACATACATACATACATACATACATACATACATACATACATACATACATACATACATACATACATACATACATACATACATACATACATACATACATACATACATACATAGATACATACATACATACATACATACATACATAGATACATACATACATACATACATACATACATACATACATACATACATACATACATACATACATACATACATACATACATACATACATACATACATACATACATACATACATACATACATACATACATACATACATACATACATACATACATAGATACATACATACATACATACATACATACATACATAGATACATACATACATACATACATACATAGATACATACATACATACATACATACATACATAGATACATACATACATACATACATACATAGATACATACATACATACATACATACATAGATACATACATACATACATACATACATACATAGATACATACATACATACATACATACATAGATACATACATACATACATACATACATACATACATACATACATACATACATACATAGATACATACATACATACATACATACATACATACATACATACATACATACATACATACATACATACATACATACATACATACATACATACATACATACATACATACA